>NC_092588.1:145190833-145916666 GCF_047663525.1 Anas platyrhynchos | reverse complement strand
GAATTTTTGCTTCCACTCCCAGTTTTTGGTTTTAAAATATTTAAAATATTTTCACATTGAAGTATTTTATAATTTGAGCTTTGGGGGTTTTTCACAGTTTAAACATGTGTCAAAGATGTGTTGTAGACTCTCAAGACTCTCAGACATGAGGGAGTGTTCACTAGATAGTCCTAGTTTTTAATAGGTCTCTCCCACCATGACAGAGTAGTCAAAGAGCTCCAAATTGATTTGGGTTGTGGGGATGACATTGAGCAGAACTTGCTATAGCTCTTCTTTGCTTATATAAATGTTGCAGATAGGGGTTGGTTGGTTGGTTTCCCATCCCTCTCCATTTGCTTTATCTATCTACTTTTGCAGGGGAGGTCACCTTCCATCTTTCTGATGAGAGAGAGTTCTTTGGGTTGCACTGGTTTTGCTAAAAGAGTTTTAACACAGATTTACTGCTGGCTATCACCATAATGCTGTGACATAAATACCCATTTATAAAGCTTGTTGGCCTTATAAAAGACAACACAACAAACTGCTGCTGTTCTTTCAGTATGTGCAAATCTTCAATTACCTATAATATCCTTTGTATAAGCATTTACTCAAACTACTTTAAAATATGCATTGAGTAGCCAGCATGATCATAACAACGGTTTGAAATTAATGAACCTTACCTGCCATTAATTCTGAATGGGTACCATTGTGAGTGTTGTGAATGCGAAACAGCCTTTGCAGTTGAGATAGCAGGTGTGTATGCAGTACAGAAAGAGGTTTGAGCCACCAGTTCTCCCTATGGGACATTCCCGATGTGAAAAAGTTCATTTAGAACCCATTGTTTATTCAGGCATGCAGTGTAACAACAACAAAAGCACATTTGAAAGATATTGGTTTGCCTTTGTAGAAGTCAAGGCCTCAGTTTTGCTATTTATGATGTATACAGATCTTTTGAAGAATTTAGCAATTAAAGAAGATTATGGATTGCTTTTGTCTGTGAAAGGCTTAATCTGGACCGATGACTCTAGAGGATGACATCTCATATACAAAATATAACATAAAAAATGGGCCAGCTTCTTCCAGTGATATCTAAATGTGAAGTATAGGTGAACACAATACTGAATTTTCTATTACTAGATGTTACTGAGATCACCAAAAAGAATATCATCTGGAGCTAAATGAGACGTAAATTTACAGTGTGAAGATACCTGCCCATTAAGGAAGAGGTGAGTCCACAAACTCATTTCACTGCACAGATGGGGAGTAATAACATCCTTCCTCACTAAAAGTAAAAACAAACTACAACTAGCAACCAAGCAATCACACAGTGCATATTCTGCTTGAAGTTTCCATTTCCACTGGTCTTGTGCCACTATTTTATTTCACATTATCAATAAGTGGCTGCTAGAATGACATTCCTTACTGATATAGCTTACATTTGAACTGTCATCGGATCTATTCGCTATGAATAGCTGGAAAACAAATACATTCAGAATCACAGAATGGATGAGGTTGGAAGGGGTCCCTGGAGGTCATCTGATCCGTCCCCTCTCCTCAGGTGAAGCCATCTAGAGCCAGTTGGCCAAGACCATGTCCAGATGGCTTTTGAATATTTCCAAGAATTGAGACTCCACAAAATCTCTAGGCAAGCTGTGCCAATTCTCATGCATCCTTAGCCTCTTGTCCCATCACTGTGCACCACAGAAAAGAGCCCAGATCCATCTTCTTTGTCCCCTTCCTTCAGATATTTGTATACATTGATAAGATCTTTGCTGAGCTTTCTATTCGCTAGTCTAAACAGGCCCAGCTCTTTCAGCCTTTCCTAACAGGAGAGATGCTGCAGTCCCTTAATCATCTTCATTGCCCATATTTGAACTTTCTGCATTAGCTCCGCATCTCTCTTGTACTGGGGATCCCAGAACCGAACCCACTATTCCAGGTGTGGCCTCACCAGGGATGACCAGAGGGGCAAGATCACCTCCCTCGACCTGCTGGCAATACTTCATCTAATGAAGCCCAGGATAACATTGGTCTTTGCTGCAAGGTCACTTTGCTGGCTCCTGTTCAACTTGGTGTACACCAGGACCCTCAGGTCCTTTTCTGCAAAGCTGCTTTCCTGCCAGAAAGTTCCCAGCATATACTGGTACATGGGTTTATTCCTTCCCAGGTGCAGGACTTTGTACTTCTCTCTGCTAAATTTTAGGAGGAATGTCAGCCCATTTCCCCAGCCTGTTCAGGTCCCTCTGGATGGCAGTACAACCCTTTGACGTATCAGGAGATAAACATGTGCCTGAAGGGTAAAACCTGGGAGTTTGCTCATCATTTGGTCCAGAACATACAACTACAAGGACTCAAGACTGGTCTTTAGGATGAATTACCAGACCTCACCTTCCTGGGAGAAGTATGCAGTACCTTGCTTTACTGGGTACACTCTATTCCATGTTCACTCAAACTGCACCATGGATGGCTTCCTTTCACAGATAACATTTTAACTAGGCAAATTACATTCCTCATTAGTATGTCAACTCTAAAGCACTCAAATAAAGAAAGATTATGCTTTGTACTACCTGGTTGACAGTGATTTCTATTCTATCAAAACAAGTCTCACATGGACAAATTTCCTTCTCAAACGCTCCCACAATTTTTAAGAGAAAACAAGAAACTACATTTGAACAGGGAAAAAAAATGGTAGACACAGGAAAACTGAGTCTTCTCCTATGGAGATTAGCGTCAGAAGATTCAAGTATTCAAAAATGCTAAATCTATTGTCTGATTGAAATTCACTATGGAAGATTATACAAGTGAACTTGTGAAGACCAATGCGAGAAGGAGAAAGAAAAGGAGGAGAAGGAGGAGGAGGAGGAGAAAAGGAGCCTTTATTTCTGCTAGCGAAACATCAACAAGAAAAAAAAAAAAAAGTGGCTTAATATTACTCTGAGGCTCGCTCCACCTCTCCTTTACATTTTTTTTCATTAAATTCCATTAACTCAGGATAAAATCCTGAGGTATTTTTAAATTTATTAACTTCAGGAATGATTCCAACAGCACCAGAGCAATGAGAGAATCATGCCCTAACAGTTGCCCTTATAAATACTGTCACACCTTTACACAGAAACCTTTTTTAAAGCATGACTCTATTTCAGTGGGAGGGCTCCTGCATGCTGCATATTCCTCACTCATCACTGCCACTTTCTAAAGCATGTGTTTAATGAGGTTGTGATATAAACCAATTTCTCACGTTTGCCTGGGTATTGTAGGCAAAGAGATTTTGGACTACAGTAGTGTGACTGACTACAATATAGCAGTCTGCAAACAGGGCTCTGAAAATATAGAGAAGACTGAATACTCAAAGGGGAGTGGAACTTTGCAGTGCCCCAAAGAAAAGCTTTTGTGAGATCTAAAGGAGACTATATCAAGTCAAACTGAATTCATCCAAAATTTATTTAACAAGGCCAGACTGGTAGGATACTTGTACAGCTTACTTCACAGTTCTTAATTAATATCATTTTGATAATCATCTGATATTCATTTTACATGCGATACTATTTTTATTAAAGCTAACATAATTGCACTCCTTAAGGACTTTGTTGACAATGTTCCCTTAGGAACAAAATTATCTGCAAAATAATGCTCTGAGTTGTGTACTTCATGGGTTAGTCAGTGTGGCAAATACAAAAAGTGAACACATCATTATGAAATTATTCTGACACTGTACAAACTCCCTGATATGCATATATATGCATAAATACTTTGCATGTTTTTTGGTGAATAGCATTGATTCATTCATTCTGGAGAGATTAAGAGAACTATAGAGATTGTAGGCTACTGTTTGACAGTTATCTTGTCCTTTCCTGTTTTAAGAATCTGTTCAGACTAGACTGTGGTTCTGCTCCCCTAAGATCCTTCTCATGACTTCAAGGAAACTCCTCCCAGACAAAATACTTTGGCCCTAATACTGGAAACTGATCTGTGTCAATGGACATACACAATGTCCCATCGAACCCAGTTGAGCTCAACATTAATGTAAAGATTTTATGGATTTAGTATGAAAACCAAAGTAATATTCAAAGGTTTTCCAAGCTAAGGTCTATACTTATAAAACAGTGATTAGCTAGCTGGTTAGTGTGTAGCTTCAAGTCACACTAGCTTACTTTCCTATTGAGAAGTAAAAAGAATCCAAAAACAATAAAAATGTCTCAAATTCTCACAGATAATTTACTGTACTGGAATTGTATTCACTTCTGAATACAATTCTCTTTCTGACAACTTTGTTGCTAAAAAGGTTTCAAAATGATTTTATGGAAATAGGTATTCCCTTATTCTCAAAATTATCCAATTTTAAGTTCCACAAAAATAAATACTTTTATTTAATTCTTTGCCTTAACAGTCTATTTTTAAACTGTAGAATGTAGAGTTTTCTGGTGAATAACCTCATTAATTAGAACTGTTATGAAAGTGAATTGCACATACCTGCCCAGAGTTGATTCCTGACAAAATTCTACCCCAGTTTTAAAGCTTCCTTAAGTAGAAATCTAATAAACCTGTAGCCACAAAAAGGTTGAAGTCTTTCAAAGACTTTAACAAGCTGCTTGTAATTTTTTCTGACTTACTGAAGGAAAGTGAGTCAAGAGGAAAATTCCAATAAAACTGTATGTAAGCCAAAGGTCTGTTTATGTTTGTACGGATTAGCATTCACACGTTTCCTGTTACTAGACTTCCTATTAGCGATGTTTAACTTTAACCACATATCCCAGGTTAAGGAATAACTCCTAAAGTCAATTTCCTGATTAGGCTAAGAAAGGTCAAAGGTTAATTTTGCAGCCACATGGTTAAGCTACCAAGAACTACTGCACAGCTTTGTTTTAACATATAAAGTTACTACAAATATTAGCTAAAGGAGGTGGCACACTCTGGTGATTACACAAAAGAGTTGCTAAAAAATAAGCCCAGAAGCTTATTCACTCAAAGTGAAATTTACTCTCTTCACATGCACACACAAAGCATCTGCTGGTGGAGACATCTCAAATACAGTAAGAGCTGCCTGGAAACTACCAGTGTGTACATCATTTTATATGTGGCTTTGTGACCACTTCCACACTCCAACTCATGTTGAACTCTCATCCAAACAAACTTCATCTGTACATCTTATTATTAATCTATTGACTTTCTCAATACACTTGCTCCAAACCTTTTAGAAGGAACAAAGTTTCACGTTGTGAAGGTTCACAAGCCTACAACTAAGCAACTTATACTATATGTCATAGTTCTAATAGTGAAACACTTATGCAAGGCCTAACATAACTAATAGAACCACAACTTTGCTGGGATACAGGTTCCTGTCTCTCTCACACTATAATTTACACTTGCATCAGTATGGTAGTTTTTGCACTTGTTTTGCACAGTAAAGACTTCTATATAAAACAGCAGAGACACTCAGTCTTTACTCAGGATTTCCTGACTACATATGAACAATAACAAAATATGTTTTGTTTTGTAGGTGTTTTTTTTTTTAATGATATATTTAAACATATGTAGGAATAGAAAATATCTGTTTCTCACACTTATATGTCATTAAATAACAATCTCAAGGAACTGTCTCAATTTGCACATTGAGGCTGTTTGCAGCAAAGACATAACATTCATAATCATTCATAGTATTTAGTATTCACTGCTTATAAACAAAGCAAATACAAATGGATGCACATGAATTGTTCTTTATAACTATTCACTTGTGGACTTAGTATTTGGAATTCACTTTTCCAGCCACATGACTGGTTCTACCAGTCAGACAGTACAAGTTCTGTTCTCTCACTAGATTTCTTGAACTTTGTAAACAGGCATAATGCTTGGAAAACCTTTTCAACCATCCAATATAAACAATGAAGATTGCCTTAGGAATGGCAACTTTGGACAGAAAGAACTGTATAGTAAAATGTATTGTATTTTAAGAAATCTTTCTTTTCTGCTGAAAGATATTTCTATATGGCTAGAGGTATCCATTTCAATTTTTAAAATACTTTGTTTCTTTCCATATGTGCAGTGGAACAGCAGAGGAGGAAAGATATCAGCCAAATTTATTGGCTGAATTTTTCATCACATTCACACCAACTCGTCACTTACAAATGCAGCTCTTCTGTTTGCATTGAAGTTGCCACGTTACTGACCTCCTTCTCCTTCCTCCTCACTTCTCCCCTGATTTAGTTCAGCTTGATGGTTCTTTTTGCTTAACAGCTTTGACATTTTAACAGCTGATTTAGATTAGTTATCCCAAAACAAGAAGTTCTAGCATCACTACGTTTAACACTGTAAACTCTTTGGTAGAACATGTGATGATGTTTTGGCAGCACAAGCTCCTCTGATGTAAATTTTTGTGTCTCAGTATTTAACTACACTGCATATATATATATACCTATATATATTATAGACCTGGAATACAATGAGGCCTACTTTCACAGTATCTCACTTTTTATAGTGCTTTTGTCCCCTTCTACTTAGTGTGGGGAACGTCCATACCATGGCACCTTGAAATATCATTGCATTTATCAGTCTTTTGTTCCCCTACCACTTACAATATCTGCATACTTATCCTGCACATACAGAATTACTGGGTAAATGACTGATAAAAACACAGTTTCTGCCAACCAAACACACTAAAGTTCTGTACCATGTGTCTAATATGTATCCCACCAAGAGGATAGCTGCTACTGTGTTTTGCTAGCATGATTCTGGAACCTAATAAACTGGGATAAATATTTTGATGGTAAAGTTGCTACTTTGTGTCACTGCTATTTTTGGTGAGGGACAGTTTATGAACTAAGACAAGTTCATTCATGTACAAATATTTCACAGCTCCCAACTCTATTGCATTGAAATCCCAGACAAATGGCCACTGCTCACAAATCGTGGGACCCTCCATCACATGGGCAGTGAGGTAGGTTATCTACTTCTCTCCTGTGAACAGATTAGTATAGTATAGTATAGTATAGTATAGTATAGTATACTTCTAACACTGATGGAAAAATTGTCAGTGCCCTTGTTTTAAATAACAGTGGAGCAACTAAAGTATATAATCAGATCCCGGGAGACTTGGCTAATATGTTCTCTTGAGATAAAACATGTTCATTTCCTGTTTTCATAGAAAGTGCCCTAGCCACTAAATTAAGGTTTGCTTAAAATTCTCTAGCACAGCATCACATTACATCACAGAGCAATACATGAGTATCTACAAAATGCACCTAGAACCTCCTTAAGTCTGATTTTAGTTTCCTATTTTGGATGAAGGGAGAATCTGTCCTGTGGTTAGATATCACTATTCACATATCATTGTTTACAATTTCCTAGAGTATATACTAACTGAATTCATCCTTAATCACTGTCTACTTCTGTCAAGATAATACCACAGGAACTCCAAAGAAGTTACAACACATTTACAGTAGTAGAGCTGATAGCAAAACTTGGCTCAGTATCCTCAAACATAAATGGATATTTTATCTGTTTAGTGCATGCTGTCTCTTTTATTGAAACTGAAACAGTGAAACAAAAGTCATCCTGAAGAGACCAAAAGAAACTTAAATGTGTATTTTTTCTAAGCATATGAATATTTTATGATCTATGGTTTCCATAGTGTTTATTTACTTTGTTTGTTCAGTATTTTGAGTTGTCAGAATAGGCATTAAACAGAGCAACAGAAAAACATAAAATTAGTATCAGAGTTCTTGTATTTTAACTTGGGACACAGACATGTGACACACCTGCTATCAATGCAGCCCAAATAACATATAAATCGTCTTTTTGGACCAAATTTAAACCAAAACTTTAACAATCCTAGAAAGCATCTAATACATAATTTGAAAATAATTCTGGGCATCTTTAAATGCAGAAAAGCCTCAAGGAAAACAATTCACAGAAAGATAAGCCAAATCATGTCAATTTTTAAAAGAAAATAGAGTATCCTCAGTAAAATCAGTTGATCAAATTAGCAAATGTCTTACTAATATTTGCAGTGTGACATTCTCAAATCATTAATTTATGAAAACAATTTCAGAATAGGCTAAAATTTTCAGGATTTTTTTTTTAATTTCATATTTTTATATTTTCCTCCATTTATTGTTCATTAAAATTAAATTCCTATTTGCACTTAGCATCTTGCTATGGGTTTATACATGTATCATAATTTGCTTCTTCCTTTCAGGTCATGACAGACTTGAAAACAGTAAAGACCTGCTTGCTTGGGATTTGCACAGTATTTTTGACTGTGTCTTTTTCAAACTCTGTGCTGTCTTCCAGTGAGCAGGAAACAGAAACATAAATTATTTAATTGTCTCCCAAGGCTTTACCTAAACTCTCCCTTCAGTCCCACTCTCTGTTCTCAGTGAACCTCAACAGTAAGGCAAACTGAAAGCTTTCTTTGTTATTCTGGTCTATGGTACCCACGAAGCCAAACAAAACTCAGAGCTCTTAGGTAACTGATTTCTTTCTGTCTCCTCCCTCATGCACAATAATGAAAAGTAAGACTTTTTTTTCTCTCAAGACTAACAGCATAGACAAGGAAAATATCATCTCCCTGATGTGATGATACAGTCAGTTTCCTCTTTTTATTTTTTTTCTCGGTTTCTTCTGAATCTCTATTTGATTTCTCATGGTTATTCATCTACATAAAGGCGTTACCTCCTATGGTATGAAGTGGTTTTACGTGGAATCCTTGTAATGCAGCAACTCATAACCATAATCTAGGCTAAAATGTGTTATCTAAATTACTGTGGTTTCAAAATTTACAAAAATATGTTTCCTAGAGCAATATAACTTCTCTTTTTACTAAGACAACAAAGTAAACCCATTAGTAAGACTATGAGTTTAAGCAATTAATTACACATTTAATAGTATTTTATAGTTTTCTAAAGACTTTCAAGTTCTTTCCAATAATTATGATTCAGTTCCTTCCACCATTCCTCACAGGAACTAGGAAAATATATAGAACTATTCCAACAGCAAATTATTTTTAGATTCTGGGAAAAAATATTTTCCAATTCAATAATTTTTAAAAATCAGTGAAACAGTTTTCACTGTATGCATTCTGCAGAATGTGAAAGGGAAAAACAGACTTTAAGCAACTTCATTCAAGAAAGGGTAGAAAGTCAGTTATTTTATTTTTTAAGAAAAAGCTCTGAGTGTCTCACAGAGGTGAAAAGTTTCAAAGGCAAAAAAGGTGGTCAGCCACATCATTATGGAAAGCATAAGAGCTGGATACTATCTCATATTTTATTCCTGTAAAACCTCCTCTTGTTGTGTTACTGCATAGTAAACAAAAACAACTAACTATTGATTAGAGTTTATTGCATAACTAATGCCATAAAGCATATCAAGATAAATTAAATGAGTATAATATCAAAAAAAATCCTAAACATTTCAAGTTTGCCACTGACATGACAAAAAATTCAGCAGTTATTTGAATTATACACTCTGCAAAGGCATCTTTTGTTAAACAAGATAATTAAAATGTATAGCTCAAAGTTAGAAGAAAAGAAGAGAAAAAATACTGGATCTGATACACCTGAGTAAGAATTTTAAAAATATTAGGCAAATGTCAGTGATTTAAAGATGTTGATTCAGAGAGCATTAGCTATTTAATGAATGTTTAATAAAGTAAGGTACAAATTAGAAAGCTCAATATGTATTTATTAATTCTGCACAGAAAACATCAGTTTGGTTGTTGGAACCATGTCAAATCAAATTTTTACTAGGTTTGAAAAAACCTGCATATATTCATGGTTTCCACAGGCTAGTCAAGAGCTTGAAATATTGGTCTTGACTGAGTAGTCAAGACCAATTCTTTCCACAGGAAAGTAATTCTCAGAGGAAATTATTTGTCATGTTACTTCCAATCTGAAGATCTAAACACAATCTTTCCTCTAGCCTTTGGCACAACCCATAATAATTGGACCATAGGAGAGAGCAACAAAAATAGTGGATCCACAAGATGCATGCCAAACATCACTACTGGCTCAGTCATTTGCTTTATCACCCTCCCACCCATCAGAAATAATCAGTAGCTGATGTTTAAATGGCATGTCACACTCATTCGCTGATGGAAGAGCAAGACAGAATGACACATTCTGCTGATCATTTATAGCTATTGGTTGTTATAGGGCATTAACGTGTAAAACACAGCCCTGTTTGAATTTCAGATGAGCAGACGGCCAGATGGATTAGCCTGCAAAATTAATATTCCAGCCCATACACTGCAGTACTTTGTATGGGCACTGACTACTTCAAAATCCATACAGTCAATTTAAAGCATATTATTCTTCAGGCCTTGCTTGGTACTTCCCTCTCCAATGCTGAAACTTGCAACTGCAAAAGACAACTCTGGAACACTTCTGTATTTTGGTGCCACAGCTTCCTTGAACATTTCTTTTGCAATGCCAGGCACAATCATTTCTAGTGCACACCTGGTGGAGAGACCAAAATTCATTCACTTCAGCCTACATGTAAATATTTGTCTATCTCTATTGTACAATTATGCATACAGTGCATGGGAGCTATGGGTATTACGTGTCTACCTTAGCAACAGGTTTCAGAAACATTATTGAAATTATTCCCCAATGAACTTTTCAGCTCTTTTCAGAATGATTCATGGCTTTCCACATATTTAGCCCCCATATGACTTGTATGTATATGGATATGTGACAGGCAGATGTCATCTGTGCTTCCTGAATTGACTAGAACAGCAATGCAGATGCAGTGAAACAAGGAAGAGCAACATACCTGCTTGCAGTTGTTGTGATACAGACTGCAGTTAGCAACCACAGCCTTGGTGACAAGTTCCAGCTATTAATAAACTGCAAATTTGTCACGTTACCTGGATCCTTCTGAAAAGCTTACCTCAGACACAATCAGTCTGCTTTGGCCTCTGACCCACTGCAGATGAATATAGTACAAGTCTTGAGGGAAATCCCTGTATTTTAGTCACCAGCTCGATTACTATTGATTATCTACTTGCCTCTATGGTAATTATTTCCCTTTGACAGTAGCCTGAATGCTCCTTCTGGGACTTGGATTTTCTGTTCTTTTATTTATTTATTTATTTATTTATTTATTCCCAGGCTGATTCCAAGAAAGCAATTCTGATTCCAGTTTTGGACAAAGCAAGGGAGGTAATAAAAGGGAAGGTCTCAGCTCTAATAGCAGCAGGAACTTACTAAGGTAACCAAGAAGGCAATTCTACTTTTGAAAACCAAATTGTCTCATGAGGCAAGTTTTCCTTTTCCCCTTTGATGGGGAAAAAATAATTTAAAATAAATAATATATGTGACATTGCAATACTCCCATATAGTTATAAATTTGCTAGATAACGTGAGGAGCAAATGGATTCCTGTACTTAAATTACTATGTAGTGAAAAAGTGAGTTTAGCATTGTAAGGCACAAACCTGACTCTCAGCTATGATGACCCAGTTGAGCAGTTCAATAACAATGAAGTTGGGCCTCCAAGTGGCAGATGAGGCTTTTGTTTTATTTGTTTGACAGTAAATATCTGGCCTGTTGCTTAGCAGCCATATACAGAAACAAAGGCGTTTCCATGTTACAGCAGGTAAATCTTTCACAGCAATTACCAAATGGAAATGAGAACAGAATTGATCATTTCAAAACAACTGAACACAGTTGTTTCCTGCAGATGTTTTAAGCAGAAAAATTATCAATTTTTGATTTCTTGATAGTGTGAGAAGATTTCATATACATAAAAAAAAAAAAAGAGCATGGTGATTTTGAAAGATATGGTGAAAGTCATAGAACAGGAGAAAGTTTTCAAACTTCTGTCAGCTGTTAAATCCATATTTAACTGCATTAAATAATCAGAGCCTCTCTCAGAGTCAATGAGCACATAGAACTCTTCCCAAATTCAATGGAATTTGCACGTGCCCTAGCAGCATTTCACTCCTCTGGAACTAAAATATAAATAACAGAGCATCAGAGACTGAAAAGCTTTTGTGGATGTTTTAATAATTTTGTATATTCTGTTAAGCTTTATATCTATAATTGCTGATGCAAAAACATCCATGTGCCCCAGGTTCTCAGGCTACAACTTGTGCACTTAGCCTTGCACACTTTATTTTTATGCAAGTCTTCAGCATCTGCAAGACTCACCTCCTGTTCCTGGAAGGAGAAGGAGAAGGAGAAGGAGAAGGAGAAGGAGAAGGAGAAGGAGGAAAAAAAAAAAAAAAAAAAAAAAAAAAAAAAAGGAAATGCCAGAGCTACTCTTGCATATCACAGCTGTTGAGCTTTAAGGCAGGTATTTCACTGAGAAACTAGCACTTAGCTTCATTGAGCAAACAGAAAGGGCCAAATTCTGCTCTCGGTTACCCTGGGGCATTTCACCAGCAACAATGAATCTGCATGTGAATAACGTTGAGAAGAAAATTGTTCTCAGATACCTGAGCTTAAAAAATAAAAAACGCTGGTGTGAATTCTGTCATTTTATATTTTCATTGAGGGGATTGGGCTGTGCTGTTGTTGTTTTTTTTACCCTTAGAGTTGATCCACAGGGCATTGTCATTATGTTGCTGTCTCACCTTTCAGTTGACAGACAGACTTCCTGCTGCAGAGACATTATTATTTAACCGGATCCACTCATCCTGCCACTGATTTGTTTTACTTTTGTTTCTGGCAAGGAACAGCAACTCTAGGTAACCTGTTTCTTGGATTTTTGTTTTTTTGTTTTGTTTTGGTTTTTTCCTTTCTCATTTGGCTAATTCCTTCAGAACACTTCAGTAAATTAACCCCATGTAGTTCACTTAGTAAACATCGGATCTCCTGAAAGGATTTATAAAATTAAATTACCTCAGAATTTCCAGACAATCTTTGTTTTTCTTTCATTTTGTCCAGTACGAGCTTAAGAAAAAGACAAATGCGAATGTTTAATTCCTCATCAAATAGGAGCTGTAGGCACAGCATGAGAGAATTGAAACAAAAAGAAGGGGTTTTTAACAAGCAATATTAGATGTAGGCATGCCAACTGTTTCTGGAGTTTGTAATAGAAGTACTATCAATGTATTTGCAATAATCTGATTTTAATTACATCAGTCTTTTCTAGGTAGGGTTACCCTTCAGCAATTGTAATTGCTCTGGAAACTCACATCTTCTATGGGACCACAACCAAATTCTCATCCTAAATTAAGCTTAAACTGTTTGTATATGTTTGTGTGTCTATGTGTATATATATCTTTATAACACATCCTGTACTGTAAAACACTGCAGAATAAGAAGTAATGGGCTACCTAAAAAAAAAAAAAAAATACTGAGTGAAATATTGTCATCTCAGCAAGGACAGGCCCTTGCATTAGTCTACAAATCTATCAGGAAAACACATTCAGCGTAACTGTGCCAGGTGGAATATTCTCCCTACCATCTTCTATCAGATAATAAAAAAAAAAAAAAATTAGGTTGTAGATGGTATTCATTAAACCATCTTTGAGGATCCAATCCCAATTTATGTAGTAGACAATGAAAACATTCAAGCTAATCTAGATGAATCTTGGACTGAAACAGAGAGTAACCAGCTACTCACCACTTATTCAATACATATCTTCTTCTTTCTAACAACAATTAGGAACACAGTTTGCTTCGTGGTGTCTGCATCCTAAATGTTTCTCTTAACACCACCGTGAGCCAAATGTATCTCAGAGATATGAAGCAATCCCAGTACAATGAAATCACAGAATGGTTAAATTCTCTCTGCAGGATACCAGTACATTCAGCACCTCATCCTTCCTCTGGCACGGTATGTGACAATACCACAGCAGTACTGTGGCTATTCACTGACTAAAATGTGTACATTCTATCTGGACTGCATCTCTTTTATAATCATTCACATACTTTCAGTTGCAAGCAAGTTAACATGACTAAGTCCTGTGAATATTTATCAAAAATACTTCCACACATGCTGAATATTTCTGCACACCCATTTTGAATAGTCTTTGATTTAATTCCTCTAATCAACAGAGGATTCAGTTATTTTGTCAAGGAGATGAAATAATGTTTGTTATCAAGTAATTAACAGCAAGCAACCAGACAAAATAACTTGTGAATAAGTCATAGGCTAAAATACGTTAAATATATATATATATTACTGAGATAATTGCTCAAAAAATCAGGACCTACTGGTAGAAAGTAGGTGAACATCAGAAAGTTCTTGATAAACTGAACATAATTGCTCCAAAACTTTTGCACTGTCTGTATTCAAGCTATGGATCTGGAGACCTGACAACTGATTTTTCACATAGGAAACATGGAAATCTGAAAAATGTACTGAAATTTACACTTGGATACAAGGGAGGGATCCACTGATCAGTATCCTCAGAGTTATGCTTTATATGGGGAAACATGAGATGCCTCAGATTGCTAGAAGTTAGGCAAGTAGTGGTACAACATTTTCAGGTTCTTCAGGTAAGATTTAAATGCATATAGGGGACAGGTGAGGATCACTGTTGTATGTCTAACCTACATGCAATCTGGAAAACATACAAAGCAGCTTTAAAACACCTAGTTTGAGTACCAAGAACAGTCTGGCTCCAGAGCACAGAACTCTACA
The DNA here is from genome assembly GCF_047663525.1 of Anas platyrhynchos. Taxonomy (NCBI): domain Eukaryota; kingdom Metazoa; phylum Chordata; class Aves; order Anseriformes; family Anatidae; genus Anas; species Anas platyrhynchos. The sequence continues at coordinate 145,902,102 of NC_092588.1, read as the reverse complement.
ACCTAATTTGGGGGATGAAAACATTAACCTCCACAAAGCTCTAAACCGGATTAGCTCCCACACTGAAATTAGTTCAGTTAAAACTACCTTAGATACCTCAACACTCACTCCTCAGTTGACCCCCCTGGAGAAAACCCTAAAAACTTTATCCAGTACATTGGTGGCAACAAAGTACTCTGTCCTGAGTAATTAACAGAGGATTTCTCAAGCTAGTTTAATATAGTCACATGAAAGGAGCATTAGCAAAAAACATCTAGTCTGCACAGCAAGCAAAGTTAAATACAAACAGATGGAGTAAGTACTGCAGTCCTGTAAGACCACACTGCTCTGAGGAAGCCATACAGTATAGGGCAGATGGCTAGGTATGACTAGGAAAAAAGTGTTTCATGTAAACTTTTGAGACCAATTGGCCAGAGTTGCCCCAGCATTAGTTTCTTCCAACCAAACATCTTTAGTAAAATGACCACTGGTGCAAACAAATGCCTTAAAAATAACCCCCCTGAAGTCCCTTGTCATATTAGCTACCTAGGCTCCTTTTCTGTACTATTTATACTGTCCCAGAGCTACCATAATCTGTTTGGCATGGAGAAAAAAATTTGTTCCATGCCCTTCCATACCAGTGCAAATGATTTTTTCGGCTGAGCTGAGCTTCCTTGCTCTGACCGACCCAGAGCTCAATATCAGCGCTTTGGCAAACTCAAGATATGGTAAATCCAAGCCAATAATGCATAGTACTAAAACCAGTATGAGCTCCCAGCCAAAACTGGTGAATGGATAAATCTGTGCTTAGGAACCCACCCAGAAGCTGACACTCCCTTAACCACACAATTAAATGTTGTGTGGAGATATCCAAAGACATTCAGATACTGCAAATTCCAGTAACTCCTCTCCGCATATACCAGTAAATCCATTTAAGGGTTCTTTTTCACTTGTAAGTACTCTGCCTTGGTGTATTTCAAGATGTAAATATTTGAGATTAATAACTTTTGACTTCAATACATAGACAGTACAGGATCAATTTCCTAATTACATATATAAAATTCAGTTTGCTTTCACAAAAGAAAAAAAAAACTAATGAGCTGAGTACAGCTATAGTAACACAATCACCTCACAGACATTTATATATAATGAAGTCAGGACACCCAAACAAGAGAGGTTTGCAGCAAGATTCTTTGTTATGTATAAATATCTGTTCCCTTCACTTTCAGTCTTCTTGCCATGGTTAACAATTATTATTCTTTAAGCCAAAGTTGTTCTGAAGGAGAAGAGCATGAACTGTCAGCAAAGAAGTTTAGATGTCCTGTTCATAATGTTGTAGTCAGGATACACCAGTTCACATTCATCCTTTTTCCCACAGAAATGTCTTCTCTGTGAAGGTGTCTTTGGGAGGTCACAGCTAGAAATGAGAGTAGACATTGCTATCTGTAAGGAAATCCATATTCCAGGCTCCAAGAACTAATCTGGACAGCTTGCACATACTTTTTTAAATGAGTGTTAGTTACAATTTTATGAATATTAAATCTTCAAAATTAAATAGAACAGGAAAAAAAAAATCAGATGCAAATACTTATATACCTTCTTCTCAGGATATACTTCTAAACAGGCAAAGAAATACCTTGCAGAACCCCATTCCAAGCTTCATGAACTTAGGTAAGTCTAGTAGTTTTTCAATAAAGCAGGTAAAAAATATCTGGTCTAGCAATGTCAGGCCAACAATGTAAGGGTCATTTAGGAATGCTAAATGAGAATTTTCAGCCTTCTAGGATTTGGGTGGAGGTGGGGAAAGAGAGACAACTGTATTTCCACACTTCTTCCTTGACTATTGGTTTCCTTGATTGTTCCTCCAGAATAATATTTTCTTTTTTTTTCTCTCCAAAAAAAAAAAAAAAAAAAAAAAAAACAATGATTTCTCACTCTTTCTTACTGCTCTGTACAATATATGAAAAACAAAAGGGAAGAATCGAGAAGGTGTTTTAGCTTGGTTTTATGGTCAAAATTCATGTCTGTGTAGTCTGGAAAGGCTGTACTGACTGAAAATAATTATGAAATTATGATGTGAGGGAGAAAAAAAAATAGAAATAGAAAACCCTACAGAAATAGATACTGTATTATCCAGTTTCCTTCTGCCAAGGTTTTCAAGGATGACTAATGATTTTGGCTGTTAGGATGCCTAAATCACCTTTGTGGGAATTTGTTTCCAGAAAGTGCTGAATATCTTCCTGTGAAAATCAACCCTCTTAAAACTGTATAGGAAACCAAAACTGATAGGAAACCAAAAATGGAGGCATGGAAACTTTTCTTTAAGTTTAGAATATTTTTAAAAATACCTACCTAACTGTAATGCCCAAAAACACACTTTGAAAAAATGTCATTGTTAAGGGATCAGATTATCTGTTATTCAGTTACAGTATTTCAATATACACCCTTGAGATATTCAAGCAGCTCATGAGGAAAACTAGGGAAGATAATACATTATCTAACACATGTAGAGTCTTAAAATAGGCAAAAATAATGCCTTCAGACATTTTTTCTTTGCTATACCAAGACTGATACTTTTACAATATTTTGTACATTTACTAGACACTGAATTTACCATAGTAGTGATTTTTAATGACTTAAACTATTTTATAAGAAAGTTTGTGTAGCAATTAGTATTTTGTTTTGTTTTGTTTTTCAATATAGACAATCTCCTGCAGTTATAGAAATCATATGCACTTTGAAATCATATATGTGAATCCTGTGAAAATATATAGATCTCATCTGCATTTGTTTTAAGAGTTTGTGTAACTATCAGACCAAATGGGACTGCACAGGTGACTGCAATGAAGCATGTGCTTGATTCTCTTTACAGTATTAGGACCTTACCCATGTTGTGTGACCATCACTGATACTCAAACATTCAGATATCTTAACACCTGAACATTTATGACAATCCACTTGAAAATATACCACAGAACACAAGGTTATTATATGCTTACAGGATACCATTACTTAGTTTCCAAGTTCACTGGGAATTTAAAAATTCACAGCAAATTTACAACACACAAGCAGCTGCATGCAGGATTAAATCTTCTACCTCCAGCAGCTTTACAAAAGTTTTGCATGATATATGTTCACACACAAAGCTAAGTGCCCACCAATCAAACTGTTATGAATGCCCCCAAACTAGTTATCTCTTTAGAAGATAAAGTGTGCTGTTTACATAACTTATTAAAGATTGCACCCTTGCATTCCTTTTTCAGATAAAAAGTGTGAGGGCATTGCTTTATCACTTTAACTATGTGTTTCTTTGAACACGTTTGTGCTTTAAAGTAAACACCAATGCTATTTTTTTACGACTACTAAAATCAAAACGCATCTTTACAAACTAATCTGTACAATGGTTGGAAAAAGCCTTTGATTCAGTACCGTAATTATAAACAGGCACTTAAGTCAGACATACTAAAAGAGCATCAGTCATTTAAAATCAAATTAACAGTTTGATTAATCAAACACCAGACTGTCAAGTCAGATAATATACCTGGTGGCTTTGTTCAGTTCCCAAAGAAGGTTTCCACTTTAAGCACCACAGACTTCATCAGCAAAACAAAATTTACTCAGGCAGAAAACTTTGGTTTACTTTAAACATGCTATATAGTATTACAAGGAAAAATCTCACAACAAGCCAAATTCTGCTTCACTTTTATGTGGTCACATGTCAGGAAAAAAAAGAGACTTTACAGATATATTTCCTGTCTCTTTGAGGCCCACACAAGACAGGAAAGAGCAGTGGGATTTAGAAGGATGTACATTAGTAGAATCGGGTCATGCTTAAGAGGCATATAAAAGTGGTAGAAAAATAGTTTATTGACTTGTTTTTGAAAGTTAGTATTTTTTTTTAATAAATATAAGAACCTGGTGTGTAGTAGATCATACATTGCATGCATTTTCACACCCAAATCCTCTTCCTTTCCATTAGAGTATTTTCTGTTCCTAGCATATAATGTGGAATCTGAAGATCAGTCTTCTTCATGAAAATTTGGAAAAACCTTTTGCATTAATCAGTAACTTTAACACAAAAACTGTTGTAAACAATTCATTCAGCCTCACCTCACTGCACCCTTATGAACTACAATTAAAGAAGTTGAACCCCATTTACCTTGGTGTAAAATTAGGAACAGTGAAATTAAAAGACTTGTTCAACTTAAGAGAGAAAGTCTGTGTAAAAGCAAGGAATCATATGGGGCCTAAGAATTAAACCACCCTAATAAAATATAATTGCTATCAGGATGCTAAAAACACAAAATGGAAAAGGTCATGTTATGTAGTTACAACCCCCAGAGTAAAAAATAAATAAATAAATAAATAAATAAATAAATGAAGCACCAGCTGCATTATATACATGTAGCATGCTAAAACAGTCACACATCTTTAGAACTACCATGGAAGCATCAGGCCTGTGTCACAAAGCATACAAAACATGTTATTTCTCTTTGTTAATGGTTGTTAGTGGGACCAACCAAAATAGAGAAAGCGTGACTGAAGAATTGAAGTACTTCATCATTGACCCTGTGCAAGAGCAACACATGGCAGGCAGCATGTCTGGCTCTGTGTGTCTCCAGGTATTTTGTATGTGATTTGTGAAGAAAAATGATTCTAGTCGGGGTGTTATCAGCACTCTTCTCATCCTAAGCCAAAACACAGCATTCCACCAGCTACTAGGAAGAAAATTAATTCTGTTCTAACTGAAACCAGGACATCAAGAAATAAAGAAGGCAGACATAGACACTTCAATTGTCCACAAAGGTCACAAATAGAAACTTATGGGGACAGGAAGCCCTCTTTCTTCTACAATATCCTAGTGCTGGTGCTGTTGGTTAGAGGTAGTCAGGCAAAGATTCTGCATGCTCCAGAATCAAAGTTTTCAATCTTTTGGCCTTCACAAATAGCCTGAAAACATCAATGAAAAAGAAACTAGAAAGAGAGCTTCTCACTGTATCGGTTCACCCGCTATTATTAGACACTGAAAGATTGCACCTATGACAACCATTCCGAGTTGTGAAGCAGCATCAAGGAGCAGATGTGTGCTTCTGGGGATAGGCCCATTTTCAAAAGAATGATTCTAAATGCATATCCTTTGCAGTGTCTGATCTGAAGCCCATTTCCAGCATGGCAAGGAAGGATAAAATGGAAGTATGCCAAGTATACCAACATAAAACCTCATAGCAGACAATTAAAATGAATGGGAATAGGGACCAATTCCAGATTAAACAGCAGCAAAGGAAAAAGTTGAAGAAACAAAACTCACCACCTCATACACCAAAGATCCTTCTGTCATGGTTCAATATGCAGCCTGCATAATATCTATGGATGTGTAACTAAAGAAAAATCAAAAATACCTCTTGTAAATGTTTTGAAAAACTGATAAATTCTTGGCTTCATTCCACCACTGTTTTTGATACTCATTCATTTATGATTATAATTCAAACTTTCAATGCCTCTCTGTTTTCAGTAAAATATGTATTCTTTGCTAGTTGCTTACTAAATGACTCTTCTTTCAGGAAGGATTCTGCCTATGGAGCTATTTGGGGGGGCTGAAGGGTCTAACTTAACTGAATACTTTTTAATGATCAGTGTTGCCCATTGATACACTATGACTGTTGAATATGAGGGAACTAAAGATGTGAAGAAAATAATTGGCCACTTGAACATTCCACCACACGTTAGAAGGACATCCCCCATCCAATTGCTTAAAAATTAATTTATTATTTTTTAGAAAAAGATGCAAGAAAAAATATAACCTGCTGCTTAAGTGTGTTTAGAGTGAAACAAATATCAGTTATAGGAAAGCTAAAGGCTTATGGTAAAAGCATTTCTCTTGCTTATATTGGCATAAAAGCAAAAGGTTTCAAAGAAACTGTATATGGTTTTTGCCAATGTATTACAGTAGTTCTGCTAAAAAGAATTTCCAGCACAGGTCAAAATCCAGTGATATATAAACCATAATGTCTTCTGAGGTTTGGATCAAGTATGTACTGAAAATTATGACTGCTTATCTAATCTCAAAAGCTTCCTTTCTTCCCTTTTCCTCCACAATCTAGTTCTCTCCCTCTACAGCATCATCCCAATTTACTACTAGTCCACCTCACTGTTTTAAAATTATCACAAGTAAATCCCACCAAATACTTTTTTTTTTTCTAACCACAAATAGTGGTCTGATGGCTGTTTCAGATATTGAATCTCAGGAAAAGAGAATTCATAATATATTGCAACAGCAAGATTCAAATCTTCTATCTGGTGGACTGAGTTCTTTCAGGATTTCTCAAGACTGAATGAACTAGAACTTACCACCTCCATCCCACAACCACCCTGTAAAGACATGCCCTACAGAACTATTTTATATACTTTACAAAAAATTCAACCATGGTTCTGCACAACTGTATAAGCAATTTGGGCTTGAAAATTTGATTCAAACCCATTATATGAGAATTGGTACAGATTGCAGATGGTGTTCCTTAATGTGAAAAAGTGATTTCTTTTAAAAGCAATTGATTGATCTTCAAGGTAGATGGTTCATCAGATAATGTTTACTAAGGATGATTCACCTTTAATCCTCATTGATTTTAATGAAGTTAAGTTAGAACAGAAAGAAAAGACTTCAGCACATCTTGTCTTGAACACCAGAACAATGTCGTTTTCAACCAGCTATACAATACCTAATTTAGGAATCTTATTTTAATGGCCTCACATGAAATTAAAGTGCTTAGGATAGATAGGGATTTCATTTTTAGGAAAACTCATAAATGCAAATTAATGATCAGAACTTAGGACTGAATTTTTTAACACTTGGATCCCTTACTTTTCTTCTCACTTCCTTCATCACTCAACTTGTTTCTTGTTATAAAAAAGAAACAAACAAACCAAAAAAAAAAATCACCTTTTCCAACAATATGATCCCAGCTACAGGCAGCAAGGAAGTTCTCTTCCACATCTAAATGGACTTTTTGCTCTGTCACAGACACCCTATCCATCTTGGCATTCATATAAGGGGAACTCTAACTACTCTAACTATAAAGGCAAAATAGGGATGAACTACTTCCTTTAACCTCCTTAGCATCTTGACCACATGAGATTCAGACCAGACTAGTTTTCTGTACAGACACGATATCCCAAAACAGAAGAAGGCTATAGTATAAAATAACAGTTTTACTCACAAACTAACAAATTTTATTTTATGACAGAAACTCCATATGCTATGCTGGAAGCTATGCTGGAATAGTTGCAATAATACAGCTTACTTTTGTATACACTAGTCAATCAGTCTACCCAAATGAGGTCTTCCATAGGGAAGGTCATGTTTAACTGCTGTCCAGGCAAAAATGCCTGCATGACCACTAACAACATTAATGCCTGAGTAATTTTTCAGCCTCATATTTTGCTCAATGTTTAAACTGACTTTAAAAAGTAGAAGAGAAATATTTATCATGTTTCTTAACTTTTCTAAATCATAGCAGCTTAAAGTGCAAACATCTGAAATGAACAACTGAAGGGAGAAGTTCAGACAATTCAGTAAATTCATTTCTCTCATTTGCTGTAGACAAAAAATACCCTCTAAAAATTGTTTTAAGGATTCAGGTAAAACTAATTCAGATGGAAATATTTCACTCTCTCTCTCTTGCTCTCAAGAATTTGATCAATAAAACAGGCTTTTAAAAATATCAGAAAGACAGTGAACTTCTCCAGAAGTCCATCCCAGCTGAAATACACACTAAGAGTTCATTTGCTCTAATCTGGCATGCTAAAATATATATTCCTCACTTTTCACAAGAATTTGTAGGAGTCTGGACCATTTCCTTCATAAATCTTAGGGGTGCAATAAAGAGAAACCTTTCACAGTATGTCACTGTGATTCTAATTCCATTAACAACTTTATTTCAACAGAAACTGTGGCCCCTCCAAATACGTGCTTCTGAGATTGCAGGATTTTCTTTTTCCCTTTGCATTAGTTTTAAATACAGACTCGTACAACTGTACAGAATAATAGCACTCAAAGGAAAAAGGAAAAAAAAAAAAAAAAAAAACTGTTATAGAAATAGCTGTAATCAGCAAAATTCCAGAAAAAGGGGAGAAACAGGATTATTTTAATAGCTTTTTCATATTGGTACTTGCTGTATCTTTAGAACAAACATTTATGGAAATTAAATCAAGACTTTCTCAGACTTCCTGCTTCCTTTGCAACATTCTCTCCTTTTTTGGTCTATGTACTGCAGAATAGATTTAGCTCCCTGTTCATTTTCCACCTTTAGTTCATGCTATCCAAAGGGCATTTGAAGGAGAACTGCACCTAATTAGTTCAGGCCAGCAGTACCAAACTGTGTGGGATAAGAATCTCTTCCCACAGCAAATAAACTGAGCCATGCTGCTCTTTATATTTTTAATTATATTTCTCAGACACTAATCAAAGTACAGCTCAGTCATCTGCATGAGAAGTTACACTGTTGTAACATTGTTTTCAACATCTGAAAGGTTGATACCAATAAAAATATGTGCTCACAGTGAAAAGTTCCCTTATTTTGACATCAGCTGCTAAACACATCTTGCTTCTGTCCAAATACTACCCAGTGTAAAAACAGAGACTGAAAACAGTTTAGCTACTGGCTTAACAAGTACAATGGTGTTCACCCCTTTTTTTGTACATTTTACTCACTACAATGTGAATAGCTGCAGTTATAGTAGCACTTGACTGTGCCCTCTTGGACTCAAATCTCAATTCAATTGTCCCCTTCCATCACAGTTTTCCCTGACCAGAGAAGATGACCTGACAGTGTCAGATTGAGGCCTCTCGTCTTATATAGTCACAAACAGACAATAATACAGGGTCATGCCTACTTTCCTAAGAACAGCAATTCAGGAAAGAGGGCGTATTATTTAAACAAAAGAATTAATTATTTATTCCATTACTAGCAGAACTCTAACTTACACTTTTACAGGTAAGATCCCCACTCATTTAAATACAGCCTTACATAAATATCTATGAACTAGAAAGGAAAGGTGCATCTCAAACAGATTATGTAATCTCTCATACATATATATATAAAAAAAAAAAAAAAGACAAGGGCAAGTAAAATACATTTATTTCCAGGCTATTGGTGCAAAACTGAGGCATAGAGATAGCAGGCTACATTGGAAGGGTGTCGAGTTATTTGTAACACCCATCCATGTACCTATGTTACTGAGTTACATGGTCAAAATTCCTCTGTGTTACTCCAAATCATTTTTGAATATTTGAACATATATAATTTACTTCTTCTGAGAAGGACTGTATATACAGTGGATTTTCATATTTTTGGACAGCACAACATTCCTTGAAATGACTCCAAACCTGAATAACAATGTTTTAAAATTAACTCCAGTCACAGCTTCATTCATCCTCAGCAATGATCCAGCCCAGGAAGGGGCCGGATAACAAAACCACCCATGGTCACATGTATTCTTACATAAGAGTGGCCATACTGGGTCAGACCAAAGGTCTATCTAGTTGGATATCCTGCCTCTGACAGGGGCCAGTAGCAAATGCCTAAGGAAAAGTCACAGAGCAAGGCAAGCACGCAGCAGTCCTTCCCTCGGTTACACTTCCAACATTCTGTGGTTTCAGGGCTTCCTCTCAGCCAGAGGTTCTGACAGCAGTTTTATAATGCCGAATTAGAGGATTCAAATTCCCAGCCCTTTACTTTGTGTAACAACGGGAGAAATAAATGTTTTGCAGTTAATTAATTCATGTGATAAGCAAGACATGTTTTTTCAACCTCAACACAATTTAAGTGCTCCTGCTGCAAAATTACATTTGTTTAGGCAGATTTCCATGTCACACATCTAGACACGAATTCCATCGATCTTCTCATTTCGTTTGCTGTTTGAAGCTACAGAGAATCCACAGTTTGTCCATAACAGATGCCAAAAGCCTAGAAACTTATTACACACTGCTCACAGTGTGGGTTCAGATACATTATCAGCATAAAAAGAAAAAGGCAAATTAGGCCACAGTAGGAGAACACATTTTTAATATTGCAGTCTGCAGCTTGCATCTCTAATATAATGATACTGTTTCCCAAAATTATACTGCATCATTCTAGGTTGCTGAATTGAAGAGATGACAGCGATCTAAATTTTTACAAGTGAGTGGGCAATGCAGATAGTCAGTCCGCTTGATGAATTACAGAGAAACCTTCAAGGCCAAAGTGAATGAGACACTTTCAAAGAATTCTTTAGGCATTCATACAGACAGAAATTATGTATGTATCCATTCAATGTATCGAACTTGGGGGAAGGGAGATTTTAGTGCATTTTTCCAAAAGAACAGAAAGGAGAAACATATGATACCTGTAAGCAAAATCCATATATCTTTAAACTGTGTATCTGCAGTTCTGTTGGTTAAATAAATACACACACCGCACACAAGCTTCATATAAACTATCATCTCAAGAAATCATTGCTTGCCAATAGGATTATCTGTGCCATTATGTCTTCTCTCTGGAGCTGATGAGAAGTTACCTTTTACATCATATTCACTGTTTACTCCAGGTATAACAGAAACGTTGAAAGCAGATATCAAAGAGTTGCAAAGAAATACAGTCAGCAAGGAAAAAGGTTGCAAAAGATTCTGGTCATCTAGGGTAACTAAAGTTTCCTTTGAGGAGAATCTCCTCACTAAGGATTAGTAACTGATACTGAGGAATACCTCAGAGACAATGAACTTTTAAGCTATATTACTTTTATGAAGCTACATGTTTTTCTGTTTAGGAAGAAAAAAAAAAGTCAGACAGCTCATATATTGTTAGTTTTGCCCTGGACAAATGGAAACAGAAAGGCAAAGGCCTAGCACCTGTTGACTTTAGAACGAATAAAAGCCATTAATACTGATATGTTAAATTCCAATAGTTCCCATACCCTGAGATTCTGTAATACTGTTGCAATGAAATGGTGTAGTGGTTTAACCCAGCAGGCAGCTAAGCACCACACAGCTAAGCACCACACAGCACTTACCACCCCTCCACCAAGTGGGACTGGAGAAAGATGCAGGGTAGGGAGTAAAAGCTTGTGGGTTGCTCTGCAACAACTAAAACATGAGTGTGTTATCAACATTATTTTCACCCTAATCTAAAACACAGCACCATAACAGCTACTAGGATGAAAATTAACTCTATCCTAGGAAAAAAAAAAAAACAAAAAAAAAAAAAAAACAGGACAGACTGGCTTATCAGAGTTTATCTGCTGAAATGACTGCCTAAAGATGATGAGTTCCTGCACTGAGTGTTTACTTTGCTGATATTCAGAGGATGTACAAGCATGTACCACAAGACCAGTCACCAATGAACATCATGTCTGCTTTGGCTGCTAGCTACCAAGTGTCAGGCACAGTAGAAAATTATTCAGAATTATAATTAAGCTTGTGATTATTCAGCCAATATTTCATTTAAGATGCTTACAGCAGGTCATTTTAAGTTGTCCATAATAAGCAGTCTGCTACCATTAGCTATATCCCTCATGCAAACTAAAGAATTCACATTACAGGAGGATTTCAAAAGCACTACAAAATAGTTAATTTTAAGGCCAGCAAATTGTTATCAAAATAAATAAAAATAAAATAACAATTAAAAAAAAAAAAAAGTAACTTCTCTTCATGCTGGATGTTCAATATGTTTGGGTTTCTTTTGCATTTCTTGGCTTGTTCTGGGGAATTAAGGGTTTGAGACCTTTTGGTGTCCATTATAATCCAAAATATTGTGTTATTTGTGCAAACAAATTAAACACATCAATCAGGTGGAAAGAATTTGTCTGTGAGTCTTGCTGTACTGAAGTAGAATTAAATTAGAAGTGGCACTCATGTATCGAAGATATTACTACTGTAAGATTTTACTAAGAAATGCTGCAGGACCATAGAGCCACATAATCTACATGGCCAGTTTTTAAAAAGAGAATCAATAGTATATATGTCTGTAGCGTCTGAGACACATACGGTTTGCTGGACTAAATCACCAAGCAAGCTTTTAATTGTCATTTTGATCGTGATTTGTTCAGGAAAATATATTAATAAAATAAGATAGGAAATGTTAAAAAATATCAGGTCCATTTGTCCTTTTCACTCAGGAAGAAATCATAACCTATTCTCAGAAATACTAGATGTGCAAAGAAAGCATTCAGTTGTTTCATTTTCACCATTTCCATTTTAACTGTTCTGAACCTGGATGCCACCAGACACATTTTATGATCCCTTATTACTGCAATGGAAGAAAACATTAACATTTTTATGCTTTATCCACCACTTCAATGTTTATCCACCATTTTCATACCAGTTATGATCTTGCACACTTCCAAGTTATTTCTTCTCCAGGCTAAAACATCCTATCCTGCCCAGTATAGAAGCTGTTCCATATCTTTGAGCGTCTTCACTGCCCTTATCTGAACTTTAATTTCTGATACATCCTTCATGAAATGAGAGGAACAGATCTGCATGCACTGCTCAATGTGTAAGTAAAGGCTGAATACAAAGACTGTCATAATGATGATTTATGATTTGTTCTTTTTTCCTTTCCTAATAACTCCCAAAATTTCATTTGATGTCTAGATTGTACTGAGCACTGCATAACGCCAAAGCTCCACTGCTAAATGGTAATGGTCATTTAAAGACTACTGTTCTGTATGTGAAACTGGAACTGTTTTCCCCCAAGTGCATTACTCTATATGTATTTATACCACACTTCATTTACAATTTTATTAGACAGTCTGTCTCTCAATGTCTTTGTGCAGTGCTGCATGGTCTTCTCTCACCCACACTACTCAAAATGATCTTTATAACTTTTTCTTACTAATTTTCATCTTTCATTATACTTCTTACAGTTCACCCCGTTCAGGATCTAGACTTACTGTCTGAAGCTAAGGCTTACATACATTCAGAAGACTTTTTAAAAATAGGCAAAACACTTTAACAGTATTCATTCCTTTAATTAGAGGCTGATTAGAACATAAATTCTGCATTGTAGCTAATAATTTAACAATTCCATGTTTGAGTTCTTCTAGAACTCTTGTCATGGAACTGTGAATACTGGGACACAATTCATCTCCTCATCCTGATCTATTATTTGCAATTCTGAGTAGTATCTTGTTGCTATACTGCTGGCCGAGCTAGTTTTAGGAAAAGAAGCCTTTTCTGTAAATTTTGATAGGTGGTACACTTTTACTCCAAGTCTCTAGTGTAGGGTCTTTAATCATTTTACTCCGTTGGCTGTTCTTTTAAATTTATTTCCAATAAGCTTTCTTATTTTTATACATTTTCCCTTTTTGAAATTAAATATTACTACAGTGGCTTCTTTTTGCCTTCCACAAGATGCAAACTTCAAATTTGTTCTGATCTCTTCATCCTGACAAGTAGCAATATCATTAAATATCCTGTGTACTATGTTGAGGATTTATTCAAACATCACTTCCCCTTTCCTGGATTTTTGGTTCATCACTAACAGAAGAAAACTTTCTAGAAAATACCAATGATGGTACTTAACGGAAAAATTGCAAGCCTGATCTGCTTCTAAAGCACTAGAGACATTCCCAAGCCACTGAGACAACCTCTATGAGTGTAACATTATCACAAACCATGAATCAAAGGCTACTAATGAATACAGTTCAAAAATGTTTTTCATATGATGTGGTTTATTTTTTACATAGAAAGAACAAGAATTGTGTAAGCTGCTTGTTTGCAATTGTGATTTTGTTGCATAATACTAAGATTTCTTCATTTTTATAGGAAAGAGCTATAAAAGGTATTCCATCATGCTTATATTTTGAGTATGTTTGTAAAGATCAAGTTAAACACAGCCTCATAACTTCCAAGTCCTCAATGGCTAGTTATTTTACAACAGGAACTAGAAGCTCAAGAAAATGAAACAGAGAGAGAGAGGGAAAGACTTACCTATAGCTAAAGCTTTTACTGCCATAATTTTGTTAAAAGTATAGAGGAGTAAAAATCCTAGCATAGCTAAAGCTGTATCACCAAAAAATAAAAATTAAAAAAATCATTTTCTCATGAATTCAATAGTCAAAATAAGCTCTGGTAAAATGATTCTCATTTGCAGCCATAATTATTGAATTTGCACTCATAATTATGTAAATTTGTAAGCATAACACAACCAATAAACCTTGCATAAATACAGCCTTACCCACCTCCATAAAACAGCACAGTTAGCAGTACCATGCCTCCTAAATGCAAGCACAGCAAAGGCTAATACCAGTTCAGCACCAGGTCCAAAGCCCTACGTGCATGAACACAAGTTTGATGCAATCAGCATTGCAATGACTACTACTGCAAATTGATTTGTGAATTGACATCCTGGAAGGATTAATTTTAAAAATCAAAGGTAACTTCATTTTCAGTATGTGCTGGGTTTTATTTTCATTAAATATTAGGTCTTACATTGTTTGCAAAAGACCTACATTTGTGCATCTAAAACCACAAAATATACAAAAAAGTATGGTTTCCTGTGAGTTATTTAAGTCACAAGCCTCCACCTGAAGATGTATAAAAGGCATTTAGGATTGGAATAAAAATACTGACAGCACATTTCAGTTAAAATGGTCATCAGTAAAGATGACCAGGGGTGATATTTAAAGGCTAGACTTTCAGAAAACTCAGCATTTAATATTTAGATATCTAACTTGGAGGACAGATTTTCAGAAGACCTTTGTCCCCATTTTAGCACTAAAATGTATTAGTTCAATTTCCAAGGACTGGATCCTGTAGGGTGTTAGGAATTCTGGCTCTGCAGCAGTGCAGCACATAAGCATGTTTAATTTAAGCATATAAATAGTCCCACTGAAGTCATGGGACTACATGCACATTTAAAATCCCTCACAATCCCTATCATTCTGGTTTACGGACAGAATTTTTAACACCTCACAGAAGTGACCCCAAAAGTAGTGGTGAAGCCTGGGTACATTTACAAATTTGCCATAGGTAGTGAGACTTGGTCAAATTAAGGAAAGTTTGTTTCCCATTAGACTGAGAGCTTTCCAGTAGTTAGGGCCTTGCTCATTTGCATCTATTTGGAGGAGGAAAGAATGTGTACTAAGTCTGTTTTACTGAAGAAAAGGGGAAAAAAGAAACGATACCAAAGGTGAATATAATTATTTTGGAACCTAAGTCTGTTCTTCTGGTAAGTACTGTACATTTAAGCTCTGCAAACATCTCTACATTTCCTGTTGCCATCTCTGACTCTCTCTGTTCATTTAACTTTCTTTTCAGTGCTGTTCCTTATGCACAGACAGCTGCACATCAGCTGAGGTGGCAAGCATTCCTTCCAAAACTTCTTATCCCACAGGTTTGGGTTCCTGTTTGGCTTTTACAAAGTCTTGGAAACTGGCTTCATATTATTTCTACCATCACTACATAAACAGAGGTTACTGTTCTCTCCATTTAGCCTCAGCGAAAAGTGAATATCACTGGTGAAGAGCAGCTGGGCAGATGACATCTTTAATAAACAGAAAATAAAATGCTGCACAGAAATTGCCCTAAGGGCTGTCATAACATCAGTGTAAACTATCAATCGTAACTGGGTCTGTGATCACTCCACAGATTAGAGGTGGCAGCCATTACTACCAGCAGGAGTTGTCTGCTCCTATGCTGCACGATCATACTTCTCTTTAAGTCTCCACGGCCACAGTAATTCCATGGCAATGTGACTGCTCCTGCATTGCTCACCCATATGAGTCAGGAGTTCACCATCTGGTTTTACAGCTTCCATTAGTAGCACTGTAACAGCATTTGCATCTACTTCTTGGGGACTTCACTTGTATTTTATGAAGTCTGACAGCAGCCCAACTGCAGCTCCCCTGTGAGGTACAGTAAGCATCGGTCAGGGATGCCAAAATGATAATATCAGTTGCAGCATTACATATGATGGCATCTTTTTGCTACCATGTGCAAAACTTCACTTAGCCTTTTATCCCCAGCCTGCACTCTTACACAGACACATTCGGAGCTGTGCCAACATTCTCCACCAGAAGAATGTTAACTTCTACGAATTTATCACTTCTACAGAAAGCTGTTTGGATAAAGGGAATTAAAACTGTGCTTCAAAATGACGTACATTCATATTATGAGTAGCAAACATCACACTGAAAATGTAAAAAAAATAAAAATAAAAATAAATAAAAATTCCAAGCAGCCAGCAGCTGTCAAGCATCAAAGATTTTATTTCAGTGCTATGTCAAAAATCATGATGCTTTAAGTCTCATCAAAACATGAGTACATCTACAAAGCAGATGTCTTGACTCTCAAGGCTGCTGAATGGCTGGATAATAGAAAACTTACAGAGAAAAATAAAATAAAATAAAATAAAATAAAATAAAATAAAATAAAATAAAATAAAATAAAATAAAATAAAATAAAATAAAATAAAATAAAATAAAATAAAATAAAATAAAATAAAATAAAATAAAATAAATAAAATAATAAATAAAAAGTACCCACCCTATGTATCCAACATTTTTAGAAAAGAAAAGGCATTTATATAAACACAACAGTAACATGGTCACTTCCCCTTTTAGCTTCATTTCAAATTTGTCGTCTGCATCTACTAGATCTAACACTCCCTTTCTCAGCTCCTAAGGCCCTTACAAAGTATCCTGGTGTGCTCTTGGTTTTCATTCCAGTTGGTCTCCAGCTTTAAAAATCATTATTGCTTTCACTGTTATTCTTCTTCCTTTGTCTTTGTGTAAGTCATACATGTTTTTATATATGTCAAAATATAGAGGGGAAGGGGAAGGGGAAGGGGAAGGGGAAGGGGAAGGGGAAGGGGAAGGGGAAGGGGAAGGGGAAGGGGAAGGGGAAGGGGAAGGGGAAGGGGAAGGGGAAGGGGAAGGGGAAGGGGAAGGGGAAGGGGAAGGGGAAGGGGAAGGGGAAGGGGAAGGGGAAGGGGAAGGGGAAGGGGAAGGGGAAGGGGAAGGGGAAGGGGAAGGGGAAGGATTGTGCTTAAGATAACTTTGGTCTAAGCTACCTTGTTACCAAGCATATTGCTGGACTCTGATACTTAACTGTGCTGTAAAACCAAATAGTGGAAAAAATAATGTACTCCAGAACTCACTGAGATTCAAATAGGTGATTTTTTTTCAATTTCAGTGGCTTTAACTCAGCCTCAGCACAACTTGAAATGACTATTTAAAAAGTTAATGACAGAAGAGTTAAAGATATACAAGATGTATTAATTGCATAAAGATGTCAAAGACCAGCCTTTATGGGGGAAATAGTCCTTGATACCATCTATAACAGCAAGAGATATCTAGACTCTTGGAAAGCCTTTGACAATTTTTTCACTTGATAGACTGTGCATACAGTATTAACTATAAGCTGCCCTAAGGAAAACTTTGAGACTGCATAAGGAAAATTATGAGACTAAATAATTATACACAGAAAGCAGAAGATTAGAATTTGAAGTATCTATTCACCTTAACGTGGCAAGAATTGTTTTGCATGGGATTTATATCAGATGGCTATTCTTAACATTTTGATTAGAAATTTACAGAAAAAGAAATATTAAAAGATTAAATCCCTCTATTGCCAACAGCATCATAGCTAGAAACTGATTAAAATGTAAAGAAATATTACATTTTGATTAAAATATAAGCTGAAGATGATATGGGAATTTCAAGTTCCACATCTAGATTGCTGCACCCAGAAATGGTAATTCCTTAATTAGGTACAGGTCAAATAACTGCAAGACAGTGTAATGGAGAATGTGATCTAAGTAGGTATGATCACAGTTTTTACATTCACTGTCTAACACAAAGTAGAAGTTTAAATGCATTTTGCTTTCATCAAAAAGTTTATTTTGTAGAATACAGAAATCTTCATGGAAATCCACAGGAGTTTTCCTACTACTTTCAATGGGTTGGGGTTTTATCAGGAGTGTCTAGAATTACTGGCTCTATCCATATAAAGAAAGAAAATATCACATAGGTAAGTGGCAAGGTTCAGTGCAACAGGAAAGCTGTTCCACATGACAGAAAATTGGACCAAGAGCAGATTCGGGGAGAGGAGGGCTAAATTTACCCTGATGAATTTACTCAGCCAATTCACAAACTTTATTTCTGTATATTTTCTACAGTCAGATACATCAGATGCAAATGTGCCTGTCTGAAATCATTAAACAAATGGTTCACATAAATATACATTACATTCTAGGAAAGTTCACTTTGCTAACTTCATGCTTCTGGCTCACACCCACCTCAGATCTTCACATTGTGTGTAGAAATGAAATGAATGGTCTTCACCATCCTGATAGTTTCCAGTCTAAAGAAAGCTTAGATGAGTCTCTCTCATGGGGTCGGTATGAAAATGCATTTTTTTTCTCCTTTTTTGATGGGGGGGGGAGGTTTTTTTTTTTGCAGGATGCCACCTTTAAGTATATTGTTTCATGGGAAAAAAAAAAAAAAAAAAAAAAAAAAAAAAAAAAAAAAAAAAAAAAGATTTTATTCAAAATAAACAACCAATTTCCTCAGAAGATACAGTTCATTGCTACTTTCCATTATATTATCCCAAAGCTAGAACAAGAACTGCAGTCCCCAGAGAGATGACTGATACTCATTCTTCATGCCAAGTTATAGCATTTTGTTTGAATTAGGTTTCCAGCTTGCAAGTCCTATCAATTTTAGGTATGGAATCAAAAAAATTCTGCCTCAACTTCCATCCCACATATAAAGTGTGAGCAGAAGTTTCATGAGGTCATTCACCCACCACAACTCACTACCCAGCATATTTCTGTAAACTACAATCAGCTTCAGGGCACCGTCTTTGGTTCACTCTTTTGAACCAACATTTTGGGTTTTCTCTTGTATGCCTGCATCTTAGGTTATTTTTTCTGCATTTTGTTATCCACAGGAACTTTCTCACACATGTACCTTCATTCTCCTTACACACACTCACCCAAGCCATTCTAGATACCACACTAGTCTAACTAGAACAGGAAAATGGAGTTTTGGAGTCCAAGCTACAATGAAATTGAAAGCATGGCAGAAATCACTGTCTCATTGATATTCAAAGTATATAATGAAATTTTTCTTTAAAATTATGATGACAACCATAAGAAATAAACTACATAAGGAGACCCATAAAACTTCATGGTGCCCTAAAGGTTATACAAATATATCAGTCTAAACATAAGTCTGAACATCTTCTGTGCAGGTGGAGGTCTCAGTGACCCTGGTCCAGATTCATCCCACAGAACACCAGAAGTTAGCTGAGGTCCTTAAATAGTTACCCTCCCTTCTCAGGATCCTTCTGTAATCACAGAGAAACACAAACATCTCTAGAAACAACTACTACATTTGGTATGGTGATAGGCTATATGATGAGGTAGCCTTATCCATAGGTGTCTAACTGAAGAAAAAGGATAAAACGCAATATTCTTGGCAGTGAAATCTCAGTCTAGTGCTACAGTTAGGTAAGATAAATTAAGGCTATAACATTTTAATGAAAACACCTATTAGCAAGCACTGTAACTGCAGGAAAAGATTGTTAACATTACTGACTCTTGGAGCCTGATTATGCTTCACCTAGAATTAAAAGTGCATGCAAATTTTCAATGTCTATTATGAACAATTAGGAATACCCAACTGTGTGGGGAGATTTAGTTGGAATAAATACATTTGCAGATACAATTATTCAGAAATAATTATGGAGTGGCTACTCTTGACTAGGTGAACTTGTAGCCAAGCCATCAGTGATAGTGATTTGCTAAGTCAGGGGGACATAAAGATGGGCACAGTTCTCAACAAAGAAATCCTGTACTGCAAACTATCGGCTTGAGTCAGCTGACTTGCCCACTGAAAGTGCTCATCTATCATTAAGAGTTACTTCATTCTGATCTATTATGCTTCCACAAAATACATGAATTTATACAAAATAAATTGTGGTCATGCCAGTCTCACAGGAGTCTGGAGCAATTGGGTAAAGAAAAAAAAAATATGACAATATTTTTTATTATTTGATACAGTCTCAAAATTAATTTATCCTTCACAGGATATTCTCGCTTCAATAGAAACAGCAGTAGCTCTACAGCTAGCATAGACAGGCCACTCAGCTGGCTCACTCAAAGAGAAAGAACACATGGGCATGGGAGGGTGTTTCTTGATCCTTCCAAAACCTACAGGAACCTCTGAAAAAAAAAATAAAAAAAATAAAATATATATATATATATATATATATATATATATATATATATATATAAATAAAAAGACAGAAATTGAGGTATTGTCACAGGTAATCTATTCATAGATTATGAACAAAGAAAATTGTTTAAAATTGTTTACAATAAATTAGAAGACTGAGGATAAGAGAGCATCATGAACAGAGAAATAAATTTCCAGGAAGAAATGGCAAAATTAAGTGTTACTCGTGTTTGTAAGCACAAATGTTGATAACTTTAGTGGTGTTCAGTAAACTTGAGGAGCATCCATCAACTTTGCATCCTCAAAGGCCTATTCACCTTTCTGGGACTCACTGAGAATTTTGGAGTGGTCAAATACTTCTTCTCCAACACTGTCTAACCGTGATATTCACCCTGCTTTGGGCAAGTGTTTGTACTGGATGACTGTCTAGATGTCATAATTTCACAGGCAGATCTGGCTGTGAATGGAAGTTTATCTAACCTCTCCAGAAACTGAAAGTTCCTTGGACCACATTCTATATGTTTTCAATAAAAAAACAACTGCCCTCACAAAGCCATTGCCCAGAAGCTGCAACAAGACCTATAAGAATGCTAATGGCAGTAGGAAAAATAAATTAAAAATAATAATAATAAATAATAAAAAAAAGAAATGTTGATGCACACAGAGTTTGTAGAGGAGGAAACTTCCTACCTAGAGGCCGTATCTCAAGGACAGGAGTTTTTCTGAACACTGCTTCTCACTAAATGCCTGATAATCCCTTATGTGAAACTGCGTTTTTCCATTTTGGTGAAGAAAATCTCCAAGTAACCAAATCCAGACCATCTTCTCATGAAAAAAAAAATGACTATGAAGGGCTGCTACTACCTGAAAACCATCAATGATCATTATTAAAGGTTAATCATGACTAAACTCTACACATGTTTTTTCTGTTCTTTTTCACTTTTGGTATCAAACACTTTATGTAAAGTGTATTCTCATTGGAAAATAAATAAATAAATATATATATATATATATATATATATTGCAAGAAAGAATAAAAGATTTTTAAAAGTTTTAAAAAGTTTGAAAAATATATACATTTTATCTTTTAATGCTGATTCCATTATGTAACTGCTCTTACAATGTGTTCCTAGAATCATATGCATTAGGAAAAATTTCAGTCTGTAGGATTTCAAAGGCTATCTGAGTGCAAGCTTCCCGCAGCATAAATTCACTAATCCTACACCACCCCTGACAGATAAGTATCTTGTTGAGTCTTGCATATTCCAGTGATACTGGTTACAAAACAGCCCTTGGCAGCCTTTGCTATTGCATAATTGCTCCTATGAGGGCTGAGTTGACTTTGTAGAGTTTGAAACTTGGCAAATATCTCAATCACTTTTTGTGAAGTCAAAAAATTAATCTGAATTTGGGATCCATCTTTCTTATAATTGAAACTGATTCTTACCAGCCATGAAGAAACTATGCTACCTTAGGTTGGAACTTGGTATTATGAACACAGAAGATTTTTGCTATGCGGTCTCTATGTACTTTATATATAACCTTAACCCAATAACTTTATTTCTGACAGCAGACCATTCTTTGTTCTTTTCTACTCCAGTCCTCCCTTCATAGCCTCCCCACACAAAAAGCAGATTCAGTGATTGAAACTCAACCTAACAACGAATTCAAAATTATAGAGGTCACATTTGTCTATTCATATTTCTTACTGACAAGGTTTTCTGATTCATTCTTAAAGTTTTCTCCCTCCTGCTAAAGTTTAAGGCTATTCATTCTTGTTTTCTTATTAAGCAGTAGAAGTAATTTATGACTGTAATCCACAGATACCTCTTTGAATGCTCACAGACATAATCAGGTCTATTTCATTACATATCTTTAGATTTCAGCATTCAGTGACAGCATCTATAGCATTTTATTAGATCGGGACATATGATTTCATTTTCTACTATCAAAGCAATAAACACTCCTCAGACTAGAAAATGACAGCACCAGCAACAGCAACTTTCACACTACATGCACTCATTCAGATTAAATGACAGTGATGAGTAGCTGGAACTAATAACACTGTCGGGGCAGAAGAAGATGCTGCCCCCTAGAACCTGTCTTGCTACTGTCAAACATATTGCAGTTTTACCCTTAATTTCAATAAGAGTTGTTTACTTGACTGCTGAAAGCTGTTGATTAGTATTAGGAATGTTTAAACTCCAATGTTCATAGAAATTGTTTTTACTTCTCTGGAATATTAAAAAGGCCCAATGAAGGCTCAGCTGTTATTTGCAGTTTATAGACTATGACAATGAATAAATGTTTCAGAGTGTTTTGTTGGTGAATTTCAGTCAGCGTCATTAAGAATGAGCAATGGGTAAAGATCCAGACAAAAAGAAAAAAAAAAAAAGACTTGCTCTGAGCCAGTGCTTTTTTTTTTTTTTCTGCCCTTGAATACAGGGGAAGAGCCATCTACACAATATGAGAAAGGAAGGAAAAAAAAATCCTTTATACTCATGGTTTACAACATCTGAATCTTAGATGTTTCTCCTGTGTTCCATAATAATCTGAGCTGACCATGTTTACTCTAATGCTTAGATGAACTCTGAAAATATATGGTGAATTAGCAAGAACAAAGGGCATTTATTGTAATAAATATCGTACATACACCCAAACTCCTTAATCTGTTTCAATGTCAAGACATTTGAAAATGCAATTATTCAGTGAAAAAATGTTGAAAGTATGCCCTGCTCCATTCAAAAGAGAATTAGATTTAAAACCAAATTCAAGGCATTGTTTTACTAATTTTTTTTTTTTTTGTCCCTCATTTGATCAAATCCTTGGTCAAGGAGCTTGCTGTCTAAATTAAAAAGCAGCACAGAGCTTGTAATCAGAAAACTATGTTAATAACATAATGTTTTAACTTGGACTGGAAGAATTCCCTGTAAGCTGGTGGAATCAGTGCACAGTGACTAAAAAGGTTGGTACTGACAATATATCTACCTGGAATAAGGCCTCAGAAAATTGTTGTAGCCAAAGTTCAGTTGCAGCACATTGTAGTGCTCTCTACATTATCATTTTCTACAGACATTGTGAGACTAGCATATTTTTGCAAAATATTTATTTTTAAAGCCTTCTCAATCTTTTTATAAGTAACAAAAAGCAAAAGTTAGGACATGAGCATTACCTGAAACCTTACTAGGATGATCCATTTCTCTGTTCTACTGTCAGTCATTATGACCAGCTTCCAAGTCATGGTGCAAAACTAAGTTTCATCCTGCTTTCTCACCAGCTCTTAGTGAAATCAATAAAGCTATTCTATTCATGGCAAGGAACAAAATTGTGCCCTACACCACTATGCTTCAACATACCTATCTGTAAACATACATCTATCTAAAGAATTCAATTAAGTTTTCATTTCCCTCAGTCAACTGCAGATCACAAAGGAAGCTCCAATGACAGCGAAGACAGATGATGAAAACCTGATCAATTGCTATCACTTCAATTTAGATAAAAAGTCACACACTTCTCAGCTCTGCTTGGTGCCCAGAGGAGATTAGATTAAAATTAAATCAAGAGGAAAAAAAATCTAAACAACAGCCAAAGAAAACCTTTTCCAGCTCTTGTAAGTGTTCTCTGTTAATCCTACCCCATAAAGTCATGCTACCAGCAATGGCTAAAAGCAAATTCCATAAGGCCTTTGAAGGTTATCAGTACTACCGAGCCTTCAGAGAAAACCACATGAAAAATTAAACCACCTGTTTGCCAAGGTCATTCCCCTCTATACTGGATTTTGGACCGTATTTGAGAACTTTGTAAAACATGATTGAGGCAAACGTCACAAAATCTTGTGTCTGCATTGCTCGTTAGTATGCACAGGGGTGTTGTTCGTGATTCCAAGACGTTCTGGTGTTATTTTTTGTAGAATCACTTCAGAAATTTGCTAGGATGTGTCTGTCACATCCTGATATGTTTCATTTTTGCAAGTTATTCACCTGGAAACCCAATGGAGATGAAGCACTGAGATTACACAGAATCAGAAACTGATACTTCAGTCTGTGCTAAAATAACAGATTTGTGAGTGGTTCCATAAAGCAAAAGGCAAAAAACATGAATTTAGCTCATCGTTAGAAACAGAATGCAGGTAAAGAGAGATGTCTGTTTTACCACTACTGTGCCATCATCACATACAGGAGTCTTCAAAGCTACAGAAGTCAAAACCCTTGACTTTTTTATTCAAAAGATGAGGAATCACACTTGGTTCATCCTACCAAATTCCCTATGTGGACTTCAGAAATCAGCAGTTCAAATATGAATGCCATATCTCAGCAGGCAGAATGAACACCAAAAGGAAGCATTTTAACGAGAACAATATTAATCCTAGATTTTATCTTTCTTCTGTCAACATCTGTAGCTAGCACAAATCATACAGCCCTTTAATCCGTTGTCTCATGATGCCCAGCCCTCTGGCTGCAGCACACATCCAGGCTCCCACCCCAGCCTGCGTCCCTTTGGGATTGCGTGTAATGCCAACACACGACCAGGTACATAGATGCACCCCATGGTGAGATCCTTGTAGAAAGGCATATCTCAGCACATGGCCGAACATGTTGCTCCTACACAACTGGGCATTCCAACCTCATCTTGGGATTTAATGCCCACAGGCTGCATTAACAAAGCCACTCTATGGAGCGCAGCAAGCAGAGGGTTTCAGGCACTCAGAACAGATGATACATTGGCACCCAGCACTGCTGGGGGACCTGCAGGAGGGCAAGGGAGTAAGGGGTCACAGACAGTGTTAACTATTCTTTCAGTCTATATCAGGACTGCTATTGCCACCTCTGCACGATATCAGTAATCCTTTGACTTAAATTCTCTTCTCTAGCTGTCAACAATCAGCACAGTAGAAGATAAACAGAATTTTGCAGGAATCAAAAAAAAAAGAACCTTTTTTTTTTTTTTTTTGAATTGCCATAAAATATCTTTCTTCTTTGAGATGTGTTGTGTACAATGACTTGGCCAAATTACCTCACGATACCTCATGTTGGCTCAAAGCTGAGGGCAGTAATGAAACTGTGAGCCAGAAAAATAATTCTAATGTTTTTCTTCCTCTGCAGCTATAGCAAAACTGGTTTTCCTTCAAGCTCACTATTATTTAACTCTTGTAGTGTCGCCACCTTTGCCAGCTGGGTTTTTTGAAAGTGTGTGAAGAGAGAGAGAGAGAGCATACAGGTAGAGACACCCCACAAAATGAGTGTAAGTGCTGGTTGTGTACATGTTTATTTTGAGGAAAGAAAAATAAGATAGAAAATTTACACCAGATTAGGCAAGCAAAAGAGCTGTAGCCTAAAATTCCAGAAGACAGAAATAGCACACAAAGTTGAATGCAAGAAGCCTTTACATCATACAGAAACCACACACCTTCCAAGCAGTGAAGAGGTTCTAAAACTGATCTGAGCATTCAAGCAGGCCATTTGCAAGCCCTCTTCCCTACTTTGAAGTAAAAGTAGCTGTACACACTTTTATTAACTATTTGTTTCTACAATTCTATACTAACTGTTAATTGACATTAAAATCAATAAGTAGGTTTCTCCTATTTAGATAACAAGGTTCAAATCTTAGCTCAGAGTGAGACACTTCATATAAAAGTAAAAGTTTTGACTGTGCAGCATCCCTCTTCAGACTATTATTTATACAGAGAAGTTATCTTGGCATGATGACCATTGAACATCAGGTGGACATGCAAGCAAACAGTAGAGGAAGCCAAACAAATTTTTGCAGGATGTCCCTGGGGGGCTGGAGAGATGCACAGAGCTTTTAGTAGGGAATACCTTTACACTTACAGAGCTTTACCTGACTCAGCCCACATCTTAACACTTTCAGAGCCACTTAGCATGATTCACAACAAAAAGCTGGTTGACAGGCACCACCACACTGGTATAAAGGGACTGAAGTAAACCAGCTACAAGTATAGACGAGCCTTTTCAAAGTGCAATTTCACAATTGCACAGATGCTTGCAAAAGCATTGTTCGATAGTATGTTTTGTTTTACATTCCCATATACAATATTAGTCAACTGCAACAAAAACATGGATATGGTATGATGCATTTCTCAAATTAGGCGGAAAAAGGGGATGTGCATGTCCAATTGTTAAATTTTCAGTTCATGCAGGAAAACATCAGTTTAGGAGAGTGATTTTTTTTCCTTGGGAAACCATATCTATTAAACAAGATTTCTCTTTAAAAAATGCAGGACCAGCTCTTTTGCTGTAGTTTTAGACATGCATTACAATAACTGTATGTTTTGACATACAGTAACTGTTATGTTTTAAGATTTATTTTAATTTTTATACTACTATTATTCCAACATTGATTCACAAAAAAAAAAAAAAAAAAAAAAAAAAAACAAAAAAAAACCTGCACAGTGCCACAGGGACTAGAGGCATGTTTGGAAATAATGAAAAAATGAAAATCAAAGCACACATCAATATAAATTCTCATCTGAAAATGAAATTACAAATTGTTATTTGAGAAAAATAACAATAAACCTACCCTCAAAGAAAAAAAGACACCCATGTTTATATTCCAAAGGAATGCTGGAGAATTATAATTGTAAGAACAAAAAATAAAGGAGACACTGTTTCCCACAAAACAAATTTATGATTTTACCCAATCCTATATCTGCAGTATCCCATCTTCAAACTGTATTTTCTCCCTTTCCTCTCCCTATTCCATCCATAGGCACCTTGGAAGGGACTAAACTTAGCTGTAGACATAACCCACCGCTCCCATGATTGTTGCCAAGATAACAGTTAAGTCTGAGGAGAGGAAACATGGGAAAAAGAGAGGAAAGGAATGAAACAAAAGAAAGACTAGCTCAACAGCAGCTTTTTAGATCTTCAAAAAACAACAAATACAGCCTATATGGGCTGACTAAGCCTTGTCTAAATGAAGGCAGCTCAGAGGGTATGGTAGCAGACCTGTGAAGCCTTTGCTTTTTACAGCAGTGAAGCAGAGAGTACACACAATGTGATTTTGCATTATGAGGAACATCTACTACATAAAAACAGTTCTGCTTGGTTGTGTGATTATATGCAACATTCTGGGATTCATTCGGCTTCCACAAAGCTTTGCAATGATTTTACGCCTACATTATTTTTCAGACATTTCTTTTCCTAGATGCCCGGACTCCGGATTTGATTGATAGTGTGGTTTTGCTGGCTTACCCACTAAGTTAATTTGAACAATTCATTTGTTAATATAGTGAAACACATGTTCAAGATTACAAATTGTTTAACAAGTCCTGACAAACAAGTCCCTTGGTGGTCTTGAAGTTTCTCAGAAGCAGATGGATGAGGCACGATTTTATAGATTCTCTTTCCTATCTGTGTAAAGCTGCTAACGTCTGAAATAAGCTTTAGTGCAAACAAGGGGCATTGTCAGACAATAAAGAGACAATTGCCTGTGTTAGCACAACAATTAATTTATTTGCAGAGAACCACTCAGTCTATTTGTTACCAGAAATGTGCTAATTATTCCTGCTAATTACATGCAAAACCTTCATTATCACCTATATGAGGAAGAGGACCCCTCAGGTTTCAGTGACAAATTAATTACTGTGTTTTCCTTCTGAATGTACTTCTAGACAGTCCTTGTTATCTAAAAAATAAATTGGCTAGCAGGAAGCTTGTCTCTCAGAGACATTCTGCAAACTAAAAGCAAACATACAAATACCATATCAAGTTACCATTGCTATTTTTTCAGGCAGGTATACCCTGAAGCTCTCAGAATTATTATATTAATTTACAAGCTCTTAATCCTACTAAAATATACCATGCATGGATAAATTTCACTATATAACTGTTTTCAGAGTCCTTTATGCATCTATAAAACGATGGATAAGATAGAAGACAGCAAGAATTAAAAATATAGTTAATAAGCCCCATGGTAAACTACATAATCCCACATATACATAATTTCAGAGAATTAAAATTCATTAAATTAAAATTCAAAATAACTTGAGTAAAAAGGACAGCATAGTGGATGGATTACCCAGCCCTTCACTACCACTGTCCTAATTGAACACGTACAACGTTAGCCACCACATCTTTGCAATGCATGTCATAGGCCAGGGTAGTTCTATACATACGGTACACTTCTGCCACTCCTGCATGATGCCTTGCCAACAGCCTACCTCTACTTCCACTGAAAGTTGATCCGTCTGTATCCATTGGCCATCCTGATTACAGTCACTCCAGGCCTACTCAATTTCTCAAGTTCTGCCTGACATAGCAGAACATCAATATTTTAATAATCCAGAGTATCAGAAGCATCCATTGATGGGCACATGAACATCTTAGTACAACTCCAGAATGTGAACTTGAACCACAACTTCAGCAGCAACACTACTTAGTACAAAGTAATAGCTAATCTGTGAATGGATACAAATTGTGCAGTCTTGGCAATATGGCTGGTTTACGATCAAGTAGCTCAGACAGGGCTACTGAAAGGCCAGGAAAAAAAAAAAAAAAAAACAGTTTCATAGTGAATCTGATGATTAGCACCCACACAAAGTCATATTTCAACAACCGCCCCTCCTTCTGAAGATAAAGAAGGCATGGAGGAGTGGATTCAGAGTCTGGCGGTTTACAAGACAGCCCCAGATCATTAGCACAGAAAGTCAGTGCCAAAGAGTGTTGGACCTAGCCTTAGAGACTTGTTCATGACTCAGTGGACCTGTGCTCTTCCATCGCTTTAATCAGGGTATCACTTGTCGTACTGTGCTCCATGCCAGGTAAAAATGTAAGACTCTTGTCTCCATCTTTACTTGCATTTGTAGTCCATTCCTCAGAGACTCATATCTGCTTTGTATATCAAGAGACTAAGTCAAGCCCCTAGTTCACCCTTGATACCTGCATGCATACTTTATTTCTCTTTCTGAGTAACTGTTGGTGTTGTCTAATGGTGTTGTCTAATGTTCTCCATCAGAGGCAGGAAACCCACAATAACAACTACATGGCAACACAAAAGGCAAGCATGCAAAAGTTAGAAGGTACATAGTTTTATTTCCCAAAAATAGTAACTCTCATAAAACTATGACTAAAGCTCTGTCTCTGCCACTAACATGGTAGCTACTTTATTTTGTTGATGTGATATTAGTCCAGCCCAGGAGACTAATAATACATATATATATATAATGTATGAAAAACGTTCACCTCCAAATCCTTTCTAGTCTACTGTTACCAGTTTTGCTGTTCCATGCACAGAAAGATTTACTTGGCATAAGCAAAAAATCCTAACACTGAAATTTAATATAACACTCTTTTGTTCCACATGTATATCATCATGTACAATTGAAAAAAAATGAAAACACAGTAAAATAATTAGCATTGCTGCTAGGTTTCTAACAAGTGGCTTCCAACTTATTCTACCCAAAAGTAGTTTGGATCCAGAAAATGTAAAATTAACTAATGGTCAGTCCCTTGAAAATTGATCTCAACACACAAGAGTTTAGAAGCAGAATGCAAAAGAATGGCATAATTTATGATAGAAATACCTTTTTTTTCCTATTTATTGTAGCCAGGTTTCTCACCTGATTCTTTTATCAGTGTGTCTCCAGCAAATACAGCAACATTTGACTGACTTGAGAGATGGCTAGCAGAAGGGAAGATGTGGCAACAAGAATAGAAGCATTCTAAATTTGAAACTGTTGTAGAAGGATTGGTCTGGGGGAAAAAAAAAAAAAAAGAGAGATGCATAAAGAGGTTTGCATGGCATCAAAACTGTTGAGAGATGGAAGTGAAGGGGAAGATGGAAAAGGTGATTTTAGCCTGTTTTTTTCCTGGGACACTGAGAGGAGGAACAAGACATTGCTTTCACAGTGAAACATTTGAGCAATACAATCATGAGTTTGCCTAGAAGGCAAACCCTTTCAACATGTCCCTTAATATCATCTAATTTGCCTGGACTGAATTATAAGGACATATTTTTGGCCTGGCCTATACCACAAAATATAGTAGGATTAAGAGCATTCATGTTAGCTGACAGGATGCTAAAGCAGAAGAGAACCTTACCGCAGAGACTGGAAAGCACGGGTCAGCACTGCTTTAGCATAGACTTCATCTTCTGTTTCAGTGGCTTAATCGCTTCAGTTTAACCTGTCAGCATGTAAAAGTAGCAACAGAAAAAATGGTAACTTTTTTGTCATAGCTAGAGAGAGCAACCATGTGACAAAGAATGACTCAGTAATATTTCTTGCTTCTTTCCTATGCATGAACTTTTTAGAGATTACCTCCTCCTTCCTTATTCCTTCCTTTCTGATATTAAGATAAGAATTTGAGTAGTCAGAATTGTAACAGTTTAGTAGTAAGGGCAATTTTTCAAATGTAGGAGCTCAAACACTTACACACCTACAACTGCAAAGAGTAGGATCCACTCTCCCTACTGATACCACCATTTGCCTATCAGGTTCTCCAGGTGAAGATACAAATACCGAAATTGGACAGAACTGGCCAAACTTACAACCATAGTACTACTAGAATGTATTTTCTAAAAATCAGAGCAATGAGTGATTTTAAATTCCTTTATACTTGGCCGGTATTGGGAAGCAGTTGTTTGATATGGGGTTTATTTTAGGTCTACGTTTTCCTTCAGGTTTTCACATGCTCCTGAATACACATTTCCTGGCTCAATATTGTGTTTGCTCACACCACAGTTCTTTCACAGAGGCATTTACTTCCTGCTGCAAAGATGGGGGAGGGAAGC
Organism: Anas platyrhynchos; assembly: GCF_047663525.1. Lineage (NCBI taxonomy): Eukaryota > Metazoa > Chordata > Aves > Anseriformes > Anatidae > Anas > Anas platyrhynchos. The sequence continues at coordinate 145,871,160 of NC_092588.1, read as the reverse complement.
AGCATGCAGTGTAACACCACTTATGCTTTTCAGACAAGGTTTGATTTAGAAAAGAGCCAGCCACAACCTGTTGGGTACCAGGAGCCAAATCAATTATTTTACTAGTTGATTACCTACATCACTCAAATAGAGTGTCAGGAGCAATTGGCTTGGTTCCTGTCATACTGGGACCTGGAGTGCGTATGTTTTGTCTTGCACAGAAACACCAGGTTTCTGGAGTTGAAAGGCTCCTGGAACTGTTAGCTTTCAAGTATTTTGTCTTGGACTGAGTGCCTTAGCTCCTCCCTGTTCTTTAGCACAGCAACTAAAATGGGGCCATCCTGCTGGAGCCTGTACAGCCCACAGCTTCCCTGGAGACCCCCACACCCTTCCCCTCACATAAATGAGTGGCTAACTAACAGAGAACACAAATGAAATAAATTAGCTACTAACTTATCCAGGTAAATGTCAAGGAAGAACTGAGTTCCAAAGAGGAATTTAAATAGGGAAAAATATGTAGGAGCTTTGCAGTTCAGCTCAAGAGAAAGTGCTTGCATAAGATATTGTATATAAGAAAATGGTTTTGGATAAAATAGAAAATAAGTCTCCAAGGCTTGCACCACTAATGGAATTGAGAGGAGGGATGAAAAATGTTAATATTATCTCTGGCTCAGGAAGTCCCAAAGCCATGATTCAGTAGAAGGTAAGAGAGTACACCAAGAAAGGATCATTACACGCTTGACATTTCCTCATACTCTCCTCCAGGCTGCTGTCAGAAACAGGATACCCGGCTAGACAGATGTTTAGTCTGATCCTGTGTGACTGTTCTTACTTTGTGATAGTAAGACATAAATGTGAATAGGAAGAAAGTTATGTGCAACTTGGGGATCACATGAATCTTGAAGCTGATGCAGGCACAGCAGATAGTGAAGGGATTCAAACTGAGGTGTGTCAACTCTGGGTGAATTCCTATCACCATGGACTTTATTCCCAGGAGAAGTTCATGTTGTCCAAAATCTATCTCATATATTTCAGAATTTGTCTTTAGGACATGGGGCATCTTTACAGTTGATCTACTTCCTCTACCTCCTCTGGTCCTTCAGCTAAAGATTTCATTATTTAAAAAAAAAAAAAAAAAATAGTTTTTCCTCTCTTTCTGTGAATTAATACCTGGCATCCTGCTATTGCCAATGTGGGCATTTTATGCTCTTCATTTTTCAGGTCTTTGGAAGAAAACAAATCTTCTCACTACCACCAGTCCTTCTTATATGCAAGCCAAAACATATTCACTAGGTACAGCATCATCTACCCCTCCAGCAGGGGGTGGATAACAACAAAAGTAGATATGCATAAAAATTGTGCAATACAGTAAGAATGTTGTACATTAAACCACAATTTCTAGGTTGTACATGGATTCACCAAATCATCACAGACCAAACACAGTTGGAATAAAGGGTTATGAACAGTTTTATTTCCTGTATAGACTATAGTGAACTGAGGAGCAACAGTCACAAGAAATGTCCTTTCATCACTGCCATCAGAAAGACTACTTTTCTTATTCCTATCCATTTTAATTCCAGTTTTTGTTACAGTCAGGCTTGCTAAAGAAACTGTATACAGAAAATGTTATACAGTTGCAGTAAGCAGCATGCACAGCAGCTCGTTTGTTATGACAAATCACACAGAGTGTGCCACACCAATACCCCATCTCTACTTCTCTTCTGGGTCACTGAATTGATTCTGGTTCAAATTCCAGACAAACCATTTCATATGCAAAGCCATTAAAGGACTAGAACTATTTTGCTCTGCCAGCTCAGCTCAGTTTCTACTCTAGGAGCTAGGGCAGTCTAACAGGTTACATGCAACATGGGTGCAAACCTCCTCAGATATTTCTTGTCTGGCTATCTAGCCACTGAATGTTACGTAAAAGGGGCTTGCCCCATCCTCCCAGCAGGAGTGGCTGTCACTGCATTTTATGAGATGATAAAGCTGTCCGTGGATGTTGTGTGCTCTGAGAACATTTCCCAGATCAGCTCTCTCAGGTAACTGCTCCCAGAGCACCTGATTTCTGAATCTCAACCAAGCTTAAGGAGCAGGGTAATGAAATCTGCCAAAACAGAGCTGTTTTGGGCCTCAGCTGTACACTAAGCACCTTGGAACAGTAATGTTGCTTATGGAGCTAGGTGTTTCCACAGCTAGCCTGCAGTTAAGGAGGAGGCACTCTCACAGTCATTGTTTTCTACTTAAATAGCTTACTTCTAGGTTTATATTTGGAATAAGGGGGTGGGAGAGGGAGGGCAGGAAGGAACAATGGATGACTTCAGTGATCCATTTCTCTCAGCATTACCATACACGATACAAATTAGTTCCTCAACTAATCGAGAAAATAACTTACTGGCTGTGTATGTATATACCATAGCCTGACCCCTTCAATGAATCTTCAGGATGGAAATACTGGATAACTAATACGTGAACTAATTACAAAGGAATTACTTTTACTATGGAAATTTTCACTTCACTTCATTTCAACCACCTTTTAAAACCAGGTAATTTTTAATTAGTCATCTGGGTTCTTTTCCATAACAGGAGGAGGACTTGATGACAGTACCAGCTGAAGCAGAAACAACATCAACAGGGTCAAACCTGTCACTTAAAGAATAAAAGTACTCATGAACAAAGCTTAAAACTGATGGGACAACTGGCCAGAGAGCAATTCTTTCTCTCTGTTCTGACAACAGATGAGGCATAGACAACTAGCATAAATTAGACAGTAACTACCCATGCTTATGTTATGATAATCAATGTCATCTTCTACCAGAAGTAACAGGACATCTGCAGCAGGATTTCTGTAAAGATAATGAACTTTAAAATACAGTGCTATGACATTTTTACTTAGCATCTGTAACCTTTTTCTGCTCTGGGCTTCTTGCAGAGTTGAGAACTGTGCAACTACACTATGAAAGAGAAGAAAAATTCTCAGAGCAGCAACAGAGTTGTGAGAGCAGTCTAATCTACCTTACACTGTCCATCAGAGTAACACCACTTACTGCTTAGTAAAAATGTATATGTGTCTGTGTAAAGGGAGATGCAGAGATGGATATTCTGTTAATTTAAAATAAGGTTAAAGACCTTTAATCTATCTTTATATACTGAGGAGTGTTTATCATTTTTATCATAACATGCATTCCAGCTCTAATATCGTGGTCTTCTCTCATGGAAGACCACAATAGGTTAACTCCCCAACTAATATTTCAGTGACTTTAAAATTATTCTGGATCCCTTCTACATCAGTAGCCCTCGTGACTGAACCTATGTTTCAATGGGAACATCGGTACAGGGATGGGGGGCAGACTTTCCTTTAAACCTATAGCACTTATCAGTGATACTGAGTGGAAACTTTCTTGAGGCTGTCAGACACCAGATGAGAAATCACTTTATAATTCAATGGATACATAGCATGTATATGATGGAAGAGCTTGTTTCTGAGTGTAGAAGTAGTACCATTTTCTCATTTTCTCTTGCAGGGTAAGAAGTCTGTCCTGCTACCGTAAAAGACAGAGTAAAGGAAAATGCGACCTTGGAAAGATTTTCTATGTATAGCATACAAAAACTGTTATTCCCAAGACTCCACAGTCCCTAAATGTTTCATTAAGCAAAATACAGGCACAGAAGAATGAAAAAACAGAAGGGTGATGATGGCATCAGCAAAGTGCCTTATGCCTCGCTGAAGTATTTTATATTCAAGGCACAAATTACAATTCATATATTTCATTAAATCTGCCTAATTTATACCAGAATCCATTGCTTCTTTGTATTTCAAGGGAATAGAAATACATGAGATATTGTGGACAAAACTGATATTTCTTGTGGGAATAAAATCCAAACAGAAAGAGAGAGAGAGACTTAGGCTTAATCTTCCTTATTATTTGATAAGAAGCATTTTCTGAGTAAAGGTACAAGTCATTTGTGGTTCTGATCACTCCAGTATGCTGTTCCACACCTAAGAGTAGAAAATGTTTCAAATATTTAACAAATCAGGGCTAATTATATAGAATAATTGAATCCTTAAAATAAAGCCTGAGAGACTTTATTCTTCTAACGTTACTTGCTGCTGATGTGAATACCATGAGAAGAGATAAAGCTACAGACCTGCTAATACAAAGAAGACAGTAAAAATTACTTTTAGTTTTGAGAAAAACACTAGGCTCTGGATACAAGTTAATTATTAAAGTTCAATTCCCTTTTTTCCCACCCAAAAAAAGTTATTTTAATTACTGCTTTTTTATGCCAAGTGTCTATTTTACTTAAGAGAAGAAATGACTTTCTATTTGAAGCAATGCCTACTTAGAAATAAGAGTTTCTCAAGGGCAGTGTTTTATTGATAAAGCTTTTTTCTTTATAATCATCATATGTCATAACATTTCACAGGATTCATGAGGTACATATGTTTTCAAAGGAAGAAACAATTGCCAGTTCTGATCTGGAGCTAACTAAAAAAAAAAAAAAAAAGGCAAAAAAGGAACACCACTGTCTAGAGTTGGAGTAATTTTTTCATTTAAAATCATAGATGCAGTAGAAGACATGGCTTCACAAAAGTAGGAAAGGTTATTTGTTACCATAAGAGCGACCATTTTAAAACTATTATGACTATTTGCATACATTTACATGCACTGAAAGCACAGCCATTCAGAACAAACAAGGTTCATTATGAAGACAAACAGAGTATGACTGAGTGACAATCAACACAATGGCTGCTTTAAACTTTATCGGTCTCCTCCATTCACTGGCCATTTTTCTGACGACAGAGGATGTCTTGCATCTCTTTGGCCACTTTTATTTTTGATAAACCCAGGGGCTGCCTTTGTTAAGGTGAGAGACTGCACTAAGCAATCTGTTCGGTCTATTGAAACCTCGTATGGTCTCTGACTTCTAATAGGCAACCTTAAATGAATCTCGCTCAAGTAGTGAAATAGGTAGGAAAACTGGTTTAGCAAAAAGACATACACAGTTCCCTTAAACAGTTCAACTTTAAGGCATGTCTGCATGCATTCCTACTGCCTGTGACAATAGTAACACTTCCTTTCAGCCTAATAGGTCCTGAGCCCCATCCTTTGTCTGCTGATTAACTGCTCTATTCATTGACCAGACCACTAATTGCATGCTCCTTATAGTTACCCTACATTACTGTAAGAATTAATGAGACACAATTACAGCTCCCAGAAATCTCAGGACTAGCCAACTGCAAAGCACTCCAACTGAATAAGAACTCCCCAAGAATAAAGAGAAAAATTCAGCCTATTGTTCACAGGAAGCAGAATGTTTTTTGTTAAAAAATTGTATTTATTTGAAGCTGTTTCATAATTAGGCCCTGGAGAAAAAAAAAAAAAAAAAAAGAGAGAGAGAGAGAGAGAGAGAATAGAGAAAGAACTTGGGAACCAGCATTCACTGAGAAATCACAGTGGATGCAAAGAGATGCACAGACAGTCCAGATATGAGGAGGAAAAACATAAGGAATGAAATGTATGAAAAATTAGTGTATGAATAATACAAACATCTATAACCAAACAGCTGTTTAAACAGAGCAAGCCCCACTGTATGGGAATTACCACTACTGCAATCTTATCTGTGACTAACATAGCTTCAATTCTAAACAATTTAAAATAAGCATCTAGCAATCCTTCTGCACCCATATCTTCAGTATAGGATGGAGAAAGAGGGATTCAATTCCCCACTGCTGGAATTTAATACGTATTAGAAGTCAGTGTCATTAGCCATGGAAATCAAAAGGAAGGACGGAAAACACTGAGTTTTTGGAAAATCAGCCATATTGAAAACTGCACTCACATTTAATCCGTGTAATCAACAGCCACAGCTATTCAAAGTCTTAGTGCCTACAATCACTACCTATTAGCCTGTAAGTAGTTCAAAAGCTATTATTCTCACTTGAACAATTTTCCAATACACAAGAGACAGCATTAAGTTAATGAAGTTAATATGCAAAGTCAATATTCTTTGTCATGAAGTTGTCTTCTTCCGTTGGTTCATCTTCAACGTATTTGCACCATATAAATTAAATTGAAATTATATGTATAGTTTCTCAAAGCCACTGGTACTTAAAATGGAGTCTGAAATGCAGCACTATAATTTATAGTCCCAGCAACCGTTTTCCAGGGTACAATTTATAGCAGTCACTGAGACCCCAAACTAAGAATGTCATAGACTGGCACTGCTACATTCCAGAATCAACATCTTTGGACAGAAACAACATTTTTTGTATGACTCTACAGGGATTCTCAATAATTGCACCTAACTGCGGTAATAGTTTAAATTCATGGAAAATGGATGTTCTTCTGATGCTATCGCTCACTGATATCACAGCAGAACGCTTTCCTACATGAAGCAGACTGTTACCACCATGTGGTGCTGAATCCCAAGTAGGAAACAAGGCACGAACATGGATCAGAGACCTTTGTGTTCATTGTATAATAAGTCCAATATCCCTGTCATAGAACAGCAATCATTAACTCGGGGATCTTTTGTTAAATGGCCCCTGTGGCTGGACCAGTAACAGCAGGGATTGAATTTGCAATTTTTGTATCTCAAAATATCTCTCTTTTATGATTATGATTGCAACCAATGCCATGGTTATATCTCTCCTTGTCATCCTCAATACTAGATTCACCTATGAGGGAGACTGCAAGACTACAGATTCGTGTATTTCCAAGGTAAGACTCTAAGACATGAAGTGAAAATACCAATTTCTATTAACCTTAGCTGATTCATCAACTTCAGTGCAGGACCACAGAGCTTCCGTATGCAGCTTTGGTTCTGGCAGTGTTATTTGAAATGGGCTTCCAGCATCTCTTGAAAAATCCTTTGAGGAAAAAGGAAAGCTTTGTCTCAAACAAAACATCACCAAGCTCATTCAATTTATTCCTATTTCAGGCTCAAAAATAGAACAAGTCCAAATTCCTGCAGAGCGTGATGCAAAATTATTTCTGCTAGTGCAAATAATGTATTCTGCTATCTGGTCCAGCTTTCATTTCTCATGTTGTGAAATAACTTGAACAAGTACCAAATATGCACATGCTTGAGGCTAGCTGTAAGTTCTAGTTAGGGTCTCTCTCTCTCTCTACATAGGAGAAAAGGGAGTCAGGCACTAAGAGCCCACTCTTCTGATCATCACTTCCAACCAAGGTAGCATATGCAGATGAAAGATAATTAAAGAAGCATGTCAGTACTGCATCTTAAGATACAAGGAAAGATTTCAAGACATAAGCCAATTTTCCTTACACCATTTCTACTCTCCTGTACCAACTTCTTTAGAACTATTTGCAATTTCTGGTGCTGCATGTAGGATAAGCAAATGACAATCCTGATCCATCAAGTGTTTCCAAGAGCTTATTTTTTTCTGGAATGATTTCACCCAAGGAAGCTTCCCACTTTTGTAGTTCTCATCCTTCAGTTTGTGTGTTACACATCACAAGCTTCACTAATTATCTCTTTCTTTCCCTTTCATCATTATATTGACATCCAGTCTCCTTTCTTCCTGCAAGTAGTTCACTTAAGCAATGGTTGTGCTTATACCATCTCTCAAGTGCTGCCCCAAATCTGTCTGACACTAGAACCACCAACAGTACAGGCACTAAACATGAGCATTCATGCATTGCTCATGCAACTTGCAACTGTAAAACAACCCTGTAGATAGAAAATGAACAGGAGACAGAGATTCCAATCCATGCCTAGAACTGCTCTAGATGTTGCTCTTCAGAGTGACATAAGCATAGGCTATGATCTATGACCTGTGTGTGTAGTGATAAGCTCGTATATAGGTTCCTGTTGCATGAGGTCTACAGATGATTTAGACTAGGAAGGTTCATATAGGAATTACACTAAGAGCACTCTCCCCAGCAACCTATACCTATCCCTCAAGAGAAGTAACATGGACAGGTAACTAGCTTCTTCCACGGTTTCTGCACTGGGAGTTTTGCTGGCAGAGCAATGTCAACAAAAAAAAGTCATACCCATCCCTAACAGTCCTTCTTGCTAACAGCTTTAAGTGCAAACTAGGTATCAGTATTTCAGTTATGACAGCAAAAGTGTCCTACACTATTCATGAGCTGAAGATGTAGCTTTTCATGACCTGGAAAAGCCCTTGCTTCTAAGAAGGTCAAATCCCATGAACATGTTTTCCACCAGCACCGACTAATACGGTACTAATATGGTGCTGTGCATGTAGAGAAGGTAAAAATATCGTATCAGTTGACAAATCACTTGTATTTTGCATTTACAACTAAAAAACGTGTTTATTTACAGAGGCCACATATTACTGAGGCCACAAAAAGTCAGTTACATGGGAGGCGCTAACATTTCTATGTAAAAATTTGGTGATTTTAAGATTAGACAAAAAATAATTGAAAATATATTAATCTTTGGACATTTCAATTCATTGCATTTGGCATTCAGAAAGATTTAAATCATTCTAAGAAGAGATTCTATACAGTCCACAGATGCATCTGCTCATGAAACAAAATCATTAAGTACAAACCTCTTTCCCTTTAATCAACACCATTAGGTAGAAAGCTAACAATACTGGTTTAAGAAAAATATAGATAGCTTGTAAATACAAGGTTCATAACCACTTTCATAGAATTAGCATATGGTATCCAGCAACAAGCACACAGCTAAACAGATTAGAAGCCGTGTCACTACTGTCAGAATTCCAGTGTCCATCAAGGCTCACCAAGATTGTACTTGTTTCTAACCTACTTTACCACCATACCCTTTCTCATCATCTACCATTCTCTTGCCCCCTGACACAAATGTCAGGCACAAATTATCAAATACCTTTGAGCCTTGTACTGATATGGCAATAGATAAGGCCCTTTGAAAGTACCCCTCATGGAGGTAGAACACAAGGGTCCACCTGAGGTGCCCTTGGTACAAGAGATGATGCAAAAAAGAAAAACGAAGTGTTTCTAATTACCCACAAATGCTCAGGGCCTGCAATTAGTCTGTATGTAACCAGTGTTGTAGACAGCAACCAGCTCAGCCCTCTGAGCTACAGGAAACAGCCAGGTACATTAATTTCTTTAATAAATGTTTCTTTATTGAATACACAGAGAGGAGACAAGCCATTAAGTTTTTAATAAATGTTCCTTTATTGAACATACAGAGGGGATAAAGGCAGTCTGTGATATTTAAGCACCTACATCACTACTCCTATTTTTTTTTTCAAACTATTTCATTAAGAATGCTGACTAAAATTATTCATATCCGAAACTGTGGCAAGACATGGATTGTGTGAGAGCTGTTCACATATCACTAACTGAGAGAAACACAGGTACTAACCCAGAAACCAATTTACTACCTTAAATCAATTTTATTGTTGCAAATAACACTGCAAGGAAATGTTTTTACAAAGAGGCAAGTGCAACAAAAACCACGACCCCCTCCATCCTTACCTTATTCCTTGCTGAAAACACTCTTCATCCATTTAGCTGCACCATCCAAAAATACAATCATCTTGGACACCAGTCCAGAGCAATTTCTTCTTTTCTGCGTGGTTCACAGCCTGTGTGCCCTCAGCACCGTATACTCTCAGGCTTTCTGTACCAAAGTCCATAAGCCACACAGCTAAGACAATACTGTCATCCCACTCAGGGGCTGGAAAACACTCTCTGCATTCTCCTTTCCCTGGTGTAACTTAACTTACTTTTTAAAAAAGGAATGTGGTATTAAATATATATATATATATGTTGAAAGAATCAGTACCCTCCCATCTCCACTCTTCACCCTTTCTCCTCACTCTTCACCCTTCACTCCTCAAAGGCCTAGAAGCTGCTTCTTTTCCTCCCCACCCCCACTATACCAGCTACTGATACTTGTCTAGCTCATCACTTGGGCTGCAGCAGGAGTCAGCATATGCAGATTACCTGCTTTTTTCCAATCACGTTCATCTACCCAGGAAGCAGGTCAGGGATCCTTCATGCCCAAGTCTTCATGCAGTGGTCCTCATAAAAATCATGGCAAAGGATTGTCAGTTTTGTCAGTAGAGTGACAGAGGAGGAAACAAGAAAAGATGCTCTACAATTGAAGGTTGGTGGACTTTACGGAAGCATTCCATTATGCTACCATTCCTATATATGTTTGTTTTCATTCTGTTCCACTCATGCTACCTTTTAAGAAAAATGGAAATTAAAAGCCTAGTATGGGAAGAAAGCATAATGCACTTCAGCTACAGTTAATGTGTATACTGAACTAAAAAAATGGAGAAGTCCAATCACACACAGCCAAAGATTGATTTATGCCCTACTAGTAGTTTCATGAGGAACGTATATGGAAGAATACAGAGACATGTGGAGAAATAAGGGGCTATATTGGAAAAGAAAGCCTTACTCATGGAGAAGTCCAAGAGCGGGAAAGATATTTAGGCCCCGAAATCCTACTTAGGGGCTTAAACTTCCATTCAGATCCTCAGGAAATTAGTTATCTCTACACCCCATAGGATCCAGGCTCAGATCACTACCATAAGGCATCGTGGTACCCAATTTGCTGTATTAGGCAACTAGAAGAATATTATGAAGAAACTCTTTGATGCACCAGTGACTACAAACAAAACTCCCACTCTGCCACATTTAACGTCCCACATATAGGACCATTTAATGAGACTAAGTAATAGCATTAGAAGAACAGTTGTATTGTAGAAATGCAGAATATGGGGGGAAGGGAAGTTACAGGCAATAGCTTATCCTGAACCTACTGACATGTTTAGAAATAAGAAGCCTGTCTTATTTTCTCTGTAAAGCTGCCAGCCTTTCTTCACACACAATTATCATGTGCTATTTGTATTACTGTAGAACCTATAAGCTCAGGTTATGGATCAGTCCTACACAGATGCAAAGAAAAAAAAAAAAAAAGCCTACACATCAGATGAAAGCCATGACACATAAATATTAGCCATAGCACAGTTTTTTAAATTGTATCAACCTAGAGTAAATCTAAGAATTATTGTCCACTGTAGAAGTATCATGAAAACATTCTTAAACATTCTTTGTATTACTCAAACAGGCTTAGAAAGGAGAAATATGCAATGAAGCCCAAGAAGTAATATGTATCATTACAGCATTATAAATACTCTAAATAGGCAAGAAAAATACCTTCTTTACACAGTGTTATTTATATAGATAGCTAGATAAAATATATTCCATGCAAATGACCTGTGCAAAAAGCAAAAAAATATAGAACTAGTATTTAAAATCCTGGAGAGCTTTCTGTTATAGACATGAGAATACATCCCTATATAGACGGTAACTAATATTTCCCACCAGTAATTTAGTCTTCCACTCAGAAACGTGGTGTAAAGATACTTTACTTCCACTACCCATAATAATAATAATACTTTATGAAAGTATGGAAATAATACTTTATGGGAATGGAAGGTGGTAGAGTCACTGTACCTCGTACACTGTACCACTGTCGGGGTGTTCAAGGAAAGGTTGGACATTGTACTAGGGACATGGTTTAGTGGGTGACATTGGTGGCAGGGGGATGTTTGGACCAGATGATCTTGGTGGTCTTTTCCAACCTTAATGATTCTATGAAATTTGTAACTTTGGGGCAATCTGATATTAATATCAGATTGTTTTTATATATACTATACATACTTTAGTGAAGCTATTCTCAGCAATACATGTGTTCATAGTTTTTTTCCTTCAGACTTGTATTATATTTCATTTACCTCACAAGCTTAAGAAATTTATTCATGACCTCTACTGTCTCTCAGATATCCTCAGTTACACAGATGACCAGGTTAAAGAAAACATAAAGTGGTTTCTTTTATAACAATTAATATCAAAACAATGTTGTATTTCTGTTATCTGAAATCATAAACAAAGGAGAAAAAAACAGTGAAACAATGCTTGCTTTACTTTATTTTTTCCAGAATACACTCCCATAATTAAACTTTCCACTTCTCCAAGTAGCTGACTACTTATTCCTGCACAGCAGGAAGTTTTCTCCATAGACATATCAACTTGGACAATAAACAAAGCAGAAATCCCTGATTGGAATTTATAGCTAAATATAACCATGCATACTGTTAGTAAAATTTGCATATCTGTCTTTCAATATTAAGAAAAAATAAAAGTTGCAGTTCAATGAATTTGTACATTGCATTGCTTTGTCAGAAAAAGAAAAAGTATACATAGATATATTGCATATATTATATACATCATATTATATATTACACATAACAATGCATTATATTATATAATATATACAATATAGATATATTTAAGTAGTAAATTCCATACATATGGAGACTGTATGTGAAAGGAAATCTGTGCAAAAAATCCTGGTGCTGCACTGAGATTTGAAAGATGAGACATGCTAACTGTAAAGGAGGTTCTCCTTAACAAAGGTGGCTTATGCTGATGAAGGGCCACTGAATTATAGAAAACCTTTCTAGCAACTTTTATCTCTGTCCTTTAACTACAAAATACGCTGAAATAGTTAATGCATTTTGAAGACACGGGGCCAGTTTGAAGAATTTGAAGACCCACCTTTCCCCCCCAGCGTTGAATTTCCCCAAGAAACATTAAGCAATGTGTCGTGGGGAAATTACGAGATTAACCAATGTTTCTTGGGGAAACCGAATTAGCATTGGTTTCTTACATTTAAATATAGCAAAAACTTTCACTGATACTTTTTCCATCAATCCTTTGCCAAAACACTGCATCGTCACTAACCCATCAGCAATAAAACTATCAGCCATCAGCAGCAAGTGTTCATTCTCCTTTTAGATATTTGTCTCTCTTTTCACAGCACCCTGAATATGTGGATGTCTTAGGAATTTAATCTAAAGGCATTAGTGTCTCTAATTCCTTTAAAACCAAGTTATTTTACCCAGGTCAATCTATCCACAAAATTTAGCCATTGGTATACAATTGTGCCAGCATAAAATGATTTAGATCAGCATGAAAATTTCCACACTGAATAGAAATAATCGTATTACTTTGAGGTAGTTTTCCAATATAAAGGAAAAGGAATTTTACAAAGAATTATACTTAATAAAAAAAAATAGCCTATGATTAACAAAAAACACTGAGTTTTTGTAAGTAAAGCTCTCTTATTGAATTGTAATAACACTCGTACTAGGAAAGGGTGAAGTTTATGGCTCCCACCATTGTACTTGTCCTGGGAAGGAGGATTCCAAGGGTACCTGTAACCCATGCTTAGGTGTTTGTTTTTGACTACTCCTCAAATGGAGGGTGAAGAAGGAATAAATGACATTCTGGCAAAAGGGAGAAGCTTGCCTGTCACTTTAAGACATTACTTACAGTTGACGGTACAGGTAAGTAGCCCACTTTTTCTTTTCCTAGGTTTCAGATGAAACAAACACAAACATTAACACTGAAATTACAGGATTTCTAACACCCTCACGTCTGTGAGATGCACAGATTTGCTCTCGCCTCTTGGAGCATATACTGTACATTTATTCAGGAGATCTTTCAGTCATGCTCCTCTTTTTTTCTGCAAGCATAACTGCAACTTTTTTCTTTCCAAATAAACAGGTAGTACTGACAGAGAAATGTTCTATGACCACCACATACAGTGTTCAAATTCAAGCTGTGGCTATAAAACAGCTTCACATCATCAAAATGTCTGAAGTTGGTGAGACCCTACAAACTAAGACAGTCCCCTGAAAGAAATGAAACAAACAAACAAGCAAAAAAAAAAAAAAAACAAAAAAAAAAAACACTTGTGAGATTCAGGCTTGGCACTATTTCATCAGACATTTTTGCAAAATATTCCATTCAGACACTGTACTACAGAGATAGCTAAGGAAGTGGAAGAGTAATTTTATTCTGCAAAGGCAATGAAAGCAGGGTAAATAATCTCAGTGATACAGAGCATTTACCTGGAAGCCACCAACACGTTGTATGCATTTTGGTCAAATCATAACAAAACAGAAAACTACAAGAAGGTGTAGTTTTCCATCCTGAGAGGTAACCATAAGATGCAGAGAGCTCACTGGGATGTGTCTACGACATTGAAGTCAACAGGAGTCAAAGCCCACAATTGTCCAAACACGGATTGCTGGGTAGGAAAACAAGCCAGCAGTTAAACATTACAGAATCACTAAAATTAATGAATTAAAGATTAATTCACTCACAGACTGTGTGTACATGGGTCACCTCATGGGGCCATCACCAGGAAGACAAGAGATCTTCTTAGAAGAACTTATTCTACCTGAAGCTAATTAACAGATATGCTGACTGTAAATAAAAGCAGGAGGGGGTAAACAGAAAAGAATAGGAGGTTTGATGGGGCTCCCAACTGATGCTGTGTGTCAATAGATGTCAGTTAAAACTTACATGCTGCTTTTGTACTCTCTTAAGGAAATCATTATTATCACATTATTCTGTAGCAGTCTAATCTAATCTCTGTGCATCATAGTAGGGAAGATATTTTTTGAGCAACTCTACATTAGTTAACTATGCAATCAAGTATATTGAATTTATTTTGTTTTACAAACAGAATGAAGCAACTTATTTAAAACTGAATATGATAATATTTAGCTTTGCTACACCTAAAACCACCAACCTCAATCCAAACTAGTGGCCCTCAGAAAAACAGTGACTGTTTCAAAAACACTAATGAGATAGCACAAACAGCTGTATTCAATAATCAGGAGACTGATACTTACAAGTTAATTTTGTTAAGCCATGGCAGACTTTTTCTATTTACCTTCATTATTTTCTAAGTCTGTAGAAAATACACCCGTTAACTCTCTTGGCTTTGGCATGAGATTCTTTACATGTATTTTACCATACTGTTTTCTTTCATTACCTCTTCCACATTTTTTCTGGCAATAAAGGGTTACCTGTAAGAAAAACAGTTTTGATAATAGTGAGCGCTGAAGAAACCTTGATGTTCTTTGCCCAAAGCCCCCAAAAGTTAACTCCCACTGTAAAATGGATTTTGCTTGTTGTTTTCTAATACCATCTCTCATTTGAAGACCAGTTTTACAAACCATTTCTCAAGCAAGCAGACACTTTCAAGTAGCCAGGATCAATGACGTTAGTATAGACTATTTGGATGAGAAAGTTTTGCAGGATGTAATCTTCTTTTCCTTGAAGTTTCAGTAGTTGCTACCTACTACTTAAATAAAAGAAATTTAATAAGTCTCAGTCCAATTATTTGTGAACACATTTATTTCGCACCCAATTACTTCCCACAATACTTCTAGTTTCAAAAGAGTGGACAAATTTGGCAACTTTACATGCCTCTCACTTCTTGACACTATAATTAAAATTCAGATTAAGGCATACAAATGACTTGAGAGAGGTTGCACTATTCTCACTATTCTTGACACACCCTTTGAGACAGGATTACAATCTCTTCTTCACAAATTTGTAGGTCACTTTTAAAAATATGTATATGTTTTCGTTGCATTTTTAGGAAAACATGGACATCTCTTTTTTGTTATTCTTGCAGTTCAGGAATTCTAATGTACTCAAATTCCTTCCTTATAAAATGATTCAGTAAAGATAATCAACCACAGAGCACTAACCTTCAAACTGTATGTGGATTCCACATATAAATAACTGGAAAGTGGTACCGTAGGAATTCACTCGTATACTTCACTACTGTGCTATCTTTTCTCCACCCTCTTACTCATCACAGTTTTGGTAGCAGAATGATGAATTTCTCTCTCAACAATACCCAAACAATTTCTTCCTTTCTAACTTTGTCTGACTATTATATTTTCTTAGTATTACTTACTTATAAAATTTCAAAAATAATAACAGGGAAATTACAAGTCATCTACTGAAAATGTACTGTAATTGACAGTTGTAACTGTAACTGTAACTGTACTGTAATTGACAGAAATTTCAAGAAAAATGTGCATATCTTAGCAGGAAAAGATACAAAAGAAGCCTGATCTATTTTGGTCAATATAACTGTGAAATAAACTGAAGTATTCAGAAGTAAAACTATGTAATTCGAGTTCAGGTAATTGTAAAATTTCTCAATAATTTATTTAAAATATAGAAAAATTGTCTGTAATCTTACAAAACTGAGCATATGCTCATCTACAGACTTGATCACTAATGGTTATGAAGGTAAAAAGCACAGTATTCTTTAACAGTCATGAAGTTACATTGTTATGTAACATAAGTTACATTGCTATGAAAACAAAGTTAAAAATATCTGGAAAGATAATTTCTGTAAGTGCTAAGATGCAAAACAAGCAATAAAAATTAACAGTGAACTTTTGCTTAAGAAACACCACGTTGCCAGTTCCTGATAGATTCTGGCAGCAACCTACATTCTAACCTTGAACTAATGACTGAACATAACGTACATTCTAAAACTACATGTAGGTCATATTAACAGTTTTGTTTCCTAAATTTCATTATTTGCTTTGTTTTCTCTTCTTGTCTTTCTCTTAGAAAGTGCAGTGAACTCTGCTGTAGCCTTAGGAGTCTTACGCTGTTATTCTATCCACTGTCTTTGGAAGAACACCCAAAATGGCTCACAGTTGTACCTGAGGCACAGTTGTAGCAATTCTCCCTATTGCAAGGAGAAATTAAAGAGAAATGGAAGCTGCAAAAGAAAAATACATAAATAAATAAAAATCAATACAAAGCTTGAGACACCAAAAATCACAACCTATTCACACAAAATTTTGTAACCCAATCTTTGCATCATTTGTAATTGACTTACACCTTTCTTGAACAATGAAGTTTCATTTCTGATAAAGTTTGCTGAATTCCAGATTGCCAAAGACTAGACTTACTCATTTATCAGTGCATTTCTGCTTACACAAGGATGGCTATGCTCATTCGTATCAAAGGTCTGCTTAGTTCAGTATCCTGCTTCCAAAAGTAGCCACAAATCAGTGACAAAAGAAGAGAGCATAAGCAAAGAAATCAAATACAGTGTTTTCCCTGAATAACTCCTTAGCTTTCAACTACATTCCACTCAGGGGAATTCCTTAAGACTTACTTGATTTATCTGTTTAGCTTTCCACAATGGGTTTACTCTTTCAAGTACTTAGCCCATTCCCCCTCAAACCTGTTGTCAGGTTTGTGAGTTCTTGCACTTCTACCTTTCCAGTCCTCTCCACAATCCCACCTGGAGAGAGTGAGCAAGTGGCTCCATGGTGCTCAGCTGCCTCCCAGGGCAAAGCCATGTACCCACAACATCCCAAAACACGTCTACCTTGGGCACAGAACCGGGAACTGTAGTGCAGTGATGCTATGTCTTGTGCATATGCACTGTCCAGTTGATACAGCTATTCACATTTATTTATTAAAAACGCACCAAAATAAAACTAGCAAGATTTGAAAGACATCTTGCTTTGAAACCTCTTGGTTTTGAAGGGATTTGAAACCTCTTGAAAGAAACTTTCAGTCTGCACATATCGCCAGCCAGTTGAGTCCAGTGGGAACTAGCATTCTGAACACTGTAAAATGCTGCAATAGCAAGAATTATAACAAGGTTGAATATAGCTGGAAAACCAGGCAGATGTCATGAGTGAAAAAACAGACACCTTAACAAAAGCAGCAAAAAACCTCTGTCTGCCTCCCTCAGTCCAACAACTGAATTTTGATCCAAGAAGGTTAAATATAGGTCTGCTAGAAAATTTTCCACTGCATCTATTTTTGATGGGAAATGGGGCTTTCAGTTAAACACTTTTTGGTTGGATTTTTTTTTTCTTTTTGCATGCCTGAAGTATGTGCTTCTGCAAATAAGCTTTTCCAAAAAGCCAAACTTGCAAACCAAAGTATTTTGATTGAAAATAACAACAAAATTAATCTGTGGCTTACCTTGCTTTATGTAGCAGATCTCTATCAACACTCCCCATTTAAAGGTCAACTCCAACAATACATCACTTTGAGGGATTCCCCACCTCCTACACTCCCTTCAAAAAGCAAAGATCATGGTGCAGTGTCAAAGATGGTAGGCCCTCTCAACTTTATAGAATAGGACCAGCAGGCGTCCAGATTATAATGCTGGAGAACTGCAGTAACATTTTTCAAATCAAGAAGTTTCAGTTTTCAGACAATGTCTTCCACTCCTCTGAATTCCATCAATGCATGTAGTTTTTTCATGGAAAACAAAGGCAAAAATTAAAAAAGCAATGTCTTACTCATTAACCTGCAGCCGAACACCTGGGTCCACCCATACACAAATCAGAAATACATTAAATAGTAGTAAAATGTTTCAAATTTTTCATAACAGGTTAGTGGGACTGTTCAAAAGCTAAGGAGCTAAAACAAAATAAAAACAATAAGGGCTCACTAGACAGGATAACTTCATGTGTGAGTACAAAGTTATAAATTACCAAACGGCCTAACAAACAAAAACCCAGGTCAGCAAAGAATAAAGATAGGATTCAAACGTCTATGCTCACTAGGTAAGAAATCTGTAAAAATGAATAAATAAATAAATCTGTATACCAAAATCAGCCAAGTAGCAAGAAAATGAGACATTCAACTTATTAGTCCCTTTCAGGGCTCTCTAATTCAGTGAATTAACCAGAAGGAATTAATTTGACAAGGCTAGTACAATAAAGAGCGAGAGTAACAGCTATGCCATTATGGCAGTCATCACCCCTTTTTCTTAGGACCCCCAAATCCAGTGGAACAATGGATTTCTCATCCAGAAACCACCCCAGCCAGACAGGGAAGCACCAGATGACTACTACTAAGGACAAAGTTTGCAGTTGAATGTTAGGCCTAAATGTCTGTTATCCATCTCATCCCTCATGTCAGTTTCCAGCCATGCAACTCCCTCCCCCCAACCCTGCTCCGAATGCAAAATAAATGAATAAATAAAAGAAATAAAAGAAATCAATCAAGACTGCATCTTTTGTAACACTGTTGTGAGCCCACAAAAGACAACTGCAAAAAATCTCATACCAATGGGGTACTATTTTCTTTTCCCCCACCACACACGCTCAGGACTATTACTGCCATCATTAGCACCAACTAAGAAACAAGAAAACTCAAAGGAACTGGCAAAGAAATATCCTTATTAAAAACTCAATGGATGAAATGAAAGAAAGGACATTTTGCTATTACAGTGAAATTCCTCTCAACACTTTGCTTTTCAATCACACCATTCTTTTACTAACATAAAAATAGAGAAAGGTTTTTAAGAGTGAGTTTCTGCTGAGACAGCACATAAGAGTTCCATATAAGCACTGCTTAACGCTAATTCCCTGCATAGAGTTAACATCTTTGACTGCCTAACGTTATAAAGTGAAAAGTGCTAACACAACTTGTCATTCTCGAGGCCAATTTATTCATCAAAATTAACACAAGCCCAAGCCTGCTGTACTTATTCATATTTGGAATCACCAGCCACTTATGTGTTGTCCCAGCAAAATTAGTACAGTGAAGGATTAGTCAGGATCTAACCCCAGAGATAAAAACTTTGTTTAGAGTAAGTGAAATACAAAGAATAAATATTCAGAATGAGTGATGAAAGATATGTTTGTTATTTCCATTTTAACTCCAGGGTAATGAGTAATTTCTGTAAGAATTTCTAAGTGTGATTTTTATCATTCAATATTTTAAATATTACCACTGTGTATCCTCCATCAAAAAGTTGGGATTGGAAACAGTGAAACATAAAAAATCTCCATTTCAAATAAGGATATGAAATATTATTCCTTTAAATTATGCTATTATGGACTCATGAGGTGTAAAAAGTAATATCAGAATGAACAATTTTTTGTTGTTCAAGGTTTTAACAACCCAAGTTTCTCTTCAAATGAGTTGCATAAAATTTCACTTTCTCATTATATCTGGGTTTTGTCTTTATCCATGCCTTTCAACACAAAAATTCTTTTGTTCATTTCACTTCTCCCTTGTTAAGTGCACGGCTTCATTAGCTTTTCATTTAATTTATAGCATGAGAGAGGGCATACACATAAGCAGTTGTCCCTATATAATTATATAATGCAAAAGTTGGTAAGTCAAACTGGACTATGCTGCCTAACCTTGTCTCTGCATCAATTCAGATAGCCCAGAATAACCTGCTGGCAGATGGGGCATCCTTAGCTCAAAGCTTGACTCTCAAGTCTGCTTCCACCAGGCTGAATCAGCTGGGACAGAGCTGTCCACAGGCTGGGCTGCTACATTTCTTGCCTGCAGTCCCACGGTTCCTCGCAACATAGCAGCTGAGCCACTCCAAGTTTGATTTACAGCACATGAGAAAGAACCCTGCACTTCTCAGCTTCTCTGTTGTGGTTCTGTCAGCTTCAATACTCAGAATTGTTAAGAGTTACTCCCCTTATCACCCTGTCTGTTATCATGTAACCCAAATATACATGCCACTAAGTTAAGGTAGGTCAAGTTAAAAAATAGAGCCTCCTTCATTCCTGCAGATCTGACATCAAAGACCAGATACATGCATGCCACACCATCTTAAGACCAGACTGTAATTCTTATTTGGAAGCCCTTCATCCCAGATGGCTACAGCTCAGTCAGGTAAGCCAGACGGCAATGCAGCAGCAGTATTTATAAGAATCTTTGCAGGGATTTCTTCCCAAGTTGTTAAAACTGGGGTCTCAAAAAACGAAGATTCACCAAATAGGCTTCTTAGCCAATGCTGGGAGCAATGATGGTGCATGTGCCATTTGAGCATGTATAATCCTTAACAGCATTTTGATTAAGTATGGGGACAGAATCATCCATATCACCACAGAAGTCACTGGCATGCTGGAGATCTAGAGCACTCACACTGGGGCAAGAATGAATGCTGCATAGACAGGCACTCGTACTACCACCAGAGACCAAGCTTCTCCCTGCCAGCCTGGATCCACATAACCTCATCTAGGTTCAAGATGACATTTACAAATTAATGTTCTAGCAGTTGCTAGAAAGCAAACAAGTGGTTACCTGGGCAATCAGAGAAAGACAACGCTATGTGCTGCATCCATACACACTTAATATGTGTAGCAATTGAACTGCGTGATATTTGTACTACTCTCCACATATGGTAAAGATGAAAAAATGGACTGTTTAATGCAGAAAAACGAAAAGCTTGTCTTTAAAAGTCACAGGATTTATCTTACGTGAAACACCATACCAAGAGGTATTACAATCTGTAGCACAGGTGGAATATAAATAAAGTCTGCTAAA
This sequence comes from Anas platyrhynchos, assembly GCF_047663525.1. NCBI lineage: Eukaryota > Metazoa > Chordata > Aves > Anseriformes > Anatidae > Anas > Anas platyrhynchos. The sequence continues at coordinate 145,850,017 of NC_092588.1, read as the reverse complement.
TAATGGGCAAATTTAAAAATTAATACTAAAGAAAACAACAACAACAAAAAGATTGCTCTCAAGAACATTCCTTTTCTTTCATAAGCCTTATGTTTTCTTGCATTCCTTTCCCCTCCATTGTTTCACCAAAGGGAAATGGGGCATTACATGATTATGCGGAGTGTGCCAGTACACTGCAGCCCAACCACTGACTGTATGGTGCAGGGGAATAAAGGTAAACCCCTTGATACACCTTCATCTTATGTAGTCCTCATGCTAAACTGCTGCTCCCACTACCTTCTTATGCTGATTCTGTGGTTCATGCTTCTTTAGCTAAGCCTACACATCCAGAGTGGCCTCAGGAAGAAGTCTAACCAAGGTCTTCTCCTATATTCAGCAAAAAAATCCTCCAGCCATGCTGAGGGCCACAACCTGCAGCTTCACTGCTGGAGCAATCCTCAGAACACAGCACTCATCAATCACTGTGTCATCCTCCTTTATGGTAAAAGGACTGCAAAGCCCCTCCAGCAGTTTCTCCTCCTTCTCCATCACCTGCACACTGCACTCCAGAAGTAGCTAACACAGTAGATTGCATACAGCCTATTTTATTTTTGGCTAAAGGCCCTCTCAAGTCAAACAAACGGTAGCATCGTGGTAGTTTGCCCATCCACAATCAGATCTGACAGCACCGAAACGATGTAAACAGAACATTCTTCTTCCTGTCTACAAAAAGTTTGCAGGAGTCACAATAAAATACAGGCTGCCTCAGATGTGCCAATGCTATTTAATTTTTCTGTGAAAGGAAAAATATCCATCAAAATATAGGATACATATGCAGACTTGTACTCTCCCATTCTTGTTTCTTTGTAAGTTTATAGTGCCAGATTTTTACATGTAACTTCTACTTTGCTGACTTGCAGAACTACAAATCAATGTATTCCTTCCCATATTGGAGTGCCATCACGCTGCTCGGTTTTGGACCACACATGGCATGTGGGAGAAAAGTTTGAACTGGGGAAAAAAAAAAAAAAAGTTTCTTTTACATTTAGTTGGTACTTTTTAGGGAAAAAATGAACACAGGAAGATGACACAACTCCACCTTACACTACTGCACCTGCCTACAAAGACATTCTCTCCTCCAGTTGCCCTTTACCCTGTCCTCACAAAGTTCTGGTTTCTCATTTCATGGCATTGTTCAACACGCTGCCCATGCAAAATCCCCTATGTCTTGTAGCTAACCACTATTTGCAGAAACAGTCTCTGGGTAAAGCTCTGTGGCCTGCGATAGGAAGGAGATCAGCCTAAACAGTCCCTTCTGGATTTAATCCATGAAATTACTGCCTTCAGTCAAGGCTTCATTCTAACAAGATTATTTGAACAATTTCCATGGACTGAAATTTTCTTTTCAAACATTTTTTTTAATAAAAGTGCCATTCACTGACCTATCCAGTACAGACAATGCCCCGCTAAAATTGACTGGAGAACATCAGGTGGGAATTAAAATGCATTTTTCCACTCTTATGAACTAAACATCTGTATTTTTAAATAAACAAAATACTATTTCAAACCAAGATTTTATGTGGTATTTTACTTTCAAGTAAAAATAAGTAAATAAATAAATCAAGCAAATTTACTAATCTCTCAAACTGAAAAGTCCTGCAGTTCCCATTACCAGGTTTGGTGTGATCCATACAACCAAAAGTGCAAAGCCTTAGATGCACACAAAAATTCAGTTTGTTATAGAGCAGCCAGTGACAAGCAATAGAGCCTAAATGCCTGAACAAAAGTGGCATGAATATTTGTGGCAGCAAAGATTTGCAAAATTGTTATCTACTTGTCAAATCTACAGGTTTGCAAAAAGTTGTAGTATCTGTAACATTCTTGCCTTCATCTGCTGGATTTATGTTTCTGCATGATTTGGTGACTGGACATTTGTTTTGAAACCCTTACAAAGTGTCTGAAAGTAAGCTGTATTGCTATAGCAAAGCACAGCTTTTCCGAAAATGCAGCTGCTGTATTTTCTGGAAAAAAACACACAAACCATGTTTAAGACTTGACCCTTGATTCCTTCATCTCAGTGCTTCTACTGACTTTAGCGAAGTCTCGGCATTGGAGGAGCACACAATGGGCAGTGATTCCACAGCCTTAAGCCATTCAGGCTGCTTTTCAGGCAAATAAAGTAAAGCGCCCTCCCCACGGCTGGGCTGTTTTGTATACCTGAAAGACAATTTGACAAATTACCGTGGTCTTGCAAGGGAACTCGGATACATATGCGTTATTAAACTGCTATGAAGTTCCACAGCACCGATTTTGTTGTTACCGAACAGCTTCAAGGCACGCAGTATCTTTGCACTGCATCTCTTTCCACACTGCAAGGAAACCAGAGCCTATATGACCGACAGTAAGCACGAAGCCAAGCGTTCTGTTGAGAAACTTGGTGTTCTCCCCTTTCTGGGAGAGTTGCAGTGTAATCCTAAACTGCAGCATTCAGCATGTCTCCTGAGCTTCCTTGCTGAAGTATGGCAATGGAAACGTTACAGCATCTGTGTTGCTTTTGGAAGCCATCACCTCACATCTGCAGGGCTGAAGTTCAGCACAGAGGCACTTTGTGGCAGGCAGGAGGGATCCTGACGGAGCGGGGATTTGTGCTCGCCCCCATCTCCTGACCAGGCTCGCTCCTTCCTGCGTTCAGCAGCGGTTTTCAGGCAGGGCACGCCTCGAGCAGCACCAGGGCCGCTTTGGGGGGCTCGGGGGGGATTTTTTTGGTCAGTGTCAGCCCCGGGGACCCCTGGCTGAGCACACCCCTCACCGGGCTTTGTTCGGCTTCGGGGCGCTTCAACTGCTGTGGAGCTTCATTAACCGCCTCGTGCTTTGGGGAAAGTTCTGAATTCGACACACACGCCCTAAAAATATATATACGTGTATTGATATACACGCGGCGGTGGGATTAACAGCCCCAGAGCGCGACACGCCGAGCAGCCCGGCCCCGGCGCCCCCCCGCCAGCCCTGAGGGCACACAACGCTCCCTCAGGTGGGCGCGGAGAAGTTTCGCCAACTCCCGCGGCGGCCACACGGCGAACGCGCGGCCCCGCCCGCCCGCTGCTGCCGCCGGGGGCTCCCCCCGGGCCCAGGCACCCGACGCGGGGCCGCGGCTCCCGGCTCTCGGCGGCCCCAGCGGGAGCCCCGCAGCGCCGCGAGCACCGAGCGGCCGGGGCGGGCGGCAGCGCGGCCGCCGCTCCCCTTAAGGTGGTCCGGCGGCGGGCTGAGGGGGCGGCCCCTCACGCCTCCACAGCGGCCCCCCCGGGCGCGGCGGCGGCGCCTCCGTGCCCTCAGGCTCCCAACGGCCGCCGGGAGCGGGGCTCTCGGAGCTCCTCACGGGGCGGCCCCGCGGGTCGGGGCTGAGGGACGGGCTGCAGGTCCCCGGGAGGAGCCGCGCACCTGCGGCACGTGTGCCAGCCGCCGCTCCGTGCTTCGGCACAAAGTGCGGTTTTATTGCAAACGCCGCGTTTCTGGACCCCGGATTTCTCTAAAATTTCACGTTTTTACCCCAACGCCGTGAGAAGAGGGGCGCAGCGAAGCCGCGCTGCCCCCGTGTGTGTGTGTGTGTGTGGGCGCAGCTCCGCGGCACGCCTGGGGACCGGGACCCCCGCGCCTGCACCCAGCCGAGCTCCAGCCTCGCAGCCCTAAAAGCGCACCAAAAATTAAATAAAAATAAAAAAAATAAAAATAAAATAATAAAAAAAACAACTAATCCCACAGCCCCGCTCCACCTTAACGGGGCCCGGAGCCTGCCCCCCTCCCTCCGCCGCGTGATAGGCGGCCGGGGCGGGCGGGGCGGGGCCCGGCGGCGCTCGCTATAAATATTCATGAAGCGCGGCGGCCGGCCTGGCGCGGCCGGGGCCGGGGAGCGACAAGTTGCGCCCAGCCGCTGCCGGGCTCGCCCCGCGCCTCGCGGGTGGCGGGTTCGCGGCCCGGGGGCGCCTGGAAGGGGGGAGCGCAGCCAGGAGCAGGAGCGGCCGCCTTGAGCTTGAGAAGGGGGCGCTTGGAGGCTGCGCCCGCCGAGCTCCCGGCGCTTCGGAGCCGCTCCCGGTCCGCCCCAGCCCCGCTGCCCGCTCGGGGCGGTGGGAGCCCGGCGCCGCGGGGTTGCAGCCGCCTCCCGGCCCCCGGGGCCGGCCTCGGCCATCTTTGAGCGGGGACTCGGCGGCCAAACTTCTCCTCGCCGCCGCTTCTCCCTCCCTGGAGCAGCGAAGGAAGCGGGGACAGCGAGAGCGAGAGATGCGGCGGCGGCTGAGGGGGCTGCCCTGAGCGGAGCCCCCCCCACCACCACCACCACCACCCCCCCGTCCTCATCATCACCGGCGCAGCGTCCGTCTGTCCGCCCGCCCGTCCGTCCGTCCCGAGCGGCGGGGCCGCGAGCCCCCTCTCACCTGCGGCCGGCACGGGGTAGCCGGGGCCGGGGCTGCTGAGCGGGGGCGGCGGGGCGGGCTGCCGGGGCCGCCGGGCGCCGAGCATGGAGTGGAGTTACCTGTTGGAAATCACCTCGCTGCTCGCCGCGCTGGCCCTGCTGCAGCGCGCAGGCTGCGCCGCCGCCTCGGCTGCCGCCGCCGCCTCGTCGTCCTCCTCCTCTTCGTCCTCCTCCTCCTCGTCCTCCTCTTCCTCGGCCAAGGAGCTGTCGTGCCAGGAGATCACCGTGCCCCTCTGCAAAGGCATCGGCTACAACTACACCTACATGCCCAACCAGTTCAACCACGACACGCAGGACGAGGCCGGGCTGGAGGTGCACCAGTTCTGGCCGCTGGTGGAGATCCAGTGCTCCAGCGACCTGCGCTTCTTCCTCTGCAGCATGTACACCCCCATCTGCCTGGAGGACTACAAGAAGCCGCTGCCGCCCTGCCGCAGCGTCTGCGAGCGGGCCAAGGCCGGCTGCGCCCCGCTCATGCGCCAGTACGGCTTCGCCTGGCCCGACAGGATGCGCTGCGACCGCCTCCCCGAGCAGGGCAGCCCCGACACGCTCTGCATGGACTACAACCGCACGGACCTCACCACGGCCGCACCGCCCCCCGCCAAGCCCCCGCACCGCGGCTCCAAGCCGGGCAGCCCCGCCAAGGCGCCCCCCGCAGCCGCCGTGCCCCCGGCTGAGGCCCCGCGCAAGCCACGGCCACCGCCGCCCTGCGAGCCGGGCTGCCAGTGCCGGGCACCCATGGTGTCGGTGTCCAGCGAGCGGCACCCGCTCTACAACCGCGTGAAGACGGGGCAGATCGCCAACTGCGCCCTGCCCTGCCACAACCCCTACTTCAGCCCCGACGAGCGCGCCTTCACCGCCTTCTGGATCGGCCTCTGGTCCGTGCTCTGCTTCCTCTCCACCTTCGCCACCGTCTCCACCTTTCTCATCGACATGGAGCGCTTCAAGTACCCCGAGCGGCCCATCATCTTCCTGGCTGCTTGCTACCTCTTCGTCTCCCTCGGCTACCTGGTGCGCCTGGTGGCTGGCCATGAGAAGGTGGCGTGCAGCGGTGGTGCGGGGGCCGGTGGTGCGGGTGCTGGGGCGGCGGGGGCTGGAGGTGGTGCGGCAGCAGCGGGGGCAGCAGCAGGGGGACGCGGGGCAGCAGGCGGTGCGGCCGAGCTGCAGCCTGAGCTGGCAGTGGCTGAGCACGTGCGGTATGAGAGCACCGGCCCAGCACTGTGTACTGTGGTCTTCCTGCTCGTCTACTTCTTCGGCATGGCCAGCTCCATCTGGTGGGTCATCCTCTCCCTCACCTGGTTCCTCGCTGCTGGCATGAAGTGGGGCAACGAGGCCATCGCTGGCTACGCGCAGTACTTCCACCTGGCCGCCTGGCTGCTCCCCAGCGTCAAGTCCATTGCCGTGCTGGCACTCAGCTCTGTGGACGGGGACCCCGTGGCTGGCATCTGCTACGTGGGCAACCAGAGCTTGGAGAACTTGCGGGGCTTCGTGCTGGCACCGCTGCTCATCTACTTGGCCATTGGTTCCATGTTTCTGCTCGCTGGCTTCGTCTCGCTCTTCCGCATCCGGAGCGTCATCAAGCAGCAGGGCGGCCCCACCAAGACCCACAAGCTGGAGAAGCTGATGATACGCCTGGGCCTCTTCACTGTGCTCTACACGGTGCCAGCTGCCAGCGTGGTCGCCTGCCTCTTCTATGAGCAGCACAACCGGCCCCGATGGGAGGCCACACACAACTGCCCCTGCCTGCGTGACCAGCAGCCTGACCAGGCCCGCCGCCCTGACTATGCGGTCTTCATGCTCAAGTACTTCATGTGCCTGGTGGTGGGCATCACCTCTGGTGTCTGGGTCTGGTCTGGCAAGACCCTTGAGTCCTGGAGGGCTCTCTGCACCCGCTGCTGCTGGGCCAGCAAAGGTGCTGCTGTGGCTGGGGGCACAGGGGCAGGGGCAGGCGGGCAGGCTGCAATTGCTGCAGCCGGAGGACTTGGGGCGGGCGGTGGTGGCTCCCTCTACAGCGATGTCAGCACTGGCCTGACGTGGAGATCGGGCACCGCCAGCTCTGTCTCCTACCCCAAGCAGATGCCCCTGTCTCAAGTGTGAGGAGGGGGAAAGAAGCCAAAGGTTAGGGAATGAGGGACACTGGCCTGCCTGAAATGCCCCCTCACTGTTTGGTGCCATTAATGAACCCCTAATGGTCCTTATTAGCCACAGCTTGTATAGAACAATGCAGCTGGCAGAGGCCCCGGGCTCCAGCCCCCTCCTCCTTCCCCTCCATTCATATGCAGGGAGCATGTACTTCAAGGAGCCAGCTTATTATTTTGCTGGCAGAGGAGGGTAGGGGCTCACCCGTGTCTTGCAGAGGGCAAGGCAAAGCAGCTTCTGATTCACTCTGGACTAACAGCAGCTCAGGGGAGGGAGGCTCTTCCTTCCCCCCATCCTGAGGTGGGAGTCTGCTGGGACTGCAGGTTTCTTGGGATATTGATGACCAGGCAAATGCCTTATAATACAGACTGAATCAAAACATGTCTTAATTATACACCCCAGATAAATACGGGTTTCCTACATTAAAGGATGTATTTATATAATTATTTGTTACCTTGTACAGATGTGTAAAATATGTATATATCCAAAGCTATACAGTCTGTAAATTTTTTTGTAAAAACGTTTAGAGGCTACCCCTGTAAGAGCAAATATGAGTATTCTATTTTGTCAATAAAATGACTTTTGATAAATGACTTTTTCAAGCTTTTCCCCTACTCCTGCCCTGGTTATTCCAGCTGCTCTGTGTCAGCAGGGCATTCTCATGGGTGGAAGGCCCCAAGGATGAGCTACACTCGTGTTCTAGCCAGTGCTATGTAATAGGCAGCCAGCTATGGTAAAATAGTGAGATAACCAGACATGAGGAAAACAAGTAATTCAACAAGTCATTCTTAAAAAGTGCGTGCTAAAACCCAAAACTGAGGGCACCTTGAACAATGACAGTGGCTTTAAACTAAACCTGTCTGAAAGAGTCTTCCCACATGGCTTGTTAAGTAGCCTTTCAAACTGGCTGTTATTTTAGGAGTGTGAAACGTGCACCTCTCCTATCTGCTGTCTGTGCTTTGGTAAGCACCTGCCTTTCCAGGGACGCATACTGAAGTGTACAAGGTTAATGTTTTAGCTTCATACATCCCATACTACAGTGGAACAGTGACTTGAGATTTGTTAGATCAATCTCTCCTTAACAGATTAAACTAACATCTTAACCTTTCATACTTAACTTTTGTATATCAAATATGGTCCTTTTTCAAGAGAAAAGGCATTGTTCTTCTGTCAGGACTAAGCTAATTTATTTGAGCAGAAGGCTGTTGAATTAACAGAAGAATGCTTTGGCAATTGTTGAACTTTTTACCTGTCTGCCCAGTGGCTCAGAACATCATTCCTTTAAGAGGAGCTAAATGAATAGGGTTAATCTGTAGGGAACTTGGTTTCTTTTGAGTTTGGGAAAACTTTGATCTTTTCTCTTCACCAAACGTGATGTATAGTCTGAAGTTTCTTTCCCTGCTGCCTGGTTCCTCTTGTTGCAGACCAATTGGCCACCATGGAGCCTTAAAGTTCTTCAATTAAAGGGACGTGGGACTTTTTTTTTTTTTTTATTTTAAGAGGAAGACTTGTAACAGTTAGTGAACACCAGAGGGAAAAGGGAGAACAGCCTTTTAAACAGCTTTTCCCTGTATTGTTAGCCAGACTGCAGGCAGCTAGGCATGGCTTGGAGCATTATAGAAAAGAGCTATGAATGCCCTACAGGTGGTCTGCTCACATAATCTCCCCAATTTAAAACATTTTCCTTTACAGGACAATTGCATTACAAAACTCCCTTCTCTTTTGCTCCTAATTGAACCAAAGAACAACTGCAAGATTTTTCTTTAAAAAAACTGAGTGTCTTTTAAAAAAATCTGTTAAGTAAATTCTAATCTCTTTGCTAAAATAGGATCAGTCAGATTACTAATAGTAAAAACTGCTTTAGACATTCCAGATATTTTTATGCCTTCTGCTTATATTCAGTCAAATTAGCAATAATTTAAAAGCAATTGGTTAGGTTGTATGTTAGCAGTGAAAAGATAGCCCCAGGTCCCTTATTAACCTGTCAATCATGATAAGAGATGGGCAGCTACCCTACTAATGACACAGATATCAATCATTATTTGTGGGAAAAACCTTGTTCCATTGAGCACTGACTTGATTATTGGTGTCCCTTTCAAAGTTCCCAACACTTAATAGAGTCCTCCACTTCTACAAAGTTACCAGGATCGTGAAAAGGAAGAATTGAAAATGCCCATCTCCGGCTCCTAGGAGGGAAAAATAATTTTAACTTCTCAAATCTAAAGGATGTTCCACTGGGATTTGTGTTTGCTGCCTGTTTGTATACCAACCAACCAGAATATTGACGTGTGTAACAAACAGAACAGACCTCTTCTACCCTGGTGTTTTCCTTTAGGTGAGTTGCAGTGTATTGCTGGAAACCTTTTTTTAAGGATAGTTTCTCAACATTTAGATTACTGCAGTAGTTTTCCCTGATGATGGTGGGGCTAAGGTAGAGGTTTTCTTCCTCCTAGGGAAGCACTACATACAGAAGCAGGATCACCCAGCAGATAAAATGTGTTCCTTCTCCTCCAGTGTATTCTAGCAAGGAAGGGGAGCTGGGGAAGCCAAAAGCATTTGGTGGGAATTTGTTTAGATGAGTCTCTTGCAGATTACTGGGGCTGAGATGAAAGCACTTCTAGTAAAAATAAATAAATAATAATAAATATATATATATATATAAATAGGAAGTAGCTTTGTGGCTCAGCTTACCCTGGGATCAGCTAAGAGGTGCTGCAGGTAGGTGGCCATAGCCAAGAAAGCAGTCCCAAAATTAGTCAAGTTAGCAAGATGCCTGCTTTGGCATTTGGAATTGACTGAGCAATAATGCAAAAGTTAAACAAAGATTATTAGATAATATTCAAATCACTAAACTACCAACATGTGGAAAGGGTGCTAGAGAAGCTAATTTACTAGTACAGATTTTTATGAATCAACATAAAAATCTATGTCTGGGGAGAAACACAAACAAAAACACCTAACAGCAAGGCATTTAGGTATACAAGAAAACAAAAATCCACAGCTACACTGAACTTCCCATTATTATGATAACTTCTTATCAGATGTCAATTTCCCTATGAAGATCTCCAAAAACATGATGAGATGGTAGGAGTTGAATGTTAATTTTCAAGGTCTGATGATAGACTGCCTTCTCCCTAAAGCTGCCAGAGAACCACTAAAAATAGCCCCAACAGACCAGTGACCCAAGCGCTTGCCTGCAGAGCAGGACTGCCCTAGGCATCCCAGGCACAGGCTCACCCCTGGGCAGAGGTAGCACCCACGCCAGCTCCTGAGAGCCAAGGGGAAGCCTGATTGTCACCGATGTGGCTCCACAGCACAACTTGCACAGCAACATTTGGAAAGCTGTGTAGAAGGCAACTAAGAGCCTCCTGCAGCTCACAGAAAGGTTTAACTGCTTTATTCAGGAGAGTGACTAAGCTAGCAGAGAAACATGTTTGGGGATTTTTTTTCTTCTCTATTAAGGAGCATACCTTTTGAGTGCTCCTTTTCTTTCCAGGACCCTTTCCTGCTTTACGTGTTCCTGCTTCAAAAGGAAATCCCATGGATTAGCCTCCTCCTGCTGTAATGACTGAATAATCCTGCAGCCTCCAAAGGAGCTAGGCCAGCTGCCTGTGGGCATTTTAAAAAGAGGCAGAGCAGCCCAGGTGTGCTGCAGAGCATTTGGGAGGGACACCTCCCCTGGGCCCTAGTGCTGATTCCCCCAGAGCTGCATGTAAGTGTCCTGCAACCTGCTCCAAAGCTTTCTCTGTGCTGAGGAAGCTTTCCTGAAGCTTCAATAAGCAGTTAGCATGGAAGAGAAGGGACTTTAGACAGGGAGGAATTGGGAAATTCTTATACATTGGAATAATGTGAAAGTGGCCAGGCATTCTCGGAAACTTTTTATAGTTCCTGTAATAAAAGGCCTATGAAGGCTAAGACTGGTACACAAAGAATCTTTTTTTCCTTCTTTCTTACACAATATTTAAAAATCAAAGTATCATAGAGAGTTCTTCAAAGGTGTTTGACTAGTCCTATAAAGTCTCACATGTGTAGGTATGAAATCTGAAGGTGGGGTGGCCACTATGGGTATACACTGGGGATAGTGCTATATGCTTATAATATACATATAAGCATAATAAACTTATTTCAAAGCACTGCATTCAGTACAAAAATTAATCTACTGTGTTAACTCTCTTAACCAACAAAGGCATAAAATTTTATATGGGACACATAGGCCACCAAATGTGGGGAAAAAAGTGAAATGGCAATAATGGACACTCAAAAAAGACAAAATAAAGATGCTCTTGGAGTGAAAGCTGACCTACAGTCTAGGTCACGATGGAGGAAAGCTCAGTGTCACCCAGTCAAACCAGCTTTTAGAATCACAGCCAGTTTCCAAAGTGTCTGTTACAACCTGTCTGTAGCATGCCCAGCTCCTGTCCCCCATTTCCAGAGCCATGTGGCCCGTGTTTCTCTAGGTACACGCTTCTTCCACCCACCATGGTCTGCCCAGCTTCTGGCCCAGCAGGCTAGCAAGTAAGGAACAATCTCTCAATTTCCCATCCTGGCCATGTTCCTCCTCTTTTTGCCCTGCATACCAAAATTGGACGGTATTGAAAAAGACAGCAGACCTCTTCCCAGAATTAAAGAGGCTGGATCGCAAAGGTCACCCTGAAAACAACAGGGTGATCCTTAGAAGAATAAGGAAAGTGCTGTGCAGGTGGTGGTCCAAGGAAGAAATATTAAACTAGGCAGAATCCCTGCATGTGGTCATGACTTTGTAGGCTACCTATAAGAGAACTCAATTAGAAATGCTCAGACAGCCCTATTTATTTAGCCTTTTATAAATGCCCATCATTACTGTAATCAGGTATATGAATTTCACTAGTTCAGCAGAAAGGATCATAAATTGTAAATGCTGTGGTGGAATGGAAATAAGTAGTGTCTGGTATTAAAATGTGGAGCCATAATCTATGGTGACTAAGGATAGTCAAATCACTTCAGAAACTAGCACCTAAGGTCACATGCTGAACGAAGCATTTTGAAGGCTGAGATAATACTTTTTCACTCCTACAACTCTCTTATCCATGATCTCTGGTGAATTAATAGCCAAATTTCTTCTTGGGAGAAAATCGCAGGCTAACGAAGCGTATGTGCCAAGCCTAGAAGAACCTGGATTTCCTGACTCCGTGTGCCCAGTCACGCTGCGTTGCACAGGCACATCCTCACACGCGTGCCCTCACCACAGAGAGGCCACGGCCCCGCGTACACGGTGTGTGCAGGGTCCCAGGCGGCACAAACGGACTGGTGGGATCTCAGAGGAAAGAAGCAGTAGGGCATGCAGCCCTCGAGTTAGGCTCCACCACTCTAAGTGAGGTGTAGGCTGATGTTAAATCGCCTTTAAGTGTGCAGACAAATGACTCGTCCTCCCCAGTCTTGCAGGCAGCCGTGGAGCAGAGCTGGGCACTGCCTCGCCCAGCGCTCCTGGCACACTGATTGACCGACTGACTGACAGACCGACCGACTGACTGACTGACTGACCGCCGGGGCCGGGCCCGCTGCGGCCTCCGCGGGTCGGCCGGGTGCCGGGGCACCTCCATGGTGCTGCTCGCCGGCCGGCAGCGCCCTCGGCTGGGCGACGAGGGGAACGTCGGCTTCCTGCCTGCCGGCCTGCTGTGCTGCCCTGTGGGCCGGGAAGGTCTCAGATCTGGTCCTGTCGGTGCTATGAAGCTTCCCCACGCAGCTGGGGAAGCTCCGGTGGAAACCCAGGTCTCCAGCGAGAGGAGCCCACAGCCCATCCATCCCCATGTGCCTCACACAGCACCAGTCCCTGAGCCCTGCCCGCTGGTTCCTGGTGTGCCATTCCCCATCCCCATCACCTTGTCACCTTCACCCACTCCACCACATTGTCCCTTCCTCTGTTCCCTGGTCCCATAGGCGCCTTGCACTGTTTGCAGCCTTCTCCCAACTTCTCCTCTCACAAAGCCCAAAACTGCAACAATTCCAATGCTTCTCCCCTGCCCCATGTGTGTTACGAGGGCAGCACACCCCAGGAGCTGCTTGCTGCAGGGCCCCCAGGCTGGCTCGGGTCTGCCAAGCCCCCTGCATGCTCACCCGGCTCCAATACGTGTTGCTGTGACCCCAGCAGCGACTGCCACGGCAGCCAGCAAGGAGCCAGAGCTATGGTGTCCTATGGTAAAGCATTGCTTCCAAGAAAAAGTGAAATTTAGCCAGAAAGATGTGGGCTACTCACTAGTCAAACCCAATATACTATAAAGGAGAAACTTGGAATATTTCATTTGGACGCTCTCTGTTTTTCTTTTACTGTGTTGCAGAAAAATGGTTCTTTTCCAAACATTTTTGCATTATACGTGACATACTAGATGTTTTCATACATGCTTTAAATATATTAGCTAGATGTTCTTTCCACTAAAGATTTGTCATTGCTAGAATACACCTAGCGTTTTTCACAAAGCATTAGTCTCAATTATTTTTTCTGCTTGAAGTTGTCCACAAGATAAACCTTTAAAATGACTACTGTCTGCTTTTCATACCTTCTGCAATTAGAAATGACCATTTTCAGGCTGGGAACTGGTATGATTCAAAAGGTACCTCAAACAGGACACCCTCATCATTTCTCAGTGGTTGACACCTAAATGGTCTCATTCAATGTAAATTAGAAAATGTAGCAATCTGGCTTATGAAGCAAAATGCTTTCTTTGGCTTTCTGACCAAGTGTAGGGTAGCGATAAAATTAAATCTGGCTTTTTGGAAGGGGAGCGTTTGCCATCCAGCTATGGGCCCTGCAGCTCTGGTACGTCCCGTGCTCCTGTACATTGCTGCCATCTGGAGCTACAGCCTCACCGCGCCGCAGAGCAGGCAGGGCAGCTGCTGCACCGTGAGCAGCTCTGCTTTCTTTCCCCAGACCTGCTGGCCACAACACACATTTGCAGTTGTGATTTTTTAAGTTGAAATTATATATATATATATATATATATATATATATTGCTAAACTCCAGTTAAGCGGTATTTTGGCTGTAGCATTTAGGAAAACCACAGTTTTCCAGGATATAGAGCAGGGCATTAGGAACAGTCTGATCAGGAAACCACAGAGACCCACAAGGAGCTTCATTGCTGCCATCCTCTAGCTCATTAGTGTACAAGAATTGTGTGTGTTGTTTTTAGCAGCTAAAGAGTTATTTATGGCTTCTATGTTCTCAAGCCAAAGTGAGTGAGGGGTGCAACCAGGGCAAACGCATCAGAGCAATGCAAATCACTGACAAGGCATCATGAATGCAAGCTGAGCAGAATTTAAATACAATCCATGAATGAGAGGAAAGATTTGCATGAAGGAAAGAATCATTAGAATCTGATTTAACAAGCAGTATATAAAATGGGCCTTTGCAGCTTAAAATGAAGCAAAGCACATTCACGTTATACATTCTTAATGAAAAAAAAAAAAAAAAAAAAAAGGAAAATCACAAAAAAACTAATTTATTAGTAGAGCTTGGAATGGAAATGGTTTTCACAGAATACCTTTAGATCCCGATTCAGAAACTTGTGCTTGATTGCTTTCTTGAATAGAAGTGGATCATAAGCATGTAGGGTGGTAAGGACTATTTAAGTGCATGCCAAAGTCCCATTGATTTCAGCAAGATTTTATAAGATGCTTAAAATGAATGTACGCCTAAATGTTTTCCTGAACTTTTTTGAGCTAGGGTTTAACTCATAAATTTACACAGTGCTTTCAAATGCAATTCCTTTTGGGAAAACAGGATAAATGAGAACTACATATTTATTTATTTATGCATTCCTGTCATAAAAATAATTTAATGAAGAATAATTCCTGGTAGAATTTCCTGTAAGTTTCAAAAGCCAATAGTGAAAAATCTGTGGAAAATGGAAGTGATTAACATTTACTGAGCAACTTTTGTAGATCTTGTATGGGTTTTATCCCAACTAAATTATGGAAGATTTTAGATATAAGGTATTATATAGGTAATGGCAGTCTATTGGAAAAGGATATGTTATTTTGCATTGTGATATATTCTGTCTTTGAGAAAGGTAAGAGAAATTGCTTTTAAGACACTCCTGCTGTTTATCATTTCCAGTCAGTGGTCACAAACACTAGTCAGAACAAACTTTAATTTAATGCCTCCTATAATGCATTGTGTCTACCTCTAAATGTCTTGTCTTTTGATGCAGTTACTGAGGTGGCAGGTCCTGATGTGCTGTTTTCCTGGTAATATCTTTCTGTCAACACTGGACAATATTTTAGTTTTTATTTAAGCATTAGTTGAGCTGTGTAATTAGTATACTCCTAGCATACTCCTGTAGAGCTACAGCACTTCTTTTTATGCAACTATGGTTTCTCTCAAGTAAGTTATTAGCAATAATACACACAAAAATTACAAGAACTCAGTCTGCCAATCTGTGTCAATGTTGACTGTACTTGTCAAAGTTAGACTTTGTGTCAATTTTGTTCTGGCATTTTGTAAGATTTCAGAGTGTTGCAGAGGAGATTTTCAATATGTCCTTTTGAAATCTATGAAACATATGACCACTATGTTTTTGTTTTTCTGTTCTTTTCCTAAAAAAATCTGCTATGAAAATGTTTGACAAATGATATTTCAGCTCAAAGCAATGCTGTTCTCCTGAGTTTGCTTTCTCTGTCTCTTTGGCTGAGCAAAAACAATATCCCATTTGAAGAAAGGTAGCATTCTCTTCAGTAACATTTCTCCAGCTGTGATCATCGCTCAAACGTTTCTTGATATTTTTATCTTTTCATTTTTTATTTTTTTTCCCTTCTAGCACCATGCTTGGTGAAGGCTGGAGGTTCAGCTCTAGACTAGTATACCTAAATGCAGATAGATATCTAAATGTTTTTGTTGTTGTTGTTTTTAAATGTAAGCTATTACCTAAGCTCCTGTTGCAGTTAATAGTGTCAGTAACATAGCTGGTGGTTCCTGGAAAGTGAGTTAGCTCCCTCTAAAGTAAACTTGTGGGTCTTAACCCAGTTGCCCAAACAGAAGCACTCAGTGGTATTTGAGTCCTGGAGACTCCTGTACACCATCTACCTGCCTCTCCAAAACATCAAGGGTCTCCCATAATTTTATTTTATGTCTGAAAACCCCAGTTACCCTATGGTAACTCCAATAAGCTAGGATACCTTCTTGTGGGCAACTGACTGGAGCTGGTTGTTGGCTGAATGACAGTCCAGGGAGGGATTTGACCAGACCTCTGAGACCTGTGGGAGTTGGACACCTACCTCAGGGGTAGGCCATGAAATATAGGTGACTTCATCTTCAGCTGAGCCCCACTGAGACAGTCTGATGATTCTTTTCATCAGTCACAGCTCTGTTGCAAGATTTCATTATTTTCTCAGTGGTATATCTTTTAATTGCTGTTTCTTCAAGTTTTACACTTTTCTTTCTAGGCTCTATTATGTCTTTGTACAAGCTGATACAATCTCTAGTTTTGATTGTTCTGTAGAGAAGTATTTTCTCAGCCAGTGGTCTGGCAGCTTTGGCCCTCTTTGACCCTGCACGTTGTCTGCCAAGTATTTGGGAGGGTTATTCTTGATGAGGCTTTTGATTGAAAATAATAATTTATTTGGTATAATCATAATTTATTTAAAATGTGTTCTTTTAGTATCACCTATTTTGGCAGCCCCCTTATCTGCATTGGTATCCATGTACTTTTTTCTATCTCCTTGCAGTATATTCACTTCTCTGTTTTTTATTTTATAGTTTAAATGTTGTTTTGATGCTGCTTCATTTCCTGGCAATATTTTTAGGGAGGCTACTGTTTACTTTGGCTTGCTTCTTTTCTTCAGTTTCCTTCATTTATCCTGACGACTGTAAGTTGGCTTAACGTGCTTCACAGTGTAACTTTAAACCATGCAAGTTCCATCAGTTCCTCTAGAGAGCAGCAAATATGTTCAAATAAAATATTAACGTGATTCAGCCTAATGTTCCCTGAAACACTCATGATCTTTATTCACTGAGCTAGCTAAGTATTGATGAAGAGCAAACAGCTATGAGGAATGGAGCTGTGAGGAATGGAGGTCCCTTACCCAAGTGTAGCATTTTTAAGCACTGCCTGTGAACTGTCCTCGCACTTATTTTGGATGTAGCCCTCTCCCCTAAAAGTCCTGCTTGAGCTTAACCCCTGCTCACCAACATCTTATGGCACAGGGGAGAAGGAAAGCGAGGCAGGAGCAGCCTGGGCCGGGGACTAGACTTGGGTGCCCGCCAGATCCGTGGGCATCGTGTCCTTACTCACACAACACTGGGAGCCAGGAGGAAGCACTCAGTTCCCAGAAAACACCCACATGTTCCCTGTTCCTCGTGGCCATCAGTAGGTGTCTGACAGATGGCGGTCTGTCTCCGGGTGTGCACAAGGGTTTAAGGGAATTTGGCACCTGACAGCGAGCCACAGATTTTTTATTTTTTTTAATGAAAAATAGTCAAAGTAATGAAAAGTCTTCCCAGCTGTAGACCTCTACAGACTAACACCACCATGTGTTTGGACCTTAATAACACATAAATCTGTAAAAGAAGGACAAAGCCCCCTTTGTTCTTTAAGATCGGTCTCCAAAGCAAGATTGACAGCTGCCTGCCTAAGCACTTGGATGGCTGACACAGAAGTAACAGCAAAGTGAACTCGTTCTAGTTGGAAAACCCATGAAAAACTGCTTTCAAAATTCTCTCATGTTTGCAGGGCTGTTTTTGGTAGGGTTTTGTGATAATAATATTTCTTGGCCTGCGCTCGATTTTGTACAGACTGTTTAAAGCAGCTTTTGCAAAGGTTTTCCTCTCAGATATAAGGCTGGCCAACTGAGTTAACGTAAGTCACCCCAGATCTCCAGGAGGCCTATAGCTACAAGCAGAGCAACCTTCCCTCACAGTTTGCTGTGAACCAAACTAAGTTTAACTACCTCTCCTGGTGACATTCACTTCCAATTAATGGGTACTGAGGTATAAAATAGGAGCCTCTTTCCCAAAAATAACAGCCTGAGCTCTGTTAAATGCAAAGAGTGCCAAGAGACAGCATGGGATGGACAGAAAACATAGTGTAAGAGCTACTGCCAAGAACACAGCAAAGCAAGGTGCTAAAATCCCTTCTGAAAAATGGACTTAGCATGGATTGAAACATGATGACAAAGGCCTGGGACAAAGCTGAAGGGGCCAGATGAGCCAGGAGGTGGATAAGGCATATGTGCATCTTCTCTTGATTGCCTCAGGGACACTCACTTCACCCCAGCATGCTCACATAACATGGGGAAAGAGGGGTCAAGTCAGAGGGGAATGGCAGCAAGAGGGAATGCTCTGCATGTAGCTCAAGACCGTGCTTATCATCAGATTTTCCCTATTCTTTGGGTGACTGGCCTCTTTTATACCAGATTCCTGCTTCTTCAGTAACTGCATGGCTGGTGGGCTGGAAAGTGGAGGCAGACCTTAAAGATCATCCCATTCCAACCCTCCTGCCACAGGCAGGGACATCGCCCACCAGACCAGGTTGCTCAAGGCCCCATCCAGCCTGGCTTTGAAAACCTCCATGGGGCATCCACAGCTTCTCTGGGCAACCTGTGCCAGCGCCTCACCACCCTCTGAGTGAAGAATTTCTTCCTAATATCTAATATCTACCTACCTTCTTTTACGTTAAAGCCATTATTCCTTGTCCTGTTACTACAAAGAGTCCCTCCCCAGCCTTCCTGTAGGCCCCCTTTAGGTACTGGAAGGCCACCATAAGGTCTCTCTCAGGCCTTCTGTTCTCTAGGCTGAACAATCCCAACTCCCTCAGCCTGTCTTCATAGCAGAGGTGCTCCAGCCCTCTGATCATCTTCATGGCCATCCTCTGTACCCATTCTAATCTGCTGTCATTTTCACTCAGTAAACTGTCCATCACTGAAGGCTTTTCAAAGCTAATCCAGTACTCAAAGTGTTACCTGCAGAACCTGAATTAGACACGGCTCTCTGTCTTCCAACATGTCTATGTTGTGCATGGCACAGGATCAGAAAACAGCCCTTTGAGTGAGCACTGTATGTGGACTCCCATAACTAAATCATAGCTGTGGAGATGGCCTGGGACATCCCACTTGTCAACACTAAATTTAAGAAAACAGAAATACAAGAAGGAAAGGCAAAAGCTAGTGGTTAAGGTTGTGATAGAAATGTAGGTGCTAGATAATTGCAACATTGATGCCAGATAATATAAACTGTAAAGATACCAAACTTTTTGATCAGATTTTTGTCATGCTAAACTCATTTTTGAGAATTGTCATTGCTGTGTACCACAGGCCAACAGTTCATGCTATGACTTTGAACAAAGACCATCAAATTTGCAGAATATTTTAGCAACTCAGTTACAATGTAAAAGCATTACATTGTGAAATTACTTCCCTATCAGTTGAACATCAGGCTATTAAAAGCAGTACAAAAGACAGAAGTTAAAGAGCAGCCTTTCAACTACTCAACTTTCTTAATTTTGGAGATGCATTTTTTTATTATCTTAAAATATTACAAGCAGTAATAATTTATCTGTTCTTCATTGTATTCATGACATTAAAATAAAATAATGTGCAATTAATATCCTCTTTAATGAGCCCTTCTAGGAAGATAATCACTGGAATAACGATGTATCACAAAAGGGCAGATAATTTTAATAACTTGAAAGAATACACTAAGGATCTCTACATTGTTAATTTCAGATTTAATACATATCATGGTCTGAAGTAAGAGATTCATGGAGAACAACTGCTGACAATGGGAAATTATGCATTCCCTAGACACCTGTCTACAGTGTATTTCACAAGAGAATAGAGTTGCAGCCTTCCACTATGTCGGTGAGTGTAAATCAAAGTGATCCAACCTACAGTGTGAAGACTGTAGTGTGAACACTGAAAAAATATTGTTCATGAAAAGTTTTAAAAAGCCTATCTTATTTTATGTTGAGAAATAGAACTGGTGTTTTTTGTTTGTTTTTGGTTGGTTGGTTGTTTAGTTCATTGTTTTAATCGTGGTGATACTCTGAAATGCATGCTCATACTGCAGAAACTCCCAGGGATATTTGATTTTGCTGTATGCAAAAGATGGAAATTGCTGGTCTTTAACGTTCTGCAAGATATTTATTTAACAAGTGAAGTGCTATCATACAGTCAAAGATACTAAGAGAACAGAATGGTTTTATTTTTTTTTATAATTCTCCAATGAAAATTTTATTTCCATGTGGAAACTATTTCATTACAGATTTCCTGACCTGTTCCAAGTCTTATTTCCTTTTTCTATAGTCCTTTGTTGGGTAATACAAGACTTGACGAGCACCACACATAGCTTACATGTAGTTCCATAAACCCATCACAGTGTGCAGCTAATACCTGCCCTGCAGTTCTGGCAGCCCTGTCTGAATGCAAGATAAAGCTTCCTGAGGGCAGTGTTAGGAGTATTGTGTCATCAAGCAGAAATGCTTTTTTTTTTTCTGGAGTGGCTGGGTAAAGAAAAGATACAAAGACATGCTGGCAAACTTAACAAGGAGCTTTTGCAACATTATTCTTAGTATAAAGAATGTTCTGGAAGGACTCACAAGATCAATTAATGAGTTTAAAAAAACTCTTAAAACTTAACGAGTTTTTTAAAAAAATACATCTTTGCTTACATAGAAAAAAATGTTATTACTTCCTTGCTCCACATCTATTACTTCTTTTACTCTCTTTTTAGGACATCCAGATACACTCACAGCACCTTAACATTCAGTGATATTGAATATAAGAAGAAACAAGAAGGGATCCTTTTAGTTCCTTCTTTTGAACAGATCTTCTGTCCTGTTTCCTGCTCCCCGTTGTGGTTGCCTCTACCAGCAATGGCTTCTAACTTGCTTGTGCCAGGGAAGCTCAGAATAATACAAATATTTCTGCACATCTTCCCTTGGTCTCCCTTGCTAGTAAACCCAGCTTGTAAATCTGTCTTTGTAATTTAATAAATAGGACTTGGAAATAGTTATTAGAAGATTCAGAGACATTCCCTGAAGAGCAGGTTGTTGGTGCCAGAAATGTCTATTCCTTCTCATATCATACAAATCCTGCTGTTTTAGTGGGCAGTTTTTACAAACGCACTGTGTATTGCACTGACCCCAAATTATGAGCTGAAGGGTACGGGAGCAGCCAGGTCTGCAGCTGAGTGGCACAAACAAGGCCGCAGTCTCACACAGAAACCACAAGCACAGTAAGGAAGAAGCTCACTCATTTCACTTTCCACTTCTGACACAAAGAGGATCTTCTTGATTGGAAATGAGACTCCTTAGTGATTAAAAGATGTCTAGCTAAAGACACAAATAAGCAAATTGTGTCCAGCCACAGTGCATTTATTATTTATCCCATCCTATTTATATTTCACATTGAGGGATGTACACGACAGACTGAACCCACATTTGTTCCTTGCATTCCTTCTCACAGCTGAGAAGAGGCAGTGAATCATAAAAGGTTTCATTGTTACAGTGTTTTGTCATGGTATGGGTAATCAGCATAGACCCCATTACGGAGGCTTTGGAGGATGAGGAATTTAAATATTTTATGGTTTTCTGCCTATGAGAAATTTAATAATTAATGCTGCTTCTGTCCTGGAAATGACAAAACATACAGCAAGCACACATGATAAAAGAAACAAACACAGCTAATAAAGAGAAAACTATTACTTAGAAGGTAGCAATTAAAAACTTCTGTAGCGTACCTAAGGATCCCGAACTACTTTACAAAAGTAAATTCTGTCTCCAGGCCCAAAGAGCACCTCTGCTTCCTAACTTCTGAGGGGAAGCAGAAGATAAGGCATAATTAAGTGCTAGTCTTTACCTCATATATATGAGAAATGATGCACAGACATTATGAGCCAGACTGTCCCAAAGACGTCTGTACCCACAGGAGAGAAAAGGAAGAATGTGAAAGCTGTTTTCCCTTGATGTGCTGCAGCAAGGAGCCAGCTATTAAGCTATTACAGAAACTTGTTATACAGCAGAGCAAGGGCAAGACTGGATCGGTGCCTGTTTTCCCTTTGCATGGGTCTAAATGGAGCTACTCCAGCTCCAGGCTGTGCCTACACCAGCTCGTGCCAGCCCCCAAGCAGCCCCATGTCACAGGCACTGCAAGCAGTATGTTCCTCTAGGCACACGCTCCTCCACATCCACTCCCACTGATGATCTGCAGGTGTATGCAACCTTCAGCCCCCACTGACGGGTAGGTATAAGAAAATTCAGCTCACACACTGCTCTGCTTCACTGCTGGACCACGCTTATGTAAATGCAGTGGAATTAACATTGAAGGCAAGCACAAAGCATGACAATAATAAAATCTGTGATTCACTTCATTTAGACACGTCTTCAAATGATTAGTGTCTGTCAAACAAAGGAGGTGAGTACTTTTGCATAGCTATGGCTGCTTTCTCCTTCTCTTGGGTTAGAAATCATCTTCCCTAAGCCCAGGTCTGAGATACTCACATTGTGGTTGAAATAGGTACATCTGGAAAGTGACTCACCTTAACTGAAGAGATGCCTTGAACAGGTCAGATGAATCATTCTCCCTACTGTAACAGGGAGCCTCGTGTGACTATTTCAGATTAATACATAACACTTTGTAGATGTGCCATCTGCACTCATGCATAGTGTCAGACGTACATGTAAGACGTAGCACATCTGCACTCATGCACAGTAAATAGTGCCAAGGCATGGGCACTAGAGCTTGGTCCCTTGCACCACCAAGCTGTTAGAGCATGCCCTGAAACCCTGCTGGCCCACACCTCCTCATCATCTCCTGGGCATCCTTCAGCTTATCACCAATCCCTACCAGCTAGTGTGCGTGCAGCCACCCTGTTTTGCAGGCTAATGGAGCTGAGTAACACAGACATGGTCAGACTGTGTGAGCTGACCTCTGGGCTAGAGAAAGGTACTGTGATTGTACTGCTAACTATGGTGGTTTTACCCAGCTGGGCAGCTGAGCTCCACCACAACCACTCTCTGACTCCCCCTCCTCAAAGGGAAAGGGGCAGAAAATAGGATGAAATGGGCTCAAGGGTAAGAAGAGGGAGATCACTCAACAATCATTGTCATGGGCAAAACAGATTCAGCATAGGGAGATTAATGAAATGTATTACCTATCACTAACAAGCTAGAACAGTGAGAAACTAAAAAAAAATAAAAACACCTTCCCCCCATACACCCTCTTCCTCCTCCTCTTGAGCGGTGCAGTGAAATGGGGAATGGGGACTGTGGTCAGTCCCTGATGCTTCATCCCCGCTGCTCCCTCACGGTCCCTCTCTGCCTCTGCCCCAACATGGGGTCCCTCCCACGGGATGCCGTCCTTCTGAACTGAGCCTGTGGGGGCTCCTCTCCACTGGCTGCAGCTCTTCAAGAACTGCTCCCACATGGCTCTGTACCACGGGGTCCAGGAGAAAACTGCTCCAGCACGGGTCCCCCACGGGTGGGCGGCAGCTCCCCCCAGACCCCTGCTCCTGCATGGGCTCCTCTCCACGGGCTGCAGCTCCGGCCCGGGGCCTGCTCCTGTTGGGGCTCTCCATGGGCCGCAGCCTCCTCCAGGCCACATCCACCTGCTCCACCGGGGGCTCCTCCACCCATGGGGGTGCTGCAGCGTGGAGATCTGCTCCATGTGGGACCCATGGGCTGCAGGGGGACAGCCTGCTCCACCAGGGGCCTCTCCACAGGCCTCAGGGGAACTTGTGCTGCCTGCCTGGAGCACCTCCTGCCCTTCTGCTGCACTGACCTTAGGGGCTGCAGGGCTGGGTCTCACTCCTCACTCTCCCAGCTGCTGTTTTGCAGCAGCTTCTTCCCTTTCTTAAATCTGCTCTCACAGAGGTGCAAACAACACCACTTACTGGCTTGGCTGTGGCCAGGGTCAGGTCCCTTTGGAACTGGCTGAAACTGGCCCTTATCTAACATGGGGCAGCTGCTGTACTCTTCTCACAGAGGCCACCCCTGCAGTTCCCCACCACCAAAATCGTGCCATGTATACCCAATACACTAAGTAGTGGAGGTGTACTCTTCAGTTCTAAATGATCCATAAGATCCACACTTTCTTTACACATTAACACTTTGCTACAAAACATTTATTTATATTTGTCACCATCTACTCTTGCATGAATGTCCTTTCTTAGAGTGGGCTTAGAGAGTTTAATATGAGGAGGTAAATTAACCTTCTGACAGTAGATAATGTACAACTATGTTTAAAAGTCACACCTTTCTTAAGTTCAATCTTTTGCAGTAAAACTAGGTTAGAGCAAACAAGTGTACACATGTACTCCCGGCAAAACAGGTCAGTCACATCAGTGACAGTCCACAGCTGTTTAGAGTCACTTTCACCCAGAAAAGGATAAATCCGTTACATTTTCCAAAAGCAGTTCCATTAATGTAGTATCCTTCAAATTCCTATCTGTCATTTTGCTTCCTCCACCGTGGAGGTCTGCTTCTCCTTTTCCTTCAGTTAGCCAAACACTGCAAAGCAGCATGTCTCTGCAGCATAATTTCAACAAAGGGATCCAGCTGAAACTACCCAAATCTTCTTCAGGGACGCAGTGATGTGTCCTGCCAGGCTCACTGTGTAGTGGTCTCTCAGGATTTTATACCCATTCTGACTTTTTTGATCTCAAGCAACTAGTACTACTATAGTTTGATTGTGCATCAGGATCCTTTAGCTCAGCTGAAGTGTAGTATCCTAAAAGCTTGTTCTGAACTACAGAGGAGGAAATTCCAAGGTTAGACTTGATCTGAGGTCTCAAAGCCAGGGCAGTATCTTTAATGAAACCTTGCTGGAGCCCGGGTATCAGCTGATGGCATGTAGTTCCTTGTTGGTCACCAGCACACAATGGTTCCTCAATATTATCTTGCTTAACATCAAGATCTCCCGATATACAGGGCTTCTTGCTGTTGCTGTTAAGGTTAGTGCTGGCAGTTTGCTGAGACACCCCTTCAGGATGAAGAACAGTCTCCTCTTCCTCTTCAGAGAGAAGTGAGTGGGAGCCATCACTGATCTGGCTGCCATTTGAGGCTCGACGGTCTTGATTTTGAGGTGGGGATTTTGGGCTGCCATGCCATACTGTGGGAAGATTTACAATGCCCTCATCCTCTGCATGGAGGTTTGCCAGCAGCTTTTTCTTTTGGTTTCTTGCTGTCATTCTCCGGAGGGCACAGACAAGGTCAGCAAGGCTGAGCAGAAAGGACAGAGTGGTGACACCCCAGATGAAAACCATCATGATGGACTTCTCAGTGGGCCGGGAGATATAACAATCAACTGTACTTGTACAAGGTGAATGGTAGCAGGAAAAGCGCTCAGGAACAAAAAATCCATAAAGGTAATACTGAGCAGCTGCAAAGGCAGCCTCAATTAGTGTCCTAAAAAAGAGATGAACAGTGTATGCCCCAGAAAAACTGAGGATACTTAGGTTCTCTGCATCACAATCTAATCCATTGACAAGAGCACTTCTACAAAGTTTCTTCACGTCTTTGTGACTTGATGAATCCTTATGGCCTCTGCGTCTGTACACCAGACAGTGCATTCTTACAATGTACGTAGCTACCTTGTGCAAAACATAAATGCTGAATGCAGCATAAGGTAGCAGGATAGACACAGTCTGAATGAGCCAGAACCTGAAGTGAGATATGGGAGAGAACAAGTCATAGCAAACATTGGAGCATCCTGGTTGCAGGGTGTTGCAGATGAAGCGCTCCTGCTCATCTTGGTAGAGTGGATAGCCTGCTAACACCACCACTGCCATTCGCAGCAGAATTATCAACATTAGCCATATCTTTCCTAGAAGACAACAAAAGAAGGAGTCAGAGCACTGAGAGAGGAGATAAGGCAGATAATGTAGTGAGTCTCTCTCTGTATACAAGGCATTTGAAAAAGCACCTCTGTAACCAGTTTCCTCTTGAAAAAGTACCTCCTTGGCTTTGTTTTGACTAGGACTGAAACTTGTGTGAATATGCATTAGCTAGCATATTCCATAACTTTCACCTAGACTTGAGAGTGTAGGAGTTTGACATGCAATAAAATAAACCAAGTGAAAAAGTGAAACCTTAGCCTAACGAAAACACTCTGAACTTATCCAAATCCATTAGAAAGAAAAAAAAAAAAAAAAGGAAAGAAAAAAGAGTGAATAATTCCATCTCTCTTACAGTTCTTACTTACTGTTGGTTTCATATTCCTGCACCTGGATTTTGTCCTATTTCAATATAGATCAGCTAACACAGCATGAAACTCTTCTAAATACAAAAGATTGTTTCATGAAGTAGCATTTTTTCTTTGTCTTGGCTGCAAAATCATATATAAAGTTTACTACTGCTGACAAAATCTCTCTGCTGTGTCTAGACTGATATTTACTCATGAGCTAGTTAAGGTGTTACTAGAAAACTTATTTAAAATGTAGTATGAGTGTAAATTTGTGTGTGCACATGTACTCCAGTCATTTCTCTCTAATAGTTACTCAGTTGCCTCATTTTCATCATATCTCTCCTTCTTCCATGACCTTGGCATGCTGCCTCTCTCCCTTCAGCTCCCTCCTGTCTTACCACCAACACCGAGTGAAGCCTTACAGGTCTGGCATTTCCATATACTGATTACTTTTATTTGTCTTTTCCTCAGTTCTTTCATACGGTTGTATTAGGTAAGGCTTGGTCTCATCCACTTCAGTGGGAAAGGTCAAGATTTAACCTTATTCCATCATGCCAACAGCAGTGAAATATCAGGCATTGCTACCCTACGTATCATATCTTTTGAATGAGACTTCATTTTTCATGACAGTTCTTGGAGGATATTTGGATGGGGAAGGTTTTATCTAAACAGTTTTTTCATAAAGTTACACAAATTGCTATATTACTGACAAAGCTATTTCGTAAAAAGATTTTTTTTTTTTCTGGGCAGGATAGAAAAGTCTGAAAATAAACTGTAATATTGTCAAAAACTAAAAATATATTTTCCACAAACACATGGAAAAATTTAACATCTGAAGTAAAATTTGTGTTTGAATTTCTCAAGCTTCCATTTGAGTCCTGTCAATGTTTTCTTATGTGGTTTTGAAAAATTCATTTAATTTATTAATCACCTGCTTTAGTTTCAAATATTTAAATAAAGAAGGAAAGAAAAGGGGAAAAGGAAGACAAGAAAAAAGAAAAAGGGGAAGAGAGGGAAGAAAAAATCAAAAAGCAAAAAGAAATAAGAAAAAAAAAAAAAACACACACACACACCTAGGAACAAAAAGGACAAAAACCAAAATAAAACAACAAAGAGTGATGAGATGAATTCTGTACTGTAAGGAGCAGTTAAGAAAGTGGTTTTAACTGTACATA
Source organism: Anas platyrhynchos (assembly GCF_047663525.1). Lineage (NCBI taxonomy): Eukaryota > Metazoa > Chordata > Aves > Anseriformes > Anatidae > Anas > Anas platyrhynchos. Next base: position 145,823,115 of record NC_092588.1, on the reverse strand, counting down.
AAGGAATGGCAAGACTGAGTGACGAAGCAGAAGTGTGCTATATGCAGTTAATCACTGAGAAATGCACTGAAAACCTGCAGTCATTAATAGTAACTGTACATCTTACATGCATGCAATGTCTTAAAGGCAATCTGTTGAAGAGAAACGATACATATTCTGAAGGTGTTTTAAAAATCCAGATCCCAAAACATTTTTTCTACAAAATATAGGATTATTTACAGGTATTGTCTTGAAAAACATTCTTGTCCTTCCCATAAAGCTATTTCTCTGTAGTTGGTACTTAAACATTCAAATATTTCTGCAACATATATCTCTTAGTGTATTGAGCATGCGATCTGAATGTCCCATGTAACCCATCTGTGGCTAATGGACAGATTATGGGACTGAATCAGTAAAGCTGCACTCTGAAGTGAAAAATGTTCAATTGGAAAAATGTAAGGATATATAAGCTATGTGAGGTATCATCATGGAAAGCTGCTGCTCCTGGCAAAATAAAGTATAATCTAAATAAATTGAGATATTCCCATTTCATCTTTAATCACCTGAACTTTAGTCGTGGTTTTTCTGAATTTTCGGCTTCTTGTGTTTTGATATGCAGGCTGTGCTGCTGCCCCCTTTTTGACAGTGTTGGTCAATAGAAAGCACCAGCTGTACGGAATCAGTCATCTTTAGAAAACAATACTTCATACTTAGGTAACATATTTTCCCTGTGAGGACCTCAAAGTGTGTGAAGCACATTAGTTAATTAAGCTCAAAATACTACATGCTATTTCACCATCAATTTTTAATTAGATCATGTACAATAGGGAGTGCTGCTTAAAAAAATCAATGGCTCCTTAGGAAGTAGTTTAGTATGACACACATTTTATCGAGATCCCCTCTGTGCACCACTGTCCCTAACGACTCAGCCCTCATTACCTGTGCTACAACAAGCCCCTGCGGCTGAGCTGGGTGCTCCCTGCAGTGCCCAGCACAAACTACAGCACATGCCTGCGACCAGAGCAAAGGGGCTTTGAAAGGTCCTCAAAAGTCTTTCTCTGGCACACATTTTGCTCCAAGCAGCCTATGAAAGAGGAAGAGTGTCTTATTTAAATAAGAAGAAAAGGAAAAAAGAAACACTTGGACCCCTGTTTGCTGAGGAAAAATAAACTGTGATTTTGTTGTTGTTGTTTGTTTTAAATGCATACGTACTTTGTTCATTTATAAAATTAAAGGGAAAAAAAGGTAATTGCAATGGTAATAAACCACAAACAAATGTCTTCCTGCTAAAGAGAGGTTTTTTCCTTCTTTAAATATTTTGATCCATTGGTGAAGCTACCGCATACATTCTATTGTTGGCTGTATGTGATATAAATGAAGTATTATTTCTGTGTGTTTTCACCATGATCCATACAACAGCCCATAACAGACGTGATCCAAAGCTCAGGCACGAACAGCCAGATTTGAAAACTATGCCAGAATTTTCTTCATAAAGTTCAGAAAATATCCATCGGAGAGGAAGCGGGAAGCTATTTAACAAGAAAATAAATACACTAACCACTGTTAAATTGCATATCTAAATAATAACTTCTTATTGAAAGGTTACAAAGGGATAGTTAGAAATGAAATTGGACTATCAGTAGAACATATGTGTGGCTTTGTGACAGGAGCAGTAAAACAAAGAGCAGAGATTTTTAAAAGTACTTACCTACAATTGTCACGTTATAGTTGAGAGTGACAATCAAAAATCCCAGCGAGTCCCAGCGCTCCATGTTCGGTCAGGTTCACCACGCTGCTGGCTCCTGATGGCTTTACAGGTTTGGCATTTCCCAGGTAGATTAGACCTAGACAGGGAAGAAAGAAAAAAGAAATATTTGGTAAGGGTCACACATGAAAACTAGAGTCCCAGCCACAACAACATTATTATTGCTGGATTATGTTGATGATTTGAACAGGACTGTTAGTTCTGGACATGGGAACAACACTTCCTAAGGGTTTAAATTTGTCTTGCTCTAGCTGCTCAGATCCTTCTGCTCTTACCTCTTTCGTGGATCCTCTGTCTGGACAACTGCAAGCAGACAAGCAACAACAGGAGGGATCTCTGCCATTGTAGACTATTCTTACCCTCCCAGGGCATACCAGCCTCCTGGCATTGCTGAGATATTTCAGTGGTGAAAGACAAGGAGAGGGGAGAGAGAGAAGAAAAGCATGGACCAGGAATTAACAGAAGCTTCTCTGTTTCCCCAGGAGAAGCATAGATGAATAAAAGGACACAAAAGGGACACAAAAGGGACACAAAAGGGTAAGCATCCCTGTATTTGACAGACACTGCCAGTTTAGCAGCCACTCACTGGGAGCTATCCCATTGCAATTTCTCAAAGCAATTTTATTTCTAAAACACAGCCTCCCTGACAGGACATCATGGCCTTGTCAATCACTGCCACGCCGAAAAGTCCCCTGCATGCTGAGCTAGCCCGTGGGCTGAGCCTCACTGCAGGCTTGATGAGAAATGGAGAAGCCCTTACAAAAATGCAGGTGGGGAACTAGTATCAGTACTTTCTTGCTCAACTGCTTGTTACCCAGGGCTTCACACAGCTGACAGCAGGGCTGGTGGCTCCATATCTGCTTGGTGCCCCTGCACAGCCTGCCCTTGGCACCCAGGGAAAACCACGGGTGCAAATAACCCCCCAAGCCTTTTGTTCCTCACCCCCACTGCACCATGCTGCCTTGGGAAAATGATCTCCTCCTTTCCACCCACTGCTCAACTACTTACGTGATGTTGTGTGCAGTCTGACCTTTCCTGTCTGTGTTTTAATAAGGACAAACATAATATGGGCACTTGTTGTCAGCAAATCTTACCAGTAACTAGAAAAACAGCAGAAAATAAGAGTTTTTTGTGTGATACAGCAAGGGAGAAAAGTGATGTCATGACAACCGGAGACCTCGGGGCAGTCTGGGCTTCTTGCTGCAGCCCTGCTCACATCCTTCAACCCATGGCTCTGGTCCCTAGGGGGGCAAGGTGATCCTTTCGTCATGAAGAGTTTATAGCCAGCTGTGACTGGACAGAGTTTTATGACTGTGTGTGTCTTGCCTGGAAAAAAAAGGGTAAATAATCATTTAATAAAGTAGAACACAACTGCACAGACTTTTCTCCCCAGCTTTCTGATCCCAAAGTGTGCAATGCCACAGCAGAACACACAGAGCATCTTTTCTGTAGTGAACCCCATCCCATGCAAACCCTGTAAGTGGAGTTTGAAAGGATGGCACTTAAAAACCCAGTGCAACTCTTTAACTGAATAGAGAGATTTTTAACTGTAGCAGTAAACACAGGAGTTTTCTTTTTTCCGAATTGTTTTTTGTAATATATTTGCTGAGCAAAAATTCTTCTGTTACTGAACTGTATTTATGGTGTGAGACAATGGGTTTGGCTTCATTTCCCCATCCAACACTTTTTTTTTTTTTTTTTTTTTTTTTTTTGTCAGGGTTGTATATATTTGAGAAATATGGGAAGTAAGGAAAGTTGGTGGAAGAGAACAAGAGAACGTAGAAGAAAAGTGAAAATGGATGAGATCTAAATTATGCTGAGATATGAAGGTATTCCTGGTCAAAATCCTTTGTCAAAAATAGTTAATAAAAATAGAGTCAGGAATGTCGAGATGGTGGCAGGATATGCATGCTCAGCAGCTGCATTCGCACAATAGGCTATAAATTGTCCCTGTCAATATTGCCAGTTAAAATATCCTTGCTTGTCATTGCTGTGAGAGATCGCTAACATTTGTGCAAGAGGATAACTGCTAGGGATTTAAGCCTCTGAACTGTTGCCTTCGGGACTACACCAGGCAACTATATCTGGTCCCACAGCAGGATGTGCTAAGGTAGGTTGGCCCATTTTCTTTAAAAAGAAAGAAAGCAACATCCCCCTCCAGACTCACCATGCAGCCTAACTTAGGAATGGATTTACGTCAGAAAGTCTAAATTCTATTTTAGTTTTTTTTTCCAGACAACTTTAGCTTTTCTATTTTAGCTTTTCCAGGCAACTTGTATCTGACTTCAGTCCAACAATTCTCCTTTCTGGGGTGTGTTCCCTTTGCCATACTTTTTCACGATGTTTTTTACAGTCTCTTCCCGTGCATGTGGCACCTCTCTCATAAAAGGGATCAGGATTTTTGTTGTAGCCTCCAGCTGACCACAAATGAAGGTTTTGGTTTATTAAAGGGTTTCTGATCAGCCGCAGACTGTGTCAGTAACTGGTTTCACTCCAGGAGGGAAGGGCGGTGAAACAAGGAGACCTGGGGCAGGCTGTCAAAGAAAAACAGGGGACATAACCACAGCCAATGTCAGGGTATGGCTCTCACAGGCATTGCAGTGACAAATCCACTCACGTATCAGTAGCCAGTGCCTCTGAGAACTCTGAAAAAGCACCAGGATGTCTGATACACCCACCCTGCACCTTCTCTGGCTGTTAGTGGAGTATTTGAGGAAGGTCACTGCTTCCCTGTGTGCTAATCCACTTGATCTCCTCTGGCAGATGTGCTCTCCGGTCCGATTGAACTGTGGGCCCTGTCTGGGGCTGGTTGGGGTACACCAGCAAGGGCCAGCAGAAGCAGCCAAGGGGATGAGCAACAACTGCACCAGGACTGCACTTACACACACACAGATGTCCACTTCCTCAAAAACAGTAATGTTTTCTCCATAGCTGTGCAATCCCTCTAGTAGCACAGGGACGTCAGCTCTGCAGTACCACCAGCTGGCATGGCACCACCACCCATATCAGAGGACAGGCACATGGTGCACAGCCCCATCCCTCCAGACACACTCCAGTACTAGCATCTCACAAAACTGTTCCCAGGCTGTAATAAATTTCAGTTATGGCTCATTCTACTTAGATAGGAGAGACGGGTAGAAAACACTGACACGGCTTTGTGTAAAGCTAAACTTCAAAAACTAGTTGTAGCTCAGTGTGCCTGATTTTAGAAGAGGTGTTTAAAAGCCACAGGAAAGCTTTTGCTTTCAGAAACCAACAATGAAACATAAGAAGATGCAACTAAATCTATTTAAACATCCACAACTGCTGTCTACATTTCTAACCCCTTACCACAAGTCCGGGGCTTGACCCTGCAAAAATTCACAGATATGACTCTGTCATTGTGTGTGACCCACTAGAACTTTCTGAACTACTGGAATTGCATTTCGCTATGGACCTGTGTCAGGTTCCCAGGCTGAGCCCTGGATTCTTTGGCACAAAAGTTCAACAATGACCCTTCACTTGGTCCTTGGTTCAAAACAACATTCAGAGTGATGCAAAGTAATGCAAAAAATCATCAGCCCAGGAGCAAATCAGGGTCACCTGAAGGTAACCCCCCAGAAGCTTGTACCATTCCTCTAAAATTCTGAAGTCACAACCACATCTGTCCTACCCAGTCCACACCTACACTAACAACATGCAAGTGTAGTGCAGTGGGAGCTATTACAGGAGATTGCACTCTGTAGTGCATCTGCCAGCAATAATGCTACCTCCTTGTGCCAATTTAATTAATATTAAGGCAAAAATGGGTCAGTGTAACAGCTTCCCTAGTACAGAAGGGGAGCTGGCATTTCAATCCAGGGCATTTGACAGGCTATTGTTTAAGAAAGAAGAATTACAGATGCATATCTAATATTTTAAAGACTAATTTTAAAAACTACGTAGAATTTAATTTCAAAGTAGCAAACATTATTTACTTTCTACAGTAAATTTGCAGTTTACTTCAGAGAGTGAACTGCAAATTCAAGTGAAAAAATAATCTATTCATAAAGGACATTAAACAACATTAAAATTAAGGCAATTAGTCTTGATGTCCTGATTTTATAGAATTAGCAAAATACAGCAGAAGAGTGAGAGGAGGAAAACAAGGTAGTCATGAAGGATAACAGCAAACAAATAGAGAGAAAAGTTGTCCAGAATTTTGCTTTTTTTTTTTTTTTTTAAGGTACGTAGTGCATATGTATACATATAAACCTGTCAGACAAACCTGAAAGTAATCACGTAACACGTGTAAAACCCTACTACTGCGTATGCACAGCGAAGGAGCAGGCACAGCGTGGGAAGCCCTCGCCTTGCGCAGGCAGAGGTGCTGTGGTGCTGCACACACTGCCCCGAGCTCTGGCTGTGCGTCACTCAGAGACTCACTGCAAGCAGCCCACTCTCAAGGCAGCCTCTCAGCAAAACAGATGTCATTGCTGTGCAAACATTTAGCAAGCAAGGACAATGTAACCCAGGAATTAGGGCCATGGAGCCTATGCACACGCAAGGGTGCAGTAAATCTTTTCCATCAAGAACAATTAAAGGGGAGTTTAAACAACACGTTCCTATTCCCCATCATTCGGCCTACAACCCAGCAGTCCCCAGAGCTGCCTTCATTCAAAAGGGCTTTTAGGAAACTTGCAGATTCTTTCTCTCCCTCTACTCCACTCTCTTGAGACCCCACCTGGAGTACTGCGTTCAGCCCTGGGGCCTGTCCAAGTGAGTCCAGAGGAGGGCCGTGAGGGTGATCAGAGGGCTGGAGCACCTCTGCTGTGCAGACAGACTGAGGGAGTTGGGGGTGTTCAGCCTGGAGCAGAGAAGGCCCCAGGGAGACCTTACAGTGGCCTTCCAGTACCTAAATGGGCCTACAGAAAAGCTGGGAAGGGACTCTTTGTCAGGGGGTGTAGTGAGAGGACAAGTAGTAATGGCTTTAAAGTAAAAGAGGGGAGATTTAGTTTAGATACTAGGATGTAATTCTTTACAATGAGGGTGGTGAGGCGCTGGCACAGGTTGTCCAGAGAAGCTGTGGATGCCCCATCCCTGGAGGTGTTCAAGGCCAGGTTGGATGGGGCCCTGAGCAACCTGAGCTAGTGGGAGGTGTCCCTGCCTACGGCAGTGGGTTTTAATTAGATGGTCTTTAGGGTCCCTTCCAGCCCAAGACATTCTCTGATTCTGTGAACATGTCCCTCTTCCCCTTCTGTCTACCTTCAGGAAGGAGATACACACACAGACGTAATGTCATATACACAAATGCATAAGTATATGCGGGTGAAAAAGTCCAGCAGGACATCTAGAACAGACAAATTCAGCTCTTCTTTAACTGCTCATATTGACGGGACTTGAATTTGGTAACTTCCACTCCTTACCCATCTTTGATACTGAGGTCTTGTGCCTGCAGTGTCTTGCATATGTCTTTTTGCCTCCCTCTTCCTCTACTAATTTAGTAAATCTAAACCAATAGTATTTTACTGCATACTCTCAAGGAATTAGATTATTCTAAGTCTTACTTTGCCTCAAACAGATCCCCTTACAATAAATATTTGAAGGTTCAGGACATGTTTTACAGGACATCTTCCTAAAGGAAATCTGCTTCTAAGATGAGAACAAATGGAAAAAACAGCTCGCCTTCAGGCTTTGGTTCAGCAAAGTCAATGACATTCAGCCAAGAACTTAACTTTAAACATTTCAAGACTGATCTAAAGGGAAATTAAGTAATGGGAAGTACATTCTCATTCAGAAGCTCAGGGCCAATTTCTTCAAAAGTATTTAATTTTATGAAGTAGTATAAGTTCAAAGTGAGTCCATGGGGTTTCCAAAAGCACATTATTAATATCTGCTAAACTCCTACTGAAATAAGTAACTATACCAGTACATGTCATTATTGAAATTTGCCGTGCTGTAACACACACAAAAAGTCTAATGTATGAGAAGTTCCAGCTATTTATTTTTATTAAATTTTGCATGTAACACTTGACACCAAGTTTTATACCTACATTTTTGTGCAGAGCAAATGCACATCCAAAGGTCTGGAAAGTCTTGGGATCCCAAGTTTTAGGCTGAAGCTGGTGATGGCATTGGTACCCAACACCTGACTTTAATCAGAGGCTGAGTTCTTTGCTCAGGCAGCTCCAAACCTATCAGTGCTAAGGCAGACGAAAGGCAGAAGAAGGGACATTTCAGATTGGGTGGGCCCTCAGATAATGCTTTGCTGCACCTTGATAATAGTGCGATGAAAATTTTGTTAATTTAAAAAATTACGTACTACCTACTCCTATGTTACTAGCTACTCCTATGTTAGTACCTACTCCTCCCCTGTACTAGCCTAGTGACAGTGACAGCAGAAACAGTTTGCACAAAGCAGCATCACACTCTGAACTTCCACTGGCAGAGAGATCGCTGAACAGAAACCAGCCCTTTGCACTTCCAACAAAAGACAGATGAGGAAAAGTAACCATGAACAATGGAGGTGTTGAGAAGCTGTGGGAGAGGCCTTCACATGACAGTAGAAGTGCAGTACGGAGTGGGTAGCCAATGGGACAGAGAGACCTCTGTCCTGGAAGGTGTCCTGCAGAGGTCCTCTTTTAGAAGGACCGAGGCCCCGGCACACACACAGACCTCCTAAGGTCTGTGGCATCAGTGTACAGCTGAAGATACCAGATAGTCACTTACTCCTGTTATTTGTGTTGCCTAGTTTTGACGTTGTTTGCAAATGAAGTTGTTTGTACTATTTTAAAGTCTGGTGCACTGATATTGTGGAAATAGTTAAAGTAAGAAAAATGCCATAACTAATTGGGAAAGAGGTTTCATAATACATATAAGTAAATAATGGCAAAAATATCTTTGGCTGGGTATATTTTTAATTTAGTACTTACATAGTATTGCTTCTCAGTATGAACATTACAGAGACCAAATAGATCATGGTTTTCAACAGGCACAGCAGAAGGGGCTATTGTGTTGGTTCTGGATATCAGTAAATAAATCCATCATATCAGATTCAACATACAGGCAGCCACTGTGGAATTAAAATAGGAGCTCTTTACACCTTCTTGTATTTCATGGCCGATCATTTTAAGGAACAAAACCCATACTGTTGTCTGCATTATTGAACACTTAAACTGCTTTTTCTTTCACTATGGACAGATGAATGTAAGTACTTAGTCACTGAAACCAGGCACAGAAACCAAGCATCAGACACCATAGGGAAAAGGCTACACAAGCACAAAAATGAAGGAGGAGAGCTGGAATGAGAGAGGTGATGTTTTTCCCTCTGATTCACGTACAGTTTAAATCTCAGGAATTACTGCAGGCAGTACTGAGTGGGGATTTCTGATTGCATGTGAAGAAATGTCTTTTCTAAATTAAATTAATTCCTGTGCTGAAGTCAAAAGGTACATTCTTTTAAATTTTATCTACATCTTAAAAATATGACTTTAAATCACCAAAAAGTTGTATCTGGCCCATAATAAAAACCTTCTCCAAAAGAGTTTTTCTGCCTAAAAAGAACATGTACATTTATCACATTGTTTCACAGTGAGAGCCTTTGATCTCCAGATGTGCTTTAAAAATCATGAAGGAAAATTCTAATATTTTTCTTAATTGTTATTCACATCTTATTTGGAAAATAATAATAGATTTCTTGAATCACTGTTGGGATGCTCGCATTAGCTATGTACATCTAGCCATAGGAAAGCATTTCAAGGGCAATGCATAAAGGAGTTTTTGAACCTGATCTTGATTTCACTCTGTCTTCTTTTGACCTTATTCTGTGACCAGCTAATAGTCTGCTTATTAAAGTTCAAAGTGGCCTTGCAGAAAGTATTTTAAACAAACCGTATCTAGGCCAACCACCACAATATTGGAAAAAAAAAAAAAAAAGAGAGAGACCAGTTCAGGATGTGAATTTGTCCTCCATGAACCTATGCTTTACAATAAACACCTACCTTGCTAGCTGCCTGCTGTTTCCATGGTTTCTGTTTTGTTTTCTCCCAAAGAGCCTTGTTAATAATCATTGCTAATGAGCTCTGAACACTCTGGGCAGGACATGAGGAATTCCCCTGTTAAACTGGGATAGCATTCATACTTAATGCATTATATCAACCAGGATTTTCTCTTTTGAAGAGAAAAACATCATATACCTCAGTGTGATGGCTTGGTTCTTGATAAAATTAATAAGAATTCCATATCTGATTCTCATTTAAACCCCTACCATAACCCCAAAAGGGCAACATGAATCCTAAATTATTTATTCTGTTATTTTAGAGAGCAAAAGACAACAGACAAGAATCACCAAGAGTGGATTTCTCGGCAGGATGCCCATTCCCAAAACAGACCACAGCAATAAGGAGATTTTGGCAGCGAGGGACACTGTGCCATAAAAGGGTTGATGAGAGTCCTGCCTCAGGTCCCATTTAGGTGGGGGAGATGAAATGCAGCCCTTCCCATTCTTGCATCCAGCCTGCCATGGCACCAGCCTGGTCTAGCATGTGTGACTGGTGGCTTCGCGCTGGTAGCAGCCACTTTTACTGCTAGCAGGTTTTCAGCTTTTAGCTATCAAAGCTCTAATGATCAAAGCTTGCTGCAGAAATTTCCCATTAGCTGGTTATTGGAGAGCTGAGCAGAAAAGTGAGGGATTCCTCGTGTCCTATTGTAGGACATGTAGCTATTCCATGCTACAGGATGAGACCAAGAAACATTACGGCTTCTGCAGACATGGCCTAGGCTATAGCATTTTTAAAAGTATATTGCAAACAAAAATAATATCATTTAAGAGTATACCAGTAGTCTTGCCCATAAAGGCGTGTAAAGGAGTCTTTCTCTAGCATCTATACTAATAATGCATTTCATGTTTTTTAAATGCTAGTTCGACAACCTATTTTCCATGAAGCAGCAGGCACTACTAATTACACTGCCTTTACTCACCCACCACTTGCAGGGTACTTCCATTAGCTGTGCCCTGCACAAATGCAGGCTCGTGTCCCCAGATGTGCTTTGCTATGCCCTGTTGCCTGCCAGGCCTGAGAAGCATCTCCACTGAACCAAGCCTTGCCTCTGCAAATCCTTTCTTCTTGGCTGGGTAAAGTGATTTCGCCCACTTGAAGATATGAAACAGCTTCCAGTGAAAATTCTTTTGGAACTGGTAATAGAACTGAAGTTTCGTCACTACAGCAAGGCAGGAACACAGACAAAACAGAACTATTAACTGCAGCCTTCTGCCTGCTCTGTGACAGATACTTTGCATTTTCAGCCTAATACTCGTCTACAAAATTGCTACAAATTACTGTGTTTCTGACATGTTTAAAGATTACATTAGTTCTTTTAACTGACCGTAGATATTTGTGAACATATTCCTTCATGAACTGCATTGTGCCTCATAACTGCTCATACTATTAAAGTTCTCCACTGTCGCCCCCCCCCCCCCCCCCAGTTTTTCCCCAAGTTGTTACATTTTGCTGTTTTCTCTTTTTGCTGCCTTCAATTCCCATCATGGGAAAAAACTGTTTAGGGCATCCAAAAAGAACCATGAAATATCTGAAAGAGCAGTGAAGTACTTTAACCCACTCAACTTGTCCATGATGTTTTCATTTCTGGGAAACCAATCTTATAAATTACCAAATGCCTGCATTCCTGAATATAACTGTATTCTCTTATGCACATGACAAATGAAGTTATGTCACAGTTGTTTATATCTAGACAATTAACCTTTACCTCAATGAGCAAGCTCATTTAACCTCAAAAATATAAAGCTTTGAAAGGTTACAGTAACTTTTATTTGAAGATCAGCCTGAGCCCTTCAGGCCACATGAAAGCTGCATTCCCCTGCAGCAAGGCATTCACTGTTTCCACATGCTGAAGGCAGTTGGGGAGGATTACAGTTTTTTTATTTGCTGATAAATGCTATGGGTACCTACACATGGACTTTGCTCTATTTAGAGCTTTATGTCAGAAGCCCCCTAGACTCTTATTTTGTGTATTGGAAAAACTTCTGTTGGAAGAGTGATCTGCAGGAACTCCCGCCCTGAATTGCCAGAAGCAGGGAACGGTAATTTTCACTTCAGTTACCTTGCCCCTCTTACTCTTCCTGCTTTCAGTGACTGTGTGATGCCTCCCCAAGATTTAGAGGTTTCAACTCCTCTAATGTTGGAGAAGTAAGCACGAGTTTGCAACAGCCCCAGCTTCGCACAACCCCTTTCGCTTCAGGCACCTGGGCAGGGGGTGGTGGCATGCCCGTACCTGACAGGACACCGCAGGCCCCGCACTGCTGCTGGTTTAAGGCACAAAACCACTGAAAGTGCTGTGTGAAAGTACACGTGGATGAATAAACTGAAGAAAGCAGGGTTGCTAGCCAGCATGTTTTGATCCAAAATGTGAAAGGTTTCATAATTCCCAGTGTAATCTCTGAATTCAAAGTTAACAGTGATCTCTGTGATCTGGCAGTAAGACGAGCATTGCTGTCAGCACAGAGAGCAGCTGCAGGAGCAGGAGAGCAGCTCAGGTCTGTGTGAAACCACCGTGACCCTCAGCCAAAGGCTTTGGGCACCTCGAGAGCCTGTCCTACACAGAACAGGGCATGGCGGGGCCTCTGTACCACGACAGAGAGAAACAGCCGCAAATCCGGGCTAGGCCTGAGGCACACCAGGGCTGCGTAATGAAGCCCTTTCTTCTAAGCACTTCATGTACTAACACAAACAGGGCATATCTTCAGAACTGGATGTTTTCAACGCCCAAGAGAGGGAGCTGGGAAGGATTTTTGGTGTAGTGGTCGTGGACAGCTTGGCCTCTCCCTCAGCTGCCAGGGCCCAGATGCTGGAGTGGAGCCCATGGGCTTCCCCTTGCCCCACTCGCCTTCATGTCACACTTCAGCCTGGCTTCTTCATGAGGGCACCACGAGGCTTAGAAAGGGTTGATGGGGCTGTAGGGGGTTTGTGCTAATCCCAAAGGACTGAAGTCAGGAGAACAGAATATGTTCCGCAGTGGAAACAAACTGAAGAAAAAACACTGAGGAAAACTAACCAATAACACAGTCTGCTGAAGAAATTAAAATTTCAATTTTCTGTCCCTCCCACCCCCAAGTCCTCTGAAGCTTACAGTGCATACCATAATTTGTAAAAATTTACTGATTGTGTTACAAAGGGGACAGATCCAAAAAATAGGCTCTTGTATCATTCTGTTTACCTATTTTTAGTAAGCTGAAGAGTCCAGACAAGTGCGTTCTCCAGGGAAGCAAACAACAGGTTCAGATGACACTTAAAATAATGCTTTTTATATTACCAACTGCTATGCAAATTCCTTCTCTAATGCAATTAATATCAAAAATAGATGCTCGCACACGCACACTGAAATTGTCAAGAATTCAGCTTATGCCTGAAATTAAAAATATAAAAAAATCTGAAATGGGAAAATTAGATGGTTGTTTGGAATCTATGTATTTCATACGAGATTTGCAATTTTTTTTTGCACTGGTTTCTTTTTTTCTAAGGAAATTCCTGTGCAGAAGCTAAGCTGTTGCAGCTGGGACCAGGGATCCAAGTATGCAGACCTGGCCGGTGCACACTGACCGTCTGCATGCTTGGAGGAGCAGAACCTCCTCCGTCTGACACCTGCCAGGGGAGCTGAGCAGAATACAAGCCCTTCTGGTGTACTGCAGTGACAGGCCACCAAAGAGAAGCTATGATTTAATAGTCTAGCTTTCTCACAGGTCAGAAACACTGCACATGTTGTCAATGGGATTCAGCAGTGGTTTCACCATTAAATGGGGATGCAGAAGAAGCAGGACGACAAGTTTGCTGGCTCCAACATTCAGGCTCAGTGTCAGGGTGCCAGATCCGCCAACCTAATTTCTCTGCATGAAGTCAACACCACTGCTTTAAACTTTCAAGCACTTATTTCTGTCCAGCTGAAGAAATCATTGATCCGAAGCATTAAATACAAGCAGATCTGGAAGACTTCTACCAGATCGTTTTCAAAAATGTTGAAGATATAACCAACTATTTTCCTAGGATGCACAAATCATCCCTCTAGTTTATTTGAGGACAGATTTAATATCTGTACCCTGTAAAGCACCATTATACAAGCAAACCGTGGAGGCATTCCTGTGGTAAAATATAAGGTGCATACTTATTGGCAGTCATAAGTTAAATATTTAAGTTATGAATGCCAGTGGTGATTTAGATTTTTAAATCATTCTCACTCTTTTTCAGTGCCTACATACGAAGTAACAATTTCCCATCTCTGCTCACAAGTACGATAATGCTAATGCAGAATTACTGTAACTATAAAAAAAGGATGGGGGTGGAGGGGCAAGGAGAGGCTGTGTAATTCTCCTTACACTCCCACCCCGTGATTTCAAAAGTGTCATTGTCATCTATTGAGCAGTGCTGCAAACAGGAGACTTTCTTTACCCCTCCCTTCACACAATGCTTATAGTGATGATACCCCACAGCACTGATGAATTATCCACAGTAACTTTTGTTTTTAACAGGAACTACTCTGCATTGTTTTTTAAAGTCTAGTTCCAAACATTCTTGATTATATTCTAGTACATGACAAAGTATCCACAGGATTACCTTTACTTTAAGGCCTCAAAAGGTACAGGATGCAATATCCCAGGCAAGGTGACTACCAACACCTTCCTAACAGTGGCAGGTTGCACGTCAGCACCAACACCAAGGTAATGCTACAATTTTAAAGCAAAATATGTGTAGATACGTGTTTTTCCATGCCATTTTTCTTAGTCTAACATGGTCTTCGTCCTCCTAGGATTTGTGGAAATACAATCTGCATATCCTGTGCATTTTAAGGGAGACAATTTTACCCCTTGAACTCCTTGCGTGAGAAATTTATCAAGTTAAAGAATCATAAATACCTTGTGGGATCTGCACTGTAGAAGATACAGATAAATTTGCCCATCTGTATTTCTTAGATCATTTTAAAACTGCCCACACCTATTTCTGCCTCCTAACACTTCTAGCACTCCCATCTCCATCTTTTTGACCTCTCCTGTTTCCATAGAAGAACGCGTAGTTTGCCTGAAAGACATGAAGCAGAAGTATTGGTCACAGTATCACCTGTATTGTTTAAATATAAGGCAGCAAGTGCATCACATCTGCCAGTTCCCAAGATACTGTTTCCATGGAGAATAATTTGTACTAATGTTTAAAATAAAGGGGCATGAAAACCAGGAGGCAATGAAGCAAGAAAACACACAGATAGAGAAGAATTAGCTTTAGACTCCCAGTGAGCTGCAGAATCTCTTACACAAAGGTGTCTCATTCCAGCGCCCAGTTTAGTGGAGCACTCGGTGTCACGTCCTCAGAAGGTGCTTTGCTGCCAGGGACTCCCGAGAGGGCAGCAGTGCCAGGCCGTGTAGCTACAAAGCTTTATTGCAGTGGTTACTGCAGCACCGCGATCTACGTCCCAGAGACACAAGAAAAAAGTGTTCATGAACTAGATTACATAGGTACATTGAGAAAGCCAGGAAGTTGGAAAAATACAATTTTTGACATTTTATTATGTTCTGCTCTCAAACTGTGGAGACCATTGACATCTTCACAAAAGATACTGCCCAGAGCCTTGAGTGAGCTTTACAAAGTCTGTAGAGATTCTGGATAACTCATATGGGAAACCCAGGTATACGGTCACCTATCACAAGACCAAGCAGCTTCCTGAACATACATTCACCAGCGAGTATCTCCAGTTAATACCAGTTTAAAGTTGCCCCAATATTGCTGAAACATATTACACATGCTGTAAGAGGTACAAAAAAAGGCACTCTCCTTTTATCTAGGCATCAAATTGCATCAGACCAAGCACTCTAAAAGGAATACAAAAGAGCCTATCTGTGCTGCTGTCCCCTGCCTTTCTTGAATCTGCCTCCTGGTCACTTCTTTTTTTAATGAGTGTCTGATGACCTAAGCCCAGACCACAGAAGTAAAGCCAAGCCTTTCCTTCTTGGCTAACACATTCAGTCATTTTCAAGATGTGCTTCTGGGATTCACCAGTCACTTCTTTGAGATTCTTAAAAACAGGGCTCAGAAAAGCATACACTGTAAAACTATCGTTATCATCATCAGCTTTTCTTCTTAACCTTGCTTCCTTTTTAAAAGCATCTTCTCCTACCAGTGGTTGCAATGTGTCTTCTATCATTACCTGTAGTAGTCTACTGCAACTCTACCTCTCATCACTTCTGTGGTTTCCTCAGGCTGCAGTTCAGTTGGCAAGGAGAAAAAAAAAAAAACAAGCAGCAGAAGCATACTTACTGCACACTTTAGGTGCTGATACTAACATTTTCCATGAAGATCTAGGTCACATGCACACAGATATGCTTGTGTTTACCTTTGAGATGTTTTCTCAGAACCTGTCAGAGACACTAAGTAGACACTCCACTGCAGAAGTAGGAAGGTGTTTTCAACAACTACAGATTCAAGCTATAAAAATAAATAAAAATCAGCTTATAGACGTGTGTTTGCAACAGTAGCGAGGAATTGCTGAAAGCTAGGTCAAGTAAATTCTTCATAAACACCCCACAGAAGCGGAGCACTATATGAGCCTGCAGTGGATGCACAGCATTTCAATTAGCAGTTTAAACATGCCACTGGAAAATGAAATGCTCATTACCAACAAAGAATGGCTGTAAATAATTTGTTGCTTCAGCTGTTAAGGCTTTGGGGTTTTTGTTTGTTTGTTTTTTGTTTCTGTTCTGTCATTTCAATTCTTCTATCCCCTCCCACATTCTGCTATTTTTATGCACAGCCAACACTACCAGATGTCATTTTGTCATCTGCCACCAATACACTATCACCCTTTTCTGATGAGGCTTTTGCTACTTCTCATCTTTAGTTTGTATCTGAGGTTTCTGGCATTAACAAAGCTGGGAAATAGAGAAAGAGGTGTTAAAAAACAAAGTCTGAACTAAGACTCCATAAATACATAAACAGTTCTCCCATCCTGTGTTTAGTTTACATGACAAACTAAGCTAAATAAGCGAAGGTAAATGAAGCTACATATGCTGACCCCACCACCATCAAAAAAAAAAAAAAAAGCTGAAAAGTAAATTAAAAATCCACAATTATTGAAAAAGAACCTATTACCCTGCTATCAGAAAGGATTTTGCATGTTTTTAGCAAGTGAAAATGTGTATCATTCAAAAAGATGGATAGGGTTTGTGGAAGGGGGAAAAGGCTTTTTGACATTTTTCTTTCTGTACTATAGCACGTGACTCCGATGTTCTTGGTCCCAAAGAACGGTGTCCATCAAAAGGATGTAAATAGATGACCAAAAAAAAAAAAGAAATATAAACATAAATTGAAATACAAACAAGTCTACAAATGGGAAGAGGAATTAGGGAAAAATCTTAGGTCTCAAGAATGATGCATGAATAAAAACCCTTACAAGACACATTTTTCAAATGTTTATCCAATTATCAATACATAAGCAACAAAACTAACGGCCCACTGGCTCAACATAGAAAAAACAATTCATTAAGACAACGATGCTTGAAGGGACAGGTTTATTACACCTTTTTGCTTTTGAGCTGGTGACCAAAGCCATAATGAAAACCTTAATCCAGAAAACATTTACAGCAAATTTCGTTTCAGGTTCTGAAATGAAAACCACAATTTATTTGTGCTGTTAATGAAAATGCTATTGGTTCTCCTCTTGTTCTCACACCCTGGGTGGTTCTCTAATCTTGCAATGGCGTTTTCCATACAGTAACGCTTAAAAAAAACGTACACTAAGTGCAAAAATCCTAAATAATAATTCATTTTTAATTACATGGTATAGAGTACCTTGCAAACAAACGACACTTATTCAGATTTACTGTAAGGTACTATATATATACATATATATATATGTGTGTATTTTTTTTTGGCAAACTTGGAACAAACCAGAAGAAAAAACAATGAATTATTTTATAACCATGAGGGAAAGAAAACTCCATTTAAATGTAGAGGATTCATACAACAGAGCTTGAACTAAAGAAAAAATCCACACTTACAGCAGATTTTTTTTCTTTTTAATTCTTAGTGCAAGAAACATAACCAAGTTAATCACAGAATCAGTACTAATTAAGAATATGGAAAATTCTCCTATACAGAGGTAGAGTCCAGTGCACAAGGCTAAAACGATATTCAATAGTCTAAACAAGACTGAGCCAGGTTTTACGGAATCCACTTTTTAAAGTATCAGACTGTATGTACATACATACAATAAATAGACTATACAATCTTTAAAGTAGTTTAATAAACTTCACAAAAATTATAGTAGATGCATTGAGATCTTTACATAATCCAAGGTTCATATCTCTATCACCCAGAAATGGATAAAACCAATATTCCTGATATCAAGTTAATGGAAAATAGTTTAGCAAAGTGTTGATAAATCAAAATATTTTACATATTTTAAAGCCTAAATTTATGCTTATAAAGGATGAATTTCAAATGCGTTGAAAATGTTACTTTTGATATTATCTGTAAAGAGGTTTCAAATGCTCTGATTTGCATTCGTATTGTTATAAAGACTTTCCTTACATTCCACGTTCAAGGGAAAAATGGACTTGGATGCTCACAGTTCTGATGCATTGGCACAACAATGATGAGAATTAGATATCTGAAAGGCCCAAAGGACATCAGGAGAATTTACGGACAAAACCTTCATGTCTCAAACTACACAGATCACATTAGAAAGTTAACACAAAACTGTTTGGTATTACTACTTCAATCCTGTCAGCACCCCTCCATCTGGAGGCATCTGATTCCCATTGCACTGAAGGGAAGCGTGCATCTCTGGGCCCCTAGGTTTGCTACAAGCCCATAGGGCTTAATAAAACAAATATGGAATCATTATGGTTTACCACAGTAGTGCATAAATCAGGGACGTCTGTTGCCACTCATTTCAGTGGTAGTCACAAAGAAAGGGTTTCAGAGAACTGAGAGTTTCCAACCGTATCTTTCTGAACTGTGCAAAAAAAGGGAAAAAATCACCCTGGGGCACTATAAAGCGAATATGCTTATATTGACAAATTATTTTTCTATAAAAGGTTCTTACAGGTCCCAAGGGGGCAACAGCCACAGTAAGAGGGAACTAGTAACAGCAACAGAAGAGCTTAATAATCAGAGTTGAAAATTATGTTCACAGTTTGGTTATTTTTAATTTCTAAAAGCACCTACGCTAAACAAAATAAAATAAAAGAGGGTTTGTATTTTAGCTTCAAAATAAAATCTACTTGTGACAAATACCTTAAGATTTTCCTTCTGCTCTCTACAGGTCTTCTCACTGGAACATTTTTTTTAATTATTTTTTATTTTTTACAAACAGACTCACTTTGATTTAAAGTAAACATATAAAAATTGAGAATATTGCTTGCAACAATGGACCTGGAGGTGAAGGAATGAACTAGTCAGGCCATACAAAAAAAAAAAAGCTTTCTCAAAATGAATTCTGCTAAACTTCTAATGCTATGAAAATCTGCAAAAAGGATCACAAGATCTGTTGCAAATTTCAGAGATTTGGCCCAAGTCTTATCATCATCATCGTCTGAATACATTAATAACTGTATCTTTACATTAAGGAAAAAGAAGTGATTCCAAGAACTCAGGAAGGCACACGCACCCAAGTATACTATAAATAAAACACATCATGAAATTACGAACGATCTTCTGATCCCTGTACATGCTTTTGGTTCAGCACTATGGTCAAGTTCTCTCTTTTGAAATACAATAAAAGGCATACAAGAAATATAACATATGCATAATAATTATGGAGAATAATGCTAATAAGACAGCTTACAGAGAAAAGTGCAGTGAAAAAAAACAACACTATTTATCCAGGGGCTTGTGCTACTGTTAATACAGACTTGGTATTTGCTGCTGTGCAAGGGGAAGAATTTATCCTGGGAAGCAGCAATGAGGAATGCAAAAAGAAAAACTGAGAAAGGTATTAAGAGAAACCTTTAAGATGGAACTCTCCAAAGTCACTCCTCTAGTGCACAGTCATCTGACTACACGGTTCATTTCTCTTCAAAGTACAGCATATTGGAAAATGGCACAGTTCTTAAATATTTGTCTGCCTCTACTTCGTTTGTTGTTTCTTCTTCCAAGCACCTGATTTGCTCTTTCCTCATAGAAAGGGTAAAGCTGTTAGTGAATGTGAGAAAAAGATTGTTGCCCATCTTCTATCCCAAACACTTGACTTCTCCATTTCAGCTTCCGCTAGGTATTTTGCTCGTGTGCTACACAATGGGGAGGCACTGTAAAGGCAGCTCGACAGATTCAAAAATAAAAAAATCAAAAGTCTTTTTTCTTTTTTTCCCCCCAACCCACCCCGAAAAAAATTGGATGGATGAAACAGTACGTCCGTGGGAATATTCCAGTCTCCTCTGTTAGGAGATAATAGCAGGCGACCATCTAACCACAGTCAGATTGTCAGCACTGACTGACCGTTTCTTTGCAGATTTCCTGAAGTCCTTGTATTTATCTTCACACAAGCGGGAAATGGCCTGGAACATGAGAGAAGGAAGAAACCTCAGTTACAGTGGCCACAGCTGTACAAGTAATAGGGAACTAAATGTGGATTTCTATATAGGCAGAATTACAAAATGGTACTTCATTAAACAAAGCATGTGAAGAACAAATTCTCTTATTAGTTTCATTAATCTTAAAATACTCAACACATTGCCATTGCATTTCCTACCTTATTTGCTTTTGAAGGTTTCAGTACGCGTATGCCAAGCCTTTTCTTTAGAGGTTAACCATTGCAAATCTAGTCAAGGTATCTGACAACACTTACCCACTGCTGTAACATCAATAGAGAACTTTATGGGTGAAAAAATATGGAAAAGTTCGTAGAACAATTACAGAAATTGTCAGCATATTCAGTTTGGGAAGAGAAGTCTCTTAGCAAATATGTTTTCCTCCAGTTTTAAAAGGTCTGTCAGAATACTTGCCCTGCTTTGCTCATGCAGATGATGTCTTCCTGCATTTCTGAAGAAACCTAATGGCAGGAGATGGTGATTTCTATGTGAACAGGCTCTATTAAACTGCTTGTGGGAAATTTCACTCATATCAAGATTAACCTTATTAGCATTCAAAATACAGAGAAATGTTAAAAACCTTTTTAAAGAGAGATGCAAAGATAATTCAAATTTTGAGACTTACCAAACTACACTGGAGTTAACATTTTTAGGTTCCTACTTTTTTATAGCCAAGTTTAAAACAAATGCAGATCATGTGCCGTACATAACTCAACTCTAAGCATTCATATGGTTGGGGCAGGCTATGGTTTCCATCAGTAGGGACATTAACTCTGGCGTTTAAACACACAGAGCTGCAGAGAAAGGTCGTTCCAAGGAGTACTCAAGCCAACTTAGAAAACGAGATGAAGGAAAACAGTATTTGTATTTACTCTGGAATGCTTTTAAGTGGTACCTTAAGATAGCTTGTTTAATAAAAACTACGGCACAAACAGTAACAGTACAAGGGTTTGATTATAAAAGAAGGCAATATAAATAAAAAGCCCTGACTCCGAGCATCATGCTTTTTCTTGATTTTTACTTCTACAGCACAGCAAGTTGTAGGAGTGAACAGTGCTGCAAAGATCAGAGGCAGTTTTGACAGCAGCACCCAACTCATGCCTCTATAAGCGAGTTCACCTAATGCTTTGTTCCAGCCAGCCACAAAACATTAAAAATTAAAACAAAGAAAGAAAACCACCTGGAAACTAGTTGCTACTATTTCAGTTGGAAACTGAATTTCCTTTTGCTATGACCATTCTTGAACTTTCTTAGTCCTCAAGAAGAGCACAGAATAAAGTAACACAAATATTCCTGTTGCTTTGTAGACCATAACTCAACTCACTCAAAACTGCCTAGTAATATTTTATTTAACGTAACCAGGAACTCAGTGCACTAAGAATGTTTATGCAGTTCAAGTGGATTTTAAATCCAGTAGATGAAAACAGCTCGATCACGGGATGATGTGCCAAGGTGTGGCTTGGCAAACAGGTGTTCAGAGGAGGAGGTCAGCTTCCTGCAGCTGCCAAACCCGCCTGCTATCGTAGGCATTAAACAGGGAAAGTAATCACTACAAAATTGCCTGTTTCACAGCAAAATCCCTGTTCTGGCACTCAGTCAGACAAAATGAAATTTTGCTTGGAAGTGGCACCTAATATTTGGCAACTCCAGTCCCGGTGATTACTCATGTAGATATGAAGCCCACTGACTGCGGTTTAAAGCCACTTCATTTGCAACTAATTCATAAACCCGACGTCTGGAGCCTATTTGACAAGTCAACTATAGCATCTTGGAACATATGGAGAAATAAGACAAAAGCAGAAAATTGTAATTATTTACTACTGCCTTTCAGTTAAAATAAAAACAAGTAGCTTGTAACACCTTTACGTCATCTGGTACATGTTGCTCTGAAAGCCAGAAGAAGAAATTAATTTTTGACTGGTGCAAGGGACCTTTTCTCTAATGAAACCAAATCAAAGCATTGTGAAAAACACCATTACATTATCGGAAATTTTAGGGAGACTTGATTGTAATATCTGTAATTAGCTAGAAATACACATAACATATTTTCTTCATGATATATGTACACACAGAACTGGAAGTCAATTCCTCCACTGAGTTGCATGGATCTAGAGAAGATTGTCGCTACCCAAGGGGGCTGATGAGGAGAAGGGACAGGGGAGACAGGCAGCAGTAGGATAAATCTTGCCTGCATGGACATCATTGTGCAGGGCAGGAAAACAGGAGTGCTGATTTTAGCTTCAATGCTGGAAATGCACAAATGCACTCAGCTGTGAAGGCTGCAATGCTCCCTAAAAGACAATCCAGAGACAACTTTGCAGGGAGAGGCAAAACTGAGTCTGGATAGACTATGTAAAAATACAAATGACAGGAAGCTGTGATGAAGGGGGTTCTCCCTAACTTATGGAGAATGAAAAGAAAAACAATCACTTTACTACTGACAGAAAAATCAGAGGAGTTTTTGCTCTCCCTCTGCCTTTTAGCTACGAACACACAGGTTCTGAACACACAGCACATGCAGGGCTGCAATCAGCCACTGCAACAGCAGGAAGCCAGAGGGATACAAAGACACTTCTCTACTTGTAACTTACATCTTTCCCTCCTCTTTTTATCTGTCTGATCTATAGGATGGTACCCTCTTTAGGGTCAAGAAAATACAGCACGTAGTTCAAAGAGTTATTCCTCAAGCACTATCCTAATAATAAAAAGCTGAGACAACACAGCCCAATACACTGAGAGTGCACTAACGAATGCTCTTACAAAAATCTAGTCTGGAAACGAGTACAGTGCTAAGATCACAAGCAGAAATAGGGTAGGCATGTTTTGTGGACTTACCGAAAGAGCAGGATCTGAGTCACATTTAGCTCAGTACATGGGACAAAAACCAGGTGCACAAGTAGGAAATTACAAAACAGCGGATTAAGGTTGGATATCTGACAATCTTCTTGGCAGAAATATCTCCCACGTTAGAAAATAATTTCTCAGGAGAAGCAAAGGAAACCTTGACATTTGACACAATTAGAAGCAAGGAGAAAACGCCCTGGAAGATGTGCTGTTCTGAACAAGGAGCATTGGCAGGTGAACAGACTGCATGATCTAATGAAAGGCTGTGTGCCATTTTTAACTTGCATGATTTCATACAATGAAAAAAAAAAAAGAAAGGGGCGACACAAAAATGGTTCCTGACGACTAGTTGGACTTGTATAACAAATTCGGGACACTTTTAGGCCACCGGCTAAGCCTCTTGTAGCATCTCAAATCTGATGGATCTTCTCAAGCATCACCATTTGACAAGCAGCAGTATTTCCCAGCCTTGCCTTGCCTTTTTTTTGGTCACAGGTAAATCAACATGTTGATAAATAGCAACACAGAGATTCTGCCATGAAAGCTCTGATACTCTTGCCTTCAGATTTATGGCAGCTGTAAAATGCAAATATAGCAAAAATGCTTTATAATATAAACACCTCTTTACACAAGACCTTTTGTGATATCAAATGTCAGTAAGTAAATCTTAGAACTGAGCAAAGTCCCTTCAATTTACCAGGCATGGCAAATCATTCCTCTGCATATGTACATTTACTGCGAGTCTGCTGTCTTTAACCACAGCCTGCAGCTTTTCTCTCAGTTTCAAAAATAGAGAACTCGGGGCTGAGAAGCACATGATAGACCTGGAAAAGTTTTGTAAATGCATTTTGATAACTCTTGGCAAGCTCTATGCTTAACTGTGCTCATGGAATTAGGCAATAAATTATGCTGTCAGCTACTTCCAAGGGTATACTAATGACAACCAATATTACCAGGGAACAAGGCAGCTCTCATCGAGTTCCCTTCCTTGGGGCCACAGAGCAGAGGCAAGGAGCTGGTTAAGACCACAGTGTTTTCACAGCAGAGACTCTTCCTTGCAGAGGCTCCCTCTGGCTAGCAGTTACTTTACTGCTACCTCGCGCTAGCAGCACAAACCATCCCTACCATGGGAGAACTTTTAATAATGTGGATTTACTTTAAAAATATTCCATTGTTTCTTTATAAATATGCATTCTCTTTAGTTAGTTCAGAATAACCACCAGTATTCTCTGTGTATTTAAAGCCATTTTATATTTTTTCTTCCATGGTTTTAGGAGCTACCTTCATTACCTTCATTCGTAACTCACTGAAAGGGTTCAGAAATATTAAGTTCTATTCAAAAAGTAATTAATTTAAATTTAATATATGTAATGGCAATAATTATCAAGACCTAACATCTAATAACTTAGCAAGCCACCTCTTTTCATTACATTCCCAATGAATTTTCATATTTTATTACTCTGACTCCTTAATACAGACAAAACCTGATGCAAATTTACGTTACACTTCATACAAAGATTAAATAACATTCTTATTAGGAATGTTTGGGAAATTTAGAAAGAATCTTTAGAAAGAAGAAATACAATTTAGTGAAATCTGCTTCAATTGTTTCTCCACCAGTTTCCAGATACCTCTGTTCCCATTACAGCTGCAAACAAGTTAATTCATCTTCCCATGCATCATTTCCCCCACAAAAACTGTTTTGCAGGAACAGTAAGAGTTTCAAAACATGCAACACTCGCTCTATTCCACAGATAAACAACTTACAGCATAAAGCTGTTATTTAATTAAAGGCATCCAATGTTAAAGGCAGTTAGCAGCTAACAGCAGACTTCAAAATTAGGAACAGTACGTGTACATACTCAGGCAAGAATGCCTATATGCAAAAAACTTCATCTAAAAAAAAAAATCAAGAAAAAAAAAGATTCTAGTCCTGTAAAGTATCCAATACTGCCTGATGATTTTAAATTCTTCCAGAGTCTGTGGGAATTCATAGTGCCCTGCATTCCACAGGTCCAGACTACTTGACATAGTGGTTTATGCACATGGCATATGTAGGTCTCCTAAATATTCACGATTCATCCAGTAATGGTGTGCTCATTTCTGTCCTGTTACTGAGAATGATACTGCTGAGATGACAGACTTGGATTCACGTGAAATACAGCAGTAACAGGTAACAAGCACACAGAATAGTTATTTTCAGCAATCCTTGTTAATACTCTGTCCTGCACAGTTAGTCTTAAGAACACACAAAACCAGACTGAAAACTGAGTTATTTTAAAATTTGTACTTTCACAAGGCCAATTTCAACAATTAGAACTCAAAGAAATGGAAAGCAATACCAGATATGAAACAGATTGGGCCAGAAAACTGCCCCCATATCCATAAATACCTAAAGCACAAGTAAAACAGTTATGGATATTGGGGCACCTCCTAACATTATATTGGAATATCTGGGAAGAGATGGAACGAGAAGGGAAATATACTGCAAAAATTCCAAATGCTTATATATATATATAAAATACTCATATATATGCTCATAAATATATGAGTATATATATATTCAGTTCTGTTCAATCTAAAAAGAAAAGTGTCTTACCTCAAGTTTACATGCCCTGTCCCTGCTGAGGGGCTCCAAAGGAAAACTCAGGTTATTCGCTTCTGCCAGGGAACGCAAATCAAAATAATACTTGGCATAAACACTGGAGGGAACATTAATATTGAACTGCAACAGCTCAAGAAACTGGCGTTCCAGCTCATTCCTGTAGAAAGAAGATAAATGTGAAAAAATTTTTCAGGCTGTGCATCCTTAATGTAATTTACTTTAAATTGCAAATAGTACAAACCAAGTTCATTTCTTACTCCTGTCAGACACAATTATCCTAGCCTAAAGTTTGACTTCGTCTACCAACTTCTGTGAGCACGTGTACATCAGTGAGGAATATGAAAGTTGCTGCAGCTTGCAGCTGCTATTGCTGTGCCAATCAAACCCAGACACAAACTTTTGTGAGCAGAAGAGCCCCTTAGTTTAGTTAATGCAATCTGGGAAAGGAAAAGCTAGTAGGAAAAAAAATTCTTGTAGTTTTTGCTGTACCTCCACTAGGTGGATCTGCACACACAGCTATGCAAACATGAAACACACAGACATGCCCTAAATTTGCCAGACATCTCTCATAACTGCTGCAAATTACCCTAACATAAAAAAAAATAGATAACTTATTTATTCTCTTTTGCCTTTCGGAATCAATCATGTAAAACTAGATGTGAGAAACCTGGTTTCTTCAGCACACCATCTATCTATGCTGATGAACAGAATATAGCAATTTTTCCCTAGGACATGCAAGCAAAATTCACATTGTTCATCATTTGTTTTTCAGTACCTAAAACAAATGTGTTTTTCAAAATCCCTGATAGAACCAGAGGCCCTATGTGAGCTCCCACTCCATGAATACTTTGCTACATCAATACATTACTACCCGTAACGGTACAGTAAAAAGCATGTAAATAAATAGGTAAATAAAAAAAATAAATTTGCAGCTTTCATAAATTGTATAGTACCTAGATATTCTCCTACACAATACATACACAAGGACATATGATATAGCCAAAACAGTGATTTCAAGACAGGAGAAATAAAAAATAAATGGGTGGGAATTTTGTACATTTCCTGAAGAGAATATGGGCTGCACAGCTTCGTAACCAACAGGTACAGCTTGACTATGATACTGCAGTCAAGTTACACACTGCCTGCCGCGTATGTGCACAAGGAACGTGCAGGCAGTTGCCAACAGAAAAGGGAGGTTCTGAGGATAAGAAGTATAGCAGTTTTTCAACACTGATTTTTCTTTTTCTCACTTCTTACTGGAAGGCCATCTTGCTTGCATCGTAATAACTTTCTTCCCTTATCTTCACTTTCTTTGTCAAAATCCTATCCCTTGTCAAAAATCACTCTGTGTACATAGCGATAAGTATTAATCAATACTAGAAAACCATCCAAAAGTCATATATGGACTCCTTGGCATGAATTCACACTGTTGAAGATTCTAGCTTTTCAAAAACCCAGTTAACGAAATTTAAGTTTTAAGAAGTCTAGTGATAATATATAGATTATTTTTAAACATCCTTTTATACTTGTAATATTTTGTTTTCTGCAAGCTAAGGTGTACGATAATGAATAATATAAAGCCTATTTTAATAGAGAAACATATTGACTGTACTTCTACTGAGGAAGATCCCCAAATCTTTCAGAAACATTAAACAGCCTCAGATTCTTACTGTACCTTAGCTCCCAGATTTAAAAATTAGATTAACAGGTCAACTACAGCTGAGAAAGAACAACAACAAAAAGCCCACAGGTATTTCTGATTTGAACTAATATAACTAGGCACCATAGCCTTTGCTCCTGATATTTCCATATGAGACTGCTTTACTACATGTTTTCCTGTGGCCACCCCTCAAATTCAGATAGAAATTCAAGACAATGCTATATAAATAACTACAGACATACAGGTCAGTCCTCCTAAGTCCTCTGCTAACTTTTGGGTGTACTTCAACACACTGTTGATGATTTATAAAACTCTGAAAGGTCTGCATGAGGTTTTCCAAGAAACATTCATGAGTAATGATTCACAGGAGTTGAAGATTTAGACCTAGAGTTCTTCTGCCTTATTACTATAAATAATGTAGATCAGGGCTCTTCAAAATCATAACATTGTATCATCCCAACTACCTGAAAGAGAGGGAAAATCCACCCTCACTGGAATAGGAAAAAAAAGTTTGGAAAAATGGTCAGCGGGAATAAAAACATCAGCAATTCAGCAAGGACCCGATTCTTTGCTGGAGGATTCGCAAGGAGCCCCAAACACAAAGGCCACAAAACAGATCATAAAGTACCATACAGAAAGATAGCACAAGCCCCTAAAAAGGCTTCTGTTTTTCTCATTTTGTGAGAACCACAATATCTTTAAGAAAAGGCTAAAAGCTTTGAGGCCAAGGACTTATCACAGTTCTGTTTAGAGAGTGTGAAGCGCAGAAAGAGGACGGATGTCAGCACGTGAGCCCAGGTCTGCCATTTGAGTAATGGTTTTATATAGCTGAAGTGCAACTTCTAACAGTACCATCGCATGTGTTTGTCAAAAGCAATAACCTCTTTTTTTGTTGTTCCTTTCACACCATCACAGCATGCCTCTTCACCTGCCTTCAAAAAGAGCCATGAGAATCAGCGATTTCAAAACTCTTATTTATAACCATTCTTGATTAATACTGTCATATGGCACAGCCAAACCTGTCGATCAGCTTCAAGCTGTTCAGAACTCTACTTTAGCTGATATCCCAGCTTCAAAAATATTCTAAAAGCACTCAGATTTGCCTTGAATAAAGAGGTAATGGAGGGAGACCCTTATTGTAACCGAATCCCCAAAAGCATGAGAAAAGGATCAAGGGAAAATATCTCCGCAAAATCAGTCAGGGAACACCCAGAACAGTCAAGGAAATGTTATCAAATTGTTCTGCATGGAGCAAAACTGCATACAGAAATGCAGAGGGCCTGATCTCAGCTTCTCCCTGCTCACTCCTCCCCATTTTATTTTAGAAATTTCATTCTGTTTGGTTATGTTGGAAGAGAAGCATCATCAACTATCCTTAAAAGTAACATTTATATTTTAAAAGATACTGAAATAGTTATCATGTGACATTTCCAAGTTCTGTTTTGAAATGAGTTTTCCCCAAAACTAATAAAAGTACCTACAGTGTACCATAGCAATGAAGGCTGTGGTTTTTTTTGTTTTTTTTTTTTTACCTTTGTACACAAAATGAAGAACGTATTACAAATAGCTTGTTAATACAAGATTAGAGATAACTTTTCTAATAGTCAAGAAGTAACAGCTACTCACAGTCTGCAAGTTAGTCTAGAAGTGTATAAGCATGCTTAGTTTTAAAGTCAGCTGACTCGCTACTTAGAACATTTTCCTTACTGATAATTTTTAGACCTGCTATAAATCTGACAAACAGTGAACTATTAAGAAATGGATTTAGGGCTGCTATAGCATAAATGCTTGGCCTTTCACTGCTTTGAGATTGCAAACTGAGATTCAAAAGGCATGCAGCATAAACATTTTTTCTTGTTTACTTCCTTTCTTTCCTCTTCCCTAAATACTGTGTAGCAACAACATAAATATAAAATAAAGATAAATATCAATAAATGTAAATAGTGTTTTTATGATTCCAACTTCATGCCATGATTCCAACTTCACCCATTGCAGCACTGCTCTTACATGCACATTAACTCAGATGAGGACACCTCTAAATGCATGCAAGGTACGTGACTGAGCACTCAATGTATAGATGTCATGAAACCCAGACACTTTAGCAAATACGTCTAATAACTACTGATCAATCAACTAAAAGAGCACTCAACTATTTAGTAGAATAAGCATTTGTTTTAGTATTTGTAAATATTAAGACCTTAATTGTTTACTCTCATCGTATTTTCTTTTATTACTGTTGGAATATTCTCTTAAAATGACTGGGGAGTATCCAGACAGCCACTATAAAGCTGTACGTGTTTTTAATAATGCCATCGTGTAAAAAATGGAAAAAGTTATCCACAAGAAGTTTCTCTCTGCAAGTTAAAATACTACGTATTTTTTAATCCTGCAAACAAGCTCAGCAGGATATAAGAAGAAAAAAACAAAAACTAAAAAAAAAAAAATTATTGAATAATGGTAGCAATAAGTGAGTGATCATCTAAGGGTTGAGTAATGGCAGCAAGAAGCATGTAGCTGTCTAAGAGATGTTAGGGTCAGAACACATTTTTTTTCTGCATTACATTGTTCTACCATCTGTGAGGAGAACTAACACATTACAGTAAACGCTGCTGAAGTGATGACAAGCTGACTTATCCAACATTGTGGACTCGAATGAGGGTGGAAAGGCCTTGCAGAGGGATCTGGATAGGTTGGAGAGCTGGGCGATCGCCAACCGCATGAAGTTCAATAAGAGCAAGTGCCGGGTCCTGCACCTGGGACGGGGAAACCCTGGCTGCACGTACAGACTGGGCGATGAGACGCTGGAGAGCGGCCTAGAAGAGAGGGATCTGGGGGTCGTGGTAGACAACAAGTTGAATATGAGCCGGCAGTGTGCCCTGGCAGCCAGGAGGGCCAACCGTGTCCTGGGGTGCATCAAGCACGGCATCGCTAGTAGGTCGAGGGAGGTGATTGTCCCGCTCTACTCCGCGCTGGTGCGGCCTCACCTCGAGTACTGTGTGCAGTTCTGGGCACCACAGTATAAAAAGGACATGAAACTGTTGGAGAGTGTCCAGAGGAGGGCTACGAAGATGGTGAAAGGCCTGGAGGGGAAGACGTATGAGGAACGGCTGAGGGCACTGGGCCTGTTCAGCCTGGAGAAGAGGAGGCTGAGGGGAGACCTCATCGCAGTCTACAACTTCCTCGTAAGGGGGTGTCGAGAGGCAGGAGACCTTTTCTCCACTAACACCAGCGGCAGGACCCGCGGGAATGGAGTTAAGCTGAGGCAGGGGAAGTTTAGGCTGGACATCAGGAAGGGGTTCTTCACAGAGAGAGTAGTTGCACACTGGAACAGGCTCCCCAGGGAAGTGGTCACTGCACCGAGCCTGTCTGAATTTAAGAAGAGATTGGACTGTGCACTTAGTCACATGGTCTGAACTTGGGTAGACCTGTGCGGTGTCAAGAGTTGGACTTGATGATCCTTAAGGGTCCCTTCCAACTCAGGATATTCTATGATTCTATGATTCTATGATTTTTTCTTTTTTTTTTCTTTTTTTTTTTTTTGTTAAGTCATAGATTTCAATATTCTGCAGGTTCACAATTGTGTGAACACCCAGCAGTAAAATACATTTTAACCAGAAAAAAAAAAGTCCACATTTTCTATGTAAGCAACTCTCTAGTAGACCTCATGCCATTTATCAGCATTCACCACGTTCAGATGGAAGGCAGACACACAAACTTTACACAAGGTATGAGAGAACTTCCCCTCTCCCTCATACACACAAATCTTGGCATTTGCTGACAAAGAGAAACAGACTGGACTCACATGTCTTCGACTGTGATATCTTTCAGGATCTGGCAGTAATCCACATTCCACACCGCCTGGTCGTCCCAAACCTTGGATGCCAGTAGAATTGCACCCAGTACAATTCGCTTCCAGTTCGCTGGACAAATATCTATCTCTGCATAAGTTAAAAGTCTTTCAAGATATACCTGTGGAAACACATTAAAATCAAGACTTAATCTGGTTTGCTATTAAGTAGAAATGAAAAACTATTGCAATAAACCCAATCCAGCAATTTCAAAACAGTAATATGCTCTCAAGAAGGTTCTTTTATAAAAGCTGTGGGTTTAAATCCATACATTTGTGCCAAGCTCAAGACTGGATGTGATAAATTCATGTTTTAGTTGGCCTTTGCATCCTGATCATACAACCAGAAACAAAACTGTTGCTTTCTATCTTAACTGTTGCTAATATATTCACATATTGGAATGAATTCAAATGATAGTGTAAATAAATTATTAAAATAATAATGTAAACAAATAAATTGCTAGCTACTAATGAGGAAGGCAAGGGCATGCTACCAATTACTGTTATTAGCTATCACACAAGCAGCTGTGGTTCTAATTTACAGCCTATCGGTTATCAGATACAGCATCATGTCCTGCAGGTCCCCTCTGGTGAAGAGGTTCCCCAGGCATCTGGATGGAGACACAGCCGCCAGAGAAACAACGAGCTGAACGAAGGAAATGTATGTGCTGAGATAACATGCCTAACAGTTTCCTCTGGAGTGATAAGCGCTGGAGATGCATATCAGTAATCCCACTGGACCTGCAAGAACTGATAAACTAAGGACACAGGAGTCTGGTCCAACTGCCCAAGACCACCAACACAGACCAGCATCAACAAGAGCTCCTACAACCCAGACTTCACGTGAGAGGCTGCTATTTACAAAGGCTGCAGAATTATATCCCCACATCAGATAGAACAAGGGACCACGTAGGGACTTTCAGAACAGCTACCAGAAAGTTGCCAGGAGGCCAATTTCTGCTTATGAAAACGGAGCTGGGTTTGCCCTTCCATCCAGGGAACCCCAACTGAGTATGCCAGGGGCCCACTGGATCACTCCAGTAAGCCAACATGCTGTATGAATGAATATACCTGCTAGCAGTAACAGCAGCTCATTTACATTAATAACAGACTGATGAACAAAACGTGTACTAAGAAATATGGGTTGTGCATGATCTGTGTGCCCCCCTCCTCTAGCCCCTAATAGGAAAAGGGAAATTACAACCATTACGAATAGTTACATGAGGTGAACAAAACCGAATGCTTCTGCAATCCACATCCGATTTATATACCAGCTGACAAGGCACATAATAAACCTTCTGCAGTTTCACTAAGTTAAAATTTACTAGCACCTAATCAAGTAATACCGTAAGAATAGCTAATATATATGAAATCTGTGCTGATAAAGGGGAAGGGAAAGGGGAGCACAGGGGGAAAACCTTTAAAACCCAGGAGAGCTTACTTGTGATTTTCTATTAGGATGTGTGCTAACAGAAGCACACAGAGGACCTTCAGTGATTTGTGGTTCCTGAAAGGTCTACCATTAGAAAGTATTTAATTTATAATAAATTAAAAAAAAAGTAATTCTAAGCTCTTATTTTTTTTTGAGTCCCCAATAATATCACAACCAATTACAGCTTTTATATAGTTTTGTTCATTAATTTTAACTATTCTAATACATACAAGCAATTAGAACTTGGGAACAAGGTCACTGAAAACAGTATGCAAACGTTTTGTAATTTAGAGAAAAGAGTATGTTTTATGAAAAAACATTCAATATCTGAACGTGGGTGCACAGACAGAGCACAAAATGAACTGCCTCGCAGCATAGAAGGCATACAGAGAATTTTTTTTCGGGAAAAATATAATGCAGACCACCTCTCCCAATCTACAGATTTCTCAGTCCACCTTGAGGTTGTTTCAAGCAGGTTTCACTGCACTCTTCTGGCTGATTTAAGGAAAATGAGACGTAGTCATTTCAGTTAGCAAACTGTGCTCTGATTAAGAAACAACCTTTTCTTACTGGCTTCCCTAGCTAGCATCAAGAAGTGAACTTGTTCTGCAGTTTCATTTCTTGCCCACAAGCCTATAACTACAAAGAACACCCAGCATCACCACTGCAGCCAGGGGAGCGCAAGGACTGGCACTGCTGCTGCACACTCCGATGGGACTGCTGCACTGCTCCATCCGTTGTTTGACAGAAAGATGTGCAAAAAATTAACACGCTAAATATGTGGAACTGAAGATTTACTAGTTGCACAGTAACAACATAGATCCCATAATACCAGCATTGGTTTTATTGTTTTAAAATATTCATCACATTTTGACAAGTAAGATTTGGTATTGGAGCTCCACATGGTGTATGAGTGCAAAACAAACAAGTTTAAATATTTTGAGAAAATTAAGTCCTTAAAAATAAACACGTGGTCACTCCAACACAAGGGTTCAAGACAGAAACTGAAAGAAATGTGTGTACGTGGGTGAGGTGGGAACAGCCATGGGGACTCAAAAGACTCACTCCTCCAGTGATACGTCAAAACCACAGAAACACAAAGCTCAGTAAAAAAAAAAAAAGTGGCATGTGCATCTCAGCAGAGCCTGCACTCCTTGATAGTTCTGTTAAAAAGGCGGCCTTTTTCTTCTTAGGGAGCCTGCATAAACTTCTTACCATGTAACACAAACATACTTGTTCAACTTAGCAAGCAAAATTGTTGTTAGTTCATAGTTCAAAGAACCTCTGGAGTTGTTCCAGGTAAGTGAAAGGCTTGTTTAAAGCAACACACAGTGCTAATGCAGGGAGAGGATGGACGCTGCAAGATCATGCCACTCTTAAATTAGGGCAATGGAAATGAACTTCATTTGGTTTACATCAGTGCTGAACCTGCTCCTCTACTGTTAATGCAAGCCCCTGAAATTTCAACCGCACAGATAGTTCAATAGATTTCAAATGAATACCCCACTGAGACACACAGAGCAGGCAAAAACAAGAAAATGACATTCTTTCCTACATGCAGTTCTAGCATATGCAGTGGAAAAGAAAGAGCAAGGATTCTATTGTGGGCTCAAATTCAAAGGCATTCAGAGAACTCAGGTGTAAGTTCATCTACTCAAGGTGTAAGTACACGGGGAGCATGAACTTGCTGCTACCTTCCCACCAGTGTATACCTGAGAAATCAGCTTTAAAAATGAAATAGCTTGTTAAGACAGTATCCTTATACCACCAAGACATCTGAGCATCTTCTAGTAGCATGTTGAGGAAAATGAATAATCACTTTTGAGTCCTTGGTGATAACTTGGGCTTAACTCCAGAAATACAGCTTGCTGGAGCAAGGCTCTGTATAATCTTTGAATAAAACTGAAGATGAGAAATACCTCACCAGGAGAAGGGCATTTTGCATGGTTTCTGGCTCCTTCCTGGAAAATGCCTTAAAAGAGAACATTTTGTTTTGCTCACTTGTATTGGCCTCCCTGACTCAGTTTTGAGTTTTAAGTGTGTTCAAGCAAGAAGACAAAAAAAGAACAAGACTTCCTCTTGCAGCAAATATTTGTAGAAGTTTATCAAGGTCCTCCGCTAATGTGGGAATTCAACATAACCTGGGACTTGTCTCCCAAATATAGGCCTATACTAACACATTAGATTAGTTCTTCACTATAGCCAAGAAAGCCTCCAAACTTTGCATCACCTACAAGTTCTTTTTTTTCTGTGTTTGGAGAGAACCAGGTGACTCCACAGACAGCATAACTCAGGCAGGGGAAAGGCCCTCGAGCTTTTGCCCTTCTGAGGCAGTGTCTTTGTCAAAGCGGTGTAGGCACAGCCAAGTGAGCTCTCTCTCCTACAAGCATGTGAGAACGCTTACTGTGACAAAGGAGACTATCAACCATAGTTTTTATCTCAGATCATTGCCATGTAGTTGGTCTAGCCCACAGGAGCAGAGTGAACACCAGGATTTTGACCTTGATGGGTAAAAAGGAGTAAGTAAGAAGGAGAGGCAGAGTTAGCCATGTACTCACTAGCCTACGCTACTGCAGGGGGATGCTTCTGGCGGCTGCAAAGATGTGCTGAATCAGTACAGACTTTTGGAGAAGGGCCAGGTGGCTCCCAGCCCATCTGAAGAGGAAGGCTGGTGGGCGGTTAGTCACTCCGCTACTCATCCCAAACAAACGTGTGGCTGGTGGGAGAACGCCACCTGCTTCTGCTGGCTGCAGCAAGCACGTCTGCCCACATGCAGGCAGACACACTCCATCCACCTCAAGGAAAAAAAAAAGCTCTGAAAATGTTGACCCTGTAATGGTAAATGTGATGTATGGAAATGTCATTTGTATTCACCTTAGTTATGCAATGAAGTCTATATATTGAATACTGTCTTAAGTGCAGGGACCATTTTCTCAAATACGGGTTTTGAATCAGACTCTGCATTCTCTGTATACTACATGGTTCAATAAACTTGTGTGTTGCAATGAATTTCACTGGCTTAATTTGTGAAAGTGAACCACTTTCTACATTTTCTTTAGGACTAGCAGCTCTAAAGTCGTATAAAAACAAGCTAAGTTTTAAAAGCCTGCTGTGGAAAAGAGTATTATAACTTACATCTCAGGATGCTGGTAGAAATTTACTTACACACTGAAAGACCAAAAAGCTCAGAAGACACAATGTGAGAAACTTTTACTAAAATGGTCTGAAAATCTCTTCTCATCTCTGGATTACTTCAGCAGGTATTCCTTTAGAGAAGCAAAACTAAATGATAAAAAGAGCTTTTGCTATCTAGAAGAAATATAGAAGAAATAAGTTTTAAAAATGCTTAGGAATGGATCTAAAGCTTAAAACAAATTGAAGCTATTACACTGATGTTACTTTTCTCTATAACTCATCTTCTGCAGTGCTTCTTCTGAAAGTAAGCTTTTGTGGTAACACTTCCAAGCACTTCTCTTCTGAATATTTGAAAGCTGAATTCCGAAAAGACAAAAGATTAATTCTGCCTTAATTCAACACCTAGTTTTCCTCAAATAGTTTAATAGCTTCCAAGAGCCATCTTCACAACACCTGTCATCGTCCACTTAGTTCTATGACTTGTTCTGTGCATGTTCACAGATTTTTGCAGAGCGATAGCATGACCATTTAAGTCAATGATCGTGGTTGCTGATGTGTCCTGAGGAAAAACTCTTATTGGCTTCAGTCAAACAACATATTCTGAATTTTCCCAGTTTGCAAAGAACAAGTATAAGCCAGTGTTAATACCAACAAACTTCAAAATTCATTTGTCACATTATGTTTCATTTTGTAGCTGAAACGAAAACACTGTTCCGACCTGGAAAACACCAATGGACTGCCAATACATTTCTACTTAAAAATTCAGTACCTTGGAGCCTGATGCCTCCTCCATTATTAATCTATTGTGTTTGGGAATGAACCACATGCTTTTATGTGATTGTCAGCCTAACAAGCTTTCATGGACAGCGCCTGCACTTCACTGGAGACATTTTAATAACTTGTGCACATTTCAGAAGATATCCTGCACAGAGTGAAGAGATTGGCAAAGCAGTATTTATTTTCCATCTCTTCCCACAGACTCCCATCAAAATTTTGCAATGACTGACCTTTAAAATTGGAACATGAGCAAATTATTATTTAATCATACGTGAAACCAATCAGATGATTTGTCTTTGTTAAGAATTTATTTATCTGAATTAACAGGAATTTTTATCTACTAATGAAATACAATTACCACTCTGCAGGTATAGGTGATCCCAAACTGTCTTATAGTCTGTAGCGGTTCATTAGCTTAGATGCAGCACCACAGGCATGTAGTTAAAAGGCTTCCAAAACTATTTCAAGTCCAGAAGAGGTACGGCTCTGATTTGCTTCAGCACATTATCTTGAGCTAATTAATCTGCCAGACCCGAAATGCCCCTATGCTGAGCTAGTTTGGGTGCCTCTTTTCTTAATTCCCACAACTTGAACTTGCATGGTGGAGAATCATTCAGCCACACGATACTATCACTAGGCCTGGAGGGCAGAACTGCAAAATGGCACCAGCCTGGCAACAGCATCCAATCTTCAGCAGTGCTGCTCCAGCCACAACTGACCCCCAGGGTGATTATTTGCAGTTGGGTGAATCCATCCCGGACTTCCCATAGTAACAATCACAGTGTTCAGGGTTGTCCCAGTTTTCTAGGATGTCCCAGCTCCCTATGAGTCTGGATACCAGGCAGCTGGTTACACAACAACCCAGTCAAGAGAACATAAATCTGTTTGATGAAACTAAAACTAAAGATAGCAATGAGGAGTTCAGTTTTAATTAGTGTGAAGCAGTATCTCATTTTTTTTCCATCTCAGAGGACATTATACCATATTTTGTATATTATATAATAATCTCAAGTAAGAAGAAAAGTTAAAATACT
Organism: Anas platyrhynchos; assembly: GCF_047663525.1. NCBI lineage: Eukaryota > Metazoa > Chordata > Aves > Anseriformes > Anatidae > Anas > Anas platyrhynchos. The sequence goes on along the minus strand of NC_092588.1, from coordinate 145,785,493 downwards.
TCAGGAGGCTTATTTCTTCTCCTTTTTCCCCCTTGAGAAGGACATGTATCAAAAAAATGTGTCAAATTATTTCATTTCAATATGTTGCAATCCAAAGGAACCAGTTTTATTAAAAGCTTACTATGGGATTCCTTCAGAGTTTTCTTTCTCTTTGTTCCTTCATTTTGGAGGTATTCAACATTAACCTCCAATATCCAAATGATATTTCTTATCACAGTTAAGGACACAAAATCCCTTAATTTAACTCCATAAAACAACCAAACAGGTCTTCTGTTGAGGTGAAATTTTATCCTCAGTGATAAAATTTCAACTCAACTGGGCAGGCCCTAAGCAAACTCATTCAACTGATCATGCTCAGAGCTGAAGCTGGACCAGACTTGACCTCCAGAGTTCTCTTCCAACCTAGATTATTCTGTGATTCTGTCTGCAGTGCTGGAGTGTGGTACAACCCAGAGACCAAAATTTGTGCATGCCCTCCAAGGAGGCTGAGTGGGAGTCTCAGCACACACTACAGAAACTGGCAATCGCCAAAGAATACCACTGGCATTAGTGAAAGAATTCTGAATTTTGAGGTAATGGCAAGAGCAAAACACAACCTTTTCTCATACTATTTTTGTGTTGCTTCAAGTCAAATTCTACCCAAGTTTTACAAAAAAAAAAAAATTAAAAAAAAATCTAGTGGCTTTAATCAATTATCACTAGTTGCACATTGATGGAGACTATGTTTTTGTTATTTTATGTTCCATAATTGAGAATCTACAAATGCTTGTTTACTTGCAACAACTTCATTCCCTCCCTCTCACATTTACGCTGCATTAGATGTCACTATGTAACCCACGTTGTTAGCTGCAGAAGCACAGATTAACTTAATAAAGGCAGCATCCATCCCAACACATCTCCAAGAAGTAAAAGGAAATATACAGTCCTCTTTTAATGAGAAAACTTCAATGTGTTACAATGTCTTAAAACTAAAAAGAAATCTGTATGGAAAAATTATAATTGGTAGTGGGTCCCATATAGCCAAATTACGGCTCCAATCCAATCACTAAATTGCCATATGCTCTGTTCGAAGCAATCAGCCAGTTCCCTACCACAACGCTCCCGAAATAACTGTGCTTTAAAATTACCCAGCTGGGCATTTAAAAATGTTCTGTAAAGGTCTAGTGCCATCCATTTGGTGGAAAAGGACATCACATCATCACAGTCCTTGCAATTTCATCCAATTTTTATTTCTGAGACCAAGTGTTGAAAGATAGTAATGAATGCACTTATAAAACGGCTCTGAAAATGTGAATAATTGCAAAGTAGCATTGAAGATACTTATAGAAAACACTAATGGAACTGAGAGAAAAATCACACATCCTCAGGTTTGTCCCCCAGTTTACTTGTTTTAAGACAAAAGTCTGTAATACGCATAAAATGGACTCATACTATTAGACAACATTGACTTTCCAGTCTCAAACTGGGATCAGTATTCATTGCTTGAAATGAACGTGCTCTTCTGTTGGGGAATTAAAAAGGTGGCCACAAACAGTAACAGACACACACAACTGTTCTCATGGGTTTCTTACACCAAGCAGAGCCCAGCTTTGCCTTGCTCTCACTGCACTCATGATCTCTGTCTTGGTCACTGGAGGGAGAGTGGCAGCCTTCAAACCAGGCAGCAAATAGCTCACATTGTACCCTGAGGTGTTCAGAGGAGCCTGCATCTTCCAGTAGCTGTATAAGGACCAGTAGGTATACCACACCAGCTGAAAAGGACTTCTGCTACAGATTAAACGTCTGTATAGCCTTTCATCACTTCTTTAAAAAAAAAAAATAAAACAACTTTGTTTTCTTTAAACCAGTACCACATCCTTGATACTTTAAATACAACAGGGGGGAAAAAAATATTATCTGCACTTAAAAATATCCCAGTGAAAGGAAACCAGTTAAAGGCTTTCTCCTTTACTCCAAACACACAGAAAACAAAAATCCCCTCAAATGCTATAATTTTCATCACATAATTCAAGAAATTCATTCAACATATTCTCTACCTAGTTACTAAAAAAGTGACTGGAGAGTGCGGTAAGAACTCAGGAAAATCTGGCTGGATTAATTAAATCCCTGTTTTTCATAAGAAGTTACTCTTCCATACTTCAAATTTAAAAATTCCCAGTATCAAATCCCTTCGGTCACAGTATGGACTTTGCAACGTATTTCAAAACACACTCCTCTGAACTTTGCAGAAAAAAAAAATCAGTCCATGCACTGCATGTAGTTAGCACTGTATCTGACAAGAGTCTATAGTACATGTGCCTATGCAAATGTAACCTCTGAAAATATTATGCACGCTGGAGTTTATCAGGTGCCTTAGATTTGGCCTACTTAAACAAAACTCAGAAAGGCACGCCAAGACAAAGCAGAAAGCTTGGATCATTCTCCTCTTCAGGTCTAGTTAATAGGATTGTTTTGTTTTGTTTTTTCTTAAGAAAACAACAAAGTGAAAATGTTTAACTCTCATGACATGTGGGCTATGTATGGTTTTCCTATTGGCATGGATAACACTACTATTCGCATTTGCTATTCAATTAACACATTATTTTAAGTGCAACTTGCCACCTCTGCACCCAAGGAGATGATGAAGATGAAAGGCATTTCTCAGTTTTAGCGAGGATGGGAATACTCTGGGTCAGGTGGAAAAAAGCATTGTTTTTCTCCCAAAGTCAGGTCACAGGGTATAGTTCAGCTGTTCACTGGTACAAGATTTTACATCAGCAACAAAAGTAATTCTTAACACTAAAATAATTCTTAAGGTATTATTATATAAATTAATGTGAATTAGTAATTAATTGTTTCAACCTGAGATTTTAATTTTTCACCCATCAATACAGAAAATCTCTTGGCAGCTCTGGAGACTGTGTGAAAATTAAATCTTTTGTTTAATTATAAATTGGTTTTGCTGTAATAGTGCAGACTTTAATTGAAATATTTTAATTAAGTGCTTGAAGCAATACGATGCTGTCTTTTTTTGCTGGATACTAGCTCATCTAACAGTCTGGAGTTTCACATTTACTTTCCTCCCATGCTGAACATACATCTTGCTATATAACTAGTTGTAACTACTGTTTCTGTCTGGATAATGGCATATAAAAAGACAAACAAATGCATCCAACTACACACCTTAGTCCACATTAATAATTTGGTTTGCCTGAGGAATAAAAAATGGTGGTTAGGACTGTTTAAAAATAATTAAAGTGAAAGATAATAGCTGCAGAATCTAGTTCCAAGTGTATTGTGATCGCCACAGATATACTTCCTACCTTCTGGCAACCCTCCTCCAAGGCTCAAGTAGCAGACGGGGCTATCACATTGCTCTCCAATGTATGACCAGACTATGGCAAAACATAAGCTTCAGCAGGAAATGCTTTCTTCTCCAGTCAGGATATTAAAATTAAAAACATTTGGAGGACGTATAAATAGCACTATCAACACTATTAAGACATGATGAATGGGGTGGGGAAGAGGGCAGTCAATTGCTTTCGAACAGACTAATTTCCACATTTGAATGTTTCAGAAACAATATGATCTGTCTCTGGGGCCCCTTCTGATGACACTAAGAAATAAAGAAATGAAATCTAAAAAGAACAGAGGAAAATGAGAACAGCAGCAGCAGAATTTCATACTTGTAAAACAATGTTTATCCCCAAATTCTGAAGCTTTCTGGAAAGAAGGGTGAGGCACGTGCTATCATCTTGAAAAAATGGTCAAGAATAGCAGAACAGTAATACTGATCACTTATACCAAATTTATCTCCAAACATCTGCATGGCTGCCTTGAGTGCCAGGTTATAAAACAGTTTATCTTTTATCAGCATTGGGTAAAACACCCAAGCCATCTAAGCTTTCAAACAGTAACAACTACTGGAATGGCAATATGGCAAATGAATGGAAAACATTTATACTTAATTGCAGATCACACCAAAAGCAGTTATTTGCAAGGAAACCACGTGAGAAACAGAAGAGGCAGTGAAGTAGTTATAAATGTAAAATATTTAAATATATTCATGGGCTAACAAGATTTCTGGGAAAGAACTTTCCATGCATTGCAATGACAGGAAGATACTGTTATTTAAAAAAAGCGCCCTCTTCCTCTCTATTAAAGAGTGCCCTCATTGATCAAATAGCCTAAGATCAAACAACAGATAACTACAACAAAGTTCCGCTGTATTTGTCAGTAGATTAATTAAATTATACAAGAACATACTGATTCACACAACATATCTTGCCTCCAGCAGAAAACACTCAGGAAGAAAAAGAAGGACAAGTACTTAGCACAATTATGTAAAAAAGACAGATAAAATGTCATTTCAGAAAACAACTAATGGCTGGGTCAAGTAACTTGGTAGAGTAATGCTTCAAAATGCAAGGGTGGAGCACTGCAGGGTGTTTCTTGCCCTGTTTCCCTCAGATTCATGTTCTGTACTGGCTAGTACAATTCATTCTGACTGTCTGAAGGAGAAAAGCCTGCCAACTAATTTCTCTTCCTTGTCTTCTAAGATTAACAGAGGAAATGAGCGGGTCTAGCCTTCAAAATCCACCTTCTCCAGTTTCCCTTTCTCCTATCTGAAGTGCATAACAAAGCTGTTAGGAGAACACATGTTATTGTAAAAACATATTTCATTCTTCTAAAATTTCTGAGTCAAGAACATGGCCAAAATTGTGCCTGAAAGCTATAGAGGGTTGGCAGGGTACAAATTTCAGGAAAATTAAGAAATTCTCAGCTGGCAGAGATCACTTTAGCTCCTATAATCCACATAGCTATGCTGATCCACACCAGCTGAAAATCTGAACCTTCTTTTGTGTTGTGCTATTTTTAAGTAGCTAAACTTCAGCCTTGAGTACAATTGTTCAGCCCTGTGACGCAGTCCTGAAAGACAAGTACAGTGGAAGTTAAAAAAAAAAAAAAAAAAAGCCATCACCAACATGCTGCAGTCACTCACCAAGTCCTTTGCGTGTCCATCAATTCTTATTAATGCTCTTAAATTACCTGCAGCTGTCCCTGAATCTCCATTGGGAGTTACAGTGATACACAATAAACCCACAAAAGTGGAACAATCTCTGCTTTTAACATTCCCTCCTGTTCAGATTGCTTATGCCACCTGCGTTTTCTATTAGTCACTCTGGTGGCCTGTAATGTTATCACTCTGTGAGGGCAAGACATAACCCTGGCTTTTGTGTCATGTTATCCACCCTCTTCTTTGATCAGTAACTCTCCCCAAGAAAATGAACTGCAATATCTCTTCCCATCAAGAAATTCTCTTGGTCTCCATGGTGAGAAAAAATCCCCTGGCATCACCTAGCTCTATTAAATCATACAAAAGCAAGCTTTAGGAACAAAACTGGGTCTGTCAGATAGCTGATGTCATCTCTCAGACACTCACCAGGGTGACAATGGCACATTCAGCAGTCAGTTGAGCAGCACTGAACAACGTCCGAACAAAGCGGTAAATCTGTTTCTGCTCTGGATCATGTTTGTCATAATCTGGTGGCACTTCGGATTTCTAAGGAAGAAATACTTCCAAATAGGTGACTGAAACAAAACGAAGCAGACAGAAAGACAGTTCACATGAAAAAGAAGAAGAGATAAATGAACTTACCGAAAGGGGATGAAGGTTTTCATCAAAAATATCTAAGAGCATTCTTCCATCTGTGTCCCTAAAAAGTATTAAAACCAAAGTAGTGTCATTATCTGAATGTAATAACATGCAGCTGTCACAGATGCAAGCAGATCATTAAAGCTCTAATACTCCTTATGCTGTAGTGCGCTTAGAAACACTGCAGAAATGTGACTCTCACATAGGAGTTGGATATATTCTACCATAAATTTCACGTGCAATATGAAATCCATATTACAAACTATGCTAAAATTTTCAAATTTAAACGCTCAGGACATACAACTTTTCTGCCCACTACCGTGAGGCTTTTTCACAGCCTAAGATGTACCACGATGAACTTCTAATATATTAAAACCAGCTCAGCTTACTCTGTTTTTCTTAACTTCGTGACAATCCTTGAAATCTCTTCCTTTAGCTAATTTCTCCTCCTCCATTATTTTCAAAGTCATGACATTTACAAATATTTGTATCTTTTACAGTTACCCTTTTTTTTAATATATACATACATCACTTTTTATTTCTTTTGAAAACCCAATACCATTAACAAATTCTGAAAGCAAAAAAGAACATATAAAAAAATCAGACAAAATATTTCTATTCACGGATCTTAATTCACTATATTTCTCTCATCCCTGTTGTTCAAGATCAGCATGAAAGTTGATGCAACTTCACAAGCCTAACATCCAGGATGCAATTTAAGACTTCTGTGTGTAATCTTATCAGGAATATTAACCATCACAAAAGCGAGTGGTGTAACAGTGCCAGTTAGAACCGAACACTTTTTGGACAGATGCATCCATGTGACTTTCTTACTACAATACCATCTTTATATATTCCATCCCTGGTGCTCTGGTCAGAGAGGTCTTAAGAGAGAAACCACTGAATGTTTTTTATCTTTACTCAACACGTGTCTCACAGAGCATGCAAACACGAGTTTTACAGGAGACTAATGTCTAAAAAATGTGCTTATTGGTAGATAACATTTAAACCTCAACATCTAAAGTTGATTTCTTTTCTGCTATAAAGCCTGTTCACACTGGAAATCAATACTTTTTTTTTTAAAGGAGTAGTTTAAAACGAACTAACAGATTGAGATAATTACTTCAAAATGCCTAATCAGCAAGGATTTTAGGCCAGATATCTACCCCAACAAAAAAGTTGGTATTTTAATGCAGAAGTGGTCTCACTGGAATCATTGCTGTGTTAACATAAGCTGTGGCCCTTCACAATGAGAAGAGGGAAAGAAAAAAATTATTTTTCTATTTCTTCATGCTGTGTGCTATGAAGGCACATTTGATTGCCATAAAAAAACCTACACGGAAAAAGAGTTGATAGGCTTTTGTCCTCACTAAAATAAAGTTGTACTGTTGTCTTTCAAAAAGGAATTGTCTACTAATTGATCTAAGCATTTTTCATGGTTGGTTTGCTTTAATTTTGGTTATTTATTTTGTTCAGCAAATTCGCCAACACTCGTGCATTCCTTCAAAAGCAAGATAGGTGTAAGCCTTCCTACCACCTGTAAGACAGCTAAATGCAACAAAAGCTGGAAAAATTCAACAGAACAATGAGAGGAGACATTGGGAAAACTAGGAATAATTAGAATGTCACAATCAAACAAAATGTGGGGAACATATGAAACATATTAGGTACTCTGAAAAGTGACATCTGGGATTGGTGAGTCTGGAACACTAGAAAATAGTTTTCTTTTAAACTAAGCATAGAGGAGAAAGAGGACAGATAATTGTTGTCTGAAAAGAACTCTTCTCAGGTAGAGCTTGACTCGTTTTCTGTCAAAACCAACTTTAAGCCTACCCAGGAGCTGCAGTGGTTTCTTACTCCCCAGCCCCCATAACGAACCCGACTCTACCGCATACGTCAACAACTTCCTTTCCCCCTATAATGGCAGGAAACAGAACATATGTTTGGCTGTTGCCATTTCAGCAGCAAACACAACCAAGAGCTGTTATCACGTTGTTCCCTCCGTTCCCAAATCAGAGACAAGCAAAGGGAGAGCAGTCATTTCACATCCTTCGTTTCAGAGCCGCTAATTGATGCACACAGGCCTGAGATTGTCTGTAGGGAGTGCAGCAGAGGGCGCGGTTACAACGCATCTCGCTGCCCTGGGGAACTCGAGGAGGGACAAGCAGCAAGCAGTTCCTACCGAATAAATCACCTTTCCACCCCCAAAGAGAACGGACAGATACCAAGTTTCCCAAGAAGATAACAATCAGAATGTATTTGTTTTCCAGTCACTGACACAGGGCCCTTTCATTTATAAATGTTTAGCCTCTAATAGCTGCAGGTCAAGCTTGCATTGAGTTCTGTAATAAAACTATGAATGTGCATATTTTACTGTCGTCAGAAATCAGTTTCATGGCAATCTGAAGGGATTCAGCTTCCTTTGGCTCTGGATTTCCTCCTGGATACTGTGAGCCCTTACTGAAGTTTCTCACCCGCACGTGGTTCCTGAAGTGCCCCCATTCTGCTGAGCGCCTCACCCAGCTGGCATAATGTTTAACTGAGCACTTAGGATATTTTTGTTCCACAAAACTTTAGGATCTGACTATCTTTGGGATGGATCTCTATTAGTCAGTCAAGCATAGTTACAATCGACTAGCTGGCCAAACTAACCCAGAGATGATGGAAGCAAAGGGGAAGAAGGGAACCACAGACAGATAAACTAGTAAACCAAGCATGATCGATCATTAATGGTTCATTTCCTAGGAAATTAGATTAAAAGTTAGCAAAAGTATTTCACTCTAACTTTTGCTTTACATACTGCTATGTTTAATCTTGGAAAGTCTTCTAAGAGTTTTCATCAGGGATCGAGCCCTAAACCTTTCTGCCTTTGTGCACTTTTACATGTTTCTCTCTTCAGATGCCGGCCTTGTTTCAACACGTGTAATGAGTTCCAGTGACCTGAAACATGGTCCCAAATGATGTACCAGCTTAACTTAAATTTATGAGTACTTCCCTTTGTTCTAGTTGGACTTCTTACAGTCCTGAAGAAAAAAATTAGACGTAAGTTGGTTTGTTAGATCGAGATCTAAGCTGGCTAAGTTCTCTGAAAAGACACTGAAAAGCTATGGACGCGTAAGTAATTTGAGGTATTTATACAAATCTCTTAAAAATTTCAGGCAGTATTATTTGATGATACTGTGACATATTACATCATGACAACATGTAATTTAAGAAACAGAAGTGCAACTTAACAACAACCTGAATTCATGCACCAAGTTACTTTTTTTAGAGAACCTGTTTTAGTGTTAACAGTCAACCTGGCTGAGCATAGATCTAAAGCATACTACAGCAGGAGTGTTGAGACAGGACTTGCTCTGCTTCTGCGATGTCCTGAATTACGTTTATTGACAATGTCAATCTTACTATATAATTAAGGGCTTGTACTTAAAAATCCACTAAGTGATTGTTGACTTACATAGTCAATTTTACAAGGGTGTAGCCTAAAAAAATAAATCTGAAAGACACTATGCAGATTTCTTCTAAATCCATTTGAGACATATGCGTAATACAGAAGTGCCCAGAGCATATAAAGCCAAATACTGAATCAAAGCTTTTCAATGCTGAACTGTATTTGCACATTTTTATGATACATAATCTTCTGATTTTTATTCTTTTAAGTAAAATAATACATCTATATAGGAGAATACATCTCTTTTTTCTAACATTGGAGATAAGAAAAAATACTACCCAAAAGCATTTTCAAAGAACCAAATCACAGATTTTTAGGGTTTCAACAGTTAATTTGTTTTGATTAAAGAGATCTTCCATACAAGACTTCATTATTCACATACTTCATTATTCACATACCTGTTTTTGATGTGGTAATATATTGCAAGAGCTACACTGTAAAGAAAAATATAGAGTTAACATCTCAGGATTGTCATATTGTCATATTAACATCTCAGGATGTCATATTAACATCCAAATTTAAAACTTAGCAGAACACACGACAAAAAAATATGCTCAATAGCCTACTTTCTTCTGTTTATTATTAGATGCCAGGTAAAACACTGTAAATAGGTCATCTGAGAATATTTGTTCAGCACACTCAAGTGCCTCCTTCCTACTAGTAACAAAGTACCTTCCACAAATACTCATACTCCATATACCAAGTCACACATGCCCTCCATTTAAAGCCCACATCCACTAAAGTAAATAACAAATCTCCTCCTGACATCCAAGGTTGAAGATAAGTGACACAAGTGTTGGATATTCACTCTGATTGTCCAATAATGCTGCAAGGCTAACTTGAAACATGTTAATCACCCTTGGCTTATGATTTTATATTTAAATCCACAAATTTCTGATTCTTTCTATGTAGTTACTCACATAGGAGACTCAAATACAAGGCTCTAACATTTTTATTGCATCAAGTTACTTATTTTAACTTAGGAAAGATACTTCCCTAAATAAGTTACTGCATTGTGCATTTCCCATGCTCTTCCATCACAAACCTACATGTAAGTACATCTGTTTATATTCTGCACACACTGTCCATAGACACAGAAAATTAAGATTTTAATTACATATACAAATAACTAACTGATCCCATTCACTTCTGAGACTGAAGAAAACTAAGACTTAGCTTCTCATGCTTACTCTCGAGTTTCCAACTTGTGACTCCAGATTTATCAAAGGATACATGCTTTACTCAGGACGCAGCTTTGCTGAAGGATAAAGCAGGAACAGCACTCTTCCCACTTATTCTAACAGCACAAAACCCAGCAAAAACTACAGAGGAATGAGGAGTGAGTTCAGCGATTCTATTTGCTGACGGTTTGTTTTGTCAAATTCACTGTAAGTTTCTTATGTCTTACAATGATGTTAAATTCCCCTCACAAAAAGCCTTTTAAGAGAGTGAATCAGTCACTCTATATTTTTCTTCCAGAATTTTTACAAGAAAATCAACACACCGCATGTTAGGAAAGTTATATGTTGGAGCTACCAAGTTAGTAGAATTGTAATTGATTTCGGTATTTTTTAAAAACATTTTTTCTCAGTTGAAAATAAATGTATTTTACTGACTTTTTATAAGCACTATAGCTTTCACTGGGCTACATCAGCTTTTAGCTCAAACTTGCTTTTAAAACTGATTTTTTCTATAGATATATGTAATAAGTTAAAAAATACTGTGTACCCATGGACTTTTAAAAGACACAGCTCTCGCTGAACATAAAAAACAGATTTATGAATGAATTTAATTTGACTGAAAGCTATTCAGCGAATGAATTAGTCCCAAAATTTAATTTTAAATTATGCCCCCAGGAACATACTTGCAGCTCCAGTTCACTTTACGAAAGTGGATGCAAGAGCATACATGCAGAGCTCTGCTTGGTGCCCATATTGTTGCTGTTGTAACAAAATAACAAATTAAGTTTAGGAAAATATTTACTCTTTAGAAATCTGTATCAGAATCTGAAGGTCTCTCAGAGCTGTAACAGATTAACTCAGCCCGATTTGTATTCTGCTTTTCACACACTGGTTCAGCTAGCATCCAAGGGGCTGTGACAGCGGTGCAGAGAGCAGCTTACGCAGCTTTCCATCGCCCTCCCCTGCCACCCCGCACGCTCTGAAGACCTCCAAGAGACATGCTAATATTTTAAACCCACCAGTGCATAACATGACCCAGAGGAAATAAATGAGCCAGCCAAAACGTAGCCCTTATAGATCTCCTTATGTGCAGTAGTCATTTGTCTGCAGCGACATCCAGGAGGGGGGCAGGAAATGAAGCTGTACTACAAAAACGATAATCCTGTGGTCTCCCAACCCTTAGATCTGCTACTTGTACAGCCAGACGGGAGGGAAGAGGAGGAAAATACTCAGAGGCCAGAGGCCAGTTTCTCACCCCACATAACCCCTTCTCTAAACTCTCCGACCCCGTGCAGCTGCCTGCCAGCCCCAGCCCTGCTGCTGCCCCTTTCCTCCCTCCTGACCCTCTGCTCTGCCCCCAGATGCCACCTCCTTGCCCCCAAGCTCCACACCCCAGGCTTGGGTTTCTGCCTCCCCTTTCATGGCTCTGTTGCTGCCCACCAACACCACGTCTCAGCTGCTGCCACAAGCCCAGCTCTTCTTTCCACGAATGGGCCCAGTTCCTGTGCTAAAAGGGTGCTGAAACTGGCCGTCACCCCAAGAGGCTGCACTTAAAAAAGCTGCATGAAAAGGATTATAGAGCAGAAAAGTATGAAAATCCCAGAGGGAAAAAAAATATCAAAACCTTAAAATCATTTTCCACAGCCCATCTGAATTATTTTTAAGTTACTCATTAGAGAAGCTTGAGGAATGCAAGACTGTATTTCAGACAGAAATAGCTGATAAGGAATTAGGCATTGGTCTGCAAATCCTTTCTCCACTCCCCTCCCTTTTTTTTTTCTTAAACAGAATAATTGAGAATGTGTTTACTGACCGCCAACATTTCTCTCTCATGTAAATAACTTTATAACATAGATTTGGACTTCATAAATTTTTGCATTGGATTAGATTAAGAGCAAACAACTGAAGAGAGTATCTACAACCATAATAAACAGCATAAACAGTGACTGCACATTCATTTTCTCATTTTTCCCTTCGCTTTACAAAGCGTAAAGATCAATACTTTATACACATCAATTTTGTTTCTCTCTAAACGGACACAGGCAGCAGTGAAACCTGAAATGAACATCTGAGACGTCACCCAAGTATAAGCCCATGTAGACACCACAGACAAAGCTCCCCACTGCTGTGCAATAAAGTGTTGGTGTCTCTGTACTCAATAAGGAAATAAATCTGGAGGCAATTCATTCTCATTTCAAACAGAAAATTGAAGAAAAGCTTAGCAAATGAACATTTTCTCATGAACTGAAAAAAAGCTCTTCAATTTCAGCAGATTTCAGATCTTTAGCGAATTCTGAAGTAAGTACTCAAGTAACCTTCTGAGGACTTATCCAAAGTGCACAGTTGAACATGGAATAACAAAGATTTCAGCTTATAGAGTTTGAGAGACTTAATTGCTGCTTGCTTGGGAGATATACAGTATTGGGAGTTTGATTACACACAAACCTAAAATCAGAGAAATATCCTTTGCTCATTCTATTCATTGCATCTTGAGCATGATTGGATTAAAAAGACTTACTGCTTCAAAAACTAAGCCCCTTGTGAAGATTGCTTAGTAATGGTTCAGATGTGTACACATATGTAATACATAATGTAGTTTCAAGTTAAAAAATACACAAAATTATTGAACCCACCATTTGATGGTATACTTGAGGTTTGGTTGACTGACTGTGCTGTCATCCAGGAAAATAGTGGAGCAGGAACTGTACTTCCTTCTCAACTGCCCAGGAGGATGCTATGAAAAACATGCAAAAGAACAATAGCAATTATGTAACACCAAAACATTTTTCTGAGGAGATGTAAGAATTTAGAGAAAACAAATTTTTCCGTCTCTCACAATGACGCACACAGTAATGTGATCATGTTTTGAAGCAGTTCAGAAAGTTCAGAAATAATTACTAGTGCAGAAGTCACAATTCCTGCCTGAGCCTTGCCTAACGCTTTCTTCAAGTCCCAATCTCTCCTCCTTCCCTCTTCCCCAAAATGCCAGGCAAAATCTTTATGCAGAATTACTCAAATCAAATACACAGATTTGGAAATAAAATATGTACAAGATCTATGTTCCTGTCCTCATTACAAAAGAACAAGTGGAAGAGTGAAAAAGATACCACATTAAAGACTGATTTAGAAACAGATGCAAAATGATGCTTAAAGAAAATTAAAAAAAAAAAAAAAAAGCAAAACAAGCCAAACAAAAATAGGATGAAATAGGGGAAAGAGGTCTTTACAGTGAAATTACTAACAGCTTTAAAAATTAATAGGGAAAACTCAGAAAAATCAGTTCATTAAAATAGAGTGTTATAGACAGGAAGAAAATTGATCTACAGAAGTAAGAGAAAGTACATATGCAAATAAAAATAGATTACATATCTCAATAGAAAAAGTTTTCAAGAAATTTCAATTCTATTTCTGCACTACTGAAAAAAAAAAACACATTGGAAAACACAGCAACAAAATGACATTTGACAATACTGCTTATTTCAGAGGATTTTTTTGTTGAGAGGGTTTCTCCTTCAGCTGTTTAGAGCAGCCAGAACTCCACCAGTCTAAAGAGAACAGTTTAATCGTACCAGCTAATAGCTCTCACAGTCCTTAATGCTCTTTGATTTCATCCTTGGTTATTCTACCTCCACTACTGAATAACTTGACCAAGAAGAGCCTGTATCAGTGAAGTTAAGGCACCTCAAATTACACATTGAACTTACAGCAGGATACATTTAAAATGCAGCTGGCACACTCACACAAAGTTTTTAATTTGCCTTACAATGAATGTTGTTTCAGCAGAGTCCAATGTCAGTACCACCACCAGTGGAAGCCACAGAGATCTACCAGCTCACCACAATCTAGGCTCTTCTGACTCCCATCTCAGTACATCTTCCCCTGCCTAATCTCCCAAACAGATATTATTAAAAGTGCCAGCACTCCATCATCTCCCTAATGTTTCGTGTTCCATTAGTTACAGACTTGTTAGCATTCATTAGATACAGAAGAGACAAGACTCCTGGTAAAACCCACATGCATCTGAGTCATCCTTCTTTTTATTTTTCCCAGCTACGAGCAAAAGAGCATTCAAAGTCTTCCACCAGTTGAAAAAAAATATTTCTGATGAAGCTGTTACAATAGTAGGAACATTATGCTAAAATGATTCCAAAATTCACCAAGAAATTCTATGAAGATCCACAACTTGATAATCTGTAGGCTGAGCTGCTTTTCTTGGGCTACAAAAGCTTAGTGGAAAAAAATGAAAGAGATTTTGTCCCCTCAAAAATTCTCCAAGAGTTTGGAAAGGTACTTTGTAATGCTTTGGAAGCTCACAATCCATCTACCTTCCAACCTATTACGTGCTAAGCAAGGCAACAGAAATAGAAAATTTAAAGCACTGGAGGTGTTAATGCCAACTAATGCATCATCCAGCACTGATGTATATGGAGAAAGTGACCAGGGCTCTGGTGATTTATAGTTTTTATTCTACCACAGTGTGGTTCATATTTCTGGGTTAGTACCTTCCACAGGTATGATAAAAACTTAAAAAACACTGAAAATGAGACTGCTTAGTGGTCTGGAAGGGTGGGAGGTACAGATACATCGACATCATAAAAAAAAAAGCACATGGAAAGTTCTAATTCTACATTAAATGCCTATGCTTTAAAGGTTGAGATGGAATTTAAGATAAACAGACTTGACCCATTTGAAGCAAGCATGAGTAAAAACAGAAAACAACTCTGCTGCAACACCACTGTCAGACTTAAATTTTCTTATGCAAACAGAACTTGAATATTTGATGCATGTCGATAATTAAAGCCACACAGCTTTTTTTCTGAAGCTACCACATCACAGAGCTCCCCACAGTTGTTAGGCTTAGAACTTTTCACACCTCAGAGAAATATGTGGTGTCTCATGCCTCGCTTTCCATTCGTAATGCCTTGGCAGTACGGGGTACTTCTCCCAGCCTGAAAAGTGGTGCCAAGCGTAAGCCTCCTCCCTTGGACATCCACACACACTTGGGCCCTGTGAATAACCAACCCATCGACAGAGCAACATTCCCAGCTTTACTCTAAGCTTCCAAGCCTCTACTCTTACGTAGCCATACGTTAAGACAGATAACATTTCCTGCCTTTTCCAAATCCCTGGAAAACACCCCCAGTTTCGTATTCTAGCTTGACTAAGCTGGAAGAAATCCATGGTCACACAGTCCAGGCAAGTAAGCTTTTCTGAGCCTCCATCAAATGCTGCAGGTGAACCTTCTCCATTCTTGCAAATTATTAAAAGTTTACTGAGCATCACCTCAGTATCCAGCACTGTCCTATACAGACACCCCACTTCCACGTCCATTTCAATGTCCTCCCACATCATACATGAGCTTAATGCCTTCACATTTCAAATGCATCATGCCTGCCCACATCATCTTCCATTTAGCAAGGTCAGAGAGGCTCTAAGAGAGAAAAAATGGAAGAGCTGAGACACAATATAGAACCTTCGAAGAAATTAGCCAAACCCTCTAACATTAAACCTACTACAGAAACTACTTGGAAAACTGTACTCTGCTTACCCAAGGATCATGTTCAGGTCGGAAGGCTGAGGGAGAATCCACAGAGGTCTCGCTTACTCAGCATTAAATATTGAGCAATAACTTTGATAACAGAATCAAAGTATTCTCTACTGAATTTACAGATGGCATTAACTTGGAGGACTACATATGTATTAGAAAACAGGGTTATAATCCTGAGCAATCTTGACTAACTTGAGAAGTGGTCTGCACAAAAATATAGCCCTGCAATCCATTAAGAACAGATGCAAGGCTATACGCTTTAGAGCAGAACCATCTGTCTAAATATGATATGGCTGTTGAGGCTGTTATATATAAACTGTTGAGGCTTTCATCAGATGAAAAAAGGATGAGTAGATCAAGCATATCACATGACAACAAATATTCTCTTTTATAAAAAACAAAGAAAAATATCACGCAGGAGTTATAAATAGCGCTACCATGTGTGCAACAGGATGGAGCACCCTTTCACTTGGCTCAGATGGAATACCACGTCCAGTTTTGACCACTGTATTTCAAGAAAGACTAATTTCTTTGATGATGAAAGATGAATCAACAGGAGAGAACATCGAGATTAATTGGAGGTTTGAAAAACTTGATTTAGAAGAAGAGACTGGAAAACAGAATAGTTTATTCTAAGAACAAAACAACAATGACCTCTATGTCATATTGAAGTGATTTTCAAAGAAGAGAACATTGTTCTCCACTTCCATTGATAAAGACATAAGAAAGCTTATATTCAACTAGGGAAAATTCAGATTGGACACAAAAGGGTGAGAGGACATAATGGCAAGAAAACAAATTAAAAAAAAATCCATTTTTGAATGGCAGGTATAGCTAAATTCTGGCTTGAGTGACTTGAGCAGTTGCAGAATTTCCATCACTGAGAGTTGTAAAGAAGAGGTAAAGCAAACATGGCAGGAGTAGCTTAGCTGTGGGATTCAGCTCTGAGGCAAGAAATCAGACTGAAAAATCTCTTGAGATGAATTCGGGACCAATTTTCTATCATTCTGTGATCTCTTTTGGAAGTGAGATTTTTCTAGGTCTTTACTCCAGAAGCAGTTGTTGTTTCTCTCATTTCAACCAAAGATCATTAAGGAATGCTGACAATATAGGTTATGATGATAACATAACAGCTTTTATCTTGTGAAGTTTCTTTCTTTACAGAAAAAGATCTATAACGGAAAAAAATGCTGTTTTAACTTGCTATGTTTTTACACATGTTACAGAACAAGCTCTAGGAGATCAAGACCCGATGTACTTCCTTTAGCAGCAGCTGTCTCTAGCTCTTAAAAACAGCAGTTTGGCCCTCGTGCACAGCTAGTACAAAGGAAACATCACTGCTTGATTTCTTTTCCGAGCTTCATCCTAGAACTTTCCAACTTTCCAAATCATTTTTTTTGATTTTGTTTTGTTTGAACAATATGCTTTACTTGAATCTTACATGAAATGCATCTTATCGGTAATGCAATGGCTTGGTTTGCCTGGTTTTTGACTTTTCTTAGCAAAAAGCCAGAGAAATTAAGTCACAGAGTCATCTAGGTTGGAAGAGACCTCCAAGATCACTGAGTCCAACCTCTGACCTAACACTAACGAGTCCCCCACTAAACCATAAGTCAAAACCATACAAGCTCTGCTGAACTGTCTCTATGTTCCTGCTATGACAGAAATCACAAGACATTCCTAACTAATTCAGGTTGCCTATACACACGAGGATGACTGTCTTGCAGGCTTCATCTTCAAATCATTCAGAGATTAAACTTGAATTTGCAGGGACAGGGGAAGTGTTAACACTTGTTTTGATAAAAGACATTTCAGGGTGTCCTTGGGCAGAAATACGTAACAGAGAGGTGCCCACTGAGCAAAACCCACACACAGAGTTGACCAGAACTGAGAGAGGCCAGCCCGGTGCTGGATGCGCTTTAGCAGCCCTTGTGTGGCGCTCTGCCCTGCCGCTCAGCAGGGTTTGCTCACTGGGGCACAGCACTGCCCTAATGAAGCCATCCAGCTTTTATAGCAGAGCTGGCCTTGAGCCAGTCAGCTTCCAGTCTGGCAGAGGAGTTTGTCTCTTTCAGTGCTCTTTTCCACTTGTCCATCAAAAGATAATTTGCGGCTTCTGCCTTAAATAATAATGGTGCTGTCTCTTCGTCCATCACACCAGGTGTAAGTTACTGCACGATTGTAGAAGGAATTTTTTAAGCAGTATCTCACCCGTGGAAAAACTGAAGCTGGCTTGCGCCCATCTGTGGAGTTATGTCCATTAGCTTCAATGCAACAGAGACTGGCCAAAATGCTACTAGGCAAAACTGGCATGTGAACATGCACGTGAAGCCAAATTACAGCAGTAAGCAGGGCTGCTTCTAACTTGGAAAAGGGAGGCTCCTAACTTGGGATCTTTTATTGCTTCAGGACATGATTTAGTACTGACAAGATTATTCACAGAAGCAACATGATCTTACAGGTCAACAAAGTGCTTTCCAAAAATCAGGCAAGCCCTGCAAGCCTCTGCGCTGCTCTGTAAAATCCTGCATTTATTTTCACCTTGCATAACTTTACACTACAGCACAATTGTCTATATCTAGTGGCTACAGGGGGGTATATTCACCTGAACAAAAGCTACAGGAAACCGCACCATCATATACATACACTTCTCTGTCGACATTTACAATAATAAAAAAAAGACCAGTTCAACCACTCTGAAGCAATACCTGTTGTATCTTACCCATCTGTGACATGATTCAGCCTTGTTCTCAGCTGATTAGTCTCACCAATGTTTTGATAACGTTCAGAACTGATGCCTTAGACTAGATCTGTACTTGCAGGTTTCTTGAGCTCTCAAAGCTTGTCTTTCTTCATGTCTACTACAGAAAACTGTGTTAGGGTACCACCGAGCCCCAAGAGAGCTCATCAGCCATTGGCAAACCCTTCTGTAGCACACACAGACCCCACTAAACCACTGATAAAGCACCTTGCTTTCCAAACCTGAAGAGATTAAATATTTTTTGGAACACTAAAAGCAGCCCAGAGGCTTATATTTACATAGCATATAACTGCCAGTGTTGTGCAATTTGACCAGGAAGACTTTACTAGGCTCCCAGCGCAGCAATTATTACACAGTAATCTTGCAAAAGAATTCTGCCATCTACTTTCATTCCACCTTAAAAGTTATCTTTGCTTCTACCCCTACAAAAGTTTGTCACTTCATATAACATTGCATTGAGGCTGATAGGAGAGGTTAAGAAGTCTTCAACTTAAGAAGAAAGAGGATGAAAAATATTAGGAAAAGCATTTCAAAGAATAAGTTCAGTTAAGGCATCAAAGAGAACCTGTTGATTCTAATAGGAAGCCTGAAACAGCATTTGTTAGGAATGGCATTGGTATAGGGAACCTGCCAGATGGGCCAGATGGACTATAAAGGCTCCTCTAGACCTGTGTTTTTTGTGATCTTGCAGTGGAGAGGAGCAAAGACCAGATTAAGCAATCTCTAGGAGAGCTGCAAGAGTACCCAAGAAGCCTCTAATCTATCTTCCAGTTTATCTTGTTCTTCTCTTTGAGTGAGGAATGTTAATTAAAATATCTCAAGGAATTTGGACAGCAATTATAAACTCTTACAATAGGCAGCCCGAGGCAGTCCACCTCACAAAAACATCTCATATTTTATATTTTGCTTTGCTTTTTTTCATGGATTCAAGTACCTTTCATGCCATGTTCCCACTTCAGCATGTACCGTATTTACTCTCCTAATCACTAGCTGAAAGTATTTGATTACCAGTCATATGCCCAGCAGTTTCACAATAGGAAAGCAGAACAGCCTCTTTATCCACTCTGACAGGAAAATTTGGGGGCTACACAGGAGCAAATACCATACATCACTTCAGGCATGCTAAAACGCTCACAGAAGTTGCTTGTGCCACACAACACACACAAAAGGGCCCCTCCGTTCTCTGCAAGTCCCCATCAGCAGGGCTGCCAGTGGGAAGAAGCCTCCCCTGAGGTGAACCACGAGAGGATCGCTTACAGGGACTGGGTTTCTGGCATTCGTGATGCCCAGGAACTTTTCCCCAGGATGCTGAAAAAAAGCTTTGGTCTATATACAGATGTTTATTTCTCTTCTTGGAATGATAAGATGGTATTCGTCTGCTGGAAATCTGACTGCCCAGTTCCCAGGTCTGCAGATAGTGGAAGCACTTCCAGATCCCTCAACAAAATGTGCAGAAAGGAAGCTCTTGCTACAAGGCTGAAGAGTCTTCAGAATGCAAAAAAATAGTGCTCACGAGAAATTTCTCTTTTCCCAGAAACAGCAAAAAAATATCCCTTATTTTTACTGGCTATTACTGTTCATAAACATGGAATAGGCTTTAAAAGCCTCTATTGTCAAGGAGAAGAAAATTATTTGGGAAAAAAGGATTTTCATCCTGTCTGAAGGGGAAAATTTGTAGCAGAAACTTGACAAGGAACAACTTTCCCTTCCCCTGCCCTGCTCCTTTCTCCTGGAAGAAAAAAAAAAAAAAAAAAAAAAAGATAATAAGAAAAAAAATCCAGCCAGAACAAAAACCTAGCTACTGCAGGTAATAATAAGAATCCACTCCTTCTCCACCCTCCCCTTGAAAACATAAAACATATCTTCCTGTTGGCTCTCCCTGTACAGGCAGAGGCACTGATGCAATCTCTCGTCACTGAAGAAGGAAATGTCTCTATCTCAGTCTGCATCTTTATCCCCCTCAGCAGCTTGACTAAGCAGATTAAAAGAACAGACAAGCGCACACTGAAGAAGCATTAAAGGCATAACAAAAACCAACTGCCAGCTCAGTGAGGAAGGACAGCAATCGGCTGCAACTGCTCAGGCATTAAAATAGGCTGGAAGAAAGCGAGCACAGCAGATACCCTGTAGGTAGGTGGCTCCCTCGCTTAGCCACAGGCTTCCAGCCCCCTATGAAGACGAGCGCTGCAGCCGTGCAAAGGTTTCAACACCACCCCAAGGCTGTCATCTCCCTGGGTTCTGTGGGAAGAGCGAGAGCTGACGGCTTCTCCACGGCACCCTGTCATCCCTGCTTTCACTCCTTCCCCCTTGCCTTCCCCACCCAAAAAAGAACAGCTGCTGGCTTCTTCCCTCACACCTACTGACAAGGTGAGTCTGAAGCTTGGCAAGTGCCAGCCCCTGACAAAGCACAATCAACCAAAGCAGGAGCCCCCCTGTTTGGATTTGGGGATAAAAGGAAACCATCCAGCCAATGAAAATATTCTACAGACAAAAGCAAGCAAGAAAGGAAAAGAACAATGGCCTGAGATCATACTGAGAAAGTGCATTTCTAAATGAAAACCGTGACAGGAAAATAAGAGCAAAATAAACTATTTGATAGACATTCCTTTAAGCTTCCAGAAAATTATTCCAGAAACTGCCACAAATTGTTACATATGATCAGAGAGTCAACTTCAATTTATTTCTCATTTTTCCTGGGTAACAAATTAAATCTGTATATATGTAAGTTATTGTTCTCATCTGTTACTACATGGGCCTAGACAAGCCATTAAAAAAAAGGAAAAGGACAACATTTCTTCATACTTCTCTTGCTAACCACATTGATTAGCTGGGAGATGTTCAACTCTTCCTGCAAAATAAGTAGCATTCCACAAAAAGATTAAAATAAAAGTCTTATAAAAGCATTCCTGATTATTTGATACAAAAGGAGACTAAGTATATGCAGACTTACAAAAGAAGAAAAAAAGATGACGTTATGGAAAAACACAAAAGTGAAGAGTGCTGCATGATGGTGAGGAGTTCTCGTAAAAGAAAGAGAAAACAACACTCCAAAATTTATGTTCTCTGGCTTGATTCCTTCAGAGCAGATGTGGGGACTGAGCACCAACAAGGAAACAGATGAGTAGCAATAGCTCCTGTTAGAAATGCACTTAACACAACAATGAAAAATGGTGAAAAAGAAATGATCAACCAATATATGTATTGTATACTGTAAATTCACTTATCATGTAAATACTACCCAAGATTTATCACTTACAACTGTTAAATCTATTTTCCTTGCATTTCTTCAAACAAGGCAGTCTAGGGAAATTACAACAGCTCCCTGCAGTCTACAAACCACTTCTGCTAAGACCTCATGTAGAGCAGGCCACAACCACCACTTCAAAAACGATCACCAGCTTCTGCGTCAACTTCAGCAGACCCAGTTCTTAGGAGGTGCTGAATGAACACTCACAGGTGTGCTCAAGTCAACCGTATCTCAAATCATCTCATTAGCTTCTATGTCATAGGCCACAGTTGAAAATATTGAGATTATCTTTGAACGTTGGCTAAAAACTTTATTAACTTGTAAGAACATAAATCTAACTATAGTAAGGACTTCAGCTTCGTAAGGTTTTTGGTTTTATTTTTTTTCTTTTTTGAGATATGTAATTCAGAAGAGGTACTTTGAAAGTACAAAGAGATTGGATTTTAGTCGTAAACCAGACTGAGGAAAGTTTACATCTCTGCAACCTTAGCTAACGCTCTAAATGATACTTGAATAAAAGAAAAATAGGAAAGGGTATATTGCTTAGGGTATCAGCTGTACAAGCTGCTACATCTAGCCCCCAACAGCACAACTCCTCAGGTCATCCTCCTCCTTTCTGCAACAAGTCCAGTGTTGCCTAAAAATGTTTTGTACCAGGGTTTCCAGTAGTGTGCTTACAGGAGAATTTGTAACAGCCATTTCTGTTCCATCTGCCATAGGAATCCATTCCCAGTCTGCCTGATGCAGAACACATCTTTTACATGGCATGAAAAGATTCTGTGACATGTGAGAATTTTACCCATGTGGCAAGGTGGCCTGACACAGAAACTCTGTCAATACCTTGATTTGCAGTGCCTGTGTATTCCTGTTTTTGCTTTGAACTCTCCAAGTTTGAAGCTAAAAAGCCTGTTGGAAGTTACAGAGCTCACATTATCAATTTTACAGGGACCCAGCATATTAACTTCACAATTTTATAACAATACAATGGCAATGCAAACTACCCTCACATGCACTGCAAACAATCAGAATGTTTTACAGAGGAATAGAGGCTGGGAAGCACAGAGAACATCTGCTGACCTGCTGCAGCCAGCCCTACCAATTGAATAAACCTCACAGTATTTCACGACTTTCTCGAAATCTTTACTCTTGGGAAACTGAACATCTCAGTTTGCTTTTGAAGTGTCAGAAACCAGTTCTGGTTTTTCACCCTACTCAGCTGCTCAATCCTGCCTCTGTGCCACCCTCCCTTTGTGCAGGTGCAAGCACTGAAGTAAATCACATTTAGGAACAAAATCCATTTTTGCTTTTAGCTGTGCTGAATCTACCTGCACGCAGGCCCTAATCCAGTTTAGTCATAGCTGCACAGACGTTAGCACCAGCACAAAGGGAGGGAGAGTAGAGGATATAAACCAAATCTGCTGCTTTCAGCAGCTTTACCAGCTTAAAAATGATTCATGAAATGGACTACATTTCCAGATCGAGAGAAGTTTGAGAACTCTTCCCCATTTCACCCTAAAGGCAAACACCATTTGAGAAACAATTAGCTCTCTCCCTCCCCAATTTTACCGGGGCATGAGTCCAGAACAAGGCTTAACTTTCGGGGACCCACACTGGTTCCAGGTGCTTCGGTAGTACAAGCAGTGGCAAAGAGCCTGATCCTGCACCCAAAGCAGGCTACAGGAGACTTGCTCTGAGCGTCCCTGGGAATTCAGTTCTAACATAAGAGAACTGAACTGAACTGAAAAATGCCCACGGCACAGAAGTGTATCAAAACCCCATCCTTGTACTCAGCACGCACCACATGACAAATACACATTTACATTGCATCAACTCTGCTCAGGCATTTCAAGACTTCTGTGTAAATATGAAATGCTACAGACTTTCTGCCAACAGCAAACATACATACAAATACAATTTAAAGTTTTGATTTATTTTTTTTTTTATAATAATTTTCAAAACCATGCTGATGTTTGCTGCTCTTCATCCCAGGTAGCAGTTAACCTACAGACACTGGCTGCAAGAATGACACTGTCCTCAAACCAACAGACCCATTCAGCTAGCTCAGTAGGCAAGACCTATCCTTCTGGATCCTGATGCAGAACAGACATTTGAAGCATCAGCGCTCTCTCACCAATATGGAAATAACGTGTGAAAACTCTTATTTACTGTATAATATAGACAACAAGGAGAAAGCTGCATAGCGAGGCATTTTCACTTACGTGGTTTATATAGAGACTCTTGCGTTTTTCTCTCACTGCAAAAAACACAAAATATGATAGAAATATTACATGACTATTTTTCCTGATTAAGCTTGTTATATACCATTCATAATAAAAACAGGAGACTATCTACGTGTAACATTGTCATTGCTTTTGCACTAACCAAGTACACATACATCAAATAGAGAAAAACACGTATCTGTATGTTTAAAGGCATTTACACTCGCTAGTGTGGTGAGGGATTAAAATTCTCATCCTTTTGGGTACTTCACTAGGTGTTGGTCCGCGTGGGGAAGTTAATATGCAGTAAGCTACAGTCTGAGTTAGCAACAGATCCTTCACCACCCTTCACCAGAGATCTGCGTGGGCATCACCCGTGCCTTTGTGCGAGGCACCTTGCTGCAAAGTGGCCTACTCTGCCTTGCAGGTATGAAAGCACCTAAAGAGCTGCACCATGAAGTCAGCAAATTCTCATTGTAGCTTACTGTGCACTAACTCCCACTGAAGAGCCTTGAAACCATATGTGTTACACCACTGGCTTCTATAATGGTAAGGTGCAAGCCTGAAGCTATTACTCATGTCGATATAACAATGTAAGCGTATTACATTGGTGGGTAAGAACTAGTCACCACAAGCAAGGGTTGCAAGTCAAAGCCACAGTTATTAGCCAAAATATTCACAAAGTAAACAGCAGCAACAAGGGAGACAGATGTACAGAGTCTTAATTGTCAGGCAAATACTTATCACAGCTGATTAAATATACTCTATTTAATTTTTTTAAGCACTTTCCCAATTAACTCACCCCATAGAGAGCCCATAGAGCTCCGTTCCAGTGAAAATACCACAGCATTTAGGATACAAGTCTGGAGGCAACTAATTCATAAATCAAACTGCAGGATTAAAGTAATAATGGTTTCATGCTGTAGATGATTAAATGCACTTGGGTGCACTATGAGTTGAAAGCTACGCAACCCAATGCACTTAGCAAAATAAGAGCAATGTCGCAACGACAGGCTAGCCTGTCCATTCCCTGTTGGATGAGAAGCCATTATTCGTGACTTTTTAGAAGCAAGCAATCTCACATAAACAAGGTTGTATGTGTGGATACTGTGAAATAATTGTGTTTAATGCAGACATAAAATGAAAAGAAAATAAGGAAAAACTTTAAAAAATCCTTACATAATTTTCCTCCCAGGGAGCAGAAAGGAGAATCACACATGACAAGATGTTAGCCATGTCACTTAGTACATGCTCAGATCCACAATTATGGACATTGTATAAGAAACAGAATTAAACAGGAGGAGCACAAAAATTCAGATTGTCTAGCGAATAGTTAAACTGCTTGAAATCCTGCTAAAACACTGCACTACACTTACGTTCCATATACTGCATTTATAACCAGCAAGGGACATAAGTAACCTCCAGGGAAACAACAAAATGTTGACAGGTACTCACTTCTAGAACAGAGCAAGTATTTGTCTAGTATTGCATATTGCAATATACAGGCAGTAAACAACTCTGATAAACTGCATGTACACCTAACAGAGTACACAGGTGAAAATTAACAGCTATTAAATACTTAACTGTGTTCAAAATTTCACAGTTAACAGACAACAATCACAATTTTACCATACACAGAATTATTATGGACAAAATTCTATAAACACAGCCTGCATATGAACTCCAAATCCCAATTTTTAATCACCTTTTTTCCCTACCTTCATCTTTATCTTCTGTATTTTTCCTTGTACCCATTATATTATTCAATAAAAGTACAATTATCTATTGACCAAAGCAAGAACATCACTTGCAGCTCATTGCCATTGCTATCTCCTGTCTCCAGAAGAATGTCTCACTGTATTTATACAGACCCCTCACTTCTCACTGTTCAAACACTGCTTGTGCTGCACATTCTTCCAACCACCACCTTGACCTCCTTTCCCTTATTCTTCCCACATAACAGAAATTCAGTTGCCTTGATTGTTCAGTGAGGCAAGAAGGCAGCTGTGCTTTCGTGCTTCTGGACCATTCTGCCACGGCGTGGGGCTCAACTCTTTCCAGAACATATGCTGATGGGAAATAGGGCAGAGCAGAAACCCATTTTGTCACAACTGCTCTCTTTTGTGATCATAAACCTCCTATTAGAAAAAGGACAGACAGCTACTGCAAAAAGGCAGGAAGACACTTCTGCCAGGCTTCCACAACTGTTGTTGTAGAAAGGCAATTCTCTGTTACTTGGCTTCGGTGAGTTTAGAGATGCTTTCTACTGCTTGCGTGGTGTTCAGCAGACCACAGACTGTAGCTTTATAATTAACCATCATTTCACAGCATAAACTCCTAACTACAACTCCAGGCTTTTGACTTTGATGGGTTTTGGATGAAATGATGCTGAACAGATTTAGAGTCACAGTTTAAACAATTTCATGAAAAAAAAAAAGTATTTTATTTCTTATATTTTAAAACTTGAAAGTTGGAATGAAATTCTTCAAGTGGAGACTGAGATACTGCCAAATTTTCTTATTTTTCTTCATTTCTCATTTCTGCGGGCACTTTCTTTTGTTATTATTGAACTTTTGCTATTGTAGGAAAACATACCCTGAAATAAAAGGGAGTGAGGAAATACACACACACACATATATATGTACATGTATGCATTTTTCACTGAGATGTAGTAGATGTCTCGTTTGTGCAATTTCTATAGACAACCTCAATGCTACCCACACCAGCACAGAAGACAAAATCCTCAAGGATAACATCAATGAAGATGTCTCACATTTTGTTTGCAGATCATTTTATTTTGTCTTGTCTAAGAAACAGCAGACTCATCCTGCTTAACAATAAAAATAAAATGCAGCCTAGTTTACTCCTATCCACTGTATAAATATAATTTCAAAATGTTATTTGTCTAAAGCCAATTGTTACACTGATATTGCAAAATTTAGCCAATAAATTCAAATGTGTAAGGCCCAATATAAGTTAGGAAAACAGGACAACCGTAACCCACTTACAGGAAAGACCAGTACCCTGAAAGAGGAAACACTGTCCTCTTGCTATTAAAAGGAAAGGAAGTGACATTATTGGAATGCTGGGGTTTGGAAACCCTGGCTTAACCACAACCACGCACTGAACAGTGCATGGCTTTTCAGTCATCCAGCTCGTCTTGTTTACAGGCCAAATTCACCAAACAAACAAGAACTTGCATAAAGTACTCAAAGTTGTTAAAGAAATAAAAGGTGATTCTCTACTATCTCCCTAATCAGGGAGAATCACTCATGTAAGATGTAGCACCTAGTAAACTCCTACAAAGAGCTGGAAGCATTTTAAAAAGCTATTTTAGTTAGATATCAAATTAATATTTATTGTGTCTTCAAATCCTCTCCAGAGTCACTGGACTCTCAGGTAATTAAGGGTGTAGGCAGCGTACTGACTGTGAGGGCCAGGACAGGTCCAGGTGCTTAGCCTGGCATCTAACAGAACAGTGGGAAATTCAGACCATATAACACCCAGAGATGCCACGTCCTGTTCCACTGTATTTGGGGTAGTGAACTTGTTGCTCTTCACTCATGTGTTGCTCACAAGCAGCTCAAAGTGCAGCTCCTGTGCCAGGGCAGTACCACAAGCTCACCAGAAGAAAGCCAAATGTGGGTTTCAGAAAGCCAAACGTGGAGTTGCCTGAAGACAACGCTGCCACATTGCTCTTGCCTGTAGTTATGGACTGGCTCTTTCCCACTATACAAATATGTAATGGACACTCAAAAGCCACAGCCGGATCCTGGATGAAACCCAGAGTCCTGGTATTCCTCAGCTCTCCGATATGTGTTTTAAACATCTGCAGTTCTTGTCTATAAATATATTTTCATTTACTGTTAACAGTCAGGACAGCCCAACACTATATATGTAACGGAGAGAAGTAGTTACATGTCCAGGTTAGGTGTTTACAGTATTGCCAGTTCAGCTCTCCCCTTCCACACTAACTTCAGGTACCTTGTAGATCTCCTAGGTCCTACAGCAGGCTGTCACACTCAGGGGTGTTAGGAGTTACCATACCGTTCAGGGATGTTGCCTATCAGCTCACTTATTTCCACGACAGTACCAGAATACAGCCAAGCAAAATGCCAAAATGCTTATGACAGTGAGTTGTCCCACCTGAATGGCATGATTTTTGGCAATAAATCAGTAGATAACTGTTTGCAGAATTTTATTTTTTTTTATTTTGTACAAGCCTTTGCATTTTTACCACCTTGATCAAGGATAGTTGAACAGATCTTATACCCTTGTTGAAAAAGTTTCAATATTTTTTCAATAAATTCATTGTTCTCACTCAAAACCATGTAAGTTTTTGTATTACTTAAGCTAGAACAAGGTTTCATAGACCAACCCTAGCATGGGTGTAAACTATCATATTAAAAAATTCTTACAGCTAACTCCATCTTGCAATAAATTAACCGCTATTACTACAAGTAAGAATAATCACTAGGTGTGGTCAAAATTTAAGTTGGTGGACCTGGAATTGTTTTTTCATTTTTCTTTTCCAACAAACTGCAATGAGAAACATGCAGCATCCATATGGGATTATACAATCTCAAAGCACTATAAAATAGACATCGATCTTGACAACACAGTATACTACAGAAATATTATCATACTCATTTCACAGACTACCAAGGCAGACCAAGATGGTAAATCACATCCAAAACTACATAATAAGGCATTGACAGAACTACGCTGAATTCAGGACAATCTGAAGGGCAAAAGAGGTACTCATATAATCAACTCTTCAATCAGGGCCTAAATGTATCCTCTTTGTACTAGTCAAGCTCAAAAATTAGCAAGAAATATACAGTATGTGAAAACTACATTTTCTTTTTAAAGTGATATCCTTGACACTGCAATTTACTATGTAAATCAAAAATGGCATTTATAGGCAACAGAAAGAAGGACAAAGAATTCATACAGTTCAGAATTACAATGTAGAAATTGCTTTGAAAGTCTTGGTAGAAAATAATGTGTTTTGCATCAATTATTCTCATCTACTTCTAAAACAACATGTCATACATGTCCAACAGGGAATGAAAAAGCCAGAGTAAATGGCTTCTGTTCTACTACGTCTATCAAGAGGCCTGCTTAACAGATGTAATTCCAGAGAGATTATTTTGTCTATGAATAAAAAATAATAAAAAAAATACTCCAGACAAATATATGATTACATCAAATCCATAATGAAAGAAGACAGAACATTTGGGTGGGAAGACAGTTATTTTGTTATTAAAATTTAGTACTGAACTCATTTACAGTATCAGCTATATCAGAGGAAACTCTGGACTGTCTTCTAAGCTAATGTAAACTGTCATTTTTCAGGAAAATACTTCTAAATCTCATTTCCAAGAAGCTTAGCCTGTTGTTCAGCGTGTTAGAAGAAAACAAAACAAATTTAAAAAAACAAAACAAACAAACAAACAAAAAAACAAACAACAACAAACAGTTGCACAGATACTTTTTAAAAATATATTAAGCTTTACCTATACTTGTAGTTTTGATACAATGACTACTTGGATCTTATAATTTCAAGATGACAGGACTCAAACCTGTATCTTTTACTGCTCAGTATGACAAAATAATTAACTAAAGGTTTGGCTTCTTTCAACTCTAATCTGATGCCTATAAAAGCCTCTTTTTGGGGGAGGGAAATTATACATTAAGTAGCTATCACATGCATTCTAACAAAGACTTCATAGATAACTGCAGTAGTGAATACTGTAATAAATTCAGTAACCTACCATCTGTTTGAGATTTACTGAGAAATATCGTACTGGCCCGTGGATGATCTGATGGGTTGAATTCCATGTTCAAATCTGGAAAGAAACAAATTTTAAAAATAGCATGTTAAAACATTTGATAATCCAGCAGTATGCACAGATTTTCTTATTAAGAAGACCGATTTTACATTACTGTAAAATAAAATCAATCTCGATGTCCACTTTTTTTTTCTTTTTTTTTTTTTTTTTTTTATTACCCTTCACACAAGTAGCTCTTGTTGGTATGCAAATGCTTTGCATTAACACAGCTTTGGGATTAGACTTGTGTTCTAAGGGCTGCTTTGCTTTTGGATGAAAACAGATAAAGCAGCTTGAAAAGCCTGTACACAAGAAGTTGGGAATTATCCATTTTCCATTAGTTTCTTCTTCCATACCCCGAAGCCACTGCTAAGTGCAGGAATACAGCTTGTTGTATGTAATTACAGAGGCATGAAGTATTATAAAACAAATATGCAGCCCTCTGTAGATAGATGGGTTTCCATGATTAGATGTGATTACATAGTAGGTATTGAAGCTAGCTAAATGTAAACGAGTTAAGTCTAGCCCAGACTGTTTTAAATGGTCAAGATTACTAAAGCTTAGAACTTTTCTGACACTTCACGGGTGAACATACTTCTTGCTGTAACTTCTAAAAAAAAGTCCTCAAAACAGGTTGAAGACTTGAATCTATCACAGCATATATGAACTTCGAGAAATGTTATTTTCCCTAGTAGGATTAAAATCCCTTGAATTTACTTGTTCCAAAATTCCACTCTGCTACCAATTCTTCAAACACTTGAATGCTTGCATCCACTTGAAAGCATGGTGCTAAAAACAGCACACCGCTTTTTATCTTTTTTCTTGCTCTCCCAGTATAACTGCTTCAACCTTAGTTCTTTTATATTCCCTTGATCTCTAGATATACTTTCTCTCGCATTTGATACAGGCCATTTATGCAAAACTACCTATGGGCATTGATAAGTTTATCTCTGGTGATTCACCCAGGCTTTCTACATTTCTGTCTCCCCTCCATCTCTGAAAACTCACAAAAACTGAGAATCAAGTACAGACTTCATGCTCTCCTGGTTTCCTTTCCATCTCCCTGTATTCTGCAGCCCATGTGATCGTGATCATAGAGTCATATCCCAAGTTGGGAGGGACCCACAAGGATCATCAAGTCCTACTCCTGGGTCCCCGAAGGACCACCCCAAAACTAGACCCTATGTCTGAGAGCTTTGTCCAAATGCTCCTTGAACTCCAGCAGCTCAGCGCCGTGACCACTTCCCTGGGGAGCCTGTCCCAGTGCCCGACCACCCTCTGGGTGCAGACCCTTTCCCTAACCCCCAGCCTGACCCTCCCCTGTCCCAGCTCCATGCCATCCCCTCGGGTCCTGTCGCTGTCCCCAGAGAGCAGAGCTCAACGCCTGCCCCTCCGCTCCCCTCGTGAGGGAGCTGCAGGCCGCCATGAGGCCTCCCCTCAGCCTGCTCTGCTTGGGGCTGAGCAAACCCAGGGCCCTCAGCAGCTCCTCATATGCCTTCCCCTCCAGACCCTTCACCATCTTTGTAGCCCTGATGAGCAGCCTGACACGCTGCTGGTACTTGGAGATCACTTCTGGAGTAAATAATGGCCTTCCTACTTCCTAGGAAGAACCTGGCAATATAAACAAATACAAACAATTCTTCAGTTAGAAAGGGGGCTTATTGCTATTATCAAAGCCACAAAGGAGAGGGTGAAAAAAAAAAAAAAGAAAAAAAGAAAAAAAAAAAAAGACTTTCAGGGGAAGTAATTTTGATTCTCTGAGAAACCACACTTCCCAGCCAAGCATGGAGAAGATTTTCAGTAGGCCATTCTCCTACTAGAAGTTCTGAATTGGAAAGACTGGGAATTGGAAAGAGCATTCTCTTGTTACTGTCTGCAGCTTATCTAGACATGGAGATGAAGAAGAAAAATTACCCAGCATGACAGATAGCGCTGGTGAAGATTGTTTTTCATTTCAGGATAGTTCTTCCATTAAGCTAAATTTCCATTTGCATCAGGACGCAAATCATTAAGTAAAGAATAATCAGTATTTTAAAACAGCAAAATACATTGCTTTTTATCATCCTGTTAATCTTCCATCAAACAGCACAATACATTACCAGTAAAAAGTGCATTTTTTTTATAAACGGTTACAGACAGTTTTTCTATAAAACCCTTTAAAGTACAGCAAGGCAAATTCAGTCAACAAAACAGGACTGGTAAAAATACAACTGAACTCAACTGTCAAAACACTGCCCCCAAAGAGGCGAGCATTCCTCTCCTTCATGCCTAGAAAATTGTCTGCTTGGGGAGTAATAACAGCCTGGTACAGGTTTACAGTCTGCTTGCAGGGCTGAAAAGAAAGAAAACCAATTCCCACATCTTGCAATCAAGTTGCAACTATTTGAGATTCCTGTGTTATAAAAGACTATTATGCAGAAGCAGTGAAACAATGGAGGACTTAAAATCTTTCTAAAAAAGCATAAACTGTTATTCTGGCAGAAGCTGAAAGAAGGCCAGCAAGATCCCACCTCAGCAGCTGCAGAGGCCAGAGCAAGGATTTGGAACCAGCCTGGGAGAGACAGATCCCTCCTTCCAGGCAGCACCATGGCTCCGTCCCACTCCACCTGCCCCAGACCATCCATCCTGAACCCTTCAGATTATGTGTCTTCTTCTGTCCAAGATCCTTCTTTCACGCCCTCCCCCAAAACAGCAGCCAAACACATCTGTCTGTTTTTCCTTCAAGTGCCCTCACGAAAATTAGAGGAGATAACATGTCTAAGGGAGAGGCAAAGCCCATCAGGCTTGGTCACCCAGTGCAAGGTGGCCAGAAGAAGGTAAGTGCTACTAATAGAGGCTGTCTCCCTGCTCCCTTTGAGGAACAGCACAGCTCCTGGGGGCTTGAAAAGCCCTGGTTGTTTGGTGTGTGCCTGCAACTCCACCACTCCCTGTTCTTCCCAGGAGAAGCGTGAGGCAAATCTGAGCACCCCACAGGCCACCAGCAGGACCATGCTTCTCCAGGCCATCACTGCCACCATATGGAGAGATTAAAGCAGATACAGTTTCACAACACAGAAGGAAGACTTTAGTTGCTAGTTGACCTTAGATGTCTCCATTTACTGTACAGCTTGAAAAGAAATGCCTCTTTGAATCTGGCAACAAATTCTTACACATCTGTCATTATAAACAGTGCCGTAAGGGATCAAATGCTATCAGCATGTGAGGTTACTAACGTGCCACCAATGGGCATTACCCATCCAAAAGTTACCTCCATCCCAAAATCATACTGCTTTCGTGATCTTAGTAATTCTTTCTAGCATTTGAAAAGCATTCACGAAAAACAGCCACAATATGAATGCTTTACCCATTTTGTAATGGAATAGCTGATGACAGAGAGAGATTTAAACTCACACAAGCAATATTCAACTCTTAGAGAGGCAAGTGAGAGCCAGAATTTCAATCATCAAAATCTGTACAAAAATTTGATCCATTACTAGCAGTCTGCTCTGTGACTCATCATAGCCTTACAAAGGAAGGATTTGAAGTGGATATTTTTTCTAGCAGTTACCCTGCATTCCAAAATGCTTTTAAGAAAAAAAAAAGTCACTGTCTCTCCAAATCCCAAATCCTTCACTATAAATTTTATTTCCAGGAAATACTTGTTCATGATTAATGGACATTCTTCTTAATTACAGATTCTTTGGTTTTAGAGTTTCTGCAAGGATTTCATTTATTTTAAAAATGATGGAGCAAGTAACAATTGACACAACGATTTAGAGAGCAACCCAGTATCTTGAAAGAATTTAAGATTACAATAATTATCATCAATAATAAATACAAATAATAATAAATTATTAGTGTTTATTCTTTTAAAATATTTAAGTGTAGATACTAGGTATTAAACTAGCGAAACACTTATGAAGCCTTAGCCAACCATAATACCTATTTCTATAAGTTGCTTCAGTAAAGCTACTTAAATTTGGGAAGGAAAAAAAAGAGTAACAATGCATTTTTCTCCTTAATGGCATGTTTTTAATAGTGAAGTCACTTAAGATACAGTAACAAGTTAATTGCATGCTGGAACATACCCAAGAACTACACAATCCAGTACCATGCTTTTGTCCACAGTGGGCACCTCTGATTTTGACATCTTTTGTTCCAGTTAAAATAAATGCAAGATGGAAAACCCACAAATAAATCAACCCCTCCTGACCACCACTGAAAGTAAAATTAGCTAGGCTCTACTTTCTTCCAGAACATAAACCCATGATACATGACAGTATCATTTGCAGTTCAGATCTCATATTCGAGATTCCCAAAAATTTATGATTCTAGAGCAAAAAAAGCCCTACATCTTATCCCTCTGTACTGGAGTTAGTCAAACCTGTAGCCACCTAACAATAATTGAGACCTTAAAATCAAACCAAGAAATGTTACATAGAGAGGAAGTATTTTCCTAGATCTCTTCATAGTTCAAAAATCACTTTGGATTTTTTTTCCCCAGTTCCAAAGGACTAAAATATAGCTCCCATATTGGAAACACCTAAACAGTGTGATGTCCCATGAAAGTTTCAGGTTTTATTTGACTTCTCAGGATTACAAACCAAAGGTGTGTGTCTATTTATAAATGTACACATAGGCATGCATAAATCTGTATCTATAATAAAGACAGGTATTTATACAGATACATATATATCTATAAATATATATATGTAGAGAAAGATGCATCTCTATTATATATGTCATTGTCTTGGGTTTACATGACAAGGTTATATTAGCAGGGGGCCTGCAGAGGTGGCTTCTGTGAGCAAAGCCCAGCTGCTGCCCCAAGTCAGATCAGAGCCTGCTCCAGACAGCTCCAAAAGGTACCTGTCACTGGCCAGAGCTGATCCATGAGTGCTGCTGTTTGGGCCTCTGGGAGAGCAGATTGAAGGAAGGGGAAAAAAATCAAAAACAAAAACAGCCTTGCTGCGTAACAGCAGCTGGGAGACAAAGAGTGAGAACCAGCCCCACAGGCCCCAAGGTGAGTGCAGCAGGAGGGCAGGAGGTGCTCCAGGCAGGCAGCAGCAGTTCCCCTGCGGCCAGAGCTGCAGCCCGTGGAGAGGAGCCCACGCAGGAGCAGGGGTCTGGGGGGAGCTGCCACCCACCCGTGGGGGCCCCGTGCTGGAGCAGTTTGCTCCTAGGGGATGGACCCCATGGTACGGAGCTGTATGGGAGCAGTGCTTGAAGAGCTGCTGCCTGCGGCCAGCCCCGGAAGGCTCAGTCTGGGAAGGACGGCATCCCGTGGGAGGGACCCCATGTTGGGGCAGCGGCAGAGAGGGACCGTGAGGGAGCAGCGGGGACAAAGCGTCAGGGACTGACCATGGTTCCCCTTCCCCATTCACCTGTGACACTCGGGGGGAGGAGGTAGATAAGGGTGGATGGAGGCAAGGTATTGTTAGTTTGCTTTTAGTTTCTCACTGCTCTGGTCTGTTAGTAATAAGTAATAAACTACATTAATCTCCCTAATGCTGAGTCTGTTTTGCCTGTGATCATAATTGGGGGAGTGATCTCAACCCTTGAGCCCATTTCATTTTATTTTCTCCTCCTTTCCCTTTGAGGAGGGGGAGTGAGAGAGTGGTTGTGGTAGAGTTCAGTTGTATAGCAGGGTAAAACCACCACAGTCATATATTTAAAATGTCATTTTTAAGATATCACACTTCAGTTTGCTTAGCCTAAGCAAAGTCAGTCTTGGGTATGCTTCAGCTAAGAGATCACATGCTGAAAAACAATTTATACAATTTCAGACTACTTGGGCAAGACCAGAGTTACAAATACATGCAATTAAGCTTAAGATTGCATTCTCTTCCTCACTCAGTAGCATGCCAAAATAACAGCTGTCATAACAGGCATTCTGATTTATCACATCAAAATAAATTCACTTTCTCTTCAAGAACAAAAGGTAGATTTTGCCTGTGAGTCCGTTTGATACGTAACTGCCCTGAAGTTCAAGACACCCACCAGAAGACCACAATGAGATTCTCCCTGGACTTTGTGAGAAACTTTATTCCTAAAGCCACGGTAGCTGCATTCAAATATGGCCATAAAAAGAAGCGAGCTGTAAAACAGTTCAGTTTCAGACTTGGACTAAAGCCCAGGCAAGATTTCTAATCTCTACACAAGATCTTAAAAAGCATTACTGGGACAAAAAATACTGAATACAGCTTCAGTTTGCAGATTTAAAAAGGATAAGGAAAAAGTTCAGATGAGTAAAGAACAGAGCTACAAGAACGTCTGGAGGACTGCAGAAAATGCCTTAAAATAAGAATCTTGCAGAGTTCAAAACGTTTAACAGATCAAAAAGGATAGCTAGGAATTGTCTGTAGTTCACACATCTTCACAGGGGGAGAAGAAAAAGCACTAAAAGTTCTCTCTAATCTAGTGCACAACAGAACAAAAGCAATGGAAAATGAAAGCAGAAAGATTTTAATTATGAATTTGAAAAAAAGAAAAGAAGGATAATTAGGCACTGCAGCTCCACACCCAAGGAATGTGAACGCAACATATTTCAATGCTTTCCCTTCCTAAAAGATTACTTCAGTCAAACAACCATCTTCAGGCTCTAGTCTTGCATATATATTTAGGCTTGATTTAAGAATAGCTGGATGCAAGTTATGGGCTTATGATTCATATATGGGTCAGATCAGATGACCCCAGGGGCCTCTAGCTTAAGTTCTATAAAATCTTCAGAAAAAAATAGCATTTAAATTATTAAGCACAAAATCTCAGCAAGTCCCAATGGCACATGTGTAAACTTTCCAAAAGTGCACCAAACTGCTGCAATTCTTACTTCAGAGACATCTACATTTTAAGATTTGTGGTCAGAATTCATTATATGCATGAGAAAAACAGAAAAGGATAATATGACATCATTCATGGCAATAGTTAAAAAACAAGCAAACAAACAAAACACACACACACAAAACATTTTTTTCCAACTCAAAAATCTATTGAGATAGCAACAAGCACCACAAGAGGTTGAAGGAGGGGCTCTGCAGCAGCTACATTCTGCACAACGTGGATCACAGGACACAAACAGGAAAAAACAACACCATTGCTTCTTTTGTAATAGTGCTTGTGGGCTGCACTACAGGGGGCAAGCCTGAAAATGTGTTTATTCTATCAGAAAAGTTTCCTTCCTTTTCAACAATGAAAGACAGGTAAGTTTGCACTGCCAATGTTCTGGTGCTGATTCAAGGATGATCCAAAATCTAAACTGAGTAGACTACTTGTTTTATACTTCAGCAGTCCTGAAATAACCTGGTGAAATTACGCTTCTGTCCCTTTACACTTGGAGACTAC
Source organism: Anas platyrhynchos (assembly GCF_047663525.1). Classification (NCBI taxonomy): domain Eukaryota; kingdom Metazoa; phylum Chordata; class Aves; order Anseriformes; family Anatidae; genus Anas; species Anas platyrhynchos. The sequence continues at coordinate 145,748,300 of NC_092588.1, read as the reverse complement.
AGACTCTCAATGCCACCACAGAAACACCACTAAAATTAAGGAAAAAGATAGTGTCACATATTAATTTCATGATCTGTCCTACACGTACAGAAATCAAACCATACTTCTTCTTCCCAGAAGATACATTTTTTCATTATTTAAAGGGACTCCAGGTAAAGAAAAGAGCACACCTGTCAAGGGCATGCCAGAGAGGAGGCCTGCAGCCACACGAAGTTGTTAACCTTACCATCCTCACTACACCCACAACCTGACATGACAGAGCAGCTACCCCGCGTGGCCTCGTGGGTGGAAAACGACAAAACCACCACGCAGTTGTTTAGCGAGAAATTCAAAGAATGACAGCAAGGAGCAACGTCTGATTAAGCCTTATGAGTTTCAAGGAGGCACATCAAAGAGGAGCAGAAAACAATTGCCATGGAAACCCCGGGAGAGGGAAGCACAGGTGACCGGAGGGAAGCCGGCATGGTGAGGGCTCACAGCAGGCCCTGACACAGAGGCCCTGCCAGAGCTGCGCCTCCCTCACCTAGGCGAGGCCTCCCTCCTGGTACCAGCAGGACCAGAGACCGTATTTCTCCGGCTCTGTGAATGAGTTGATGTAATCTCTGGGAAGAGAAACAGAGACAATATTCTCCAGGCACGGACCAGTAGAGAAGCGGCCCCAGCACTGAACCCAGAAAATAAAATTTCAGCAGTCTGCACCCTACGTCTTTCTGCTTCCCTTTTACTCTGGTGGGCTGCTTCCTTCTAGTAACAGCAATTAGCCATTTAGATGTACAGTAATGAAAAAAAAAAAAAGAAATTAATGTCCCTTAAACATCACACTTGTGACTAAAAAATTGATCCCCTCAGAAGTTGGTAAGAGTTAAATGAGTACCTCAGCTGAGAGGATGTCCCACATCCCTCTCCGGCAAAATGAAGCAAGAGAACACAGGTTACTTTAAAATACAAGAGAGAGAAAAGAAGAAGACTGAAGAAAGCCATCTCTCGCTATTATTGTGTATATTCTTACACACGATTGTTATTTTAAAACATCATGATTTAAGCTAAGCATCCAGGACACAATCTTATATCTGGAAAAACATATGACTAAACTCATACTGAAGTTTCCATTTGAGACGTCTGCACATTAATTTGGCGTTATGTCTCTCAAAAATGGAATGCACCAAGCATGGAGAATAAAATAACTCTGGACACTTTCTGCTCAGAAGTTTTCACAGCTTTCAAGCCAAAATAGGACTAAACTGTATACTCTGATTTCACTGGATAATAACAATAGCCACATCTGCTTTAACACTGGAATTTCAAAGATGTAAAATCTACTACACAGAAGTTTCAGCTCAAGTCATTCAAGCACTGTAGAACTGCAGCATAAAAGACCACAAGATTTATCAGTACCTTTTTAGAGTACTTTATGTCTAGTGTAAGCAGCAACTAAGCTACTTCAAAAGAAAATGTCTCTCCACTGAAGTATTGCTGTGAGAAAGAACGTTAATGATGACATCCCAGTGCTCTGTCACTGAGTATGAGAAGAGAAGTAAATAAAGTTAGAAGGGATAAAGCATGATTCTTCATTACAATACCCTAAAACACCTGAGATGTGCAGAACATTGTCTACTCTAAAAAACAGATCTTTACGTTTCTTTTCTGAAAGGACATCTAAGGCCAGCAAACAGAAGCAACTTTTCAAGTACTGTAACTTCAACATTATCCAGCCAAAACATTTTCCTGTTAAAATCAAGAGTAATTAACATAATTCTCTTACTTTCTCAGGGTTTACAATAGAGAGTGGCAAGTTTAAATTGGTACTTTCCCATTGGTTTCTGTAGTATTAAACAATGCACTTTCCCCCTCATCTTAAATGTACAAAAGTTAAAGAAAACTGTAGCACGTGGAATAATTGTGATCAAAGGGAAGACTTCTATGACGTTCTTTACAGATCATAAATCTGACTCAAAAACCCTACAATTTGGGATTAATGAATTCAGAAGAAGAAAGGACTGTGCAAGTGCCTTAATGAAGAGCTGTGTCCTACCAGGAAGCTATGAAGGACTTGAGGAGAATGGGGTACAGAAGACACAGTGAGAGCTCTATAGATGAGCATGCCTCCCTTCCTTTCTATTAGCATGCTTACGACATGGTACAGCACAAGTGACACTGATAAATATTCGGTAGAAAACTGTCCATCCAGAAAGCTCACCTCCCAACCCCCCCCCCCCTTTTTTTTTTTTTTTTTTTTAACTTTTAAAAACTTTTTTGTTTGCTTTTGTTTTTAATGAAAAGATCAACAGGTTTAAGCCCAAGAATCACAACTGGCCCCTTGATTTGTTTTTATAGAGGACATCCAGTGATATCAAGCAGACATGCCAGAATCTAGACACACTGACTCTAGAGATGTGGGACAACATTCCCTGTGATGCTACTGTTTTTGTACGGTCAAAAATTCATTCTAAAACCCAATTTTCTTTCTCCTGAGATTATAAACAGACTTTCAGAATGAAAAACATTTTTTTTTGGACAGCAAGCAGAGCCCTTCTTCGTCCAACACTCGAAGACCTTGCATTGCTTCTGACTTTCTGGCATCAAGTACAGGCCACATTTCAGTCCAGCAGAGCTGGGGAGGCAGAGAACACCCAGCAGACACCACAGTGGGTCCCTCAAAGGTCTCAGGTCTGCAACCTGCCTCAGTTCATACTGAGGAACACACTGCTGGGGGAAAAAAGCTGAAGCCAAGCAAAGCTGTTCTGATGCTTCTCACCAAAGGGCAAGGAAATGCACCCAAGACATTTCCATTCTGCTGCTGGAATATGAAGATGACAAGGCTGGCAAGCAAGACCTGGCATCATTTTTTCAGAAGCACGATCTTCACTGAACATTATATAGTGTGAACAATGATATGAAGACATGATTCCCACAAAAACTTTTTAAACAAAATTAATTGATACAGTTGCCTTCAACTAAGGCAAACTGGAAGCAGGAACTACAATGCACACTCCAAAGAGCATCTTACTTTGCAATTTGGCTCTCTGCTGTGAATCTCCCATCACTGCTCATTCTTTTACTTTTGACCTTCCCATTTTGTTACTCAACACTACTTTTTGGTGCTTGAGAACACAGTATTCAAGCTCTCCCCAGTTAACAGAAGGCTGGGGAACTTTCCCTCTTAATAACCTTCCTGCATTAAATCCCACAGAACCAGCTGAAGTGATTATCACAGTAAATATCCCAGCAGAAGCGGGTGTCTCTCCATTCTGTGTATGTTTTTACATGCCCCGCTCGAGGTACATATAGCAACAAAGTGAACAAAACCACAGTCCTATTAACCTTAAATAGAAATTGATGCATTTTTCTAATGCTTCAGTGACAATGAGCACCACAAATGATTTTTCCCTAATATGTTTTTACAGCATGTATACTCCACTCTAAAATGAATTTACGCTGCTCTGTTAGATCAAAAGGTAGACAGGACAGAACGTAAACCGTTGTTACATACTTCTTTTTAAAAATAATAATAAAATCTTATTTTCCCTCTCACAAACACATCAGAAAAATTGCATCATGGTACACTGTTATTTAATGGAAGAGAACCATTTAATATGATACATGAAAAATCTTTTACATTTGTAAACGAAGTACCATTACAGACCTATACAAATGCTAGCAGCTGTTGCCATACCAAATTATGTTACTTGCCATTTGAAAGCATTCATACAGTACTGCCATGCTCTCCACCAAAAGAGGCACCAAAGCATCAATGCCACAAGTGAGGGTGGATGTGATTTTAGGCAGTCCTGGCACAAATTTAAACCAGATGTTAGCAGCTGGCAGGGAATTATTTGTCACCGAGTCAAAAACACAATACCAGTCAGCAGAAGCGTTGGGTTAACCTACAGTAAAGTGAACCAATGTTGCGTGATGACACAGATCAATAGAAAGCATGATCATCGCCATCAACTCACGGGTGAGCTGGCGTTGCTGCCTTTAACTGTAGATTGAAACATCATCTGCAGCTTTGCACATTGAGGTGTGTTCATTTCACCCTTCCTCAAAACGCAGACACTACTGCCACAGTAATCACTAAGAAACTGAAAGACCTTAAGGATGTGTTATATTCCACAGGTTGGGCCCTAAGTTTTTGAGCTGTAGGTCAACTATTCATATGGAAAAATGTAACTTCATGATAGTGACTCAAGTTCTGCAGAGCCCTTACACCAGCCCAGCAGAGCTAGTGGAGCTCATCCCTCCTCATTCCCATACAGAAATCATTTTAATAAATGACAGAAAAAGAAAAAAAGAAAAAAAAAAGTCATCTTTCCAGTATCTCTTCTTTTTCCTTTTGGTTTGTTACTGAGCTGTGATCTAAAGTTGAAGTATTTATCAAACAGCAGACAGGTAATCTGTGAAATACAGGCAGAAAGAATCTATGCAGGTTTCTCAAAGAATTTAATACAAGTGTAACATAAAGCACTTGTAGGGGTATTCTGCAATTTCAAGGGCAGCAGCTGCTTTTTTAATATGCAAAAATGTAATTTGCAATCTTTTCTGAGGAACACCACAGGATACTTGGTAAACTGCAATAATAGGCTTTCAATTTTTCCCCTGCAGATTTATATTCACATGGCAACCAAATTACCCTGCTACCAAGATACAGCGTTAACATCAGTACTGCCTGCAGATCACCACCTAGAACTGAAAAGCAATTGGCAGCGAATTAAAAACCTCCCTCATCACTGGAACTCTACATTTGTGCATGTACCCAAACGGCCATACAGCTACAGCACGAAGCTGTAGTGTTATCCCTAAGCCCAGGAGGCTCAGCCTCCCTCCAGTCCTGTGGCAGAGCACATGTAACACAGCTCGCTCAGCTTCAGACGCAGCTCTGTAATGCTTGCTTGGACTCCAGCCACTACAGCTTGTCAAACCTGAGAATCTCCAGCCTCCACATATTTTGCCTGTCCACAAAAAAAAACAACCAAAACTTATCAATTTAACTCACACCCACCTGTCCAATATACTCGACAAAGAGAATAAGCAAGAACAGGGAGAAAGATACATTAAAACTTTAAGAAAACAATTGCAGATCTTTAACAGATATTTACCCTCAGTCTTTGATTAAAAGCTTTGGTTTTTATTTGTTTTCAGAAGCATCAGCACAGGATTATTACGTGCTGATCTTAGAGAAGCAATTCATGACAACTTAATATGTTGCACAATTGTCAGTGTAAGTGATATTATTTCCAGAGTGACAAAAAAAGCAGTATATCGTGTTATTTGCTGTGAATTTATAATGACTTCTAACGCTGCCATCCACCTGCATTGTGATTTACCTTAGTACTCTGAATGCACAAGTAGCACTAAACATCCACAGAAAAGTCTTATATTTTTATATTTTATATTTTTATATTTTTAGATCTCAGTAGTAGAGAAATATTTTGTTCTTATCCCAAATAGGGGCTTATTCCCAAAATTATGTTGGCTTAATGCCCAGGACAAGTAACATCCAGCCCCTGAGCAGTAATTAGCTTCAGGTCTGATATCTTGCAACTCTCTAGCTCTTAATAGGTGCTCTGGGCAACTGAAAAAAGGGATAAAAACAGCTTTCTATCTGTTTTTCTCCCAGTCACATCAATACAGGCATTGCATATAATATTCAAGTCTTGAGGCTGACCTGATCGGCCACAAGCAATGCAGCTATCCTAAACTGAGGCAGACAATGTTTTTATCAGATCAAGCCCAGAAGAAGGATATCTGTGCTACTGATAAGCAGAGGGAAGGTCACTGTGAAACTGCAATTCCGAGACATGATGCAGAGAACACATGCAAAGTCAGACTGTGTACAGTAGAAAAGAAAGGTTGAGGGGGTCCTGGTATTGCCATTACAGGTGAAGGACTGAGGCAAAGGAATGAAGACTAAAATCACTAAAATCCTCATGCCATTTTGTGCTTCCTCCACAGCTCTGCAAATCAGACTCCAGGCTCTGATCTAGATGGGCAGAAAAAGAAGAGCACAGCTTAGTGACCGGAGTCTTACCCAATGTCAACGCTGTTATTTTTAGATGCCTAACACAGAGCTAGTTACCCAGCTGCCCCACAGACAATAAAGAACACATTTTTGGAAGTGCATTTGTCCAGTGGCTATTTGTCAAATCTTGAAACAAATGTTTGGGATGGCAGGAATGAGTCAAAGTCTGGATATGGTGACTCTTTTCCACTGACTGTGCACTGAACTAGTGGAGATAAACTCAGACTAACCCAACTCACATCCAGTCACCTGAAGTTAAACCAAACGGATTCTCTCTCAGTTACAAAACTTCTGACTTTACAGTGTCACACAGGATGTGCTGCTGCTGTGGACACTGCATCGGCATCACGCTCTCCCTTGACATCCTCTGTACACAGTGCTTCATTTCAGCAATGAATCGGTCTGGATTCCTGCTAGCAATCCTTCACTGCGCAATCTAATGCATCCTTTAGATTAGTTCATTCTTGGTACAGGATGAGGCAGGAGTCCTATAGAAACAGCCATATTAATCTCAGAAAACTGGGAAAGGCAGACTAAATTTCCTCAAGCCTGATCTTTAAATCTCCAGAACCAGTTTTTCTTCCTCGATTTTCTGAGCCTTTTCTCAAAGCCATGAATATACACTGAGCTTAACATCTGGATCATTGTCTTTCTTAGGAAAATCTCCTGCCCTGGGAAAATGTAGCCTCAGACCAGAATCAGGACCTAGAGTGGTAAGGGGCTGTTGGACTCGATGATCTTTGTAGGTCCCTTCCAATTGAACTGTTGTACTCTGCCATATCAGTTGGGCTCTGCTGCTTCTCAGGCATGTCAGAGATGGACATTAGGACTCCCTTTATCTTTCCTGACACATCCTTGACAAAGGACCAGAAAATTAATTCAAAATATACATTAAATTAAGTGCTACTCTAACATAGTCATAGTTTGTTATAGCCTGCTTCTTATAATTCAGATCTACACTTGCTTATAAGCAGCAGCTTATTCCAGATTATGGGAAGTGTTCCATGTACCAAGGCTACTGGGAAGATGCATGCAAATGTCAGACCGCATCTAACGTAACATTTTTGGATGAACACTTCACATTATTGCCTGGCAAGGAAATACCAGTTTAACTCATTGAATTTAATTCTTTTGAGCTATTTTTGCCTTAAGTAGCTCAGTGCTTTCAAACATTCATTCCATATATCCACCTAAGCACAGCTCAGACCCGAGTGCAACCTCTCAGGTAGATCCACCCCAAGTAACAACTGTGAACGGCTACCACATAGCAGTTAAAATTACCTGTCAGCAAGCAATACTGCCTTCCGAGTTGCCATGACAAAAGAAAATAAATAAAAAGCAACAATATATTAAATCAGAAAAGATAACTCGTAATGCAGCATGCTCAGACTGATTTCATCACGTCTCCTCCAAGACAACCTACTGAGCGAAGCTACTGACAGGGAAGAATACCCACGTCGTTAACGGCATGTACTCCCATCAGGAATGCATTTAGTCATGCCATAGATTAAATGTTTAAGCAATTGCTAAGCAGACATGAAATTTTCTGTTCTGAAGGCCTGATCTGCCGATAAAAAAGTGAATGCAGTGAGTCATTCTATTCGGGACAGTGGTTCATCACTTCAAACCCTGTCAGATGCTCTTGCACTCAAACAGGCCGGAGACCTGACATGAGGAGAGGTTTTACTGGCAAGTGGTGTATGTATAGAAGTAGCTACCCAAACTCTTGGCTGCCCTTTCAAAATGAAAAGAAATTATATTTAATTTCATACATTCAGGAACCACCAGATAAAATAAGTACGTGGCATTTACCAGAAGGTCCTGCTCTTCTGAAGAACTTATTTTTCACAGTAAGGTGCTGGTATTTAAAGTATCTGGACGCAACAGAAGGGAAGTCAAGAAGGTTTCTGTAATGGGACATCACATCTCACAGACATGCTGAAGACCCTTTCAGGAACCACAAGCATTTGCATAAGGGAAAATTGGTAGACACAGCCTACCAGCACTTACAAAAGGCTTTAACGAGGTCTTTTGCCTGCTTCTGAAACAAAGCAGGCATTCAGTGCCAGGAAAGGTCAGGCACAAATTGCTAAAAAGATCGGAAACGAAGGGCAGGACGGAATGATCACTTTTCAACAGCTGAGGGCTGTCCGCTGTTTTTGAAAGCACTCAGAAACATGAAGTGACTATAATAAGATGCCAAAGGCTGCAGATGATAGAACATAGCACAGCAATACAAGCACCGGCTGTGGAGAATGTCTTAGTCACAGGTCAATAAAATGGCAGCTAAACACAAAAAAAAAAAAAAGATGCACACAGAAAAATAATTTTTCATTTATCTTCAGAATTGTGAGCTCCGAATATATGCTCCGGAAATATGGTGCAGGAATGGGAAACAAATGCAAATAGCAGAGACGTATCCAAACCAAACCAAAGGAAAAGGCTCCTGAGCACCATCACTGCTGCGGAACCGCTTTCCACAAGACACTAAAGTCACTGAAGTTCCTACAACTTTGAACGGTTCAGCAAGGATTAGACAGGTTCCTGCAAGACAAACTCCCTGAGGATTGCTCACAGTAACTGCTCAGGCAACTCCCAAGGTGCAATTTTTGAGACACTGGTTACTCTGAAGAAAAAATGTGTGTTTTCACTGGTTTTCTCTCATCTGCTCCTGCGGGAGACAGGACAGAGCCAGCACTTTGGTCTGTCTCACTGTAATCTGATACGAGAAAAATAAACAGCTTTAATTAAACCAAATAGGTCCTTTGTCTTTGAGAGCTATTGAAATATTTGGATTAACTTAGCTCAAAGCAGGGAATTAACTGGACCAGCATGTACTTTTTGAGCAAGGAGAAAAGCTGTCACAGCCTAGAGGTTTAACATTAACTAACTTTCCTCCACTGTTGCAGTTCTGACAACTTTCCAGTACCAGATTTATTGCAGCATCTGGACTTTCGTCCTCAGAGAGCACCGAGCAGACATGCATTTGTCTTTCAGGTAGGTGATGTTTTGGAAAGCAGAGTGAAAGGGAGTTACCGTATGCCTTATGCATCAGCCACAGGAACCCAAAATATGGATGAATCAGAAATGAAACAAGCCCAAACCAACCTTTCAGTAAGGACATAATTATTCATTTGCTACAGGCCATGCTACAACTCCTCCTAACTTTCAGGTCAGTGGATTGCAATGCTGCAATTTTTCCAGATGGAATAAAGCTCATTTCCCATTTAATACTATACACGTGTACTCTGCAAATTGGCTAGGGACCTGGACCAATGCAGAAAGAATTGGTCATTAACCTTGTTTTTCCTACTAGACCAAAGCCACGCATCAAAAAAAAAAAAAATAAATCTGATTTATGTAAAAATGACCAGAGTTGCTATTTCTGCATGACAAATCTACAGGACTTTTGGGTAGAGAGAAATGGATGCTATGGATGCTTTGGGTTTTGGCTTTTGAGCTTTTGTGTTTTCCTCCCCATGCCTGAAAATTAGATGTATAGGATTCTGTAGGCTCTTGCTACCTGTGAAAAGCAATCAAAAGGGATTTCAGCTTTCATCTGGGCTGCTTTGCTTACCATGGCCCCTACTCTTTGCAGTGGGCAGCTGCTTGAGACACGTGGAATAGCATGAGAAATAGAAAACAGACGGTGAAATAAACTAAATCAGAAATGGGGAGAAAAAGAGATACTACACTGAACAGGCAATACCATATAAAGTACAAGGAAAAGGAAAGCTGAAACAGCTAATAAAACATCGTCTGAAAAGCAAAAACCTACTCAGACACAGGCAGAGGAGACAACCCAAAGAAGGGATGACATAGCAAGAGCTAACAGGCTATCATCTGATGGCTTTTCTTGAACAGTTGTCTGATCATTTTTAAACATGTTATTCAACACAAAACTTGTCCCAGATTTATACAATCCAGTGAGCTTTTGAAAAAGGCTTGGCTGTAAGGAGGCACCGGATCCCAAGTCCATCAAGTGTCTACACCAGAAGCACACCCCTGTTCAGCGAGAGCCTGAGAAACTTTTAACACTTCAGAAATGCTGGTCAAAACTTCACTTTGTATGAACCCCAAAATCTTGGCAAAACTATTTTCTGTGAATATTCTTCAAAATACCACAAGTCTATATTTCTAAACAAAATGACAGGTTTTGGATGCAGAGAAGCTTTCAAGATGCAGTGCTTTCATTCTGACACGCACACATAGGAATTTCCCATAATTTGTAAATCGTGACCACTGCCAGAGACACAAATTTCAAATGGCACACAACAAAACGAGATACGGCATTTAAACATTCCCTTACAGCTTTACAGTTCTTCAAAAATGTGGGAGGATAATACATTGCCTTCTAACTAAAAGATCTGACTGGCCTCAGGCCACCTGCAAAAAGACAGTAGAGATGTCCTTCTCTTTCCCCCTTTGATGCTCACATTAATTGTGCCACAAATTGACTTCAGTAGCCACAGCTTCACCTCCTGCCTGTGTTCAGTGTGGATCCAATCTGTGCTTCATCCTCATCACCCCACCAAAAAAAAAAATAAATATCCTGTAACTTTTGCTGTAATAATGCTGCAAAATCTGGCAGCTCCTAGCCTCCTTTTATATAAGGAGAAGAATTAATTTCACTTTGCTGTTTGTACTTTGTCCTAGCGGCATGAAACACACACAGGATTTGATTATATAACTTTCAGATATGTGGGAGGGATTTGGAATCTTGCCTAAAAACCTGCCACTTCTTATGCATTCAGAAGCTCAACGGAGTATTTTTCCAAAGTACACATCCATGTAGATGAAGTCACATGGAGTTCTTTTACTCTGTACCATCAAAAACATTAGAAAAAAGGACAGATGAGAGTTTAATATTAAAAAAACAAAAACCAACACATCTATTTAGTAACTTAAGGTTGGTCCTGATGTAAATGAGAACTGCTCCAAAGAAGTTAATGAACTTAAAACCAATTTACTCTATCCAATAACTTCAATGGTTTTGGTCCACATACCAGCAGATCAGTCACAGTAAAATACACCCACCAGAACTGACATTGACGTCACTGTTGCTAGAAGCCTTTTCTGAGAACCTGTGAACTGGATGAACCCTAGCCTTTTCTCAAACACTCAAGCACGTAACACATCAGCAGTTCCAGCGACAGCAGTACTAGACAGGTCTTCCCATACCCTCTATCCATCAATATTCAACATGCCTTGGTCTTAAGGCAACTGGAAGTCTTCCAGGTATCAGCAAAGTCAGTCTGGTTTCATTTATCTGCAATTAGCTAACATTTTCAAAGATACCACAGGAAAAAAAGTTTTAGCATTCACTTGTCTGCAATATGGACTCACCTGAAAAAGCAAAGTTCCAATTATTCTATTTGAAGACTCAAAAAATTTGAAGAAAATACTTAAAAAAAAAAATAGGAGGTTCAATTCTTGACATATTTTTGTAGCACAAGTACTAGCAAGGTGAATCTAGCTCAAAGGTATCAGCCTTTGAAAAATCATTAGCAGCATCTTTCTTTTCTGTTTTTCAACCTTTAAAACTTGATGCTGTCTCCGATCTGTCTGACTTCAAAAGCAGAAAATCATTTGTCCTCAATACTTCACAGTCCTTCATTTGCTTCAAAATACCAGGGAGACTGTAGAAAGAGCAACAATTTTTGAGACTCGTGTCTCAAAGACTTGCCACGTGCTGTGGTGCCTTGGCCTTAGGTAAACACACTGTATTCCGTGGCACACGTGTGCTAACAGCCACTGGCATTTCTGCTGTTGGCTTTCCTTCAGCATGATAAAGGCAAGGTCATCGTTACAGCTGAGGCAAAAGGGTGAGACTACTGGAATTTACAGTAAAGATTCAACTTTGCCCCAAGCTCTGTGAATTTGCATACGTAATTCTCTGGGTTCCTAACCTTGCTGTATGGATTCAATTAAAATTGTTAACTTTTTAGAAGAATAATTTTTTTTCTTGCTCTACGTATGCCACATAGCACCTCAAGGTTCACACAGCCTGTAGGAGGTCCTGTCTGTGCTAAAGCAATGCATACTAGTTTCAAGTCTGACTAAAACATCTGTACTTAGACCAAATATTTGAAGGACTAATGAGAATGGCTGAACAATCTGCTCATCAGAGCTGTGTAACAAAAATGAATTTGGGGACTGAAGGTCCTCAAAGCAAGAGGAAGGCCCTGGGTGTGTTTGAGATGGAGAAGGGATGAACATGGGTGCTCCCACAGAAAAACCCTGGATTCTCCTCACAACCTAAATCCAAGAGAGCAAACACAGCAAAAACTATACACTTTTGCCTAATCTGTATGTAATTTGAGCTACTATGTAAATAGCAATGATGTACTAAAATACTTTAAAGAAAATACTTTAAAGTATAGGCTGACGCATAACACACACCTATACGTGCAGCAGATGCCCCAGAAAGCCTGTGTGGACAGAGCTGCAGGACGCTGCAGTGTTTAAGCCTTAAATATCCTGGAAGTCAGCACAGATACAAGAGTGAAAGGCAGTCAGGGTGCAGAGTTCCACTTCGTGACAGGGTGACAATAAGCCTAAAAATGGGAAATCTTTCAGGCATGCCAAGAAAGAAACAATACTATGGGCTCCTGAGACATGGGAAGCATAGCAGATGTCTCAGCATTGCCGAGACCAAGAGCAGCCTGATGAGAACTCAAACAGATCGGTGTCAGCTCCACAGAAAAAAAAGATCAGTCAGATGAGCTCTGGAAGAGATGCAAAGCTACAAATCAAAATGCCTGCATCTCTGTCACGGACTGAATCCATCACTGGGTGAGCTTCTACAAAGAGCAAGGACGCAAAGAGCTACATTCATGGTTTGAAATAACCATTTACACAGCCCATGTTGGACTACTCCTGTTTTTGAAACTTGTAGGACAAGAACACGACAGAAACGTGTTCCAGATTTCCCTCAGCATCTAATAGGCCTACATCTTTTTGTTCTGATAAGCCACAAATTCATTTGTATATTTTTGTTCCAAGTTTGTCACACTGCTGTCAGAAGAATCATGATTTTACTAACAAAGGGCATCCTTTCTAAGCCACTGCTTTCTTCACTTCTGGTTCCATGGTGACCTTAACGAACAAATCTAGCAAAGAGAAGAAAAGTTGATGTCTAAATACCTGTAAGAAAGTTCCGCTGAAATGTTTTTTTCCCAAGCAATTTTTTCTCATTATTTTTAAATGTCATAAGAAAATCTCTCTCTGTGCTTTCCCTCCCACTTTGCTCCACTAGAAAAATTTCATATCCATTCTGTAATGAATTAGTGTGTCTTCAACTGTCATACAGTAAAACACATACAATCAAGTGGAAAATTGTTCCCTTCAAGTCACCACAGAAAGCAAGTACATTTAAAACGCAATAGGAAAAAAAGGAAAAGGAGCTTGCAAAGTATCTTTCTTTACCTCCCTTTCTTTTCTTTCACCAAGATCAATTTACCTTGCTGGATTTCTGCTAGAAAAAATAAATAAATAACAACAACTGCTTTTTTAAAGCCAACTTCGTATTTCCTGAAATGAAAAAAAAAAAAAATCACATGCAAATCCAAGTTTTTACCAGCTATATATAACCCGTCTAGCTTATGACTTTCTCCATCTACAGCTGGATTGCGTATTAATTTTCCTTATGATTTACGCCTTTCTGTTGAACAAAACTCCCATCAGAAATTTATAAAAAAGTTATAAATGAACATATCAGCAAAGTACAGAAGCCTTATGAAAGCAGCTAATACTGTCCGCTTGTGCAAATGGCAATTAGCAGCATCCCAGGCTGCACTCAGAGTCTAATCCCCATTACCCATTTTCTCAATTCATTTCCCACTTTCTCATTTAATCACTGACAATCCCAACACTCGATTATCTTCTGTTTGTAAAGGGAAGAACTCAGCAGGAAAGGCATAAGAAAAAACAGCCTTCTGCACAGAGAACTGAATTTCACCATGGTCAGTTCTTTCAAGTTTTCACTGTTTGTAGGCAGACAAAGGTTCATGCAGTCTATTGGTAAAGGCCCTTGAGTAAATTTTAATTAAGAGAGGAATCTATCTTGCCATTATTTGATTTCTACTCAGGCAAAAAGCAGAGCTTTAAGAGAGATCTTTCCACAAAACACCTGGTCTCTGGTTTGTTTCAGTGTCCCTTGCAAATATTTCCATGTTCAACACCTGCTATCCTCCATCTCAGGGATTACTCTGTTCTCAGGGAGATGATTAGTCTCTTAATTAAGACTTTCACATATGCACATTATTTTGGGAAGGGGAAATATTATCCCATTCTTGGAAAAATTAACTCTTCCCTCAGTAGTGTAGAATTGGACATCACCATGTGCTTTGGGTAAGTTACCCTTCAGCCACGAGTCTCAGTGAACAGAGCAAAAACTGAAAAGAGATGACAACTAAACTCATCAAAAGTAACCCCTGCTGCAACAGATAAGATCATTTCCCCTTTTCCAAGTACAAATAGATTCATCTAATTAGTATTAGCTAGTGATCAGCCACACACTGTTACCCTGCTGCTTCATCCCAGCACACATTTTACCACTCTTCCTCCTTATGCATGTGCCAGTCCATCCAAGCACGCACGCCAGTGCATCCTTTCACAACAGTCTCCAACACTGTCAGTCCTTGAATGTTTTTTCTGATCACATCTTACTAGCTAATAAAACATTTGGAGAATTTCTAAACACTGCCTAGAACATCATGGGCTAGAAAAACGTAACCAGCAAATTCCACTCATCGCATTGAAGAATACAGGCATTTTGCAAGTCCCCATGACTCAACTTGATATAAAAAAAAATAATCTAGTAAATAGTTACATCTTAGTAGAAAGTAAGTTTTCAAGATGGTCAGAAGGTGCTAAATAAGAGTAGGTGAACATATTTGGACCAAACTCAGTGTTGATGTTACATTGCAGCTGCATCCTGGAGGTTTCTCCAGGAAATTCCATCGGCTGCTGCGGGGAAGCGCTCACGGCCCTGCAGAAGGGCTGCATGCGAGAGAGCAGGCTCTAGCACAGCCCTTACAAAGGCCTCCTGAAAAGAAAGGACACAGGAAAAGAAATCCTTGATCCACCCACAAATTCAAGGTGAGGTGAAAATGAGAGGAGAAGGCAGAATAGCAGAATGAAGAATAGTCTAAGCAAGACAGAAATTGTCCCGAGCTAAATAGGAGTCTAGGTAGTACAGCTCTATAGCCAGGGACTGGTGTTTGGTGGGAGTAAATGTTGTACTTCCATTTCCAACTGTTTGTAAATAAAATTATCCTACAGTCTCCTCCAGACTGTCACAAGTCAGTTCCACGATGAACTCCCACAGTGCTCTTCCCAACCAAAGCCAGAGCAGACACCTGCACCAGATGAACGGGAAGGAAAGTAAGGGGTCACAGGAAGGCACTTCCACTTCATTTTTTTCCATTTTAAAAAATAGGAATTAAAGTAAGTTGAAAGTTTTGTCTGTCCTACACTTGGGCCTCAGGGTGTTTTCTAACTTTTCCCTTACATTTTCAACCAATGCTTAAAAAAAAACACATCATTAGGTTTAGCTAATGCAAGTTGGTGGCCAAACAGCCAACCAGTTTATGTCAACCGCAGCTTCTTCTGCGAGTGCAGAAGCTGTTTTCATTAATAGAACTGAGTGAAAAAGTCAGATGCAATTTGAAAAAGCAGAAGTTTACTCTATGAACAAAACCAGCCAAATTACATCTATAGCTAGAGAATTTAAGGATAACATGCGTAGCAGCAGTTCAACAACAGTTACCATACTGCCCTCCTGAACAAGTGGAAGGAACACACTAATATTTTCCCTTTCTTGCCATTCTCAGACAATGGGCTACTTTATCCAGTAAGCCATTTAAACAATTTTCATGCATCGCTTTTAAATCTGAAGTTCCTTGCAAATGGACAGGACATACACCACATTTAAAGGCGAATTATGTTAGCACAGTGTTTCAAGCACATGTATTTCCTTTTTAACCAAGCACAAATATTTCTGCTGATGCCCCAAGAGACAGCATCAAATATCACCAGTCGTTATCCATGCTATAAATCAGACTGCTTACCATTCTGAAGCAGTCTGCATGTTGTACTGACACACACAGTTTGAGAAACCTCATTCTCATGTAGAATTAATCATTTAGCATCTTTTAATACAGATAGATTAACCTATGTAGCAGGTTACACCAAACAGTTGGTTATCTAACCTGTAGATCTATCTTCTCTGGTCAACAAGATGAATTACTGTGTAAAACCAATTTGGCCTATTCTTGCTTAGAAAACTGAACATTTTCAAAGTTCAGATCTTGCTGTCTAGAACCTCGTTTCTTGTACTGCACCCTTGAAATTCATCACGTATTACATTCAGTATTGCACAGTTAAATAGTAATTCCCTGTTAATTTTAATTTGCATCAAATGAACTAACACTCTGCTATCACGCTGCCATGCTATAGCACTAGCAGAATAGGCTGTTGGTTTTAATCTACAGTGCTCAATGCAATGAATGACTATGTCAGCAGAGTGGCAAACAGCTCTATTTTTAAATCACAAAAACATATGTTGTGGCATTACTGTTATGTCACCAATCATCAGTAAAATCAAACAGGAGTAACTGGCTCTCTCTTCCCAGCTTCAGTGCTTTGACCCATTTTCATTTTTTTCCTCATCAAACCATTTAAAAACCTTTAGGTGTTGGAGAAAAATGTTCCATACTATTTTTTTTTCCTTTTAATGTGACTAGCATTTGACTTTGCAGTTGGTTCTGGACCATTTTTCAGTTTCAATGACATAGTCTTCTTGTTAGGCAGCCTCTTCTTCATCTTGCTCAAATTCCCACAAGCCTATTAGCTCTGAAGAACAGCACGTTAAGTTAAAACAAACAAAAAAGCATGGGGAGGGATCTCTCTGTTTTGTTTTTCACATCGAGCATGTAAAGACAGCTCAAGAGGAAAATTATGACAACAAGCGTCTGCAACGTACAGAAGCAGCAGGAGGAACAAAGTCAACAGGGAGCAGCCACTGACTGGAACATGTGAAGAGAAAGGGGGAAAAACAAGTTTTTTGTACCTTTCATCAAACATTTTGCTAATAATCAATTTCTACGATCCTGAGAACAATAAGCTGCTATGGTAATAAGTTGCAGTGACTCAAAAGGAGAATGAAAAAACATTGCCCATCCTTCTGATGCAATCAAAAGCTTTGCTCCCAGCCCACTCTCCACTGGGTAGAAGAGCGACGCAAGGATGAAACGACTGCCCACAGGACAGTGAGCTGGACTGACTCATCCTCCTGGTTCTGCCAAACACTCTCACTACACGTCTCACTCCATTTAAAGATTGTCATGCATCCTCTCAGTGCCAGGAAAATTAAAACTTTCTCTTTTTTTTAATGAAGGCTGAGAAAAATCTTTCAGCCCGTATTTCTGCTTTTAAGAAAATGCAACCCTGGAATCTGGAATGCTAATTTGAAGAAACCAACATCTGACCACATCTCACTTAGTTTTTTCCTCTTCCTCCCACTTTAGAGGGTGGAAGACAGCAAATGGAGCACCACGGGACCAAGGAAGCAGAACTTAGAGGTAACTTCGCAATTAAGTCACTGAGGAAATGGTTAACCCCAGAGATCCATCAACAATCACTGCTTTTCTTCTTTATTTACACCCTTCCTTGACCTTTCCTTTAACACAGTAATAGAGAGATATAACAAAGCTGAATTGACCTTATTATCATCAACGTTGAAAGAAGCAAAAATATTACAGAAACTAATAAAGAAATATGGTATGACAAAAATAAGAAGGAAAAAAATACTACAAAGCACTATTCCAATAGAAAAAGTCTTTTTGAAATAACACACACATGCAAAAAAACAAAAAACAAACAAACAAAAACAACAACAACAACAACAAAAATAAACAAACAAACAATAATACACAATACCATGCAGGCCCATTTCATTTTCTTGTGCTGATGTCATTTGATTTTAATAAAAAGCGAGTAAAAAAGCTTTTGACCACTGGGGAGAAGTTTTACACTAAATAACAACCCTTGGCATAATCATTCCAGATTTATACAGATTTGGCTGA
The DNA here is from genome assembly GCF_047663525.1 of Anas platyrhynchos. NCBI lineage: Eukaryota > Metazoa > Chordata > Aves > Anseriformes > Anatidae > Anas > Anas platyrhynchos. The sequence goes on along the minus strand of NC_092588.1, from coordinate 145,730,192 downwards.
TTAGTCAGAAGATCAAAAGCCTAAACGTACATCAGGGAAAACAACTACAAATCAAATTTCAGAGAGGTAGCAAATCAGGCATTCCAAAAAGAGATGGGGTCTCATTTACCACAATCATCTTTTCTGGAGCTTGAAACAGAGATAGAATAAATAGAAACTTTTCACTGAGAGGTTTATTGCATTTCATTATGAAATATCAGGAAGTCTGACACTTCAGACAATGAAGGACTTCACATGAATGTATTCTTCATGAATAATTAATACAAAGTCAGCCAGCTGATTTGGTTGCTTTGAAAGTAGCTTGGCTCTTTGGTTCCTTCTTTTGTAAAGCAGGTAGCAACAATTTTTTTTCTTGATGTTGAACCAGGAAAATATTCTTTAGGTATATAGGCTGGAACAACTTTCTAGATTACACATAGAAATGTTATCTCACTATTCTCTCTGTAATTTTTATCTCCATGAGAGTTAAACATTAACAACCTGGCAAAAATATTTTGAATTATAGCTCATGATTTCTCTTTGCTCTTTATTACTAAAATAAGTTAAGGCAATATAGACCAGCAATGATTGCTAAGAATATTTTTAATATCTGAAGTACATATTAGTACTCTACACCAGTATCAATTTGGTCAAAAAAAGTTTGTCATTTTTTTCTTGAAACAGTCCCTTGTGGTCATTTCACAACCACATTTAATATCTCCGTTTTTAGCAGAGTTTCAAACTCCATGTATCCTCCTAATGCATGACACAATCATTACATGGACAGATTTTCTGGTTTAAATAAGTGCAGCACAGCTCAGGCAGATGGAATACTCTGAAGGCTACATAACATTTACAGATATGAATGCTATGCTGGAAATATAAGCGTCACACTTCAGGACATAAATTCAGGAGACTGTTCCTCTTGACTTGTCAGACACTCTAGCAAGAAGAACATTTATTAGTTTTGCTCTGAAGCCTGAAGTGCTTGAGTGAATGCTGCAGAAGAAGGGTTCCTGAGCTGACAGGCTAATGGTTTGTCATGGTACAGGGGATTCTCCTCTCAAATGTGCCAGTGATACGCTAAGGAAATCTGAAAAGGTCATCACTCAGGTGCCTACACCACCCCAGCCAAGATTTCTGTCCCACAACAGGGACACTATCAAGAAGGAAAATTACACTACTGAGTATAACTTCAATACTAATGCTTTCTTTCCCAGGAGCAGGTTCTGCACGCACAGATGCAAAAGTCATAAACATTCCTTTGCATTCAGCATTCTCTTCACAACATCTTCAGCTACCTCCTATCGTACTCCCTCATATTCCCATACTAAAATTACAGTTCTACTTGCAGGAAATATTAAAAGAAGGAATCTAGAAACTCATTCTCCCCAGTACAGAGGAAAGTCCAACCAAGCCAACTCTGCATTCTACATTTACAGAACGGGTGGTCTAGCTGTTACCAGTTATGACACTGCACAAGAAAGGCATTTTATAGATTATCAATACACAACTTCCAGTTCATGTGTGGTTTTCAAGAATTCACATCTAACTTGCATGTTAAAGATGCATACTCTGTCCTAAGGATCTCAGCTACATGAGTGTACTGGTACACAGCTCTTAAGGGATAAAAAAACTGGTCAAAGAATCATGGAATGGTTTGGGTTGGAAGGGACCTTAAAGATCACCCAGTTCCAACCCCCTGCCATGGGCAGAGACACCTTCCACCAGCCCAGGTTGCCCAAAGCCCCATCCAGCCTGGCCTCGAACACCTCCAGGGATGGGGCATCCACAGCTTCTCTGGTAATCTTCGTTTTACCTGCTTTCGTTAATTTTATGAATTTATGGTCCCTTCATAGCTAAATTTCTGAAAAAAAAAAAAAAAAAAGGATGTCTGCGTTGTCTGGTCTATCAGCACACCAGAACTGAACAGAACAGCAAAACACCTGCTCACCAACTGCTCCCTACTGATTCTCCCCAGCAGGATATACATTCACCTTCCTTTTGAGGATTCTGCAAGGTAACAGCTACAGAGAGGACTGCGGTTATTCATTTCACTACTGCTTCTGAATTGTTACAGCTAAACACGTGGACTTGGGGATCTATGTATTCTCTGCCTCCTGTGCCCTCCCTCTCTCTGTGTGCCAGCCTCTCTGCTGCATTCCTCATGGATGCTCCTCCAACTCCCTGTCTGGTCACAGAGCAGGACACACAGCAGAACAGTGCTCTCTCTGAGAGAAACAAGGTGTATACTGTAAGAAGAGAAAGGAGTTTCATATGAAAGGTGAAAAAAATGGTTCTTTCGCCTCCAAAGGGAGCTCGTGTGCTGCTAGGCAAAAACATTTATAGAGACAATCCTTAGGTGCAGTTCTGCACGTCCAACTCTTCCTAAGGCCAGACTAAAAGACTGGCAGAGTAATCAAGAGCTGCAACCCTCAACTAACAGAAGCAGCTTTGCTAAGAACATCAACTGCTGGATAATGCTCGGTACCCACAAAAATGATTTCTCCTCATAAAACTCCTGAAAGCCTTTGAAAAACATTTGTGTCCATGAGCACTCTTGTAAAACTCACCTGGGAGCAAGATCCAAACACTATGAGTAAGACCTGGGCCCGCAGAGCGAACAATGGACGAGAAAAATGCCGAAAATCTGTCCATTATGGGACCACTGCCACTGAATAAGGCAGGAAGCAGTCTGTGGTTCTGGAATTCATACAACAAGAGGCCAACAGCAAGATGAATTAAGTGCAAAACGCAGCTTTAACTCCTGACATTTCCTATTTTTCAAATGTTCAATTTTTGAATCTTTATGTTTTCTGAATGCACCATTTATAACACAATTCATGCGGGGAATGCTTACTGCCCATCTGTTTCATAACATGTTCAAGGAATGTTATACTTTGCTTCATACAAAAAATGTAGAAGAACAGGAACTGTACATCACAGCTGACCATTTTTTAAAAGCAGGTCCCTCGGGTCAGGTTTTCCAGCTAAGCAAATTTTCCTACTGAAGTATCCATCTCAAATCAAAAAATGTTAGCCTAGGATTAAAAAGAAATAAAAAAAAAAGCTTTTAAAAAAAGCATTATGAAAAAAATGGAATATATAATATTAGCAATTAATTCAGATAATTCTTCCCAATAGCTAATATCAATTACAGATCTTCCATTACCACCATAACCCTGAAAAAAAAAGTTTTTACATTTGATTTCATTCTGGATAATTTATTTACGGTCCTCAAAAGGCAAGACCTAGAAGATATATATTTTTTTCTTATTAGGCACAATAAGATGTTCAAAAGAGCAAATAGCTTACACTCTTGAATTCTGGAATAGACCATCAACACAGGGTTTTAAGCAACAAAAGCTATTTAGTTGTCAGCTTCCTAGGCATGCAATAAATGACACAGTCCTCTAAAATGTCTGAGCTACTCGTCTAAATGATAAAACATTACAAACTACGCCAGTAAGTAAATACACAGATCCTTGTTCTGAATAAGCACACAGTACATCAAGACTGAACACCAACTGAGATATGCAAATGCTTGCCTAGTGTTATTTGGTCTGCAGTGAAAAACAAAGCCCATGAAGCTGTCAGACCAAATTTTAATGCCGTATCTGCAAAGCCATTAACATGCACTCTCTTTTATACTACCGTGTGTTTACCAAATAAACCAAGTAGTTAAGCTGTTGGTCTCATTTATCTCCAGGTCTTCATTAATATCGAGCAGCACTATGAGCTTGGTTCTACTAAAAATTGTGCTTACTCAGCATATTTTAGGCAGATGGAAAACTGCTCTACCTCATCTCCAGGGGCCTCACGACTATGTTAGCAACTCATCCACTCCGAGCACAGCAGAGGCAGCTACGTTGCTAATATTACACCATGTAAATGCACCTCAAAACCCCCCTGCTCTGCTTTGCATCTTTCTGGGAAGTGCCAGACTTCACAGCAACATGCGGGGCTTTCGTGCATCTCCCAGTTCTAATCGAATTAGAAATCTGTTGCATTTAGTGGAGTTACACAGCACTAACAGATTGGCCCTGTGCTTACACTTAAGTGTTATTAATAGCAGCTAGAATTCATCAGAAAAAGCCTGACCTCAGAAGAATGACTGAACAAACCACTGGGGCGGGGAGGGAAGGTGTCTGAGAAAAGGAGTGCTATATCGCTGCTGATTTCAATGTGTAATCACACTTTGAATCACAAAACACCACTACCACATTGGTAAAAACGCAGCCTTCTTTTAGAACTTAAAACCAAAATACCCAGCTACTTTAAAAATATTTTGTATAATACTCTTAAAAGACAATGGAAAATTATAGTAACAAAATGGAGGTAATAACATTTAGAAATAAGCATCAGATTTACAAATTTGTCTCTGACACATTATTTAGTTACTGCTAGTTCCAGTAATTGCCACATTTCACACAGATAGAGCTGCCCTTAAAGACACCAATTCTTTCCTTGTTACCTAGCAGGTATTTAACAGAGGACATTAGACAAAAAGCCAATATACAAGCTAGGTTCCAGGTAGTCAATGACATCAAAATAGATATGTCATCTATGAAAGACAGAATGATAGGAAAAATAGATAAATAAAAAAATGATAAAAGGATATATTTGGGTAAAAAACTAAGTATGAAAGTACATGGAGTTTTAGTGCCTAAGTTTATTGTTACAAAAAATTAGGAAATTTCAGCTATCATCTTTTATACATTGACACACACAGAACTGACACAGTTACTAATTTTTGCTGTTTGCAAATAGGGCACACCAGACAATAGAAGATGTCAGCTTCTTGGCTTGTAGATAAATATGAAAGTGTAATACTATTTTTAGCTGACTTCCTAAGGAAATCAGGCATACATAACTGTGTTAATGCTCAGCCCTCTCTCCTAACATCCTTAGAGCCCACAGCCAACTGCAATAAATTTTGAAAAAAAAAGGCTAAATATCTCAAAGTACTAGCTGCCTGCACGTTTTGTGAAAGCTGGCAGGCAGATTTAGGACAGGCAGCATATAAAAGACCTCGTTAAAAGCAAGGAGGAGTGACAGTTCCCTCTGAGGGAAGTGGCTGGCCAGCCAGCATGCTTCCATTTCCAGTCTAGAGACAGCACACGTGGCTTTCTGTCCAATCAAACAGAGATGAAAATGGAAGAAAGATGAGGCACAGCAGGGCAGGGTGTAAGTAACAAGCATCTGTTAAGTAAAAAAAAGAAAAACGAGAGAATTCATTACACTTGCTGGTCATGAAATCCCATATATACATCTGCATAGAGCAGACTATGTCATGTCTTGGCAGGAAAACTAACTCAATTGTTTAATGGGACTTACCCATCTTTGATTAAAATGATCCTAAGTGTTCCTCACAATCTTTAAAATACGTCCCTTGGCACTAATAATTTTATGATGAAGGCTAAATTATGTTCAGATTGAATTAAAAAAAAATTGGTAAACTGCATTAGGCTGTTTAATACAACTCTTCATTCTGAACAGCAATTACATGCTTATTCTCATATCCTGTAGGAAAAAAGGACATAAAGGTGATCTATCTTAACAAAATCTGCAGATGCAATAAGAAGCAAAGACAGTGCAGAATTTAACTAATGGCATCTGGTTTTCCTCTGTCAGTGACATTCATCATTGCTGGTAAACACCTAAATTACTTCTTTACTTGGGGACTGTTAGTGTTAGGTTAGAGGTTGGACTCGATGATCTTGAGGTCTCTTCCAACCTAGAAATTCTGTGTGATTCTGTGTGATTCTGTTGTCCTCAAATTTAAATTCATATCACTTAAAGATCCCAGGCAGGAAAACTCAGTACCTTTCTAAGGATAGTGAGCCACATGAACAGCCAAATGTAGTCTTTTATAGTTGAGAAGAAGGCAGTGGGCATCCCTTTCAGACCTGGATGTTATAACTTTCAAACTTCCTAATACAGTTTCTGGCAGCTTATGCATAAATTCCACATAGTTTCTTGTTACAAGTTTGTTATCAGTACAATCTTACTGGATGACTACTAGAGTGAGAGAGAAATGAAAGCAAGAAAAGAGAAAAGAAAGAGAAGCTTTGGGAAGACAAAATGCTTTCTCTTCAGCAGTTGGATGGCCTTTCCTTTTGCTTGAATCTGCATTATCTGAATTCATTTAACAGTGAACATGCCATTAGAAGAATGCGCTGATTATCACTGCATATAAGAATACATTGAGGAAAAGAAATACAGTGGCTTTTAATAAACCTGCAAAAGGAATAAGATTTCACCAGCATGCATGGCTACTGAGGGACGGTACTTTCACACAACTTTAATGTGGGGAAAACACCTCAGAGATGAGACCTCGATCCAATAACACACATCAGCTCCTTCACTTCTCATTAGGACAAGAATTAACTCAGTGCTACTTGGTTCTTCAGCAATCAGGTAGGTAGCTTTCAGTATTGCTCAAAAAAATAAAAAAGAGTATAGGATATATATTTTCTGACAAAAACTATAGTGTGGAGGCAAACCCCTGAAGTTCACCATGGAATAAAGATCAGCAGAGAGCCTCTGTATTCTCAGTGAATATTCGAGCAAAAAGACAAAATCTGCAAGACAAAATCTTGCAAAAAAAAACCTCAAAAGTTGGGCCCTAGTCCACCAAGAAGGTTCAGATGTGCACTGTTTGGTGCCTTCCTTGTGATTTTGCAGTGTTACAGTAACATGTAGCATAAAGTACTCATACTTCTTTTCCTTTCATGAATTTATGCTTCCTGCCCTATAGTCACAGAGCTCGATTTTTTTCCCACCAGATATATTTTTTTCAAGTTTACATTATTTCTCTTTCTCCCTCTTTTGTATTTGTCTTACCCAGGGGAGTTGTTTTTACGTTTACCACATTTTCTCTCTTTCCTTTCCTTTAGCAGAAGAGAATGCTTCTACCTACTCCTTTAACTTCAACAATGAGCACTTATTTCCTCACCAGGTTGACTTAATTCCATCTCTGCTTTCTTTACTTCCATCCATCCACCCACCAATACACGAGCAAACATGAGGCAGCTGTGTCATAGGCTGCCGACCGTACAGCAGCTGAGCTACCCATATCTTCACTGTTTCAGCACCAAAATCCGAGCCTGAAATAAACTGGCAGGGCTTGCTGAAGGGCTTCAATGCTGAGAAGAGCATCAACAGTCACAGTATGCAAGAGGTACAGTGGCAATGATTCCTTGGGCACTGATGCCTGTACTGCATGGGCCAGATGACTTCAGGGAGCCAAAAAGGCCCAAGGTGAAGAAGAGATGACCCAAACCATGATGACTGATTCTGAAAAAGGCAGGAGCATTTGTAACTCTGGAGAGACACACAGATGCCTAGAGCAGTAAAAACTGCTGGGTGGAACAAGGGCAAGCCTCATCAATTCTGTGAACCCATGGCTGCCTTCATCATGAAAGGCCACAGTATTTCCATGTTTTCAATGTAAGAAATGCAGTTACAAAAATAGAAGATTGCTACGTAGGGTAAGTGTCTTAAAACTTAAAGCACCTTAAAGGAGGGCTGTGGCCTAGAAAAACAGAAGATTAACAGGGTTTGCATGAGAACAGTGAGAACATGCATGACAACAGAGAACAAATACATTATAATAAAATCATACAATAGTTAGGGTTGGAAGGGGCCTTAAAGCCCACCCAGTTCCAACCCCCTGCCACAGGCAGGGACACCTCCCACCAGCCCAGGTTGCCTGAGGACCCATCCAGCCTGGCCTTGAGCACCTCCAGGGACGGGGCATCCACAGCTTCTCTGGGCAGCCTGTGTCACTGCCTCAGCACCCTCTGAGTGAAGAATTATTTCCTAATATCTAACCTAAATCTCCCCTCTTTTAGTTTAAAACCATTACTCCTTGTCCTATCAACATACTCTGTGACAAAGAGTCTGAATAATACTGAATTGCATTTAAATACCATTAGCTTCCCCCTCTCCCCCCCAAAAAAACCAACTCCCTTAATAGGTTCACATTCAACTCATCTTGCTAAATAAAGCCCGAATTATGGTCTAACTACCTCAGCCACCCTGCACAGTTGACAGAGATGAATCTAACCCCAATTGTTACTCTGCACATGTCTCCAACGTGTCTTTGTGTCTCCAACACTGAGACATGGAGCACAAATTGACTCCATACGAAGGATTATTAAAAAAAAATACACAAAACTCCAAAATAAGAGTTTAATCAATAAAAAACACTACATTTTTTGTGTGTTTGTAGGGTAGCAAAAAGACCATGGGTACACTTTAGAAAGTGTGTTTATAAGTGCAATAGCATGGAACTGAGAACAGGATTTGCTCTCTAACCTAAGCGTATTGTCTCAAACATAATCTGCAGCTTCTCCAACCCCTCCATGGTCACTGCCTTCCAAATTCCTCCTAGACAGCTGGCAGCATCCTCAGTCTTCTCCCCATCAGGTCTGACTGATCCTTACCTCCTCCCAGGCTCTGATTTCTCTAGCAAGCTCCTGCGGTCTTCCCACCCTGCCTGCACTCTTACTGGGTGTACTTGGCAAGTCGGAGAACCCACGCCCCAAGTGTAGGGGCGCAGCACATGCTCTGCATCGTGGCTCAGACAGAAGTGAATGAATTCAAAACACAAACATCTCGAAGACAGAAACACCGTGATGTTTCATTTACAAAGTATGACGGTACTCTGCATAACATCTTATTTAATAATGTGTATTTTGTATATACGCATTGTATAATTCATGTTTCTCACCACATGTAGACAGGCATCAAAACGACTTTAAAACTGATAATAAAGATGTTATTATTAGTCACCTCTCTTGGTAAGACCTTCACCGGATAGTCTAGGAAACATTTCAGATAGCTTTCTCCTCCCTACACATCTGAGCCTGTGGATGCAAGCTGTCAGATACGCTGCCCACTTACACCAAGGCTTTCATCTGCTAGTAACGAGCATTACATTTTCAGTGGAAAGTGAAAAGAGGAGGATCAGAGAGAAGGAAGGAGGAAATAAATAAACAGGCAGACGTAGGTTTTCACCTCCACCAGCATCACTCACGTTACAAATAATGTTAAACAGCAAAGCACTAGATCTTAATTTTCCTGTCCAAAACTTTGTCAGTTTTCAACTCACTGCTATTTTGTTAGAACCCCCATGATTTCCTTGGATCTAAGATGAAGCAATAGGATTTCTCAGTACTCAACATTGCAGATGCAAGTCTAAACACCAGGCTAAATTAACGGTGTTTATGCACCACTGAATGAACAAAACTAAATGGTTTTCTGAGTGATAGCTACTTCTGCAGAACACCTATCCACTTTTCTAAGGCATCTATCAGTGTAGGATCTTCTTCTGACAAAAAAGCTTTGTTCTATTTAAGTCTCCAAAGACTTTTCTTTTCAACGCTGGAACAGGCTGAACAGAAGGTGAAAAAAATTAAATTGCCACATAAATGCAGGCGTAGGAAAATCCTGCAAGTCCCACATTGTTACCGACTTCGTCTCTGCTTTGTGCACAAATGACTGGTACAAATAAGACAGCATCACATGCACGCAGCAGACAGCCTGTGAACTCATCAGGGGCACATTTTAAAAGGCATGCACTCAACAACTAATTGCTTTTGGGAAAGAAAACAGCACAGAGGGTTACACCTACAAGGATCTAATCTAACTGCAGGGCAGGTAAAATTCAGCCTTAAATTACAACAGGCCCTAAGTTCATTATAAAGCTCTAGAAACTCTCTCCTATTCTGTACCACAAAACACATGCAAAATTAAAATTTATGCTTGGGCAAAATATTTCAGCTCTATATTACGATGCCAAAATCTTCAGTCAGGAAAACAAATTAAGGAACACAAGTCTCGGGGGTTGGTATTTTGCCATCTCTTCTGCATGTGAACACGTGCACCATCCATGCTTGGCACAAGAGGGAAATAAGCATCACGCATGCTGCCCATGAACTTACAACTTGTAACGTGTTTGCTAATGAAAAAAGTGCTTGCAGAAGCTTGTTAAACATCACTATAATGACAGAAGAACAAAGACTTTAGCAAAGCTTAAAGCTCTGCTGGAGACAGACCGTAGCATCCCTCATGCAAAAAACACTGCAATATTTAACTACATAGTTCAAATCTTAATTTCTGTTTAAGACTACAATGATACTTCTCCAAATTACTAAAATGAGTCACAATACCTGTATTAGAAAACACTACACACGTTTCTAAGGCAGTATTTGTTATTAAATTAATAGTTAAACTTTTATTAGATCTACATAGATGCCACATAATTCTGTCACTGACTTTTTAAAAAGTGCAAAGGTTCTGCAGCCTGAAATGTTTCCTTACTACTACAAAGGCAAGTGAGAAAAAATCCCTGAACAAGAAAGATGTGCATTTAAACAGAAGAAAAAAAATCACTAGGGATAACAACAGCACCCTTGTAACCTTGTTAGCTGAGATGAGTTCAGGCCTGAAAACCTCTTGTGAAGATATGTTCCACATTTTATTTTTTTAGAAGTTATGAATTTTGAGCTCACTACTACGTAATAGTGGCTATACAAAGAAGCCAATAAAATACTTTTAAAATAAGTAAGCTTCAGATCTGTAAAAGAAATTACTGTTCAAAAACACTTTTGTTTTGTGAATCTCTCAATTATTGCAGGCAAAGGGATAGGGAAAGTCTTGCATTATGGTGTGTAATACAGGCACATAAGCTGGAGATCTACCTGGCTTCAAGACAGTAAGTTTAGGAAAACATACAAGCACATACATGTCAACCACATTTCTGCACTAAACAGGGCAAAACTTCAACACAAAACAAAAATGTAAGTTTAATTCTGATGTCTTTTTCTGGAAAAATAAAAGTATAGATTTTCCTCTAGAAGTAAAAGCACTTTTTTTGTGTGTTTCCTTACCCATTTGTGAGGGAAATAAAGGACTGGCCTTCATATACGTTCAATGCCAATTATTACCCCTGTAGAAGCTGGTCAGCAGCTTAAATGAAACCAGAGCACTAACAGTAGCAGCACCACTGCTATGCCCTGTGCACTGCAAAGGAGCCCGTCTACTCCGCTGAAGGAGTAAATTAGACTGGCACAGTGAATTATAAAGCAAAGTACTCCTTTTACACAAAGTACTACTTCTGTGATACAAGGATCACAAAGCAGCCATGAAACCAGCCCCCCGTTTCATGCCAGTTCTGTGGTATGAATGTTCAGTCCAAGAGGGACTACTCTTGACTGTCACCCCTGCTTTGGGGTCACCAGCAGAGTTGGAGAGTGAGTGACAGTGCTGTCCCACGGGTATTCTCCTCTGGACTGACACAGAAGCCACCTGTGGGCCAGCGGGATTAACAAGGAACAAGCCTGCAGGGGCCCTGAAACCATGACAAACAGCTGACAGCTCCAGAATCCCTCTGCTATTTTCTGCTAGACATTTATTTCCTTTTTAATGCACATGCAGAAGCCCAAGTTCAGTCTTTATCCTACATTCTTCCTCCTGGACAGGAAAACATCAGAAGTCATGCCTGGTTTAGGGCTTTTACACAGCTCCACAGGTACACTCCAGTGTGTGAGCAGCACACGTGGTTGGGGCAGATGCTGCCTCCCATCACAAACCCGGACCTCAGGCCTCACCCGAGGCCTCACCTGGAAACCGTGGCTGAAAACTTTGGACCCCAATACCCCACAGGAGCTCAAGGCACTGTCAACTGAGCGATGCGTTTTTACCCATTCCCTTTAAGAGCACAGGTTGTTTTTATTGTATTTAAGTACATTCCCAACCACATTTTCATTTACATAGGAGGCAGTGCACATGAAGGCTTGACTCGTGATGTCCCCCAAACAAAGCATAAAACACAGGTCTCACGGGTGCCTTCGGGCAGGGGACAGCACCCGGCGGACGGCAGCAGCACCTCCAACAGCTGTACGGCCTGCTTAGGCCATATGCTGAGTTCACACCGGGATTTGGTATGGACAAGAAAAACAACACGTACATCCACTGGGGTGAAAACCAGAAATTGGTACTCAGCTCAGCCAGTGTGGTGATAAACTGAAAAACCCACATACGGAGCAAGAAAGAGCAGTGAGGAACCCCACAGCCTGTCAGCAGCAGGCAAACATGCAGGAATGGGTCTTTTTGTGCCCAAAAAGGGGGAGAGGGGCGGCAAACTGAGTTAAACCCCTCAGAACAGGAGAGCAAATACCAGATAAAGGCAGTAGCTGACCTTAACAACATGGAAATACAACGCTGATGGCTAGTACCTACTGCAACAAGCTGTGTTACTGCTGTGCTGTGCCTTGGACATTGCCCGATGGCATTAATAAATTGAGTTCTGCAAGGATTTTGCCTGGCCCAGAATACTACTTTGCAGCATCGAGTACATTTTTAAGGGTTTTTAATTCAGCTTTTTACCTTCCAGAGCAGCCATCCAACATGCTAAGATTAAATAATGTCACCTCCCCACTGGGGGTGACAAAACACGTCAGTGACAGCTGTGAGCAACAAAGAGCTGAAAGCTCGGTCTCACAGAGCGCTCTAAGAAGAGTTACAATAAACACAATCCTGAAGTAAAAAAAAACAGACACCGTGAAAGAAAGCATTTCATAGACCATAATAAAAGTTTGTATTATTTTTTTTTTAATAGACGTAGTTTAATTGCACCCATCTTCTGCTACTACTTTAAACGATTCAGCAATCACTTTAACTTTTAACTAAATCTCTTCCTTACAAAAGCCAGGCTGTCTGCCCTCAGTGGTCAGCCTTACAGCTTCAGAGAGATCATCTCTGCAGACTCAAGCCTTACATGCACAAAAGTTCTTCTTGGAGTATTTTTAAAATAATTTCTATTGCTGCATTAAACAAAAATGGTTTTAAGTCACTTAACCTACTCATGTAACTTAGTCCTTATACCAAGCTTCACTTATACTTGAAACAGCAAATTCATTATTCTTAAGACTAGTGAACCACAAGGCAGCTCTTCTACAGAGAAAAGCAGCAATGTTACTCTGAATGTATATCCTGTATGCTGGCTGCTGACAACACAGTACAAGAGCAAAAAGAACGATTAGGGTAAGCCAGTGAAAAATACCACTACTGAACTAAGAGTGCCTCCAAAGTTGAGAGAGGATTAGCTCAGTTAATTAGCTTGGTCATTTCATGATGTCAAAATGGACTTTGAAATATTTAGTTGAAAAACTGGATCTACATAGACACAAACTAGATACCGATTTTAAAAGGCAGGGAGGAAACTGTCCGTACCAGACTGAGGAAGGAAGACCACACTTTCAGAATGACTAAACAGACCTGCTTTCTCCCTTGCGCAGTACTTCAGTCGAGTCTGGTTAGATCTATACTGACCAGGAAGACAGCAAAAATCAAACTAGATCTAAGGAATATGTACAGCATGTACTGCATGCAGCAGGCACAAACCTCGAGGACAAGTCCTTGCTTCCATGAGGCAAACCGAGGATAAACATACACTACCCCACCAGCAATTCCTCTACTCCTTTCAAAGCTCCTAGTCCTTTCATTTTCCCTCCTATAAACTGAAGCATTTTAAAGTGTGTTTGTTTTTGTTTTTTTTTTCCTGTTTGTTTTGTTTGGTTTTTATACATATTTCATCTCAAGTATCTCTTGAACTTGTACAGCAGTGTGCCACCTGAAGGCACCTTGGCCCAGTCTATAGGATGCTACTGCTGGAGTTAGCAAACGGGCACAAGATCTTTGTCAGAGACATTTTTAATGCAATTCTAGAAGAGGTGGAATAAGAAAAGGACCTCTGAATACAAAAATAGGATGGATGAAATAAACACAATTATGTTTGATATGCTTTTAACATTTTTTAGTATTTTTTTTAATGTTGATATGTTTTTAAAGCAAAATATTGAGCCTTGCAACACTGAGATTATATAAAAAACTAACAAAATACATCAACAACACTACAATCCGCAATTTCAACCTTTTGTAAGTAGAATTACTACCAACAGCAGGAAATCTGACAAATTCATCCCCAGAAACATGGTGTTTATTTTAGGAATACTCTTCATACAAAATTAAAGATCCTTTTCTCGAGGAAATAAATGTAGATGAAAGCATCTGGGGAGCAGGCAGGAGAGATCACTTTCTGACTAAGATTGAGCTACATTACAAAAAACGAGGAGCAAATGGTAGCAACAGGACTTCTAAAGGAAAGAGAAAGGCAGCACGGAATTTTTTGTTGACCAGCACAGTACAACAGAATTTAAACCCTTTATTCGTAAAACCTGAAGAAAGAAAAACATGTACAACTTCCAGATACACCACTTCACCAGGAGAGGACAGGAACTGATTTCCATTAACATTCTAATAATGGAAAAATGCTCAAGGGAAGAAAACCTGTAATGCAGCAGAAAGCAAACATTTCAAGAAGTATTTGTGGCAATACGATGCAGAGCGCCCACACCCACGTGGTTCTCTCCAGATGGCTCTGCTGAGCCCCACTCCACGGAGTGGGGACTTTCAGATAAGGATCTGGCATCAGAAGGGAACCTGAGTGTTTTGTCTCATTTTATCAGCACAATTAATTATCAGATCGCGTAGCTCCTTCCTGAAGCAGACTGCCTTCTGCAGCAGTCTCCAGGACTGCAATCTCTTCTGCTTCCTCTCCAGGAACACGTCTCCCTAGACACACACTTCTGATACAAGGAACCCACGCAAAGGGATAAATATCTACCATCTCTAGCACCCAAAACCCCACAGCACAGACTAGCCAATTCTATCAGTGTGACTTCACTGATTTTTCAAGACAACTCAGAAGATACTGTGACAAATAACAAAATATTGCCAAAACAGATTAGCAGGTTTTTGTTACTGCTGAAGAACAAAGAGAACCTATAAAAAGGGCACTGGTTGCAGGCCACATTTTTCAAGTGTTTATAGGAAGCAGTTGTAGGAAACCCACAACAGGCACACCTGTCTCCAGAGACAAGCTGGAGACAAACCAACAAAAAACAAAACACAACAATGACCACACCAGAACAGAAACTATCTCTCAAGAATGCACAACATCCCTTCCCCATTGCTGCAGATGGATTAAAGCAGTTCTCAACCAGCACACACTGGCTCTAACGCTGCAAAGTGCACACACGTTGACTCAAAAGGATGCACGACACACTCACTGCTGTTCAGCCCGCTTCTTTCTCCATGGACACCATTTTCTTTACAGCTGAAGGACAGACATAGATGTTCAGGGAGCCCAATGAGCCCTCACATTTTCTGTTTTTTCACAGAATCACTGAGTCACAGAGGGGTTGAGGTTGGAAGGGACCTCTGGAGATCATCTGGTCCAACCCCCCTGCTGAGCAGGATCACCTAGAGCACGCTGCACAGAGGACGGCATCCAAGCAGGTTTTGAATATCTCCAGAGAAGCAGACTCCACAACCTCTCTGGGCAGCCTGTGCCAGTGCTCTGTCACCCCCACAGTAAATAAGTTCCCCCTCATATTCAGCTGGAACCTCCTGTGCTTCAGTTTGTGCCTGTTGCCCCCCGTCCTGTCACTGGGCACAACTGAAGAGACTGGCTCCATCCTCTCGACACCCTCCCCTCAGGTATTTATACCCATTGATGAGGTCTCCCCTCAGTCTTCTCTCTTCACCTGGCAGATGATTCACTTTGGAAGAGGGAGCAAGAAAGAAAAATTACTTACCTGAATAAATGGTAACCCTTATACAGGGTGAAAATAATTGATTTTAGAACACAGAACTAAGGCTTGCCTTACAAAGCCAAATAAACTGTTTCCATACTTACCTGCACTTTATTCTGAATCCTATCGGTTTTAAAAGCAGTTTGAAAGCTCTGGTTTAAAGCATACAGAAATTTAAAGAATGTTAAATGCTTTAAAGAATAACCCTGTTCTATGCATATTTGGTTGCCTCAGGCTAATTCTTCTCCAGAATTCAATATTTTTATAAGGAAAACAACTTTATAATGAAGACTTATTCAACATTCTGTGTCATCTAGCTGAAATAGATAAAAACTCCCTATCAGGCATACATGGGTGAATTAATATTCTTGAAGGCCTAAAACAAACATAATGCAATATTCACAGATTGAGACTCGATCGGCAGAAGTCAAGGTCCAATTCAAAGCAGCTATAAAAGGCTATCTATGGCTTTTTCACAGAGCAGAAAGGACACCATGACAGGATGTATATATCAACACTGCTGTGTACTATTACATCAGAAAGATTTCCACTCACTGTAATCTCTGTATCTCTGTTCAGTCACTAACTATAAATAGCACCAACCCCGAAGCACCAGGAAACACAACATGCTAAGTGGAACCTGTGCTAAAAGAAATCAATTCAACCACAAGCCCGTATTTTGGTGATGGCAAATAGTTTCTCGAGATATAAGACACAAAAGCAAACACGTTCTTGCTGTACACATTAGGAGTTCGTATAATCCAGGGTTTAAGAAGCAGGAAGCATGGCACTTGCTAGAGGAATAAATACTGATTTTAGTCCTGAGACATAAGCAAGTAATACGTTGTTTCCCTGGTCACATTTTGTAGTGGACAAGCTCACATAGTTCATTTTCAAAAGCAAGCTTCCATCTAGATGGTCTCCAATGAGGATTATAATGTAATTTTAAATGTTACTAGACATAGACAGAACAAGATTTAGCATTGGGCTAAATCCTGCCAATCAACCTTGAATGGCACATTCAAGCACATCTTCCAGCCGCTTCACCACTGGTGTGCATGCAAAGACTTGTATTTTTCACCAGGGCAAAGGCTTGAGCGGTTGGCAGTGATTGAAGTGAAGAGATCCCTACTGACACAGAGTGTAATTCCATAACAATTTGAGTCATGAAACTGCATTACAGGAATTGATAAATTACAATAATAAAAGCAGGTTGTGATAGTAGTGGAGAAACTGTAAGAAACATTTTCCCATGTAATGGAGAATGCATGCAATATGCTGTTGGATTTATTTTTGCAAGTTTAATCATGTTAGAAAGAATCTTACTGTGCAAGTATTTCTACCATATAAGTTAAATAAAAAAGATACACTTACTGAAAAAGTCAATTATTCAACAAGAGTAAGAGTGGCAGATTTATCAACCTTGCAAACTAAAAATGCATTATATATTTACACTGTTAAATATTTTATTTTTAAAAAACCAACAAAGCAAAAAAGTCTACCCTAAATCAAGAACTCAGTAAGCACACTTCCAATAAGAATGCTGCTTTGATGTGTGTCTGTGCTATGGAAGCAAAGACTTCTTCCCTGAATAAAAAAGAAGTATTTAATGTCACCTAAGAACAAACCAGGGACACACACACCAAAGAAACAAGCAAGCCAAAAAGACGATCTCATTTGCATTTTATAGGACCAATCAAAGGGGGGGGGGGGGGGGAGAAATAAAAAAAAAAAAAGCACCAACTATAATAATGTCCTCCAGGACTTTGAAATCATGTCCCACAATAATTCCGGTACCATTAAAGGCATATAATTAGGTAGTAATTTGCAGGAGTTAATTTCCTCCTACACTATACTCAAAAACATCTTGAGGGCAACTCCTAACACTATTTAAGTTGGAGAACGTGTGTAGGTAAGGGTGAGAGAAGACAATGGAAAGAGAGTGTATGCTTTAAAAAACAATTTCACTAATTATGATTTAAAATTATGACAAGCATCTCACAAGGCAGATAAACACACACAAGTTTGTGAGAAAAACCCTCTTTACTAGCAGTTCTTGAAAAACAACAACAACAAGCTAATATTTGGCTGTGTATCATATATAATCAAAAATGTGCATGGTAACAGTAGACAATTAGCAAGCAATAATTCTACAAGAGCCATTTGATCTGTCATCCTTTTAAAAAAGTTTCAACCATCAGAGGTGGTCAGCCATTCCTTATGTCAGGTATTCTCTATGTGAGGGTTTTTGTTTGTTTGTTTGTTTTTTCATTTCTGAGAACACCTTAAAGGATTTGTTCAGATCATTAATGGAATCTATCATAGCTTTTGCCCTTCTCAGGGATCACTGTTCATTTTACCTATCTTTACCGTGAAGGCAACCGCTACTAGAACATTTTTTATTAGTGTTGAACATTTTCAGACAAGGAGACAAGCATTTTTCAAAAATAAGGTACTTCTTTGGTCCAAGGCATCCACAACAAAGCGGGACAGAAATCAGCAGCGCAAGGGGGTTACTGCTCCTTACCCTTCTCATCTGCAGTGCAACAAGCAGTGACATGGTGAAACCGTAAGAAAGCACCCCCCAGTTCAAGTGAAGTTTGCAAGAAGAAACAGAAACCACAGATTACTAACCACCATTTGTAATTAATGTGTATGTTAAAAAACAGGGTCACCAGGGGTCACCAATTAGTGCTGTATTGGAGATGTCACAATCACAGAACAATGCATTTATTTACGTATCATGATCTACATTTAAAGAAAAATGTAGCTTTAGTTTAAATTATTTTTTTTTAATGCAACAAGGTATAGCTGATATAGCCAATGTATCTTGCATATTGCCTTGATCTACAGCTTAGCCCTGAAAAAACTATAGTTTCAGAAAACATATAGCTGGGACAGATGTCAGAGATGTTTTCATCCTGCACCTCAGTCACCTTATTAAAATGAAACCTAAGTGCACAATTCAAGCCTAGTGTAATAAGCGTAGCTTGTTTTTTTCTTGAAGAAAACTAATTAATCCCAAAGCTCTTTCAAAGCTTAACAGAAGGTTGTAGAGGGTTAGAAAATGCAAGCAGCTTTTTCACCTTGAGATGCACGAGAAAGCATCTCAAGTAACAAGAAAAAAAAATAAAAAATACACCCAATAAAAAGACCGAATTAGAGTTGAATATGGGCCTTCCTTTTTTTTTTTAGCTGTTTAATCTCAACATTGCTGCACTTAATTGTACAGTAATTTCTACCTGATCAGAAGGGCAGTTAAAAACAAAACCTCTCTCTAAAACCAGATAGAAATCACTGCTAAAATGCCAAACTCCCCTGCTGGGAGAATTGCCAGAAAACAGCCCCGATGCCTGGCTTTCCTCCCAACTGTGTGAATGCACAACACAGGAGGAAGGGTCCGCTGCCGCTGTACTCCTCTCTCAGGATGGCAAAGCACTGGCATACACAGAGCAGCAGATGAAATGCACTTAGCATCCTTACGTGTCTGAATACCCTGCCTGCTGCTCAAAATGGAGCAACAGGAAAGACTGTGGATGGCTTTATGCACTCTTGACTGACCCCGTTTTATCTCTGGCAGCGTGCCTCCCCGACTCATTGGAAATGTTGGTGTTTACCGCTTGAACCAAGCCAACAGCTTCCAGTGGCACAGAGAGGCACAGCTCTTTGCTTCCAGCCTGCACCCCAGACATCACTGCCCAAGAGCTGCTTCCCACAATTACGCTGCCCAGAGCTCCTCAGGCGTGGCCTGAGACTAGGGTTTCCTGGCAGAGAGGCATCCTCAGCCCTACAAAAGGAATGCTGATGCCAAAGGGCTGAGCTCTCACTGTGCCAGGCCTCGCCAGCCCCGCCAGGCCTCAGGCAGCGCATGCACTGCGCCCTGCTGCTCCTACCCTGTGTCGCCTGTGGAAGTTTCAGCATCTCTTCAGGATCCCTCCACGGCCACTTAAAAGCATTCTTCTGGAAAAAAAAAAACATCTTCAGATCTCTTTACGTTCAGAACCAGAAAGTAATAAATTGGACTGGTTGCTTCCTGCCAACGCTCTCATGGAGTTTGTTGTTTTACGACACGCCTAATAGACGTAATTCATCAATATGAAGTGCACGCTGCCACAAGCTATAGTACAGACAAGCTGTGCTGTGACTAAATTAGGCACCCGAGGTTGGAGGACAACCTCCCCTCTACTCCCATCAGAACAGCACACAACCAGGAGAGAAAAGGCCAGCTCCTTCTGCAGGAGCGGGGAAAAACCATGGTTCAATACATGGGCGAGGTGGAGTAGGTCAGTGATTGCATCTGAAACTCATCAATTACTGAATGGAAAAAAAGGCTGGGAAATAAAAATGTAATTTACCACTCTGGTAATGATTAGATTTAACAGTCTGAGCTGGGAAGCAAGAAAGCACAGCTCCCAAGACCTACTGACTGAATTACTTTGATGAGCACCAAATTCTTAAGGAAAAAAAAAAAAAAAGGAAGTGGAAATTGCAGAAGCACATGTGTACACAAGATGTAATATAATGTATTATTAAAGCCATAATAAAATCTAATAGCTGAAAGCAGTGATAAGTACGTTTAGATAAAACTTATATTTAACTGTGAGAACAATTAACCTTTAAAAGCAAATTTATCTACTGATGTGGTGATTCTTCTAAGTGATCAAATTAAGGCTGAATGTCTTAATCTATTTTAAAGGTAAGCACTTTTGTTTCATTTTGTTACAATAAAGAAAAAAGGAAATATATAAGAATACATGCTGTGTCTTGCATAGTAACAAAATAAAACATTTTACATGGACAAGATTCTAGTCCTGAACTCAGCAGAATAGGGTGTTTAACCAAATCTTCCTCTATCAAATAATGTGAACTTAAATGTATTCTTCTATAAGTAACTGTAACTGTACATTGGAGAAGTATACATGGGGAGACTGGTGCATTTCCTACAGTGCTTTAAAACATTAGAACTTGCCATGTGGTATAGGATGTCTGAAGAAAAAGCACCTTAAAATACCTGAGTGAATCATGAAGTGACTGCAGCGAGTCATCTGTCAAATCCCTGATAGCAAAAACTAAGCTGGGGTGGGTACTATATCCAGGCTTCAGGATTTTAAAAATAAAACAGCAAGACAGTCTGTAGGCACTTCGAGTAAGTTCCTGCCACTGACATATTTGACTTTGCTACATGGGTTCAAAATCCTATTTCTTAAGGCAGAAGTTTAGCATTTTTTTGAACAAATAGTTCAAGTAATTAACATAAACAATCCTTTATACTATAAATACAAACTAATGTTTTAGTTTATTTGGAGAAGAAGGGCAGATCCCTTACTGTCAATACAAGACAATAGCTACTGACTCCCACAACACACATAACAACCTGTTTAATAATCCAGTGTTTGCCTGCCTGCAGGCTCTCTCAAAAACTTTGCAAACCTGTTAGCAGCACGGTTCAGTTTCAGTAAAAGAGTTAGCATGGGTGGTAAATTCTGCAGCTTTTTTTTTTCCATGGTAAATTAACATCAAACTAATCCCCAAACATAACACCACTTTAAAGCCTGTGCCTGCTCACACTGATGCCAATGGCAAAAACTTCACTCAAACCGTATAGGCTCATAAAATCTTGCATCTTAATTAAAAATAAAGAAAAACATGGAAATGGGAGCAGTCATGGTGAAAAACGGTATTATAGCACATCTGTTATTACCTGGAACATAATATTTACATTGCGAGTGAACAACTGGATATATCCCCTACTTAGATTCACTTCAGTTAACAACTCATCCAGTCTAATACTTAAAGAGAAACAATATGCTAAATAATCACTCTGAGAATAAATCTATCTTTACATGACCCAGCCTGTACATCATCTGTGCTGTGCAATCCGTATCATTTGTGGAAATGAAGCATTGGTGCAAACGTGCCCCAAATCAGAACACGCTATGAATTCAGGCTATTCCCAACAGAACACACTTGTAAGCACTTTTTAAGGCTGTTTTTCTGTCACAGTTTCTGTATGGTGGTATTTATTTTCCTCTTCCCAAGCCTGCAAACATTAGCCTAAGGATAGTTTGTAAAGAACAGAGTAGACTGAAGACGAAGGAAGGACAGAATATCCTTAAACAGTGAGGCAAACTTGCAATATTTTTATTTTATTTTTACTTACCACATTTTCCAAATTGCACACTCTCAGACTACTAAATACCTTAAGATATGAGCTCTTTGGGTTTTTTTTGTTTTGTTTTGTTTTTTATATGTCAGCTCGTAATAAACATTAAAAATTCAAGTCCATTTAGAACTCATTTCTTTAATATAGTTTCTCATTTGTTTTTTCATTTCAGGAAAAAAGAAGAAAGGAAGGCAGGGGAACCACAGGAAACATTTTGTTTTCTTATGTGGCACCATGCACATTGGTGTTTATAAGGCAAGAGACTCCCCAGCGTTCTGCAGCTATGCATCTGTAACAGCTTCTTTCTGTTGCTTCTTACGGAGTTTTTTTCTGAAGGTACCAAAAATATTCTAAAGGCAACACTTATGATAAGTACCCACCACAAGGAAAAGGAATTATTA
Source organism: Anas platyrhynchos (assembly GCF_047663525.1). Lineage (NCBI taxonomy): Eukaryota > Metazoa > Chordata > Aves > Anseriformes > Anatidae > Anas > Anas platyrhynchos. The sequence goes on along the minus strand of NC_092588.1, from coordinate 145,707,984 downwards.
TATCGACATGATTTCTTTCATCCTGGTTTGAAACCATGCTGAGATCCAACGATAACACAGACACAGAAGGCAGCATTTGTCACCGTTCTTAGCCGCATTTTTGACATCTGTTTCACAGCTCTTGGAAAGCCCACTTCCATTAATCTACCATGAGAAAGGACAGGAGATAAAATTCCCAGGCTGCAGAAGGCATTAGGAAAATTTGCTAGCTGACTATACGTTGAGAAAGAACTGTAACAGCCAAATGATGTCACTGTGAATAGACGGAAGATGCTGTAATTCTATTCCTCCCTTTGTCTTAATGGAGTTATTTATGTCGCAATTCTGAGGGCAGACCATTTACCAAAGACTTTACCAGACACCTGACGTAAAGGAACAGCACACCAAAAACCAACAGGGACATCCTGGTCCCACTCGGCAGAGGCAGGTCTATGCTCCCCTGACTCAGCCTTCAGAGCCTTACATGCAAGAAATTTGCCAAGACGACTCCTGCTGCACGTTAATATTTAAACTGCTCGACAAACCGTCAAGAGATTCATCGTCAAATCCAGCTAAAACTATAGGAAACAATTAAAAGCCTCATCACACGTAGAACTGTAAATACTACAAAAGCCATGCTTTTAAGTCATCTGTACAACCCTCCAAAAAATCAAAACAAGAAGCATGTGCTGTTCTGTGTCACCAAAGCATAAATATAAAGAGCTGCTTCGAAGTTAAATACTCTCCTAAGATTAGAACCCTAATTCAAAGAGGTTTGGCCTGCTGGTCATATACAACTTCCACAGAAATAATATATGCTCAGCACGCCTTTAATAACAGGGTGCCTTTTATTTAAAAGACTCATTTATTTGATTTAAAAGATTAATTTAAAATATTAATTTATTGGAAATAAAAGATTAGGCATTTTAGGCATTGGAATGGGCTGCCCAGGGAAGTGGTGGAGTCACCATCCCTGGAGGTCTTTAAAAGACGTTTAGAGTTGAACTTAGTGATACGGTTTAGTGGAGGACTTGTTAGTGTTAGGTCAGAGGTTGGACTTGATGATCTTGAGGTCTCTTCCAACCTAGACAATTCGGTGATTCTGCGATTAATTAAATTGAAAGCATGGATCTCAGTTTATATGACATGATTCCAAAGTAGCCTCTCATACACGAGCAAAAGTGACACTGAAACCAGATGCAGGGTATGACAGCAGAAACTCATGTAAAAAGAAAGAATGAAAACAGAAGTGAAAAGACTGTCACCAAAAAAAAAAAAAAAAACAAACAACCCAAACCCTTGAATTTAGCCAATCACTTTACACAGGTAACACGTGGGCGATTTTAAAACATGAACAAGTTTTCTATTTTTCGTCGGACACAAACATTCTACACCCATTATGTTTGCTGCTGAGGAGGAAAAAGAAAGAGGCATAGTGTGGGTAGATGTGTTTTGTCACCAAAACACATCTACCCACACTATGCCCCTGTGAGTTACTAACCTGAAATTTGAGGTGTGTGGAAGTAAACGTTAGAAATGCAACTTTGAGTGTGAAGAACAATCCGTGATGGGAAAGCACACTAGCACGCGCTTTACAATCCTGAGTACAGAAACACGGTGGTCAGACACTTGAAAGAGGAAAAAAAAATGGAACTAGCTTCTCTGGATTAACTCAATAATCAAAAGCTCAACATTATCGATCCACATGGTGGGAGCTGTGTGGGTTGAATGCTATTTCACTTCTGAGATTCTACTTTGAAGTTTGAAACAGAGTAAGCATGGTGGTCTCAGCCCAAGCCCCTCAAAAGATCACTAAAAATCATTTCATTTAATGTGAGGCAGCCAACTTCCTGCTAGGATGCACGAGGAGAATATTGGATTTCTCTGAACAAGACTGGTGGTAAGAAAAAAAAAAAAAGAAAGCACCAACAACTGTTTGGCATGCCTAACAGTTATAGAGAAGATCTCAGTTTGCATTGCTTTAAGGAGCAGAGAATAATCACTTCATTGTCTTCAAAATGTTTATTATCTACCATCATAATTAATGCCATTCCAGTCAACTGCATATGGTAAAGCAGCAGGAATTAAGAGTAAATACCAAAACCCCTGTCAAAAGGAAAATGACTGCAAGAAGCTATGAATACTTGCACATTATCTCTGTGATTGTAGTTACTATGATTCTTCTTTCTCTTAATAGTTTTAATTCAAATCCAGAGAGCACAACAGAAAGAAAAAAAAGACTCTGGGTTTGTTCAGTTTTCCTAATCAAGATGGGGCAAGGGGCAAGCACATTTGTAGGGGTTTACAGGAAACATTCTTGTCCAAACAGGGATTAGACACAATCCTACAAAATACCTTTCCATTGAGGAGAGAAAGATTTTACAATGATCTGAACTCATTGTTCTTGTGCCTAATTTTTGAAAAATATACATAATAGAAAAGCAGACTTTTCAGTTTTTTAATTATCAATTCACTACTCAATTTTGAACAATTTTGCTCAATATTGATGAAAAGAAGGATGAACAGAACCCCACACTATATAAGACGCTACCTGTCTATCTATCAGATTGTGCTGCGAGGATATACAAGCACGAAAACGTATAAAATTAAGAGTAACTCGACCACAAATTAAAAGCCTGAGCATCTAGAGCCTAAACTCTAAGCACTACGCATAAATAGGAAATGCAAGCATTTCCCAGATCGCACCGTTATGGTTTTTACCTCATCCTGTGGAGGAGAAATAGCAAACTCGGTAATAAGTCCGTAAGTTATAATCCTAATTGTCAGTAAAAGGCTGACAGGACTTTACTGAGGTATTAATGAATAACACCTTCCGCATCACCTTGCAAATGTATGCCAGAAACATGATAAATGCATTTTTTGATAAACTGTTTTCCTACTTTCCAGCAAAGTTTAATAAAAACTTTGCAGTAGTTTACGACAAACTTTAGTAAATGAGAAACTTTCGTAACTGCAATCAGGTTATGCAATCAGGTTAATCGAGGTATCTCACCTCGTTGAGATGTTCGTATGTTTTAAGAAAGCCATTTGAGAACTAAGCTGTTAATGTTGCGATATTTAATAGTAAACTGTCAAACTCTGGCCCACTAAACCTTTGTGTCTCATGTTCAGAACTGTTAAAATGCAATGCAACATAGAAAGTGAAAACAGGCTTGAGAAGCCGTAACTGTTCACTGGGAACCAATAAATGCTTCAAGCATACAAGGCTCTTTCAGAAACTTCAGCTTTGCACAGGAAACGAGGCAGACTTGATGTAAGGTACACCGTAACAGCTGAAAACCACTCATCAGGGAGCGGTAACAGAAACTGATACTTCTGCAGCTTATGAACCTATCCTGAAATTGTTCTGCAGTGCATTCCAGCACTCTGCGAGTGACTTACTGAGCTTTTCCTTCATCGCAGCCAGACTCAAATACACACTGCGGTATAAAATATTGTATGTTTTTCTCCACCAGTTCCACTGCAGAACAGCAACAAAAACTGTAAGCAAACATGTGACAAGCTTCAGCTTAATTTTTCTGCCTCCTTTCTGCCTCACAGATGAACTGGCCCAAACACTTCCAGCGGTACTGCTCTGCTCGGTTCACAGGGATGGTCTTGCTGGGACAGCCAGCCCTTCAAGAGACTGAAGTTTAACACAAGAATTCTCCAGATTGCAAAAGTCTGCTGCAATCTTGTGATAAGATCAGCTAAGAGACCCAGAGATCTTTGTCTTCCCTCCCATCTTTCCTCACATCCACTCCGCTCTCTCCCCCATCATTTCCAGCGCAGCCCCCTGGTTAGAGACCATTCTTTCCACCCCCCAAAAAAGTCCCTCTGGGGACTTTGCTGTAGTCCTCAGAGCAAAGCACTGGGCTTTGCAGGGCTGGCCTAACAGCTCAACATCCTCTCCAGCCTTGCCGTTCCTCTGCACAAAATGGCCTCCTCTTCACTCTTCCATCCACAACCCTCTGCTTGCCTCCCCCACCTCTTGCTCTCACCACAAGCGTTACCTCCCTGATAAATGGGTCTGGCTGCAAAGCTGCAATTTGACTAATTTCTGTCAACTCTACCAGAAAGAACAACAGTCATAAAGGAACGAAACAAAATCACCACATGCAAGGTTCTGGCTTCCATCTGTAGGCCTCGTTGGGTTACCAACCTGCTTGCTATCTTACCTGAGAGAGGACAAAGCTGTCAATCCACTGTTAATGACAAAAGTAACCACAGAACAAAACAGAAGGCCAAAAGAGAAGGCCAAAAAGAGAAAACCACAGGACAAAAAAGAAGGCCAAGGAGGGATGGGTGCTTCAGATGCAGAAATTCAAGCTGTGTTCATACCGACAAACAAAACAAGTCATGTTTTACATTTTTATTTCCTCCAACATCACAATAGCACTGAAATTATACACTAAAACCAGAGGAGAGGGTGAACTAAAAAAGAACTTGCAACTACAAGACAGACAGCCAAATCAACACTTGGCTTCATTTCAGTTCAGAAGGAAAACAAACTTCAGCACAGGGAAGAGCAAACACAGGGAAGGGTGACCATTTGCATGCAAGAAGGTCACACATTTGAACAAACATGCCGAAACAGGAAAGCTCTCCAGACAAACACCTCCTGTTGGCAAATGTCTTCCCACTTCCAAGATATATTGCCTCTTTACAGGGGAAAGTATTTACAGCCTTCCAAGAGCATGCAACATGCCCCTGGGCACCCAATATATCCTTATGAGGTTACCACAAGCTGCCCTGTAACACAAGTCTCCAAGGTTTGCATCAGCACTCAGCACATCCCTGAGAAGCAGAGCAGGGCTTCCTCAGGCTACCAGCTCACTTTGGGTAAGCATGCTTGATCAGCCAGGCACGAAGACGAAGGTTTTCGTTCCTGTCACAAAGCACTCAGCCAAGAGAAGCACGACCAGGAAGTTAAAATGTAATGGTACTGTCACTGTAGCATTGAAAAAAAATTTATTTCTTACAAAACCTGAAATCAAAAATAAAGTTAAAATGCATACAGTTTGGGAGAGGGTTGATTTGTTGGAGCAGGGGAGAGAAGGGAGAAATGTATCCAAAGTCATTTCGTAAAAAATGAATTTACAGAAAGAAGATAAACATTTACACAACCAGAAAATAATTTTAAGTAGATCTTCCACGGTTATATAAACTGGTAGAAATTCAACAACTATAAAGAGGCTGGAATTCAGGCACTTGCCTCCCAGCGTTACTAGCCCCTGGGAAACTGATCCTTGCTTCAAATTGCACATTCTTAACAAATTCTTGTCAAACTTAGAGAATAGACCATGCAGAGATCTCCAGTGGATGCCTCCTGACATCTGATGATGCAGCACTCCTGTTTTCGGAAGGCAGGGTGACTGGGGGAGAGGAACTGCAACTCAAAGGTGACAGCACACATGTGATTCACAATCCAAACATTTCACTGCAATGGCAACAGAATCGAGGGTGAGGTTTTTTACTTCAATGACCTTTCAAACACAAAAAAGCAGAAAATGTTCCTGTGAGCCAAATCAGTTCAGAGAACATGAAGTGTAGTTAATTCTAAGTACAGCTAAATGAGTAAACACGTACATTAGAGCAATGAAATTTGACTTCAGGCATCAGGTGTGTAATAACGATTTGACACTGAGCTGTGGAGTACACATACCACATAGAGTATTTCCTATTTCTCTATTTCAGGTGCAGCACAATGTTCCTATATACAGGAGCACCGTATCTGAGGAACTCAAGGGCACACACCGCTCCTCCACGTGACATGGCCTCAACCACTACGTATTCAAACTGGCCAAGAGCTGGCCAGGACTTTGCAAGGTCCTCAGAAAAGAGGGCAGCCAGAGGCAAACCACAGGTAGACACGCATGGTATTATTAGGCCTGGCGGAACCTTAGGCAGCCCTGACCTACACAAAACAATGACAAAAAAAAAAAAAAAAAAAAAGGTAAGATAAAATAAGATAAAACCCTCAAACCAGAGAAAAAGTTTTAGGAAGATTAAGAAGCTATCATTAAATTCATTACTACAGGTGAGACAATGCATTACTCATATCTTTCTTGTCTTGCACAAGCCATCTACGATTCAGACAGCTCTTTCTAACCACTTATTTAGTGAATGTCCATGCTCACTTTTGCAAAGCCAAGACTGAGACCATTAGAGACCTCCAATATCTCCATTTATACCAGCTAAAATCCAATCCATTTCGCAGCAGCCTGAGCTGTAACAAGAATTACTTCAAAATACTCCTTCTCAGTCAATTCCCTGTTGGCAGCTTTCAGCCCTCCCAGCACACAACATGCCATCATATATATACATGATCAATCAAACCATTAAAAATGTCACTGATGTTGAAATGGAAAGATTAACGGGGCCCTAACTCCTTGAGCTCCTCAGAATTAAACAAGCTCTGGCATGAAACACACCAACTCTGCAAGTCAGACTGGAGATAAGAGGAACTGCACATTCATTTTGCTGTGTGTCTTTAACAGTGTTGTTGTCGGTAAATACAGATTGCAGGTGTTATATAGCTCTGAAAAAGTCCTCAAATGTTTCTAACAAACAGAAAAGAACATTGATGACTAAACATGAAACTGATCTTTTAAGAAAGTGACATGCTGCTGCTCACTTAAACAGGTTACTTCCATTCTACAGTTTTGGGATCCCTGTTTGTTTTACAACTCCCAAAACAAATTACAACAACAACAACAACAAAGAAACAAAAAAACAAATAAAGTATTTTAAGAATTTTAACACCTGTTATCATTTTTGCCCATATATTTTTAATGGGCAGTATCTACTTTTGCCCCCATGATGGACATTTCAATTCACTATCTGAGAGATAAGCATCAGCTAGAAATTATTTATTCACACTCTATTGACAAGTGTTGCTTTAGAACATAAAACACCCTCTACTAGTTATCCGTTCACCTTCCCCAAAAGATATAACTGGCTCGGGATTTGTTTTTGTTTTATGTGAACTTTAGAAGCTGTATGGATCCCTTCTGATAAAGGCTCCGATATGTGGAACCCTAAACATTTCTGAAGTCCAGCTTCATACCAGCTGCACAAGAAACATTATTGTGAAGTTATAGTTTTGTATTGGTTACTTATTGGTTATTTGTATTGGCTACGCAGAAAAAAACTGCCTGGCACAGTACTGTTAGAATACAAAACTAAAATAATTACACCAGAAAGTTTGCCTACCATAGGCACATTATGGCAGACAGTGATAAAAACTCATCAGGCTCCAGCCTGGCACGGCCTCAGATGGTATCAGCAATCAACTTCAGAGCACGCAGAAATGGCTTTGAAAGGAGACACTGTGACGTGATCCTGCAGATTAAACAGGAAAATTCAAGCCTTTGAAAGGGATTACAGTGTTGAGATAAATGAGCACAGGTGTCACCAGTTTATCTGGAATTAACATCAGGGTTTGGGTCTTTCAAAATCATAGAATCTTTAAAAGTCTGTAAATAATTGATTTAGTAAAGGAAAATGATCTGTTAAAGAACTTCATTACTCCAAAGTAAAGTTTCTCCAGAACAGAAGCAAAGATTAGAGCTAGACAAAACACACAAAGATACTTCTTCAAAAGGATCAATGTGCCCACAGATACCAGAGTTAACCCTGAAGCTTTTCTTTTCTCAGCACACTTGCATTTCTCTTCTGCCTTCGGTTTTGCTATGAAATGAACAATCTCTGCACTAAGGCGGAGGTAAAGCTCCTTAAAAAGAGAAACTTTGCTTCTTCGTTAAGGGCAAAAATACCTTCCAACAACAGTGTTGATCAATACAAACCTAAGAAAAATAATCCATTTTCTAACACTTTAAACACTTAAATGCTAAGTTATACAGACATGATTTTGATAAATGCTTCACTAAAAATAACCTATCTGAAAATCCCTGCAAATGAAAGGCCATTACATGCTTGAAGACTAACGAATCATTTTCTTTCTCCAAAGGAGACAGGAACATAACAGAGTCAAATCTTTTGCACATTTAAATACTACAACAGAGGTTTTAGAGACTGATTTCTTGTATTTTAATTTCCAGTGCCATCCCAGCAAGGTACTTCAACAGGATAATAAGCCTGTCTCTTAAGACAGCACATCCTCTTCAACTTACGAGAATAAAACAGGCTGGTGCTGTTACCACTGATACAACGAGCTGCATTCCCTACAGGGAGGTTTTGATTCCTCTCTTTGTGGATGTCTACTTTGAGAACTGCAAAGCACAATGGAAAAGAATTAGAAAACTATTTGAAAAAGGAGATCCCCTTTACACTAATTTAACTCTTCTTACAAATGGCACACACACACGGCTTTTTCAAACCTTGTAGGCAGAATTCTCCATGCAAAACTAGTAATATAAGGAAACTACTTAAATCATTTTTAATTTCAGGTAACTAATCTCCAGATTATGAGTGCAAATAACCAATTCATACTTGTAACAAAGTTAATTTATATCATCAGTCAAACACAGTCATCAACTCTTTAATAAAAATTAAAATTAAGAAGTATTTATTAGTTCAAAACAGTTTCTTAATATAATACACTGTTCATCTCAATTTCTAGCACACAATTTCAAGGTGATGTGTCTATTCTAGAAATATTAATCCACCTTAATTTTCTCTATAGAACATTTAATAAGCTACAGGTAATACACAAACAGAGAGGGAGGGGAAGAAAGAGAGGGAAAAAGGCCCTGTAGTTGCTTAGAATCACCCTGACAGTCTTTTTGGCTTCTGTACCACTTTGCTCTGTTTTTCTTGTATCCTACAGTTCTCGACATTCTGCAGTGTATAAATGACCAGAACTCCCAAACAGGCTTATTAAAATCACGGAGATTTTAAATAGGAGATTTCACAACCCTTATCTAAGAACACGGTTGTAACGTAAGCGTAATACACTAATCTAACACTGTGTATAGGTATATGAGAGGCCTGTCGTTGTTAAGATTACTCTAATAATACAAGTTAAGACTGAGCATATTACACCATAGCTGAGCTTATCAGCAAACAGTGAGTTTGCCCTGCGCAGAAATAAATTTTTCACATAGCAACAGAGAAGAGAATAGCAGAAATAGTCAAGAGGACTCTAAAAAAACACTTGAAATGGAAAATGTTGGAAGTAAATTGGTAGGGTTTCAATTTTAACAAGAAGCTTCTGAAAATTTATTCATTTCAAAATCAGAATATTTAACTATTCAGAGCAAGGGAAAACAAGAACAGCCATCTAGAAAGCAGACAAGTTTTCAGCAGTCTGCAGGGATTTCTATGCAGCACTCAGCAAAAGGTAAGGAAGTCCAAGTGAAACAAAAATAAGCAATGCTCATAAATAACAGAAAACGTGCTTTTAAGCATGAAAATTAGTCATGAATCCATGAAGAATATTTGAATGGCAACACAGATACAACTGGAATTCCTTACTAATAGGCTGAGGCCTAACTTAATGTGGTCAAAAGGACAGAAGAGCAGCCCCCTAGAGAAAATGGGTATGTATCTTGGTTAGCTGATGGGGTTGAAAGAACAAACACAAACCAGAATTAACAATATTAACACTTCCTTGCAAGTATTCTTCTTTAATGAGAGCAATATTCTTCCACTCCTTACTGACAAAGTTAGAACTGAGATGGTAAATGCCAAAAGAAGGACTTGCACTTGTTGAACCCAAAGGCCTCCTTTCTGCAGTCTTTTCACCTGTCTAGCTAGAACTCCAGTGCCCATCACAGAGCAATTTCAGTTTAAAAAAAAATAAATAGCAAGATTAAAGCTGTTAGTGGACTCTGACTGTTCGTCCACCAATTAAATCTAGCCAGCTCTGAGCAGAAACACAGTATGGGTGTTGTACATTGCCCCTGACCCAGCTACTTCTGCAAACACACCTAATGAGTGTCAGGCACAGAGAGAACAACGCTGGGCAGAAGCCACTGTGCTAAAATGCCCTTTGGTGTATGGTATTTCATGCCACTGGACGCTGGCACAGGAGGTACTTGGCAGCTCTTTTTCTCTTATCTGCAGACACGAGAAGGTGCAGACCTCCAAAGGGTTGTTTGTAATGCACGTGTATGGCTTTTACTTTCAGGAACCGAGCAGATCAGATCATCCAAGGTCTGCATGGAGCCTCAGGAAGTGGGCAGCAGTGGGTAGCAGCAATCAGAGAGAAACGAGAGAGAGAATCATCACTGTACCACTTCCTATTTAATTTCATATCCAGACTCTGTAAAGTAGCATTAAGCAACACAGAGACCTTACTGCGGTTTTAGGAATGACTGGGGAGGTCTTTAAGATAAAACTATATTAAAAACAGCGATGATTTCAAACCTCAGAATTTGAGCTGGATCAGGGGCACCTTCAGAAATACTGACAGGGGAGCTCTTTGTAGGTTTCATCTGTCGTGATCTGCATTAGACTTCAAGAGGAACAGACTTCTACAGAAATTAAATCTAAGCTTACTCAGTATTTCTGAAATAAGAGGGGAGAGTAGAAGTATTTTCTTAATCAGTGCTATGGACAGGCTTTAGCTAAAATACATAAAAATTACGGTCTCAAATGTCACCTGCTGATTACGCTCAGCTCAGTATTTGGAAGCCTAATCTTTCTTGAAATGCTATCTTTGAAAAGGTTCTTCTATTCATTTGAAAAGAAATGGAACTGAAACACTAACGCCACAAATGTATGAACACATTTGGCTGTGGTCTCCGATTGCAGTCCTGCCTCTGCGCTGAATCTGTCTTGTGAGTACGTGCAGCAGGGGCAGTGAGGGCAGATTTCCTCCCCTCACCCCCCAATACATTGCTTTAAGGCACCGTCAGATTTGATATGCACACCCACTTGGAGATGTGGACTACCCACATGGTTAACTGCAGCTTAACCACTGAATTTTCCTTACCTTTCAAGTGTGTATTTTTTATAATTACTAAAGCTGCCTAAACAATCAAGTGCAGAAGACACTTCTTCTAGAAGAAAATACTTCCTTTTATCCTGTAGCAAGCATTTCTCCATATTAACCCAGTTTTCTTTTTCGTGTGCAAACAATGCTCTCCAATACACAGAGGAGCAGAAATTTATTTATTAACACAAGTTTGTGTTTCTATTCTTTTTTTCTGCTATGCACATTATTAGTTAAAGAAACCTGCTCTAATAAGACAGAACTTAGAGCACATACTGCATTCCTGCATTCCCCTCAAACAGTATTTACATGCCACGTAATACCCAATTCACCCTCCAGCATGCTCTGCAAAAAAAAATACGAACTAGTGAGACCATCAGGCTGACCTTTCGCCTTCAGAAATTATAAGGCAGTGAGTGCTGAAGTAAACTAAAAACTTGGTTTTGGAAAGCCATTTCCGTAGCTGACTCTGGATGAGTTGACCCCATGCTCTCTAAGGACAAAAGCACACTTCAGTCTGTAAGGGCATAGAATTTCAATGCTGCAGCACTAAAATCATATTTCACATTGAAACTACAATTTGATTTGTGTGTCCTTGTGAAACTTCTTGGTGTGTGAGGATTGTCTTTAAGAACTAAGTTTTTTATCTAAGAAAAATATTAAGCAAAGAAAAAAACCATGTATTTTTCAACATTTTACTTGACACTGAAAACTCCTCAGAGTTCTCTTAGACCATCAACATAGCCTAAGCCCAGAAAAATTAAAGTATCAAATATCTAAGCATGTCTGCTGCTCGCAGACCTGCATATTTCTCTGGGACTCTCACATATGCCCTCCTGCCTGGGGAATACAGGAGTGTGCTCCAAAACTATAGCATGAACAAACTTACGTCCCTGTATCAGAAGCAATACAAATGTAATACAGAGGTTTATAAACATGCAACATTCATTCTTTTTTTTTTTTCTTTTTTTTTAAGGTTAAGGCTATCTTTTCTTTAAAAATAATTCCACATCCAAATACAATTGTATTACATCTCCAAGTCTTTTAAATGCTTCCAGGTATTCTCCAATCCTGTAAGGCTCTTTATCTAACACAGCACGCTACAGATGTTTCTATGCACATTCCTGGAGCAGCTGCTGCTGTCAAAGCCATTTGGTTTGACCAACTGTGGGATTTCTCAAATTCTCTGCTACAGTCCAATGCAACACTTTAAGGTAAGTATGTAAGGCACTAGTTGGAAAAAGGTAAAACTCAGTTAAAAAAATATACATATAATAATAATATATATATATATATATACAAGCACATTAAAAGAAGTCTTAATTTGCATTTGTTTTTAGCCTTACAGGGTAATCAAGTGGTTTGCCTTTCTGAAAGTCAGTCTTACATCATGAATATTTTAGCACAGTATACACACAGCAAATGCTGTGCAGTAAATAACGTAGGCAAGTAGCAGACCCCGAGTCTGCAAGAAGAGAGGGAGGCAGAAGAGCAGTTGGTAAGCTACTTTCTAAATATATTTTCACAGAGAAAATATTTGAGAAAGAAAAATTCCACCCTTTGATAAAACCCACAAGGAGCTTGAAAAGATGAGGAAGGATTTCCATAGCTCAGGGTTGAAACTACTATCAAAGCAACTACAAATTAAGCTCTAAGTAGAGATACAGCTCGACATCCCTCTGAAAGAAAGAAGCAAGTCTAACAGATCACTTAATGCTAAATTCATGTTCAGCAGAAGAGAAAAGCTGCTGATTTTGTCTTACTTACGACCCAACCAACCACCCTAATGAGGATACAACGCGCTCTCCGCCTTGCAAATTCTATGAGGCGCTTCTCAGGCTGCATCCTTCACACCTCCACAGGAAGCTCAGAAGAAAAGTTTCCATCTATGAGTGGTGAAAATAAAAAACTTCTGTGACCCATGGACTAAGGATGAAAAAAATGAAAAAGATACCTAGTTTCTAGGTGCAGCCATTCAGTGTTTTTCACTTTTTTTTTTTTTGAGAAGAAAAAATAGAAGTTGAGGAGACAGTGTACGGAGGCATGAAGAAATTAGCAAAATAAGTCTTTGAGTTGTTACCAGCTCTATTTCAGCTACACGTTCCTGGCAGGAAACTCAATGTCCTGCATCTACACTCACACAGAATCCCTGATTTTCTTTACAGAAAGGTTTTTTTTTGTTGTGGAGTTTTTATATATCCATACATGTAAATTACACTCCCACAAATAAGATGTATTGCATCAATTTTATTACAAGAACTAAACTAACTCTACAGAGCTTCTGTTGGTAGAAAAATGCTCAGTCCACAAACCTGAGGCAAGCTGAAAGAAGTCTCAAACCTTGGATTTGATTTCAAGAGCTGTGTCCATCCATCAGCTTGGAAACAGATTTGCTTAGATGCAGTTCCACTGAGTTCCTTTAAGCTCATTCACAACAGATGAGTACACGGCCCTAAGTGAGTTTTAAATCTGAGAGAATGGTATTTAAGCAAAAAATTAGGGATACTGAAATTTCACCTAGAGTCTGTAGTACCAATGAATTATACATGAAATTGTACATGAATGTACAACGAAATTGTACAGCATTTCCTTACCCACTCACCACACATCTTCTGATGTGTTTCAAGGGCTTCTAATTGTCTTCCAAATACTACTTGTTGACATGGAGACTGCTTTGCTTGACAGATGCCAACTGTTAATTTTAATGCTAGCTTGCAGCATCAAGATACAGTTACTAAAAAATAAAAATCTTTTATAACTGGGGAATAAAAAAATCCATTAAGTGGGAGAGAACATATATTAGCTTAAAAATAAATCCTGCTCCCAAGATTCAGGCACGGTATTTGCCAGCTTACTTAATATCCAAATCTCCTTCAGCTTTCTTTCTAAATCTCATCAATCCTTTTTGTTTAATTCCATCTTTCTGGTAAACAGAGAGCTGAAGACATCTCCTCGCTGCTGTCTGAGCTTGAAAACACATGGAGCCACCCATTACCAGTAGACTATTAAGCAGAGGCATAAATGCAGAAGGAATGTTGTTCATCACAGCAACCTTCATTTCTGATTCTCCACTGTTTACTACATCAATATACCACCATGGAGATGATAATGATTCCTTTTAATTAAAAGAATGAAGCTGATGGAAATAATTAATGCTAACTACCAATGTGTTAGATATTTAAGATAGGCATGTGCCTGAGGTGAAGTGCTATACATTATCATAAAGAAACAGGGACTTATCCCTCCCATCTGTTTTCAGATCCATTCAGAAAATACACTTAAACACGAGTTTATTTATTATTATGGGAGCAAAAAAAAAAGTTATCGTGACCCAGTCCTGGGTAACAACCTCATCCTGCTAGGGTAAGAAAGCTTACTTGTTGCAAAACAATAATCCCTGCCACAAAGGGAGAAACAAAGACAAAAGATCAGGGTCCAATGAAAATATAGTGGGTGAACAAAGAAAGAGACCCAGACAGTAAGATAAGCAGAGGTTATACTATTTGCTAAATGACACAGAACTGCTATCCCGAACCAGGCCTTAGGTGTCTCTCCAAAAACCAAGCAAATATTGGCAGGCCTTTACTTGAAAGATGCTGTAGAGATTTTTCCAGAGATCAAACAAGCTCGTGGCTCAAAGTATTTTTCAGATTCCAGCTACATATTACCACCTCTCTAGAAGGCATCAGCATACACTTTCTCTGCTATTTTCCAACGGATATCATAAAAAAGTACCAGAGATACTTAAGGAAAGAGAACCGTAGCAAGCAGGAGGAAGTTAATCGGGCTATTTATAAATCAGATGCAGGATCCTCTCTCCACAAGTGCCCTGCTGAACAGGCAACTGAATGCTAAGCATCTTGCAGCACCAAGCTTCGTGCTCTCAATTATTTTAACAAGTGTTATTCTCACACAGGCCCTGTTTAGCAAATAACTTATCACAGGACTTAACTGCACGATAAGAGCCAGCTCAGGTGCTTTGATATCCTTAGAGATAAAAGCAATGGGCTTCAGGATACAGCCTACATGCACTGCTGAACTGAAGCTTCACAGGGTTAGTTATTTACTGCTCCACACCCCCTGCCGAAGAGTTGTATCAGGATACACACACACACACACACACACACACACGTGTGTATTTTCTTATTTAATAGGTTACCTTTAGCAACTGGTATACCTGCATCAAAACTACTTTGCCTAGATGAAAAATGGGATTAAAATCCACACATTAGAACTGGCACCGGATCAGGCAGGTCAGCACATTCTCCTGAGATCCCGGTGCTTCCATTCACTTTTGTCACATAAATCAGACCAGTCAAGTGACACAGTACAATGGCATGTGGCAACGTGCTGACTTAACACGGGGCGTACAGGGCCGAGTAGTGTGATTAGGCTGAAGGAGCTGCTTGCTGGAGATGACGGCATGGCCACAAGTAGGGCACAGGAAACACTCGTGACCATTGCAGGAACTTTCTACAAATAACAGAAAATAAGAGAAAAAGCAGATAGAGGCTGGAGAGCCTTTCTGCCCTACAGAGCCTCAGACCAAACCACCACACAGACAAGAGCCGCAGACTGATGAAAGTCACGGGGAGGAACAGCGCCAGGCCCAGGCCACACGTGGGAGATGTAAACGTGGTCCCATCCTTCCTCAGCCAGCCAGGGCCGGGCTGAAGGTACAGCCAGACCCCAGACACCCACCGGGGCAGCACTACAAACCTTCCTGCCCGCTCGCTGCCCCCGAGGCGGGGAGCACACGGAAACGCCTGCGAGCTCGGAGCTCACGCCGCCCCGCTCCCTGAATAGAAGGAAAATCCTTTCTTGGCAACATATCCTGCTTTTCAATTAGGCAATGCCAAATCCATCGGGTCCCGGTCCCCAAATAGAAACCAAGGAGATTCCTCATTTACATGGGGAAAGAAATGCACAAATATGTAGCTGGAGAAGATTTACATACAGCTGGACACATTGAAGCACGGGCAGAGCATCAATTACAGAGATGGTAATTATCAAGAATTTTCTTCCATGAATTGCAAATCTTAATACTATTACTAACTAAATCTCCCTGAAGCTTTTTATTTAGACGAAAGCAGCGTATATGCATTCCACTATTATTTGGGAAGAAACAACAGCCTCAGCCTGTATTTTAAGAACTACAACTCAAGCACCGCAGTGTATTTGTAATCCCAAACTGTAATCCAGGACACAAACTCGTCACAAAGCACACATTTCCAAAAGTCAAAAAGAAAATGAAGATCAAAAAACACACTCAATGCCACTTCAAGTGCAAAGATACAGGAAAAAAACTATAGGTATCTTACCTATATGTGGTAACTCATGCTGATCTGAGACAGTAAGGATTATTTTATCTGCTCGGCTGTAAAACATGCAGGAGGAGGTAGGAACTAGGAACGCACAGCAAATGTTAAAATGCAAACATGACAAAATATAAAACAGGGTTTTGAAATTCACACTGCAAGTTATGTCATCGTGGAATCATCACACCACCCCTGCCCTAGGAATACACTGTATGTATTGTTCACTTCGCATAGCTCAAAAAGCACAGCAGAACAGAAGGGGTCAAATAAAAGGCAATGAGATTAGAGGCAGGAACTTGGGTATGTTTGGGGTAAAAAAAAAAAAAAAAAAGCTGAGCTGCAAAGCACTGGCAGGAGGCAAGTACTGCAGACTGTGGCAGAGATGTACAAAAAAGGGGATGGGGGAAGGCAGAAAAATCAGTCTCATTAAAGCTGCAAGGATGGAGGAGGGCAGTATTTGAAATGAAATTTTTCTCTTTCAGATCAAAGCTTATTTAAGATTATACCAGCAATATGATTAAAAAAAAAAAAAAAAGAGTAATATTTTACTTTTTAAATGGTATTTTCCAAAAGGTTTATTGAATACAAATATCTCAGGTATAAGTATTTCACTAAGGAACATCAAAAAGAGTTTGGGAAAAAAAGAGCAAGTGAAAAAAAAAAGGCTGCTAGCTATCCTTGGTTTATATTTCCAAAGAAGCCACAAGGGCCAACCCTTAAAGCTCACAGACAGCCCAAAAAGACAAACCCGGCATTTGGGCTCACACCACCCAGCTCCCCAGCTGACCCCAGGAACAGGGGAAGGGAGCCAGCAGCGAGCTGCCCGGACCTGGTCTGCACAGCTGCCTTCCCATCTTCTTGTACCAAACCTTCAGGGGCTGTGACTTCTTCCAGGCTCTGCCCCTCGCTGCGTCCTCAGCAATCGCTCTGTAGAAGCCAGTATTGCTGTGCATTTTGTTCTAGAGTAACAAACACTGTTATCTGTATGAACCCATCTAGAGGTAAATCCACACAAAATCAGGGGGTAAGAGAACCACTGATGTGCTCCCTTACGCTCTCTCCTTTTACCACCCACACCTACGCGTAACTTCAGTGCTGCTGGGTTGCAAGCTTATAGTCAAATGTGAAAAATAAAGAAGGAACCCCCACAACCAGATATGTGAAAATGTAAGAGCAGTTGTTCAATGTAAGTTCAGGTTCCCATGCAGTAACATAATGCTTCAGTGTTTGGGTTACATCAACTGTGATTCAACCACTTGTTATAAAAATAACTGTTTACTATAATATTTTTCAACGTGACTTGAGGTTGAAAGCTTACTTTTCACAAAACATTTGCTTCCAGTTAAATTTAACTTGGCAGCATCCCTTTCACTTAAATATCCATTTTGCCAAGTGGAAACACGCTCCTAGATGTGGAATTCACATCACTGCTTAAATAAAGAATTGTAATTTTTTTTATTTGTTCTAGCTTTCCAAGGCGGCATTGGTTTGTTTGTTTTTTGTTTTTTGTTTTCCCAAAAACAACCAGTTAGAGCTCTCCTTCTGCACACTGTTTTTGGCACAGATAAGATCTCCAGGACCACTTCAGTTAAAGGCATCTTTCTTTTACCTAAACCCCAGAAAAAGTACACAGTAAAACAACAATTTCTTCCTACGTGTGACACAGGGAGGATAACTGTGCATCTGCAGTACAGCAGACACTGAGCATCGCAAACGAATTATTGTAAAAGGAAAGAGGACATTTAGCTGCAGGCAACACTGTTTGAAAGCTTAAAATCTAACTGCACTTCCAAACTGTTCACCCCCTTTCAACGTCCATTGACTGAATAAAATGCATGTGGATTTCTGTCAGGTGGGAAGAGCCACAACGAAAAGCTTGGAGAAGGAAGCGCTACCAAGAGCTATACAGGAGTGTTCAGGTGGGGTGGCCACGTGGCCTACGGCAGAGACG
Source organism: Anas platyrhynchos (assembly GCF_047663525.1). Taxonomy (NCBI): domain Eukaryota; kingdom Metazoa; phylum Chordata; class Aves; order Anseriformes; family Anatidae; genus Anas; species Anas platyrhynchos. The sequence continues at coordinate 145,689,836 of NC_092588.1, read as the reverse complement.
TGCCCAAGATCTCATCACTCACTCCTCATGATGGATTTTATCTTGATGCCTATTTTAACATGGGACTTTCAAATCCACTACATCGAACCACGTAGGAAGAAATACCAAAAGAGTCATCAGAAGAAAGCTTCCTCTATCTTGGTTTCAGAATCTCTTTTCAGGAAACATTCATTTCAGACGTAAATAAATCTGCGATTGATTACTACTTAATAGTCAGTAACATTAGTCGTCTAGATACATGGTTTGAAATCCTATGCCAAGAGGTTAATTGCATTACCTATTTTAATGGCATTAAGAGGAGAGAATTTCAAATTCATGTCAGATCATTCTCAACAAACTTCATGAGCCTGGGGATCCCGTAGCTTTAAGGCCCTGCCTACAGCTGTAGTTGAAACTGTGTGAGCAATTAGAAATAAAATCCTTGCTGATAGGATCTGAAACTGTTTGTTTTTTTCCTCTCCCGAAGTACACAGTGGAATAATGCTCTGAATGACTAGGCAAAATGGTCTGCAGTAACCAGACTCACCCTTCTGAATTTGTCTCTGCTGATCTCAGTTGTATAGCTTCATAAATGTAATTAATGAAAATCAGTCTGCTCCAAAATCCCCCAAAATAAAAAGGAAACAGAACAAATAGATAACAGAATAGGTGATAAATGTCCTGACTCATGGCAGGTGCGATACTATCCCCTAGACATACCAGAGACTGCAATCCTACAGCAGTAAAATAACCAACCATCTAGAAATCTAAATTTGTATGACAATTATCTGTATGTTCCTCATCATAACACTTCTTTTTCTTTTAACCTGTATGTCACACTGGTTATTTTAACAGCTTTCTTTGAGGAGAAGGAAGTGGGGGCTGGCAGACACCAGAGACCACAGTTCACTGGATCTCAGTGGCACACAGGCTGGTAAAACACACAGACAAGTTTTTTCAAGCTGTAAGAACAGACGGGATATAAAGCTCTGACCCACAAGTCACAGCTCTAATTCCTTTCAGATTCTGGGAGGCCTTCTTCAAGGTCTTTACACAACTTGCATCATTTCAGAGACATTTTAGTGGCTCAGAGACGTAATCAGTGTTTGTAAAGCTCCCTGACTGCAGCCTGTGAGCTCCTTGCTCCCAAAGCAGGTAAGCATGTCCTGTCCTGATCAGGACCAGGTACAACTCCCAAACTTTGGATCCTCAAGTACTGCAACCTCCTTCCCTAGGAAGGGCAGAAAAGAGGACAAAACAAGGTAGAAAATGGAACTATTCATAAAGACTAAAAACTCCAAGCACAGAAGCGTAACTCCTGCCAGTCACTGCACATGCACAGCCTCACACACTCTTGTGATTTCTAAATTGCCCTCTCCCTACGAAGTTCAGACACAAACAGATGTAGGGCAGTATTTCAAAACAGCTTTCCTGATCAAGCATAGCTTCTTCCTCACCCAGTATTACTTTCAGTATCTGAAAGAAACGCATTCTTTCCAGGAACAAAGAGAGTAATAAGTATTTGGTAAGATGTCATAACACGACAGCACGGCAACAAAAACATAGCCCTCCTCACAATACTCGTGTGCAGGGATAAACTGTGTACCAGGAACAGCTTTAAACATACCAATAATTTGCTAGTTTTTCTCCAAAACTAGAGTAGGATCTCTGTATCACCAGCTCCACACCTTCATTTAGTAACAATGCCCCTTATACGTGACATTTGGGGTAGCCTGGCTTTATAAAAATGTTCAGATGTGGATTCAGGAATAACAACTCATCAACCCCCACCTTTAATGAAATACCAATGCAGCAAAGAAAAGGAGCTTTCAAAATTTCAACACAGTCTCATATTGATTTCTATGCTGTTGAAAGTAAATCTTTTCACTTTCAACCTGGTATCTTTGGGATCTCAGTCACAGGTGTTATGAGAATCACTTCTGCAGACAAAGAAACTAACAAGCAAATAGCCTGAGCTCAAAGGTTTGGTGTTTTGTTTGTTTGGTTTTTATTTTTTGTTTTTAAACTAAAGCTGGGTGGTGTTACTTTTCAAAGAAGGTTATGAATGAGTAATTGAAGGCTGACTTCTGCAGAGAGAATGAATCCACAGAGATGCCAGTGCAGATGCTCTTCCCCTGAAGAAGCACAGTGGGGATGAGTGTGGCAAGTATTACACGAGGTGAAACACAATTTTTAATCTCAGTATTAGCTCTGCTCCATAAGTTTGTCTTAGCATTCAAATACTACAGTTTTCTGTAGCATTTTTACTCTAACAAAGACAGCAGTAAAGTGCCACTCCGTAACAAAAACATTGCTTTTGTCAATGTTTTGTTCATCACGAGCTACAGACAAGAGGGCGATTCTGCAGTGCAAACTGCATCTCTGATGGGGTAGCAGAGGTGTTTCAGTATGACTGTCACATTGCTATGCTTAACAGAAACAGCGCCCCTTTCCAAAGAAATAACAAGAGGAGTAAAGAACATCCGTTAAGAAAAACAAGAAAAACAAGGATTTCAAGCAAATTCTCCAACCAGCTTTCACTAATGATTTCTCATTAATACCCCAACAACAGCTCCTTGGCTGCCTTCGATACTAGCCAAGGACCAGTCTTCAGGACACCGCTGCTGCTGTTCTTTCCCCAGTTTGGGCTAGGGAACACTCTGAGTTTTAGTTAATTCTCCCAGATAAAACTCAAGGGCTGCTGATGCTCAAACCCAACTGGCTGGGGGAGTTATGATGGCACATAGGGCCTACGTACTTGGCAACAGGAATAGTTTAAGCTGAGCTAAACAAATCCATCTCTGAATTTTGGTCAACTTCTGCAAGTTTCATCTTGAGAAACATGGAAATATGCCAACAGCTCATTTTGGCAAATTGGGAGTATTTGCTTTCAAAGGTGGACTGTAAGGGGACAAAACTGCTACAGAAGATACACGGGAACTGGTAACTACTCCAGTGAAGGCAATACCTAAGCCTACTACTACATATATTTTGTCTAAATAACAAATTATTAACTTTTAAAAGTTTATTAGCATTTACAATCACTTCACATACATTTCAAAGATTTATAGAATATATGTATTAGATATTCAGTAGGACACAGTAAAAAAAGATCACCCCATATATCAGAATGCACACAGAAAACTACTGGGATTTAAGAAACTCTAGTCACCCAAGTTCAAAGGAAAATTAAAGTAGCTAAAGTGACCCAATTCACTTGTACATAGCAAGCTCAGAGGCAGGCTGTTCAGCATGTATACTGTCAGTTTGTAAAAGGTATTTCATATGCTTGCAAAGATACACAGGAAGGGTACTTAGTCTATGCCTGATCTGCAGCTGGCCCACAAAACAAGAGCCACTACAGCTGTGCTGGGTACTCTCACTTAGTCACCTTCCAAGCTCGTGACTCACTGCAGACAGCAGAGAGTAAGTGGTACTCAGGGGAAGGTGTGAGATGCACCCAGCAAACATGCACCCAGCATCTCATGTGGTTCAGGAAGCAGCGTCCCACCACATGTGGGTGCCAAACTTGCAGGACTGCTTTTTGGACAAATAAGTCAGATCTGCAGCTCTGTTTCTTTTTAATACATTATTCCTACTGCACGTAAAATCTAAGGAAAAAACCTACCACAAAATACGGCAGTCCTTTACATTTTCAGAGACCTATAATTTTAAATCATGTCGTTCTACTTCAAGTACCAATTTACTCAGCCAAGACTGTTGATCTCGTGTAACTCACTTTCAAAGAAAGTCTTCATCAGATGGCAGTGCCCTAATAAAATTAGTTAGCAGCACGTCCAAATATGATTAGCCTTAGCATGCGTGCATCTGAAACCTTCTGCTGCTAAATATTAAGATACTCACTTCATAAAGGGTGTAAATTAACTGATTTGATGTGAATGATGTAAAAGTGAGGTTTTAGGAAGGGTTTATACAACACGATGGTGCCTCTCTGAGGAGCAGGGAACACCCCAGTGAACAGATGAGGGTGGCAGTGAAGTACAAAAGAAAGCTGTGAGGTACATATGCATCACATGCAGTGTGCAGCATATGATGAAGCCTGGTGAGGTGGGACATGGCAGGTTCTTTTTGATTTTTAATGCACCAGGTTGCTGTGGTACTCCGGTGCATGACCTCTGACAAGTGTTTAGGAGCACAACACAAACGACAGTATTGGAAAGTGTATGGACACCTCTGTGCATGCATTCTGGCCAAAGGAGCAAGAAGATTATTGAAAGAGACTCTCATGTAAACCACACTATTTGTTTTGAAAAAAAAAAAAAAAAGAAAAAAGAAGGGCTATCCTGTTATGACACAGATGTTACCAGGAATGTCCATGCAAAACAGATTATTAATCTTTAATTTGCTTCTGAAGTGCTCCTATCTTCACTCCTGTGACTGTAAGTCATTTCCTTCACAACATGCAACCCATCATGCCCTAGCTCTTGAAGATGGAGATATACAAATGCTAAATAATCTCTTTTCAGGGATTCCCACATGCTATTTTCAAGAGGGTGGGGAAAAATAAATAAAAGAACAAAAAAAGGCTTTAAAAAAAAAAACAGTCCAGTCTTAGTAGTCTGTGCATTATACAGCAAAAAAATTAACATGACTGGCACATGATGAAAAGGGCTGAAGAGGTTTATCTGTGATGCCCAGTTGCACAGGATGACATTATCTGAGTTAGCAATGAAAAATGACCTAGTGACATTAGCAGGAGTTTACAAAGAGGAAAAAAAATCATGGGGTCTTTTTTTGGGGGGGAGAGGGAAGGAAGAGACAGGTGGAGGGTGTAATCATTAAGTACCATCTTCCCTTACAGTGGCCTAGGAACTCTCCAGCTAGCCTCATTTTGCCCAATTTAACTATGAGGTAGAGCAGCTTCGCTTCATGGCATCTTATCTGTGGCAAGATATCCTGTGTCCCGTCCCTACAGCTCATTACTTGAGAAGCTTACTATGGAAATCATGCCCCCAACAGGGAGATCACGCCTGACAGCCCCCTTTTCCAGCTCAGCTTTTGCACGAGATAAGGCAGCAGCGGGTCTGGCTGGGCGAGCTGCTGGAGTACAGAACGAAGCGCAGCCCACACCACAGCCCTCCAGCTAGCCAGGATTTAAACACGCAGCAGAGCCACTTCCATGGCATGCACGTACAGATGTTTACACAAAATGAGACACAGAACCTGAAATGTCAAGGTTTCTACTGCTTCTACTTATTGCTGTCATCAACACTGTTGTAAATCTATGTCCTGTTGGCTAAAGGACTGAGCTAGGAGCCTGCAAACCTTGAACCTACCACCAGAATTTTCTTGAAGTAGATTTTTAAATGTGAAGCACTGAAAAATGTCGAAGCTGCCCCTTAACAATCATCATCAAACAGAGCAGGTAGCCAAGGGAGGGTAACCTCTGAACTGTATGTTACCATCATCCTCTTCTGTCTCCAGAGAGAAAAGTCAAAATCTGCTGGGTGGTCTTTGCTATCATGAGCCTGTACAAAAAAAAAGGCATCCTGAGGACTACACATTATCGAGTCAACTGGGCATGTGTGGAGTCTTAAAGAAGTCAGTTACCTTTTAGAAATTTTAGGAAAAACCATAAAAGACCGTAAAAGAGAGATAAATCCACCATTAACATTCTCTGGCATAAGTCATTTGATAAATTGCTCCCATTCTATCTTCTTTCAAAATTCCCTTCTCTTTCAGGTATCACTTCATAAACAGTTGTGAAGCATTACAGAAATGGAGATTTTCTGACAAGGTACCACTGACACAGAGATAATATCTTGCTATAAAACCATTCCTAAGGAAGCAGAACTCCACCAGCCATTCTTTGAAAAGCTGCTACTGGATTGGGTTGAATCAGATGAGACGATTTAAAGGCATGACCTTGAAAGCAGATTTGACAAATGTTTCTTTATAAGGTATTTAACACTGGCAAACTTCAAGCAGTTCCACTTCCACCACTAACGGTTCCACTTAAACCATTGTTAGAGCTGGGTCACTCCTCCCTCTTTTTCCCCTTTCCCTCTGATACTCCCAGAACCAGGGTCTGCAACAAGGAAAACCACCCATCTCTTAAGAACTCAGAAACGGCCCACAAGTGATTTAAAGGCTTTAAAAGTTCCTGTTCTATTCAAGCAGCTTTACCCACTCCAAAATAAAAAAAGTGTCACGACTTTTGCTGAACATGAGCATGAAAGCAACTTCCACGTGAACCATGTTAACTCAGCTGCTGCATGCCATGACTGCTCAGCTCCTGGAAGCAGCACTCGCAGAGCAGAGGCTCGCCAGAGACGTGAATTTGCACTTCTTGTGCCTGGCAGCCTCTGTCACTGGCACCGGGCTGGATGGATGGGCTCTCATTTGAAGAGCAGCAGGAAAAATAAATATGAAGTAAAGTGTCAGAAACGTTCTCGTTCAGTGCATCAGTTGCTATCATCACTTGCTTAAAAAAAAAAAAAAAAAGAACATTTGGCAAACACTTGCAATTCGAGAAACTCCTGGAAATAGTTCATGATCTGTGGTAATATCAAGGAATCAGCATCCAGCATTTTCTCTGCATGACAGAGATAAGCAGGCTATTGTTCTTCCATTGTTCAAATATCTTCATGCAATTGTAAAATTATTAAAAAAAATCATTATAGCTCCCTGTTAAGAAGTTTTCTTTCACCCCCATGACTCATCTGTGAACATGTGTGTGCTGTACAACTTCAAGCAACCTGACCATGAAAACCTAACAGGTAGTCTAACAAGAAATAAAATTTCAGAAACACGGTATCCTCTTACTACCCTTAGCAATCAGCCTGCCATCTCTGACTAAAAGACCTGCAGTGAGGATAACTCCAGGGTAGCAGCTCTGCAACAAAGCACACTCCAAAGAGCTGTTTTACCCAGCTCTCTCCAGTTGTTTCATGTCTACAGGCATTTACTGACCACCAGTCTCCTCAGTGACAAGTTATTTCCTGGCCCCTACCCATAAAGAGCAGCAAGATCAGAGCAAGGCACAAAAATGAAACTTGCAATTGTTTGCTCTTTTCAAGAATCAGACAGCTTGCCCATTTGAAAACATGGCACTTCACCAACAGCAGTCTTGGACAAAAAGCAAAAGCACACACAAAAAACAAACAGACAACAACAACAAACATTCAAAAATTATTAATACAAAACGTAACTTGTTAGAACACTAAAAATCCCGCCCCAGGATTGAAACATACCACAGTTTAAAGAGAGACAGAGCAGACACGTGCCTTGGTCCAAGACACGGAACAACCACCCAACACAGATTGTTTCTTGATATAATCACTAAGCTACAGGAAGTTATCTGCATTGTATGCACATCTTAGCAAGCACACGTGCCCTTACTATTTTCACCTATGCCCTTCTCCCATCCAGGGGAGGAAAAAAAAAAAAAAGGCATCAAGAACGAGGCACAAAACCCACACTGATCTGACCAAAAACTTTACTGCAGGATCTGTCGGTATGGATAGAGATGCACGCTGCTACGCTGGACAACGCTGCTGCTGGCAGAATTCATCATTCAGAGCCCAACAATTGCTTCTTTCATTTCCCTGACTTTCTCAGAGCAGACCATTATGTATTTTTTTCCACCTACTGCTCCTCTTACACTCCGATTTTTCAGCTGCGTGCAGCAAAGACATCTGAAAAACATTCCGATTTCCAGGACCGAATTCCAGAATTCGGAGAAATAACCTTACCCCGAGCGGGCACCCATCCGCTACCAGGGGCTTCACAACCTCCCCAGTGCCAGGAACTGGCTTAGCACAGAACCGTGCTAAAACCCCCATCACATCAGCTACGAAAATAAAAACCCCGGCGGGCAAAGTCGCTCCTCCTGGTGTGGGCACTGCCCCGGGACGCCGCTGACCTTCCCCAGGTGAGGCTGTGGGGTCAGTGCTGCCGGTAACCGGGGCCCCTACAGCCTGAGGGGGTGCAGCTCCTCCTGCTCTGAGGGGCCGGGGAGCAGCCCCTGCGGCTTCTGCCCGCCGCCGGCGATATGCGCGACAGGCGACAGTCGCGACAGGCCCGGCTCCGCGTAACCCAGCCCAGGCGTCCCCCAGCACCCCGCTGAGGTGCCGCAGGGCTCGGGCACCGCACCCCGGCGCCACACGGCCGGGGCTGGGACGCGGGGACACCGCGGCCGGGCAGGGCGAGGGGACGGGGAGCGAGGGGGGGGAGCGGAGCGGAGCGGAGCCCCCCCGGGGTTCGCCGCCCGCCCGCCCGCCCTCACCGTCGATGTTCTCCCGGTCGCTGATGTGCTGCAGGTTGCAGCCCGTGTCCTCCCGGCTCAGGTCGGCCTCGGGGCGGTAGGACTCCAGCCGGGAGTGGGCATTCCTGCGCAGCTTGGGGCTGGAGGAGACGCAGCAGGAGGTGGTGTTCCCCATCTTCGCGGCTCCAGCCCACCCCGGCCGGGGAGGAGGCGAGGGGCGGCCGGTCAGCAGCAGCAGCAGCAGCAGCGGCGGCGGCGGGCGGCCATGGGCGAGGAGGAGGAGGAGGAGGAGGACAAGGAGGAGGATGGGGAGAGGCGGCGGCTGCGGCGCCCTGCGGCTGCACTCGCCGGCGGCTCCCGCCGCTGGGTCATCCGAGGCGGCAGCCCCGCGGCGAGGGCTGCGGCAGCGGAGGGCGAGCTAAGCGCTGCTGCGCGGCCGGGCGGCGCAGGGCCGGCCGAGGCACAGCCCCATCGCCGGGCGGCGGGGCCGCCGCGCTCCTCCTCCGCCCCCGCGGGCCCCCCTCACCCCCTCGGCACCGCGGCAGCCGCAGCGGCAGCAGCAGCAGCAGCAGCAGCCGCCCCGGGCGGCCTCCGCCAAGCGGTTCCGGTTCAAGCGGGCGGTGCCGCCTCCCGCTCGGGCCGCCGGCCGTGCCCGGCTCTCCGGGGGCTGAGGGGCGGCCCCCGAGCCTGCCGCCTGCCCGCTGCCGGGCGGCTCCGAGCCCCCTGTGGGGTTCCGTGAGGTGAACACGAAGCACGGGGATGGGCGAAAGGAGCGGCGGGGCCGAGGTGGAGGATCCCGGGCGGCGCTTCACGCCCTGAGGGCCGCAGCTCCCCACACACAGCCCCGCTGCTGCCCCTCGGGTGCTGCCCCTCACGGCAGCGGCCCCGTGCCCCCCAGCAGCCGGGTGTGTCCTCGGCTTCGTCAGGAATTCAGGGCATCACGGAATCATAAAGGTTGAAGAGGTTGGGAAAGGCCTCCAAGATCATCTGCTCCAACCACTAAACCACGTCCCCAAGCACCACGTCCAGCCTCTCCTTGAACACCCCCAGGGACGGTGACACCTCCACCTCCCTGGGCAACCCGTCCCAACGCCTGACTGCTCTTTCTGAGAAGAAATGTCCCCAAATTTCCAACCTAAAGCTCCCCTGGTGCAATTTGAGGCCATTCCCTCGAGTCCTATCACTAATTATCTGTGAGAAGCTGATGCCCAGCTCCCCACTCCACTGTTGGTCATAGATGAGTGGACAGAGAGCGTGCAACCGACTGGTGATGTGCCCCTACCACGTATTCAGAGCCTTCCCAGTCAAAATCCCTTTCTCCGGTATCAGTGTAATCCTAAAGATGGAGACTGTGGATGTTTCTCATTAGTTTTGTTTTCTAATCTTTATAAATCTGAGCAAATCTTGTGACTACTGGAGGTCTGAGTCATGGTGGAGTCAAACGGTTTCACTGATAATTCGATTACAGAGAGACACAATTGTGTCTTTGTAAATAATGCCCCAAGTTGGATAATTACATGAAAGATTTCAAGTTTTCATACTGCATTTTTTTTCAGATCACACATTGCAAAGAAAAAATATTTTTTATTCAGTGTTTCAATGTTTATTTGATACAAATGAACTCTGCTGGGGTACAAAACAATAAAGAAAAATAACATTTTAAAAAACATGTTGTGGATGGGGTTCTGTAAATAACTCTGCGATACCCCGCAGCAGCGAGGTACAGCCATTTGTTACATTGTCCTTTTGTGTTTGAGCAATGCAAGATGAAAAATACATTTAGTATCTTTTGTGTGTTAGTCTCTTCTGTAGCCTGCATCCAAACAAAAGGAAATTAAGCATTTGCTGGTGCTGGGCCTTAGAAATATTGTCCCATAGTAGGATGTAATGTCAACTAGCCCTTTCAACCACCACCACGTAGGTCTCTGCAACCATCAGGCATACCCAGCTCCTCAGCTGGAGGGCTGGAGCTGCTCCCGAGCCCGCTGCCAGCCCGCTCTTCTGCTCAGACCAGGACATGGCATAAACCGCGCTCACCTCGCCAGAGCCGATTAATTCACAGATGGTCATAAGCAGTCATCAGAAAAAAAAAATCAAAAACAACTTTGCAAGAATCAAATCTATCCTAGGATACGTAAAATAGAAAAATAAATTGTTAGCGAAATGTCTAGCTCACACCTCACAGGACTTCTAACATCTCTAAATCTATTATAACAAATCCTTAATCAAATCTTTATGTTGTACATATTCCTCAGTTTTCATAATCTTTGAAACAAACCAGGCAACAACATAATGATGGAGATGGGTTAACTGCAAAGTCTTCTTATCTAACTAGATAAACTAAAGACAATATTTTCTTCATTAGAAACAAATGGTTTAAACTTCAGTCCATATAATTTAAAGGTAAACATTAAAAATGTTTTAAAATATAAAATATTTAATACTTGTGATCACCAGTGGTGACCACGTAATCACTATGTAGCAACCTATTTTCCTGCTTGCAATCTCTTGTTCTGAATTTTTCATATGCCTTTATTCCTCCTCTCGCCCTAAGAGCTTGCTGAAGTACGTTCTAATGGCAAAGGTGCCACAATGCCTACTTAAGGATAAGGTCAAGGAAAAGGAACACTCCTCTAGGGTAATGGTCTCACGCTGGTATCTAAGTGCCGAGACAAGTAAATAAATGAAATACGTCAGGAAAGCATGTTTGGTTTTCAGTTGTGACAACTTTATTTCAGCTGTATCAGGTGTGTAAAGTAAATTATTATTTGATAAATGTTGGCACCGTAAAGCAAGAACAGTTCACTGTACCTCATGACTTGCTTAGATGTCGTGTTTCAAAAGACGATCTTCTGTGTCTTTCCTTGCTTGGAGACCATTCTGTCCTTTAAGTTTAAGGTTATGTATTTTCATGAGTTTGTCCTCCCAAGGGACTTAATGCATCAGCTGAGGAACACCATCAAGCACCTAAAACTAAGGCCAAGGCTGGTCAGTGCTGAACTACCTCTGTTTACAAAGGGCTTCTTCCTGCATAAAGATATTTTTTAATCTGTAGCATCTCCACTATACGGCAGACAATGTACTTTTATAGGTTTAATGTTAATAATGTGACCCATTAAATTTTGTTCTTGAAGTCTTCCTGGTACGTCATCAAAAAATGTAGAAGATGTAGGTCACTGTTTTGCTTAGAAAAGGTTTTTACCTATTTGAGGTACAAAGAAGTGATAAATATTTTTTAACCCCAAAGTACTTTCTGCTTGCAAACATAATGATATAGGAAACACAGGTTAAAAAAATAAAATGAAGTCCTTTAAAATAAAGGTTTGGTGACAACTAGATGTTCTGACTCTAGGTTGTCTTCCAGATTCACTCTGAGAAATTTGTGTCATACAATACCTTCCCCACACTGCCACCTAATGTTTAATAGGAGTCCTACTAACAATTTAGGCATTAAAGTCAGGCATTATTATCAGGATGCTATATTGCCAAATTTATCTCAGGGTTGATTGTTGTATGGGATTTTTTTTAGAAGAAAGCTTTAAATGAACATTCCTATGTACAAATGTGAAAAGTGATTTGGCTGGTCGACTGAATCATACCCTAACCTCTGTTTACAATCATGCCTAAATTTATTTTGACTAGAATATTGACTAGCACAGCAGTGATGAACAGCTGAGGGATGTTAATTATCAACCCTCTGATTTTTTTTATTATTATTTGTTACTTATGTTGCAATCCCCAATTCAGTGGCAGCAAAAGACTTTCTTCCTCAAGGCAAGTTCTTCCCACTTGATTCTGACCCAACCAGGAAGGCGAAGTCTTCGCATTCCTCTAGAGGATGCGTTCACCCATCACGGCTCAGACTTCACTTAGATGTGTGGGTTCAGGTGGACTACTCCTGGGGCACATTCCCTCTTTGTTTAGGGTGTTGAGTCTTCTAGGATTAAAGCAGTCTTCTCTTTCTTGAAGGAAATTTTCCAGTGCTTGCCAAAAAATGTCCTTTCAGTCATGTCACAAGCTATCTGGAGCCCCTCCTATGCCTACCCCAACCATGATGCTGTCATCAGAGGCACCTGGAGGTTTCTGTGGTACCTGGCAGAGTGATCCTGCAGTGACCAGTCACAGGTCTTAACAAGACTTAACAAGAATTGTGTAAGTTATGGAGTTCCTGCTCAGTGTTACCTAACTGAAAACATTTCAAATGGATTTTTGTCAACTGAAGGCAGCCCTTTGGTGAACGGCACTCTTGTATCTTAGTGAGTAAGCAGCTTTTCTGACTCTGAGAGCAGCACATGGAGTAAACCACGATTTCTTTTGAAAGCAAAGGGCAAAATTCAGGCTATCTACTATATGTATTTAACTGCTGTGCATGAATTAGGATGTTAATCTCCTGCCAGCTACTGAAGAGGTAATATTCTAGGCAGTAAATTAGGGCACAAAGTCACAGTCCTGCTCTGAAGTGTGTGACAACTGGAGAATCCTAGGATAATATATAATAGCCAGATAATATATTATCTGGAGTATTATTGCCAGTTCTCTCACCAAACTGAAATTACTGCAGAAATAGAGAGTATCCCTCAATTAGGGAAAGGCTGATCATTGTTTTGGGTGAAACATTTCATACTGGAATATTTATATATACACTTAACCATTCACACTTTATTTTTTTTTTATCTCTCCAGGGATGGAACAAGTTAAGATCTATGCCTGGAGGCAGTCAGAAGCCCAGGCATTGTGCACGAGGGAAGATCACCCGCACAGCACAGAGCTGCAGTTTGGCAGAGGAGGAAAGCGGGAACAAAGCAAACTGTACCAGGGAAGCTTTTGTGGGGGAAGGCACAGGCAATTGGATTTAACCATCTGGGTGGAATTTGACTGGATTAGCTTTGGCACAGTTTCACATAGTCTTAATTCATCAGTGAATGGAGTAACTATATTGGAAAACTACTGGGGAAAAACAACATTGCCCCTGATGCTACTGTCATAAGCAGATACAGCACAATCCCATACAATGTCTCTCTCTGTTTTTCTCTCTTCATTGTCTCTCTAGCTAGTTGTTTGGGTTTTTTTGTTTTTTTGTTTTTTTTTTTTTCTTGTGCCAGTGTGTGTCTTCCCATATCAGGATTGGCTGCCTTTTCTTGGTCTGAGATCTTGGCATGTAAAGAGCTATAATTACCCAATAGTATGGCATGATGACTACTAGCAAGGGTGGGACTGCCTCCTCTTGAACAATAAAACCCCTTGTATAGCAAAGCCTAACTAAACAAAACAAAATAATGTGTAAAAACAGACAGTGCTGCCACAAAGGGCTTTGCCAACTGGAGAGTCTATATGGAGTATGAATAAGAAGCTACTGTGTTTTAGTCCTTTCTGCTTGTGAAAGATCCTGCTCTGTAAAGAGGTATCTGTTAATGCGTTCTGATTTCATACAGGTCTAGACAAGGGTAACTCCTTCAGTTTCAATGAAGCTGCTTGCAATTTATGCAAGGAATGAGAACCGAACTAGGAACAGAAACTTAGGTTAGCATCTTAAAAATATGTATTTTTGAAAGAATAAACTTTCACCCAACTCTCAACACACAGCACTTTTGAGTATCAGTCATGGCAGCTTGTAGTTGCAAACAGTTGCGTGTAACATGAGCTAATATGTTAATATGCAAGGAATTTAAGTATTTAGAAGTATAACTCACTGTACACAGATATGCTCAGGCTGAGCCCTTTATATGAAGGAAAGCGTTAGGGAAGCATCTTACTTTAGCTATCAGTTCCCTAGAAGACCAGCCTTTTTAACTAGAATAGTGCAAAGCTGTGTTTGAAGAACTGATTCAAAGAAAAATTAAAGGTTTCAGAGACAGGGAACCAAGCTGAATGCTGTGAACTGTACCGACTCATCTTAAGAATTGCCCCCATGAAACACATTCTCAAACTGATTAAATTTCTAGCATCATCCTATATAGAGGTGAAAATAGACTTTCCTCAGTTAATTTTCAGATTACGAGGTGAAACAAAAAAGTGAGGAAATTCTCAGTATGAAAATTAAAGCTCTTAAAGTGTTCAAGCTTTCAGCAGAGAAGTGTCCAGGCATAAGCCTTATTGATCTTTAGCAGAGTACTACAATTGTGAATACCTGTAGAAACACACTTGGAATTGTAGAATTGTAACATTACTCTCCTCAAGACAAATCCCCTGTTTCTGTGCATATGCCTGGAAAATACAGAAAATGGAAACAGAGGTAAAACAAACAAACAACAAAAAACACACACACAAAAATGAATTAATGCACTTAACAAAATAGCAGATATGTCAGCTTGAGTGTGTATTTCATAAATATTTTATTCAACCTTCTCAGATCCTGTGGAGATTAAGCAATACCCCATCCTTTGAAAAATAATGTAAAATTTAAAACTGTTCACCTAAATGGGGGATAAGCTTTCCTTTATTTTTCTATTTGAACAGTGAATTCTGTCCGCTATCAATGCACATTGGTCCCAGTGCCCTTTGAAAGAAAAGGCTGGACTACGGAAGTAATGCTAACCTCAGTGTATGATTTTCAAAGTCCTCTCCCTCTCAATGAAAAAAGTACCAAGCACATAATCAATCCTTCAGGGTTAAAATTAAGGCTCCCATATCATAGAATCATGGAATGGTTTGGGTTGGAAGAGACCTTAAAGATCACCCAGTTCCAACCCCCCTGCCATGGGCAGGGACACCTCCCACCAGCCCAGGTTTCCCAAAGCCCCATCCAGCCTGGCCTTGAGCACCTCCAGGGATGGGGCATTCACAGCTTCTCTGGGCAGCCTGTGCCAGGGCCTCACCACCCTCTGAGCAAATAATTTCCTCCTAACCTCTATTATAAATCTCCCCTTTTTTAATTTAAAACCATTCCCCTTTGTCCTGTCACTATCTGACTGATGAAAAAGTTGTTCTCCACCTTTTTTATAAGCCCCCTTTAAATATTGAAAAGCTTCAGTGATGTCTCCCTGGAGTCTTCTCTTCTTCAGGCTGAACAGCCCTAGCTCAGACTTTCTTCATAGCAGAGGTGCTCCAGCCCTCTGATCATCCTCGTGGCCCTCCTCAGGACCCGCTCTAACAGCCCCACACCCTTCTTGTGCTGGGGGCCCCAGACCTGGATGCCAGACTCTAAGTGGGGCCTCACAAGGGCAGAGCAGAGGGGCACAATCACCTCTGTCCCCTGCTGCCCACCTCTCTGTTGATGCAGCCCAGGGTGCAATTGGTTTTCTGGGCTGTAAGAGCACACTGTTGGTTCATGCCAAGCTTTTCA
Organism: Anas platyrhynchos; assembly: GCF_047663525.1. Lineage (NCBI taxonomy): Eukaryota > Metazoa > Chordata > Aves > Anseriformes > Anatidae > Anas > Anas platyrhynchos. The sequence goes on along the minus strand of NC_092588.1, from coordinate 145,674,348 downwards.
TCCACCAGAACCCCCAAGTCCTTCTCTGCAGGGCTTCTCTCAATGAGTTCTTCTCCCAGTCTGCCCTCATGACTGGGATTGCCCTGACCCAGGTGCAGCACCTTGCACTTGGACTTGTGAACCTCAGCAGGTTCACATGAGCCCACTTCTCAAGCTCATCCAGGTCTCTTTGGGTGGTATCCCTCCCTTCTGTTATAACTGCACCACTCAGCTTGGTGTCATCTGCAAACTTGCTGAGGGTGCACTTGATCCCACTGTCTATGCTGTGGATAAAGCTATTATATTAAACAGCACTGGTCCCCTGAGGGACACCACTTGGGCCTGAGAGCCTCAACCTGGACGTAGAGCCATTGACCACCACTCCCTTGGTGTGGCCTTCAAGCCAACTCCTTATCCACCAAATGCTCTGCCCTTCAAATCCATCTCTCTCCAGTGTGGAGATCAGGATGTCATGTGGGACCGCATCGAAGGCCTTGCAGAAGTCCAGGTAGGTGACATGAGTCAGCCTTCCCTTGTCAGCTGATGCAGTCACTTCATCACAGAAGACCAGCAGACTGGTCAGGCTGGTGGCAGAGCTCTGCTGGCACTCTTGGATCACCTCCTTGTCCTGCATGTGCCTTGACATTGCTTCCAGGATCTTCCCAGGCACAGAGGTGAGGTTCACCAGTTCCCCCGAGTCCTCCTTTCTGCCTCTTTGGAAAATGGGAGTGATATCAATGTTCAAGATTTTTCCTCCCAAAAAGGAAGAGCCAGCATGATTTTAAAATCTCTTTCCATTTCTGTGAAGGAAAAAAAAAAAAAAAAAAAAAAGGCTGCCTCCTTTAGCCAGGTGAAGTTTATTTCCATTTCAGTTGCTATTAGCAAGCTGTCAGCCAGACACATCATGAGTGATCTGAAATACAGCTTAAGCTGTATTTTGCCACAAAACTTTCTGCTTATTTATTTTCTATATTTTAAACTATGTCACCACAGGGATAGTAGCACTGCCTGCTTTATTTTTGAGAATAACAACCCATTGATTTGCATGCAGTCAAGGAACCCAAATTCACTTTTCTGCTCCTCTGTAAACTGTGTGCAAGACATTCAAAAACCCTTCATCCATTTCTTAGATCCCTTTCACTGCATCAGGAGTAATATCTCACTATCTCAGACGATATTTGTAAGTCTAAAATCCTGAAAACAGCAAGTTGTTCATGTGTCATAGAAAAGGGGACCAAGTAAATAAAATGGCAGAATCCTGTTATCATAGATATTCTACCTTATCATGGTGCTTGAGGTGCACAGTAATGATGCCTGATGCAGACAGTGCCCGTACCTGTCATTCAACATGAAACAAGCTCTGGTATGTTGTAACACATTTTGCCACTTGCGTAGCATATTAACTTTGCTGTCATCATCACTCAACAAGCAGATACATCAGCTGACTGCAGAAATGCCAACATGAGAGTGTAAGTTCATAGGTTAAAAAAAAAAAAAAGGTCATCTTTTCTCTATAAATAGAGTCAGTCTAAATCACCAGAGTCTGCAATATGGGCCTGGGAAAATTAGTCACTGACCTACAAACACTTCCCACTGGATGTCTGTGAATCCATTTCACACAGTTAAAAGTGACAAGAGCCAGAGCAGATAAAGAAACAGAACCATATGGTAAAATAAAGAATAGACTGTCCTAGCAAACGTGTAAATAAAACCGAGAAGTAACAAAACCACATTAATACCATTGTGTATTTGTTCTAAATAGTCAAAAGGCAAAATGGCTTGTTTAAAGATACTTTTTAATAAAAATAAAAACCAGGGAATACTTTTCAAACTGTTTAAGAGGAGGTGATTATATATTTTCACCACTCTGCAGTCCTTGAAGCAGCTCTGGAATTGTAGCAGCTGGCAAGCCAGAAGGCTTTAAGATCTGCTGCTGCATCTAGGAATCTATGGTTGAACAGGGGACTCAGCACAGCAACTTCTGTAGAAAACTGCTGACTAATATTGGCAAGAACCTAGTCTGAATTATACTTTAAGTAACTGAGAATACAATTACTGAAGACAGTTTTATCTCAGATAAGGATCTACCTTGCTGTTTTTCCTTCTAAGTTAATGCTGCCCTTTTCTGCTGGAACTCTTCATTTAACAGTTTCCCAAAATGTCCCCTTTGATATACCTCTATCAGTCATAAAACACCTTCAGGGGGATGTGCTACAGGACATAAAGTGCATGCATTAGAAAGGCATTTTTTCTCTGGCCCAGTTCACTGCATCACCGGGTTTATTGCAGCATAATTTTGTTGCAGTTACAAAAGCGACGCTGTTAAAGATAACTTACCAATTCAGTGATGAGTCTGTCCCTTTATTTTAAAGCTACTTAACTGAAAAGGATTTAGAGGCACCATTTTTTACATTTCAGGAACTTGGAACTGTCTCACATTTTGACAATGTATTAAGTTCTAATGATGAAAATGAAAGCACATTACAACATATGACTGTGAATTATAGCTCTGCTAGATATACTTGGCTGAAAAAGCAGATGACAGACCTCACTTTTGTTTTCTAAAAACAGAAAAACATCTTGTATAATTCAGGGCAGAACATCTGTATACAAGCATATGCACAATTTCTTTACATTTTATTATAGAACTTCTAAAACAGCAGCAAGATCTCTTCAGTAAGTAGCAAAAGCACAATTAAAGAAGGCTGCTTTTGTTTCTGCAATGGGTGAATTGTGTGATTTGCAGAATTTGGTGCAAGATTACAATGCAAAATTCTTTGGAAGGCTTTGGCAGTTCAGATCAGGTTTCACAGTTACCCCTTGGAGCTTTAAAGCTGAAGAAATGCAGTCTTTGGACTTGATATATTCAAATTATACAAGTTTACATATACAAATTATACAATTCAAGCCCCTAACCTCAACCTTTGTTATCTTTGACCATAGGAGCATTACTAAAGGTCCATCTCACTGGCTAAACGTGGTGGTTTATCCATAATGGCACAGTATTTTCTTTAGCTGGTTTAATAATTTTCCCAGTTGTTTAGACTGAGACACGTTAAGAATTTGCGACTTGTATGGGATTCTCTACGTTGCTAAAGGACACCTATTTGTTGGTGGCTACTTTTTCTCATCAAATATGTGCTGGCATAGCGTTTTGGATAAATCATGCTGCTGGCCACAGTGTAGCCAACAAAAGAACATCTTATACATGACAGTAATGCAAAATACATCTTCTATCATTCATGTGGAGTGCTAGGGCTCACAGACTCTGAGTTTGATCTATACCACTCAGCACACGCACTCCCATTGACAACAGTGTATAAAATGAAATAAAATAAAATAAAATAAAAATAGAAAAAAATAAAAAGCCTTGCAGAACTAGGCTCCCCAGGAGCAACCACAGGATGAAAGAGAAGTACAAGCACTGAGTTAACTGTCTGCCTGCAAGTGCTCAATATCCTGCCTTTACACATGCTTGAATGCCACGTACAAATCTGCAGACACCAAGCAGTAAATGTATGCATTTATTCCTGTGGAATAACGAATGCATCGCTAAAAACTGAATCATAAGGTCAGTCAGTGAGGAGAATCCAAATAACTCTAAGGGCTTTGACCAGATGTAGCATGGGCAGAATTATGTTGAGCTATTCACTCCTTGCTCCTCACTCCACCAACCACTGCTCAGTTTTAGCATGTCTGTATTTCTTGAGAATATTCCTATGGTGGATTTTTGGTTAATTTTTTTCTCCTTTTTCAAGGATAACAAATGGATGGCAGGGGTAGAACACAAGCTATCAGACCATGGTGGTACAAAACCTGATCTGGCTGTAGAACAAGCGGGTTCAAACACTTGGTCTAAATAAACTCAAACCCCATCTCTCACTCAACCATAGTAAGGCCTGAAACAGAGAAGGACTGCACAACTTGAATCAACTTTTCACGTGGTATCCCTATAAAAGACACAAGGCTAACAGTACAACACTGTTCTCAGCCAAAGCTTCTGCACATAAAGATGTGCTGTCCTCACTGGCCATCGAACTCAGCACAACTTCCATGTGACTTACAGAATTATCTTGGTAAGGCAATCATCCCCAAAACATTACACAGGAAGTTTAGGCAGGATACAGACTTATCAGGACTTCACTGCTGGCACAGCATGTACAGGTTATTCACGTCCCATCCAAGAACTTGTTAGGTAGAGTAAGAAGAGGAATTAGGTTGAAGGATCATAGATGTAAGATTCTGAAATCAAGATGTAAGATTCTGAAATCACAGCAGTACATCACAATGGGAGGCATGGATGCCCTTAACTAAGCATTATCGAACATACCTTTACACAAACTCTTGCATCTTTTTTATTTTTTAAAGAAAAAGCATTAGTCTATTACAAACCAATTATTTTTAGCCAGTCACAGCAGGAGGCAGCTGCCTTTGTCACTAACCAGTTCCCCTTATAGAACAGCAAAAAGCACTGTGGAAGAAAGCATCGAGGTGCCGAAGGGTTGCAAGTAGAGATTAATTCTGTCTGTGGGATTTTCTGAGGGAGAAGGACTGTATGTACCTGTCTCTTTTGGGCAGCTAAGGAGCTCAGTTTCTTAACTTCTTATGTTACTGTTACTTCCACCAGTATCTCTGTGAGTATCCTGGAGCCCTATGTTTAATGCATATGTATTTTGGAACCCTATTAATGCCTGTAATTTAACTATATGGACCAAATATAAAACCAGTTTTCATGGAAAATTTCCACAGCAGTTTATTTCACTGAGCTAATTTGTGTTTCTGCACCCCTATGTACTGGGCATCACCAGTTAAATACTTTGATTTGCATTAGTAGGAACAACAGCAATTTAAATCCAATCTGCCAGATCATAAAAGTGAGGAGAATGACGAGATGCAGAGGGTAATGCCCAGAAAATGCAAGAGCACAAAACCACTGGACTCCAGACAGGGTTGCATGGGTCATAAGCACACGGAATGGCAGAAGCAGCACCTGTAACACAACTTTGTAAGTAAAAAATGGTGTGTTACTGGAAAGACTGCATGCATATGCCTAAATGCAGGATAACAAGAAGATTTCTGTCTGCACTGAGAAGTAATCACACGTGTCCTAAAGCTGGCAGCATCAGTGGCAAGTGGTGCTGCAAATGAAGACAAAAAAAAAACTTTGAACACTTTCAGATCTGTACTGATTATTAATTTATGTTATTCACGTGAAAAACACAACTTTTGAAGTTGTCATCTGGAACCCTAATAAACTAACAAACTATTTGGGTTAGACTTGAGATATAGGTTGGGAAACCTCATTGCAATTGCAATGTATGATTTGTACATTGTGCAATATTCAGTTTTAAACCTTCCTCCTTAAAAAAATAAAAATAAAGAAATCTGGTGAGGATTTAGAGCTTTTACTGTGAGACCTTTTCACAGGCAACAGCAAATTCAGTTACATACCATTGCTGACAGTGAATTTATTGACAAAAATCCAACATTTTAGCAAAATATTAACACCACCTTGGAATCTTATCATGAGATTGAATTCCAAATCAACATTTGACTCCTTCCCAAGAGTTGCAGAATCACATTAGATTAAACCCTGTCTATATTGTTATGCAATTGTCCCCAAATGGCTTTCTTCCTTTCTGTAAATATCCATAAAATATTTCTAGAATATATTCAAGAGGTTAAGAACTACTCAGATATACCTACATTTTTACTAAACCCATAACTGGGTTATGCTAAGAAAGGTAAAACATGCTAGTTGATAAGAAGGTGTAAAGAAAATTAAAATAAAATAATCATTATCTAGTATTTAATGGCCATGGATACCTTAGTACTTTAGTCTTGTGTATTTCTATGCAGGTTCACCAAAGTAGAAAAATGAATGAGAACACGGTCAGATATTTGACAAAACATAGTGCAACAAGGCCAGATCTAAAGAAAGGCTTCATGACATAAAATGGGATATGAATGAACTTGGATAACCTCACTTCTTAAAATTAAGAGCACCTGACATGACTACAGTTCTGCTCTTGTTAACAGCTACCATTTTTTCCAGTCCTCACAGGGCTGGTGAGGCTGTGTGACCAGCTCAGAGCCCAGACCACCGGCCTGATACCACCAGGGGTCTCAGTTAACCACAGAGTTGCAAAACCTGCCTTGAGCTTTCTGATCAAACTTGCCATGAAGCCCTTTAAAACGACATAATCCATGGCATGGTTATAGAGCATCTATGGCAGAATCAGGATTACCCTCCTGACATGTGGGACCTGCCTTTAGTTCCTCCTTTGTCCAAAAATATTTGACCTTACCTCTCCTAGGAAGTCTTTAACGACCACGCTACTCGGGGTCCATTATCTGTACAGCATTGCTCTCACACCCTGGGGGTGTTCAAGGAAAGGTTGATGTGGTGCTTAGGGACATGGTGGAGCGGGTAACATTGGTGGTAGGGGGATGGTTGGACCAGATGATTTTGGAGGGCTTCTCCAACCTTCATGATTCTGTGATTCCATGAAAAACTGATCTGTCTTGAGAAAGCTCAAGGTAACTCTGTTGTGGGATGCATCTCAACTAACTTTACCTATTGGAAGGCCTGTCCTCTTCTAGCTCCTCTCTGAACTGCTTGTACATTCAGTGGAAGGAAATGGACTCCGCCAAGGGTAAATAATTCCATCCTCAGAAAGCTACAGCCTGCAGTGCAGAAATGCTGCCTGTTATTGCACTGAGGGAATTAAAACTACATAAGAATACCTAGATTTTAGATAAGTATTTTCTAGATGAAACAAATAGGACTTCAAGCAATTACCAAACTCACCCAGGAATGTGTACAAAGCAGTCTTGGTCTTCCCATGCCTGCTCCTATGAATGTTTGTGGATTAATGTGAGTACTCACACACCGTGCTGGGAGCCTGAACACACTGAGATCCAGCCACCACATTCAGCACCAAATAGCTAGAATTTAAACGTGAAACAATTTACTGTTTGATCTGTCTGGGCATTAAGGTAATGCTGTCTCCAGCAGTGGGTCCAGAAATGTTGCTGTAGTTCTCTGCAACGCAGGCTGCACTTTAAGGTCTCTGTCAGTTTGGCTCCATCTAGTGCATCCACTAACCACTGAGTCTGAAGTAAACATGAAGTTCAAGTCCCAGCAGTGAAGCACGGTGTTCTTCAGTCAGTTCTGCTTCTCATACGATGACATTCAGCCTCAGGAACTGAATGAGAACCAGGCATAGCGCTCCCAACTCCCCATGGCATTTCATACCACTCCTACTGAATACTGGGCTAAGACAGCAGGTTTTACTTTTTTTCCCCCATCACATTTCTTGCAGTAAACTCCATCACTACTTACTTTGCTTTTGTTGTTCTTTTGCTGTTCTTTTGTTTGTGTTTTGGCTTAGGTAAGCAGCTTCAAATAAAAGAATTTAGAATAGCTTCTGTTGGTTCACACGGAAAACATACTGTCAGGTCCAACCATGCTTTCTGCTACATTACCAACTGAAATGAACAAAAAATCTGCTGATTCAAGCTAAAATCAAGTATTACCCGATCAGGTATTAGCTCTGCTCTCTTTATTTTAAAATACCCTTTATTTTGCATTATATTGCTAAAGATTCAGAGCCATTGTGCTTATGAAGAGATTTTATTAACGCGATGGGTTTATCACCCAATCAAGCGTGCATTTGAAAAGCAAGCTGCTGTTTTTACAACATTCCTCGGTATTGAAATAGGGTTAATTTTATATCAACAATTCCATTAATTGTTTTTCACTTCATTGGGCATCTGTCCAAGCTCCCAGAGAAATAACATCTAAAAAGTGACCTAGATACTTAACTGCTGTGCCAGTTTGCAAGGAGCACCCATTGACTGACATTTTCTGTTTTCATCTATACACAATTTTTCTTGTGCAGTTGCATAAATCATTATAAAGTAGTCAAGCATTTTTTTTTTTTGGTATGAAGATTTTTTCCAAGAGCCAGGTAAAAGTAGACCCATATCATACCCAAAAATAAAGTCTATATAGGTACTTTTAATCACGTTTTCCTCTGTCCTAAATATATTTAAGTCTACATGCAGTGCGTAGTAAATGCATATAACCCCTTGTTTTTATATTTCTTATAATTTCAGCAGAGGTAGGCATTTGAATGAGTATTTTTACATCATCTGTTGTAAACTGATTCTGTCAGACTCTAGATTGTGTAGCTGAAATCTCCTATTTTCAAAACCTTTGCAGGGGGTAGAGAGGTAGGGAAGGAAATGGTTTGGCCTGATTTAAAGTCTTCTATAAAACTTCAGAGCACAGCTTTGATATTTTTGTTATTGCCCTTCTTGTTGTGAGGAAGCTTTTCCTACCTTCTGATTTAATCATACACCTTTATTTTACACCAGTATGTTTGGAAAATCTCTTTGATGCCTCTGTAGCCCTTTCTCTGGCAGTGAAGCATGTATGATAAAGCATAACAAATTCCATTGCCAAAGGTAGATGTGAACCACCTTTCTCGAGAAAAACTTGCATGTGAACATTATTACCTAGAGCCAGCGAGGTCATTAAACTCTGCAACAACAGCCATCACCCCAAGAGAAGACTTTGAAAAATAAACTAAAAGAAATCGATAAAAATGATACCTGCAGAAATGAGAATAACTTGTACAAGTTTCCATGTATTTGGCTTTGGGTTAATATCCAGCAGGGGTTCTGCTGTCATCCATTTATTAAGGAGAACTGGTACAACTGTACCAGTAGTAGGGCTCTGACCTGAGGCCTGCAGATATTGCTGCCGTACATATTTGCACGAGCTGTTTCTCCTCTTCTGCAAAACATTTTCAAATAGGATGGTGAGACCTCTGCTGTAAAAGAAGAGGTCAGTTGTGTTGTAAGGGAAAATCCATTTCCAATCCTTAGGGCACTCATGGCAAACACAGCAGACCAAGCAGAAGGCTTGAGTGTATCTAGAGCTAAAATGTTTGCTGAAGAAACGGAGCATTATTTCTTTCAGCCAGGAGAGGGAGGGCTCTGGGAACAGAATGGCTTTCTGTGAAATGAACTGATCTACCCAAACAGCAAGAGCTAATGGCAAAAGTTGTTTGAGAACAGTGTTTCTACCCTCAAAAATGATTCAATCCAGGGAAAAGGCACACATCCAGATCTAGTGTTGGCTAAATTTGCTATGGTGAAAACAGCTGCAACAGCAAATTGACCGTATAAACTTTGCAGTCATACACTGCAGGGGGATGGAGAACTTTTAGAGAGGGTTCAGCACAGAGCCACGGAGATGAGGACTGGGGCATCTGTCCTATGAGGTAAGACCAAGGGAGCTGGCCCTGGATAGCCCAGAGGAGGAGATTGAGAGGGGATCTTACCAACCTCTACAAATACCTGAGGGACAACATAAAGAGGATGGAGCCAAACTCTTCTCAGTGGTGGCCAGTGACAGGAGAAGGGGAAGAACTTTGCTGTGAGGGTCACAGAGTACTGGCACAGGCTGCCCAGAGAGGCTCTGGAGTCTCCTTCTCTGGAGATATTCAAAACCTGCCTGATGTGATCCTGTGTAACGCGCTTGTGGTGACCCTGCTTGAGCAGGGGGGTTGGACTAGAGGATCTCTCTCTGGAGGGCCCTTCCAACCTCAACCATTCTGTGATACTGCAGTGAACGTGGATACCAACCCTCTTTAGATTGTCTCAACCACAACATAAACTTTAAAAACAGCTTTAAAGTACGAGTTAACATTACATTTATGATTGGTAATTACACAGTGTAACTGCTTTGTTAATTATTTAAATTTATCTCAATCAGTAACAACTGTTCTGAAACCGTGCATCAGTTTTTGGTTTCTCATAGTACATGCCCATTAACTTACCGTACCATTCAAAAATTCACTTGCTGAACCTGAGATCACAACTCATGTATTTGGCTAATTCTCTTTAATGAAGAAGAAGAATAAAAAATCTATTGAGGAGCTCAGTTCAGGCCTTATAAGAGCTTTGGGAAAACCACTATACAGCAGTTCTGTATAATCTGTACATACAGAGAGCTGTTCGCATACGTGACCATCGAATGGAATACTCTGTATTCACAGTAATGCATAGGTGAGAGGCTTATTGGAAAAGAGGAGCCTATCCAGCCTGAAGAATGGACTTTCTCCATAACTGCCTTTATCTTTTCCTGTTTTCTATATTCTGTCCTTCAATCCCTGGCCTCCTTTCCTATTGCCAATGATCTTTCATGTATTGAGCTGCATTAACATTGGATTAAAATTATTTCCTTTTACTGTCACACAATTCTGTTTCTAAATATGCTTATTTATTGTATTGCATTTTCATGACCCAGAACTAGCAAGTGCTGTGCTTAAACAGCAGTATTTGTAACATTTTTTTTATGTATTTAGGTAACATTCCGTGATTATTAGAATTAATATAATCAAGATTAAAGAATTGTCATTGTATCTTTCAATAAATGAAATTATCAGACTCTAGAAATTGAAATTTTGTCAATTCAGTATTCTTTCCTGTTAAAAGGCTATCAAACCTTAAATTACTTTTATTACTATGTGTTGACACAGGAACAGCACGAAAATTGAGTTTGTGTTCTCGACCACAGAACACCTTTTACTATAGTAAACATCTCCCCCCCGACTTGGATACAAGAAATTGTAAATTATTGCATCTGGATACAAAAAACTGCTCCTTCTGTAATACCTTTTGACTGCTTGGTAAGTCTTTGGAAATGAAGTGCAGACATTTATACTCCACAAGGTGTCACTCTAAAACAGCTGGAAAATTTGTGTCTTGTATTTCAAGCTCTGACCCAAGAGGTCAGAAATGACTGGCATTTGTAACCTCGCGGAGTGAACTACCAGACTTCCTCTACTTAAAGCTACGTTAATGCAACACTGTAAGGGCAATAGGTATTTTTTTCTTGTAAATAACACATTTCAAAGCCAGTATATATATATTTATTTATTTAACATTTGTGCCCAGCTGAAGCCTACAAAATTGTCAGTAACTGTTTAAATCCAGGACGGCATCCAGCAATATTTAATCAGGGTACATTCATTCCTTGCCTCTTAGCCAACTCCTGCTGGCTTATCAAAGATGCAGAGTACAGCTTCAGACTCAAATGCTTTGCAGACATAAACTGTAAATTTTTTAATAAAAATAAATATTTTGTCTATAAACACATTTTCCTTTTAAAGACATATGGTGTGTTCCACAGAATTCTGAATGTCTCTCCAAAATACAAATAGTTGTCAGCAATGAGACTATGAAACCTCCTTTTCTACAGTTCACCTGCAATCAGTGAATTAAGTCTCTGGAGTCTAACAGGCAGAAAGATTCCAATTAGATTTTATTGTATCTAACAAAGATTACGTTATAGCTTTTCCTTTATTGCCTCAGTGAACAGCATGGCCTTCTTTGGCATCGCCTATTTTCATGAAACTTTTGAGAGATTCTTAAGACATCTATTTAATTGAAATTGACCATCAGGTTCAAAACATACTAGAAGAAATCAGACACAAACATCAGCACCTGTCACTTTGTAGGAAACAAGATTAATCAAGAAAATAAAAAGGATTATCAAGAAAATGAAAAGCATTTTTGAGAAAGGACACAGAACACATGGAATAGATCTATTAGCATGAGAGAGCTATAGTTGACAAGCTACACGGTACTAGAGCAAAAACTGGAAGCAATTTTCAAATGTTAATGCTTTTCATCCTATGCTCAGTACAACAGAGCTCTAATGCTGGCATAGAGCATTTGGATTCGTATATAAAAACAGTGCAGAGCTAAGCAAAGGTCCAACATACAAAATTGACAATACCTGTCTGCTTGTGTTATTCTAACACTACAGCTTTCAACGACTTTTCAGTCATCCTTTTTTTCCCCCTCTTTCTTTCTGGCCATATTTCATGTCAAGGCAAATTCTGGTAAATGCATTTCAAAAAAAAAAAAAAAAAAAAAGTTAATTAGGTCAAGGCTCGGATTAGGAAAACAGGAGAGAATATCTACTTCAAAAAGTTCTCAACAAATTTTGGTTGTGTACTTGCATCAAGAGGGCTGCAGTTCCAAGCCCATGCCCTGATCTTCGAAGCAACTGACAGCCTCACTAGTGAAGAGGCACACATGTAAGAACCGAGTATTTTCTTCTTTGCATGGCAGCTGAGAAAATTCAGGAAGTTTTTATTACATACAGCTAGGATCTCTCAGAATCTAGTTCTTCAGAACCAAACCATGTCAGCGTGCATTGACCTCAGAAAGTGTTTGCACTTCTCTCACTCCTGTAAGACTTCAGGAAAGTTAGAAACTTCATAAATACCTTGCTGAGACAATAATAATTTAAAAAAATCTTACAAGAATTACTTTAGTAGAAGCAGCCCCCTGTACATTATAGAATAATGTGTCTTAGTTTTCTATTACTTTTATTAGACCCTGCCTTGCTCCATATGAGATTTACGCCATCATAGACTCAGATGAAGCAGAGGCTTCTTCCTACCTCTCATGTTCGTTTCCAGACTAATCTTGTTAAATGGCTCTGGTGCAGCTTACCATGTGGTATAAGCACAATCACATTCAGGGAAAAAAATCATGAAAACAAGACCAACAAAAGCTTCATTCAAGACCATTTGGAAGTTATAAATTTGAAACCACAAAATAAAAACAATAACTTGGCTAGGTAGCAAGACTTCTGAGCTGGGACATTTTTATAGTTATTCTATTCACAAGACGTATTAATCACACCTGACTCCACTGATATGGCTATTAAAGGAGAGGAAAAACCTCAGCACTTATCATAACAAAGACATTTCCTCTGCTGTTTTTCCATTCAAGTCACACATAACACAATGAAGTTATTTTTCCCCTCAGTCTACACACAGCATCCAACTCTTGCATTACCCTCTCTGAGGCTTTGTGTACATACACACCTTCTGCTTCGTAACGTGGCAAACAAACACACTGCAATAAGGAAGCTGCATCTCAGAAGTGGGGAAAAAGCAGAAACCTGAGAAAATAAACTAGAAAAGATTCATTACAGATGGAATAAAATGATTTTTGCTGCTAGCCATTGTCAGTCTGCATGAGATACTATCAAAATCAGCCTGAAATTCACTAACTCACTTTCCTAAGCTTTTAAATCAAGCAAATACTCAAACTAGTGCAACGTTGGCTGGAATAAAGAAAACATTGGTATCTCTCATCCAGAAGAGCTTGATAGTGCCATAAAAATCTTCAACCAAATGAAACCCACTGCCCCCATAAGACCACATTTTATACAGGAATGCTAGCAACCAAGAATCAGCAGCTTAACAGCTCAGCATCAGCATTCAACACATTCTTGTCACATACAGACCCAAGCACAAAATCTGAAGTGAGATAAAACAGAAAAGAACTGTGGGCAAAACGAGGCAATCCAAAACAGTTAAGGAATCAACAGCAGTTGAGCTGCTGTTCTATTTGAAGGGACACTTCATTCAGAAAAAGTTCACACTGGATTTAGCTATTACTCTGATATCTGTAGATAACTGGACAGATCAGGAATTATGTTTGAAAATGGAAGGAAAGCCCTGGAGAACCAAGTGAGAGGTGATAGAGCCCACAGTCCTTAGGTCTGCATCTGTGCAGGCCAAAAAACTGCAGTTATTCTTGCAAACAGATCTTGTAAAATCCATAGGAACTAACGATCTCCCCCAAAAATAAATAAACCAACCAACCACCCAACCAAGTCACCAAGCCCACACCTACTCACACAATACACTGTTTTTAATCCCAATTTTCCCAGCTCACATCAGCTGAGGTTTAGACATTCAAGATCTAACAGCTTAGAGATTTTCTCTTTTTAACTCTGCTCCCCCCCTTCTGTTTAGATGGGGAAGAAAACAGCTGTGACTCAAAGCTGTACCTTAAGAGGAAGCTGACTATTACATTCCTCATCACCCACAACTCTGGGAGGCTGAAGGCATTCTTGAAGAGACCATTTCCCCTGAGCTACATGAAGTTAATGTTTGAAAATAAAAAAACATCCATGCAGTCTTGTGTGCATACTCCTGTAAAGTAAAAGCAGATCATCCAGCTATCTCAAAGAAATTTGCAAACAGTTGCGTGGATTCAGCAAAGGAAAGTAGTTTTGTGCAATAGGGATATGATTTTCTTGCCAAAAGAGAAATCACAATTATTTCAGCTTTTCTAACTGGTACAGGAGAAAAAAATCCTGGCTCTGATAAATCACAGGTTGGCCAATGCTCAAGTTCTCCTCTAATAAACATAGGTTCACTTAATGTTTCTATACTAAGAACAACACTGTGTCCAAAAGGCCCTTCTGTACCACACCAAGCACTTGAGTTCACAAATCTGAATTAGAATCAGATTCCTATGGGAATTATATTGGTATCTAGAGCTCAGAGCTAGGTTTTCACTGTGGAAGTAGGTTCTTCCCAAACTTGTCAATGCGATGGTGACACAGCCATTAAATAAGATAATTAAGACTAAACACATCTCCAGTTGTTATTTGTACATTCTCAGTAACCTCTTTTTCTGAAAGTAATAACAGCATCAAGATGTGGGAAAAGGCTTTAAAACCAATTATACACATGCTAGAAGACAGAATGTGGGTTTTGATATTGTGGTCAACAAGTTGTTTGAAAAGTCTCCTTTATTAACAGTCATCAAACCTCTGTGGTTATGGATTCTGAGATAAAGAGGGAACTAAATCATCTTCAGTACAGAGGAGGACAGTAGACGCTTCTAATACAGTTTGGTAGAGCTTCACAGTTACCTACCATGCTTTTCACAATACCAAAATGGACTGTCACACTCAAAAAAAAAAAAAGATTAAATTATGAATTAATCCCATAAATTTGGTGTGGAAAGGATAGTATACAATGAACGACTATTGGGTTATCATACAAACATGATCAATTCACTTAAGACCTAGAGCACAGGAAATCTGAAATATTAATTCCATGCAGCTCAACACATGAGTAGTTCCCTCTTCAACAACTGGATTAGGACAAATTTTTGTGAGAGTCTTCATAGAAAAGCTTCATAATTAAAAGGCCAAGCATTAACCATGCAGAAGGAACCAAGGCAGGCATCAAGGGTCCTGTATGCCTTCTCAGAAAAGTTTTTTTGTTTTGTTAAAAAATAAATAAATAAGCAAGGATTAACAAGCAACCTACCTTCTTTTCAGCCCTTTCACTTTGTACTGTATGTGATACTGTGCTTTAAACATTTAAATCCCAAATATTTGAAAAATTCAAATTGTGAATAATTCTACAGTCACCAACAATGCGTACAAAAATATTATAAGGTATAATGAAAGCTCCACATTTCAATGCTATTGCAGAGTCCAAAATTAAATTTCAGGGGAAGATTAAACCTAAAATTTTGACTTTGCTTTTCCTAAATAGACTTCTCTGTACAAAACTTACCTGGCAACTGTTGCCCTGACTGTAAGGTTAAGGATAAAACATAGACAATGAAAGCCACCTGAAGCCACACTCAGTCCAGCCCATTGAGAAAAGTGCTTCAGAATAAACTATCATTCTTTTGCAGTTGTTGTTTTTGGAGACATCCTATGTGATCCAGACAAACATCAATAACATAATTCACGATGTACAAAAATGAAAATGTTCCAAGCCCACTGGACTTGTGCGTGCTTCCCCACGTGCAAAGACAAAGCTCTAGACAGATGTAATCTTCCTTCTGTTTTCTTTCTTCCCCTCAGCTAAAGGCTGGTTCAAGAGAACTGAAGATCTAAAACTGGGAGAGAGAGCAAGTCCTGGTACTCACATGAACCTCAACAGCAAAGGATATCTGAACTAATTCACATATCCTAGGATATATCTTATCATTTCAATGGTTCCAGCAGTCCCATTTCACGTAAGAATTATGGTGTTACTTCTCTGACTTACGTCAGTGGTACTTTGATTTTTCCTTCAAATCTTCATTTAACCTCAGGGAACTCTGAAAAAGTTTTCAATGCACCTTCTCAAATCAACTCAAAACAGGATTAATAAGTACTCTATTTTTCGATTGTCAATTTGACATCAGATCCTTGGCATTTCTGCAGGCCTTCATTTACTTATTTGCAAATAAGTCATTTCCTTCACCACAAGATGCTCCTTGGATCTAATTTACCAACCATACATCTTGAACGTTCTTGTTCACCAACATTCATTCGCATTTTAAAATCCGTAAATGTTTTGTTGACAGAATTTCTGTCAACATCAACGCTATATGAAGCCAAATAAATGAGAATGAAAGAAGCATGTGTCATGAATATATTTTTTCCCAGAGTTGGTCCAAATGAGACAGGTTTTGTGCAGTGGACTTTTTGAAAGCAGAATACTTTTCCCTAGAGCAGACAAATTTATGAAATGGACTGTTCCAGAATGACCAAAACACACACCCAAGAATATTTTGGTTTAGCTCTGTTACTAACAGACACTTCCCCACCCTTCCCCAGAGTAATTGTTTACATAAATATACACATTTATCAAATGTTTTAAGAGCATTAGCAAAGACTGTAGACTACTTAGATGTGAGGCAGACAAGGATTCCTCCTGCCATTTCTATTTAGAGGTAGTACCAGACACTACTGGAAAGATAAAGGTAAGAGAAGTTTGTACAGGAGAGGCATCCACCACGTGCTCAAGTTTCTTTTCAATTAGTTTACAAATCCCTTGAGAGAGTCAGGAGCAATGCCTACCTGTAACAGAACACAGATTCTAGTGATAGAGCCACAACAAACAACTTGCAGGACACTTTTGTTGCAGTCTAGAGGCTGCAATGTGGACCTGCAAGAGCCTGTGCTCATCCTGTCCATCTTCAAAGAACCACCGACCCCCTGACTTTAGCACTTCGGATGCATTTTCACAGCGAAACAGGTTATTTTAAATTTTACTTCATTTTGGTTCCACACCTGAAGCAGAGCCTTTGGGTCCAAAAGCTGGTCTGTTTCCTTCTTAAATCAATCGATGTAGCTGCAGGAAAAAGAGAGACTACCTCTTCTTAGAAATGGTCTCACTTAGGTACCTAGTGGGATTTTCAAAAGGATTTGAGAAATATATCCTGTTTACTTCAAGTAAATTCAGAAAGTGTCAGAAAAAACAGATTAAAAAATACACTCCCCACCCCAGCAGTATCAGAAGGAAGGAATGTGGGATTGGGTTAAAGGTGAATTCAGTTTAAATTAAGCAAAGAAATCTCAGTGATTTTAGTAATGGCAGAATTCCACCCCCCTGCTCCAACACACACATGCAAAGCTCCCAAATACCCAGCTCATAGACTGTACAGGCCACCAATCAGATAATTCCTGAGTTAAACAAAAGCCTGGAAGAGATTTTGCATAAGCTCCATTTTCTTTCGAAGTACTATGGTAAGTTGACACACTGCACTTACCAGAACTCTCATCTGGTTTACACATGGGTTTGTTTTTAAAAATCTTTAGTTCTCACCTATATTCTGGAACCCTGTGAATCAGCAAATTGCTACTTGTCATTGGGAAGCTTCCTTCTGTAAGCCACGTTTACTTCCTCCTGGTACTTTGCAGAAAGTATGAAAAGAACTACACCATCAGCCTTCACTATAGGTAACTGTGTACAACTGTCCAGAATCTAAAATAAAGTATTCAGGATGCAAAATTGAATTTTGATACACTGAACTCTAATAAACCACGTATTTCACAAACTACAGACAATGTAAGTGAATAGCAGTCATATATCAGAGAGCTGTTTTCAGATATTCACAACATATTTCACATCATGTCAAAGAGCTTATGTGTGCCTTTCTGCCTTTCTCCTTCCTTCCCTTCTAGACTCTCACAGGTTTAAAAGCCTCCCACCCCTTCCACCCCCACAAAAAAAAAGCCCAGATGTTTAAAGGAAATCAGACACTACACAGGTTAAACAACATGGTTCTATTAAAAACTATCTTTAACCATGGCACTCAGTGACAGCAATACAATACTTCTTTTTCCCCACAAAGCAACTAATATAAAAATATGCCATAAAATCATTTGTAGACTAGTATGCTAGTACATACATGTAATCATAACATTCTTTTATAAACTCTTTCCTGAGATACCTTGGGTTGTTTGATTTTCTTGTATTACTGGATGCATTACCTTTGTGATTCATTTAAAACAACTGTAAAATATTTTGTATGTGCAGGCCACTAGCAGTAACATGTAAAAAGTAGTATGTAAATATATGGCAAAGAAACAGCTCTTAGAAATTATGCACTTTTTCACTTTTTTTTTTTTTTTTTTTAACAGCATTTGGCTCCTTGGGAGGTGGAAAGGAGGAGCGTGGAAAACCTGAAATTGGAGCTATGAATTGACAGAAAGCAGGAAAGCATTTTGGGAATGTTAGAAGTTGGAATATAATATAAATGACACAAAGAGAAAACCATAATTCATGTTGGCTATGTATTGCCTTATAAAGCAACCGGAAATATTTTAGTCAGTTCACAGTATAATAAATATTTCTACTAATCTGTTTTGGAAGAGCAAATGTCTTTAAGGGTTTCAAGCTCCTCTATAAGTTTCTTGTTCTGAACTTCTAGCACTGCAACACGACTCTCCAGACATTTTATGTATTCTTTCTTCCGACGTCGACATTCTTTAGCAGCTTCCCTGCAAAAAGCAGAAGTAAAAAGTGCAAACAAAAAAGCCATTTGCATGCTATTAGAAAGCTCAGCAGAGTAGGGAGACTACAACTGAATTCCAAATTTTGGAATATCTCCCAAATCAGTCTGAAAACACTAAGCAAAACTGGGTTCCACAAGGGCCTCAAGTGTCTCTTTCTCAAGTTCATATGGCAATCTGTAGAATTGCTTCCTCTCATGCCTTGATTAAAGTTCATAATAAACAAGGTCCAAATGAAAGACAGTTATTCTGCTTTATGACAATAAAGATCTTTGAGGGCCTTGAGTTCCTCAATGAGAGTCTTGTTTTGGTTTTCAAGCACAGCCACACGATTTTCAAGACATTTGACATATTCTTTCTTCTTTCTGCGACATTCTCTGGCAGCTTCCCTGGAACCAATACAAGGCAAATGACTACAGGAACAGCCACAATACGGCAAAGACTGGATAAATGAAATTACCTGCAATCCCTGAGGTTCAACAACCACCACCACCACCACTAACAACAACAACTCTTGGATTGCACAAACAGAACAGCAGATAACAGCCATATGCAATAACATGGTTAAAATGCAATTCAAAACAACTAAACCAACTTGAAACAAATTCAGCACCAACAAATACAATGAGAGAATACACAGAGGAACTGAGAAAAGCACAGTAAACGATGACCAAGGGACACATTAAGACTGAAAGCAGCATTTCTTCTTCCAGTCATACTCCATTTTTATGTGTTTATCTGGAGTATGATCTCTGCATTCAAAATCTTGAATTCAAACCCAAAGAACTTACTTTCAGAAAATACAAACGTAACACTACTCTCTTCAGATAAAAAAAAATAGATGCCATGCTTAAAACCTGCTGTAGTTTTTTGTTTTTAACCAAGAAGTTAAGTCCAAACAGTTTTTCAGCCTTTCAGAACTGTCCACATGGGCATATTTCAGTGATTTTTTTTGTCGTGTTGGCAAGTGACAGCCCAGAGCCATTGCCACAGCTCTGCTCAGAATTCTGTTATACCAAAGCTACACACTTTAGATAGCACTTTCAGAAGCACATCTCAACAAGCATTCAATTCTAAAAGAAGTTCTATAAGTACTGGGATTCCACTCTGCTAACTTTTTGGAACTTTAAAAAGAGTCAGCTTGTGAGAACAGAACTTTGCAGCAAGTTATATGCGAGACAGCATAGAGACTAGTTTTAAAAATGAAGAGAGGAGAAACAAAGGGAAGCACTACAATGCAGCAATCCTGGTGAGGAATTTAAAGTAAGGACAGGCATGAGAGCAAAGCAATACCATGAATTCAACCATAATTGGCTATTCAATGTATTAGAGATCTGCATAGCAGACTATTTCTTCCTGAAGGCATTAATCTAATTTCTATTGATAAGGATTTAAAAAAGGAAGTCCCCTAAAAATAGCAAGAAAAATGTGCAGAGAAAGACAGGTATCTACAGCATACGGTCAATTCCATGTCAACTAATTAAAAAAAATATACAGCCAGCCATTTCACACAGTGTGCTAAATGACAAGGGCATCGTACAATAACTTATCACAGTAGCGAGGTAGTTAGGAAATTCTGTAATTATCATTCAATCCTAAAATGAATCTTCTTCACAGCATCATAAATGGACAGCTGCTAATGAGATTCTCAGATATTATTCTGACCAATTCTTTCCAGGGAAGTTTCAAGATGAGCACGCCCATACTGGTCATTGTACTGGCAGTGGAAAAAAAATAAAATCGTTCAACAGTAAGTATACTTCTGGATTATCACAAAAATGACCAGTAACAGACAACACCAATACTGATTTTTGATTTACCATAAAATTTTAGAACTAAAAATCCATTGAGATAAGGCCAGCTCTAATGGCCAATGGTTTTAATGGCCAATATTCATCAAATCTCTAAGTACATGGGATGACTGACAAAGAATTTCTTTCCTTCCCTTTGTCAATCACAGGCAGTGCTCATGACCTTAAGAAGAAAACTTTATTAGAGTGATTTCTTTCTTTATTTACTTAGCAACAGCAGCTGTTGTTATGCAGCCTTACCTATTTTTCATAAGTCGCAGCTCTCTCTTGCGTGTTGCCTCCTCTGCCAACTGCTGAGGGCTATGCAGAGTCCCTGGCGAGGCTGCCATTACCACTCCCTGAGGTAAGGTAGTAGTGGGAGTTCGAAGCTGGTAAGCTGGCATGTCTCCAGTGGCAGCTGTATTAAAGAATCATATTTAAATCTTTACAGTAAAAAAAAAAAAAAAAAAAAAAAAAAAAAGAACTCTGCAAAAAGTCTCTCTGGAAATAACGGGTTTTGATTGATGAGTTATCAGGATCCCTACTACACACAGTATTTCACAGGCCTGTAATGTCACAACTAGATTTTATTTTTTTTTATCTGACTAGCTTTCATTTCTCTATTGTAAAGCAAGCCATCTAAATTGGTCTAGCATGTGCTCCCACCAGCCGGCCAGAATGAAGCCTGTGAAAGCTTCCACATGGCTCCTTTCAAACAGCATCGGGAAAGCTGTTTGAGAAATGCTGTCAGATCGTGCCCTCTCATTTCCTGTTTGTACAATCCCACGAAAAGACGGTCCTGCTGAGGGTTATATACTGCCACTATCCTCTAACAGATGCTTCAGGGCTTTAGGAGTCAACTCGCTCCTCTTCCCTGTGCCAGCAACAGTACCAGCCCTTCTGCCGCCCCGTCCTCTAGGGCAGCAGCTTGGCAACCCTTGGAAAACTGGGGAGAGCTGCTGCTGCCAACACGAAATGGAACAGCCAAAAGCTCACAGCAAGCAGGAGCGCGTCCCTGGTGCAGGAGGAGCACAAATAGGATGCTGCAGCATCAGCAGGCACGAGGAAGCAGCGGCTGCAGCACAGGAAGAGGCGTAGCTGCACAGTAAGTGGGGTGCAAAAGTTCATCTCCCGAGCCTGCCGGCTCTGAGCTCTCCCACACTAAATGCAGATATGAAATCTCATCTTGGAGCCAATGCCCTTCTGATACACTCACCTCATTGCCATTTTTCTAAAATACTTTGTTCCTACATTATGGCATTGCGTATTTCAACTTTCAAGTATGGTGAGAGTCCTAAGTGCCTGTCTCATCTGACAGAAAAATCAAACAAAAATCACATCCTTACACTTTTAAGCAAGGATTTGCCTATTCAGCTCCATAAACATTTCCTATCATCCCAGAACAGAACTTCAATTTTTGTCATTAAAGCAACTGAATATTAAAGATGAAATTTCATGGGCTGTGTTAAACTATGCTTAATTTATACTTACAGCAATATTAAAGTGACAGAAGAACTTAAATTGGAAAAATAAAATGTAGACAAAGCAGTTTGGGGGAGGATAGGTGGAGCAGTGCAGAGACATCAATCAACAACAGACTGGCAGAACCAAAACCAAATCCTCAACTTCACAAAAAAAATCACCATTAATCTGATGCAGTTTGTGCAGGTGGCTCACCAACTAAATAGAAAAAAAATTGGCTCAAGCTGTGTTTAGACTACAATCCCACAGCCTTGTCCCTAAATCCCTACCAGCTTCAGCAGCAGCAGGGCGTGCAGCACGGCTGGGGGAGCGCAGCGGGGCTCTGATTAATCTGCGGGGCCAGGGCTGGGCAGGCAGCAAACGCCACCGAGGCCGGCCTTGGAGCAATGCCCAGCAGCTGCCTCGGCCTTGGGCTGCTCGCGTTGCTATCACAGAATGACTTAACCCTTGATTTGCATTCTCCGCTTCTGTTAGGAGCCCCGGGTATGTCAAAGGGATGATACTTCAGCTTATCAAAATGGAAATGTAAAGACTCTCCAGGCTCACCTTCACGCTGGCCACATTACATTTCTTTTTCTAAAGGCTACTGCAAGAACTACCTTTGTCTATCTCTCTTCACTAGGAGAAAAAGAGATGATATCTTACATTGCATTAGCTACAGTGAATTAGAAGACAAAGTGAAGCCCTTTACACATCAAGTCACAGGGAAAAGCCCATAACCCAGGTCACCTCAGCCTGACAGCACCAACAACTCTGTTGTCTTTGCTTGGCTTACACTCAGACCTTACCTACCAGGACTTATTGTTGCTGCTGTTAAAGAGACTCTGCGATATGCACCTGCAACACGGCTCAGCAACAGCGAGCCCCTATCTCAGCTGGGATCAAGAAGCACCACGTAAGCAAGCAACAACGTCTGTGCGAATGGGCTGACCACGTTCCAGAGTGTCTGTCCCTGCCTAAAGCTTGGCTCAGCTATGAACTGCCAAGTGTGCTCACAGATAATTCACTGGTTGTTGGTACAGACCTAGCAAATCCAGGCACTGCAGATAAAAAAAGGAAAAAGCATACCTCAGTAATGTTTGCTTTACAATGAAGTGAATGACTTGATCACAAATTGATTATTTCTAACTCTGCTAATTTTTGTGTAATATCTCTAAATGTTATAAGAAAGTACTGTTTCCCCTGGAAAAGAGATTGGGAAAGATGAAACAGTCTTTAAACAGGAAGGCTAAAATAACCCTTGGAAAAAATTATGGTGTTTAACTCATACACATGATGTACACCATAATCATGGTGTTTAACACAGAAGGGTACCTTCCATGTCAGCACCTGAGACACAAATCCCCAACACCTCAATCCAGACTGCCAGACCTTTAAAAGCAGTGTTCATTTCTAATGAAACCCTATGGAGCTTTAAAATCATTCCCATGTATCAGACATAGAGCTGAGAATGTTAACAGAGCAACAACCCTGTAGGTGGTATATTTTCCTAGCACGTTGGCCTAGATCATTTTTTTTTCTCTCCTTAAAATTGTAAGGGAGAAAAAAAGTCACCAAAAACCTAAAGCTTTGAGTTGAGACTTAGACAAAGGAAATTATTAACAGGAAATCAAACACAACATTACATTCAGAAGAGCACAACTGCCCTTTCAAATTAATTTCTGGAAAAAAACAACAACATAAGTTATCAAAAAAAAAATCAAGCACTTTGTATCAGCAAGCTCCTGGGGGAAAAAAATAGCTTGAACACTAGAGAGCATCCCTGCATTTGAATTCTTTCAGCAACTACACAGGAGGAAAAAAAAAACGATACATGCTATGTATTGGTGTATCTATTCTCCCTTCCTGTGAGTCATAATGATGAGACTAAATTATCAAAGGGTTTTAAACTTCACCACTGAACTGGCTAAACAAGCCATGAATCATTATTCCTTTGTGTATAAAAACACAAAGCACGGACTCGGGGAAGATAAATATCTTTGGATTAATGAAAAAAGACGTACCAGCAACAAGCAGCACGTCGGTACCGGCTGCAAACTGGTTAACATTACCGAGCTGCCGGAGGCAATTGACGAAGCAGAGAGGAACTGACTAAATCACAGCATGACTTGGGGCTGACGTCAATGTGTATCTTGTTTGGAGTTTAACTTTTCCAGTTCCCTACTGCAACACGATTCCAGGAAATCTAGTGACGTCAGCCTTTTGAACTCAATTAGCTGAGGAACAGACCATTTTAACAGCGGAGGAGAAAACAAGCAGGCACTGCGATACTTAAAATTTCTGCTCTCAAATCTGCTTCTATTCACTATTTGCTTTAATAAGAGAAGCAAAAGGGTTTATTTATACCACTGAAACAACTTACACCTTTATCTTACAGCTAAGCTTAAGCCTGTTTTAGCTACCAGATCTGTTAGCTGTTATTGCTAAACAAAAAAAGGCAGTGTCATTTTTACAAAATAAATAAAAAAGATTACAAGCATAGCTATATATATATGACTATATCCATAGTAAATGATTTAAAAGTGGTGGATTTTTTCAGCAAAATCCTCCATCAAATATTAGTTACCTGAATCAATCTGTAAAAGAACTTACAAACTAACCCTAAATTTCCCCCCCTCAATGAAACTGTAAAAATTACTCTGAAATCCTACAGTGACTATAAGCACAGCCTTTGTACCAGTTCTGAAAGATTAAGTTACAGCAACAAGTTCAAAAGAAAATGTCACAAATACCAAGCATTGCTTAAACATCCCCAATATAATGTAAATAACGTAAAAGACTAATATAATTTTTACCTGTTTCATCTCCTGTTACAGCCATGACCAGCTTCTGCACACAGGCTTCTCCTGTCCCTCTACCAGAGCT
Organism: Anas platyrhynchos; assembly: GCF_047663525.1. Classification (NCBI taxonomy): domain Eukaryota; kingdom Metazoa; phylum Chordata; class Aves; order Anseriformes; family Anatidae; genus Anas; species Anas platyrhynchos. Next base: position 145,649,595 of record NC_092588.1, on the reverse strand, counting down.
CAGCATGAACTGTTCCAAACTAGCAAGCATGTGCAGGATTACAAGCAAGAGCACTGACATCACAGTGACCTCACTTGCCTACCGCTGTCATTAATATGCTCTGTCACTGGAACAGCTCACTGAAACTGCAGCCCAAAGAACTGCTTTTCCAGTAAAGCTTTTTTTTTTTCTTCCTTCCGTATTTCTGTAAACCCAGCTTAGTTCTCTTCCCCTGAATTATACATAAAGCTACAGAAAGCACTCACCACAGAGCTGGCTGTAAAATGAGACAAAAGATTCAGAGCACTGACTGACAGAAATTAAGAAAATGACTGCAGAATTCATGAATGATTTAGGATAAAATCTCGATTGGGCAGAAAATAGTGACATTTTAAAAGGACTTGTGCAATTGTTTTGGTTTGAGCAGTTCCACTAGAAGGCAGAAATCTGACAGACAGCCGTGTGAGGCAGCAGAGCTTAACAGGCTGTAACAAGTAAATGAAAGGCTACAGCTCCTTGTGGGGCAGGAGGGGAAGACGGGGTGGAAGGCAGGGGGAGATCTTCAACCCACTCATTTCATTTCAATTGAAAGCTTCAGAAAAGACTGAAGAAAGCTCCAACAAAGTTAAGTCAACCTAATGAGAATGATTTCAGATGGTCTAACAGGCAGAACAGTAACTCTGAAGAAGGGCAACCCCTCCAGCCATTCCCTCCTTTTTCAAAAATAAGTCCAAGAGATCTGGCTGACTTATTAAAACATAAATAAAAGACAAAAAATCTTGACTTTTAAGTATTTACTCCTTTACACCAGCTTGAATGAAACTAGATTCAAACCAGCAGTCCAGGCACTGTTCTGTACACAGGACACAGCAAACTCCTAAAGCCTGTGCCTGTAACAAATTTACACTGGCAATTCATAGCTGTGGAACTATGTCAAGGACAGCAGTAATGGGAGCATCAGTGAAAGGGAGGATCCCCCTGTAATCCTAGGACCACTTCAAGGTCATGTGAATAAAAGATCAGAACTGAAGCACTGAAGAAATACCAGCCACGGATCTCTGAAATATCACTGACCATACTAAGAAAACACACCTAGAGCCAAACAGAATATTTTTGATATGATTTTCCTAAACTCATTTTCACTAGAAATTAAACACTTCCTTTTCTTCAGCTAGCAAAAAGCCCTTAACCTGTATTAGGAAACCATCAGGACAATCAGAGCTCCATTTACTGGCAAAATGAGGCAAATTAGTAGCTAACAAAATACCACATAGATCAACATCTTTGGCCCTTTTATATTAGTCCTTTTTTCCATCACAGGTTATCAGAAAACATCAAGCACAGTGTTTGTGTGTTGCCAACCATTATCACAAGAGATTCATCAACAAATCCTTTAGGAAAAAATCTAAATACCCTATCTCAAAGGTTCTGAAACAGATACTTTACAGTCCAGGACTGATGTTTGTGGGGTTTGTCCCACCTCTTTTCTATAATTATTAGAAGTCAAAATTAAATGCTGTCTACCCAAAATCGTTATAAAAATATAGACATGCAGGTTGAAAGTTTACTAAGCAGAATGTTGCTTTCCTCTTATAATCTGCACTATCACGATATCACGTATTGATAGCCAGTCAACTAGGAAGTGTACATAAATGACACTTGGTCATCACCTATATACGTAAGGACTTTCAGCCACATCAAACAGCATGACCTGCAGCAAGGACTTACTACTCCATTGTCCCACTCCATCCTCAGTAACTCAGGTTCTCAGGTTTGTTGCTGACACGCAATTAGCAGAACAAGATCCCTCTTACCTTATACATTCTCAGGGGCTTTCGTACTTCTATTTTTCACCTAAAGGACTTGTTTGGAACAACAGTGTATAATAATTTGAAACCTCTTCTGATCACCTGAGTTCATGCTCACTTACTATTCCCTTTGTATTTTTTCCTCTGTATTTTATGTAGCATTTTTCTTCAGTGTCAACCACCATGAATATCACTAAAGCACCAGTCTTTGTTGGGCCAAAGAAACAGAGAATTCCAGGAAAATTCAACTTTGCTAAGCATGGACAGAAAACAAATCAATTCAGTGAAAAGTATCTAGAAACTTCCAGAAACAGGACGTAGCAGGTATCCAGTAATTGTCTCTGAATCCGTTTCAAAGGTTTTCATCAGAGGTGAGATACAGATGCACCATCACCAGAATGGGAAATTTGGAGGTGTGGGATGGGTGGGGGACACAACACCATAACAAATTTGGGTCTTAAGGCTTCACTAAGAACATATACCTAGTAACACTTCAGGTAGTTACAATAGTGCTCTCTGCATGATGAAGGCCATTTTAAGTTTTTTCACATTATAGTCTTAAAGTTTCATTGAAATGTTTCTAAGTCCTAGAAAGACATGATATGTCAGCAAGGAATTAACCAGAGGCAATGGAAGAATTCAAGTTTGGTGTCACTATTTAGTACTGTCCCAAAAAGCTAAATATTTACAAGCTAATAGCGTTATTTACATCCTGAGCTTCCTTTACAGCAAAGGGAGAGATACAGCCACTTAAAGACGGAACTTATCCCAAACATCCCTATCAGGGTGAAAAAAATCCTTGACCTGGACTTTACCAACTATTTCAGACCAAACTAGGGTAAGTTTAGATTCGAAGATATAAGGAAGAAATTCTTCACTCAGAGGGTGGTGAGGCACTGGAACCAGAGCAGCTGTGGATGCCCCATCCCTGGAGGTGCTCAACGCCAGGCTGGATGGGACTTTAGGCATATTGATCTAGGGGGGATGTCCGTGCCCATGGCAGGGGGGTTGGAACTGGGTGATCTTTAAGGTCGCTCCAAACCCAAACTATTTCATGATTCTTTATCTGTGTCTGCATTTAGTTGATGACACTCATCCATTCTGTGAATACACGTTTAAAGTCTTCCTACCCTTCTCATGGTTTATTTCAGTTAGCTGTTCTGGCTTAAGGAAGCATTCGCCCATGTTTCCTACTTTACTCCTCTGTACTGACACAAAGACAAAAAGGAAAATGGAAAATAAATTCCCTATATCCTCCCTAGCATTAATTTAGTGTCTCTGTATAGAAATCTTGTACACATTTCCAAAAGGTTTCCTCAATATAATCCAAATCTCAATCCCACTGGTATTGATAAGAATCCAACGTATCTTTGGTTCTCCACTTCCCTCAGCATTTCTGAATGGCTGGGAACAGGGGAAGAATAGGAAATCCTGTATAAACTACAGTAGGGTTTAAGAATTCACTATTCACAGTTCAATTCAAATGTATACATTTCACAGGACCTGTAAGTTGTTCTTCTGTGAGAAAATCAGCTTCATGAAAGGCTCTCCTTTCCAATAATGGCAAGACACAAACTGCAAGGAAATTCTGCCCTAAACATAGCCTTATAACCTTCCAAGTAACTTCAGAACCCGTGTTGTATGAATGCTGTTGAAAAAACAAGTTAGTTTCATATACTAAATGAGATGCAGACTCTGCATCTCAGTTCAAACTGCAACACCATCTTTACTTCAGTTAAACACGTCTCAGAATATGGACAAAAGCATTCAAAGCAGGTGATTTTATCCTGTTATTTCCTCCTCATAACTTTTTTAATCTAAAGAAGTAACTGCTTTACTGAACAAAGGAACTCAGTCTCCTTGTAAGACCATCTTTCATATTATACAGAAATGTTATTTAAATAGTGCTACAATGTAAGCACAAAATAAAAGCTTTTTAGGAAGAAATGTTTAATATGAAAAAAGTAAAATGTAGTAGACTAATAAACAATACCTTGAACAACAACTTGGTTTCCAGGAACAAAAAACTGTTGTGTGCCATCAGGAGAGTGTGCTGCGTATTGCACAATGGTAGCACCAGGCTGAGGAGCTCCTGAATTTGTCATCGTTAACGCCTGCAGTCCCTGGACTCCATCAGAGGGTGGATTAGAAATCTGGATTGTACCACCTTGAGTTATAGCAACTAAACATAAAAAGAAAATGACAGGTTAGGCAACAGAAAGAGACATACAACATGCTAAAGCACATCTCCCTTTTTAAAACAAACACTGTCTGATAGGACTCCACGTCCTCTTCTTGTTGAATGAGCAATTGTATGAAAGAAACCCAAAACACATTACCATTAATATTGATTTTCACAAATAGGAAGCCTGTTGTGTAGTACATGCCATGTGTCTACCAGGGGAAGAAATAAAACTGCTGCACATATTTTTCTCTGTAAATTTCTCTGTAAAGTCCTGAAATAGTTTTAACACAAGAAGGGAAAAAGACTGGTAGCTTTTAGCTTTAGAGAATTGCAGTTTTCTACACTAATGTAAAAAGATAATTTTAAAAATCTATCAAATCCCATGACATAAAACCCAGGACATCTAGACAGAAGAGTAACAATTCTTCTAACAGTCACTCTTCCTCCTTTTCTTAGTTCGACTGAAAGCCTAGGACAAAAACATTTTCCCAAGTTTTATACAGCTGTAAAGAGTCTGGCTTATGTGAAAAGAAACAGAACGGAGTCTTCTTCCTGTGTGGTCAACAATACGAAAAATATACTTTCCCCACAAAAAAAAAAAAAAAAAAAATGCTGTGTAATCTGCAGCTTGCTCATCATAATTAAATACTTAGACAAAAATGAAATTCCCTACGGAGTTCATTAATTGTCTATGCCTTTTCAAATTAGCATTGCCCTCATCAAGAACAGGAATATGTTAATTAAAAACGTTTAGAAGAGAATCCAGTCCTCAGGCTTATGTCTCCCTGAGAAGATATTTAAACGACGATCACTGGCATTGTATTTGAAGTGGTCTGAGATGGTACAAATGTGATATGTAAGTACAGGTTCAGGACTGTCAACTCCTCAGATTTCATGGCCAGGTTCACAATATTTGAGGACATTTTTAAATGTTCAGCTCCAATCATCTGATACATTATTTGTTAGATACCCACATGAATTTTGGAGGTAGACAGTTGATTTCAGATGTTTTGTCTTGACAACAATATGCTAACTTGAAAGTACAACATAAGATAGTAACGCTCCACAGAGCACTGAAACACTACCAGGCGATTACTTACTAATCACTAACTGCTATTAGTAGATTGCTACTATTCCATAAAACTTCAGATAATTTATTTCAAAATACAAGAACCACCTAACAAAGTGGACAAATCCAATTAGCTAATTTAGTTTCTATTTGGGGTAAAACAGGGAATTCCTCTCAGGATGAGCTTTATCTGCAGCAAGGCTCAGCATGCCCTCCGGTCCCACCCTTAGGATGGGGAACATCACACAACCAGATGCACGCTACAGGCAGGCTCCGTAAGGCATTGCAGGAAGAAAAAAAAGAAAGAAAAGAGCAATATGCTGGTTTTGTCTGGCCTCCAAAGCAGGAAGCGCCCCATTTGGGGGCAGCTTAGAGGAAAGAGAAGTAAGAATAAATCATTGTCTCCTCTGTTGTTCATTAGGTCCAGGACAATAGCAGGTTCTCAGTAGCATGCGAGCTTCCCAGCAGAATGTCAGTACCTCCCAGGGAAGTGAAATTTACTCAAACACTGAACTCACACAGATTTAGCACCAAAAAAAAAAAAAAAAAAAAGGTGCTATACCATTATAAAGAATGTCCATACCATTAGAGTACCATGCTACATAAAGTCAGTTCAACTGTTCAGTTAGATCACAATTCAGTTCTTTTTAAATAACAGAGAATGTACTCCACTCTCTCTTCTATGAGATTGAATCTTACCCTAGTATGAACATGACACTCCTCCCACCCTATTCACTGCCCTAATCCCAACCACTGCACAGATACTTCTTGTGTTGGAGCTTTACTTGAAACTGTGCCTTCATAGAGTACTGGATTTTCCCAGACAACCCCTAGTTTTGTACATCATGCACGTGGATGCAGCTTCTCTTAGCTAGGACTGAAGGTGAAACTGCCACCACTCTCTGGGTATGATCAACACCTCTCATTCAAAAAGATCAGATCTTTCCCTCCCTCCCAAGACAGGGAAAAGCTGGTCTTCCCCAGCATATTTCCTAATCCTGTAATTGATAAAAATTGTTAAAAACCTTTCCTAAGACAGCAAGTAACCAAAACAGATGGCAAAAGAACGAGTTATTTTCATTTTCCCTGCACTATTCCAGAAAGAACATCATGATACACTTGTGCAAGAAGGAAAGAAGGAAGTTGATTCACAATCTCCATCTAAGCAAACAACTCGTGTGTTTAGACCACCATCACAGGTGAGGCAAACCAATTTTTTCAGTATTCAATAACCACTGTGACAGACCTACAGCCAGCAGAGTAGTTCTGTAGCAAATCCAGCTACATGGCTCATACAGAAAGACACCACCCTAGGAAAAAGTGTATATTCTTACAGAAAAATCACAAGGTGATGGATGTAAACCTACATTTCATCTAGCTGGTCATGCCTGTCAGTCCATCTGCTTCCACAGGCCAAAGCCAAGAACTCTAAGGAAAGGAAAATGGTATTTGGAAACCATGGCAACATATCATTTTGGCTGGTAAAAAGTAAGCAGAGAGCAGCCATCAGTGCTGATAACAGAACCAAGTAAATTTATCTTAAAACCAAGTATGTTATCAAGATCTTCCATAAATAATTATCATGTACCTACCGACACCAACATATAGCCTTAAACTATCTTTTCAGCTACTCTTAAGCTGCCTCTCCCATTCAGGAATAGAGAGAGAAATACAGAAAACCAAGGATTCAGCAAATTTCGTGACATATGGTATATTTTAAACCAGCCCACAGGAAAGATAGCTGGAGTGACACTACAAGGCCAGCGCTTCATTGCCATGGACACTACAAAAACCTTATAAACAAACTGCTGGCTGCCTACACAGGAGAACCCAGGCCACCAACACTGCTCAAGGAAAGAGAGGTACTCAGATACAGTGATAATAAGCAGATACAGAGAAATAAAGATAAAATAGATCTATGTAGTGACCTTCTGCACTACACCCAGCCAGAAGTCAGCACGGGAGATGTTCCAATCCCACACAGCCTTCCTGGGTTTAGGGGACCCCAGGCAGGCAGCAGCACAGCTGCTCAGAAATTCTGCACATTTGTCCTTTTTGGGCCTGCTGTCAGAACTAGAAGCAAACAGCCAAGCTCTCTTTGCTAAATTCCGAATTAAGACTCCATCTACTACAAGGAGATGACCATCCTTGCTACCACTTGGATTCAACCTCAGATGTAACTCTTCGGGCCAGCAGTAATTTTAAGGACAAAGGCTGTATTTTTTCCTAACGAGAAGTGGAGAGAACAGACTTCACTGCAGCAAAAGATATATGACATTTTAACTTGGAAATGTAAACTTAAAAACAAAAACATCTAATTAATAAATTGAGTAAGAAAGCAATTTCCAGGAAGACAAGGCTCTCAAAATGTATTTTTAAGCTTCAATCAGTAGGGTCTATGAAGACTGACATTGTGACATCCTGAAGCCAGGTCTCATTATGTCTGAAACTTATTAAATAAATATTTGTAGATTTAGTTATCTTAAATATACTGAAAAAAAAGCTACCAATAGAACTCACTGAAAGAAAAAGCAGCATGAAGCAGAATTCTTCTATGCTTGACCCATGCTAAAGCTAGGCTTAAATTTAGATAAATGAGATTTAATTAAATTTCTATAGACTCTGCTAATTCAAGCACATTGTTAGTGACGCTCTCTGCTCTTTGATTTTTCAAAAGTAAATGTTTGTTTGAACAAGAGACTGAGATTTTCATTATTCTTTTACACGCTTCCGTGCCATTATTATTTATGCAAACATTCAAACTAAAATATCCTTCCATTAAGACGTGAGAATGGTCTCCTGTAACCACAAGTCTGGTTTCACAGAAGAATTTATCACGAGTTGGGATTTCTTACTCATTTCTTAGAAATCCTTAAGGTTTGAAGGCTCATTACAGCATAGTATGGACACTACAGCACTTTCTTTTTTAGTCTTTAAACTGCGAATACTCTTCTGAAGCTAACACCACCACCACCACCCCAAGAAAAAATAATAATAATAATAATACAGATTCTGGACTACATAACTGTCATTTAGCATGACCAGAAGTCCATGGAAAAGAGCATTTCAAATGATGGACATCACAAAGCAGATTTTTATGTCTGCACCTTACAAGACGGTTAAGAAAAGCAGCTTAGGAACTCCAAGCAAAATTACTTTCTATGCAGAAGCACAGATTTTATATGCTCATTCTGCTTTCTCAGACTTGATAACAACTCAGTTGTACAAACTAAAAATAAATGAAGAATTCCAAGGGTGACTAGAACACTGCATGCACAAAGACATTTTATCTTCTTTTATATTCTACTGTTCGTGTTTTAATAAACTTCTTCTGTTCTCAAAGCAAAGTTTCAGAAAACAACATTCCTTTTGTGATTCTGCTGTCATTATATCCAATGGAAAATACCTGCATTTCAGCAGGTCTATGCATACAAAGACATTAAAAAATACCTGCAGGAATGAAACTTTATCAAATACATAATTAGAAAAAAAAAGTTATTAGAAAGGTATCCCTTAGATGAGATACGATTAAGCACAGAGAAGATATAGAGAGCAAGTTATGCAATGTTTTCAACACAAACACAGGAATTAAAAAAAAACTATGGAGAGTAGAACTGTGAAACTAACTTTTAGCCTGTGTTTGGATAAAGTACCAAATGTTGAAGACTACAATTTAATTTAATTCTGCAGTTAAGAGTGTTAATCATTGGCAATTTGAGAGATAATTTGTTTTAAAAATGAAAATTCAAAATTAATAAAGAATTTCATGCTCCACCCCTACATTTAAAAAAGGAACTCCTCACCAGTTGTCATTTTTCATGTAGCGTATAATACTAATACACATCAAATCACAGCAACATGAAACTGCAATGGTTTATAACACTGTACATGCACACAACACATAACCCAGTGCCAACATTTGTCATTTCATCTGAGCCTCACCTCCACATTTTTAATGCGTAGGAATTCTAGAAGAACTAAGCTTAGCAATCAACAAGCATTAAGAGAAGCAGACTAAAATGTCTGTTGTGCCCACGTTAGGAGAAATTAAATATAAAAATTTAGATTATTTAGAAATATAGAAGCTCTCATTCTTCTTCACCAAAACATCTCTACTTCATTACGGAACTTTTAGAAGAAAAAAAATGTTCCTATTTGTGTTCTGCAACGAAACACAGATCTTTGCAAACATACTGTATTGCCCTGAGCTAGTCTGATACAGGCTGGTTGGCATGGACATTGGAGAAATTCCAGGAGGCGCTCCTTCTTCCTCCGACTTTTCTTCTTCAATCTTCGGGACTGCAGGAGTATCTGAAGAGAGTTCATTCAAAATTTTTCTAAAGGAGAACAAAGATAGTTTCATATATTTGAAATTCCATATCCATGAGAAATTAAGTCACTGGCTTTTATCAGTCAGCTTTGCTGTTACATATAACCTGCCTTTAAAACCAGCAAAAACAAAACCAAAAGTCCTTACCGGTATGAAGGCCTTCTTGAAAGTATTTCCCTACGTTTTTGAGAATCAATTATCTCTTCTGATTCTGCAGACTCATCTGCAATCGATGCTACCTGTAATAGCAAAGTTTCTGAAATTTATAACTTCATTAAAAAAAAAGTAAAAAGATTATTCTTAAAAATTCCTTCCACGTTTGCATACAGGAAGTTTATGCACTTCTTAAAAAAATTACAAATCATGTGATCTTGGACTTCTCTTTCCACAACACATCACAAACTATGACGTTAGCAACGCACAGGCACTTAGCAGACATCTTCCATTTCGAAAAAATATAAATAGTAAATATAAATATAAAAAAATAAATAGTAAATATAAATATAAAAGTATCGAATATAGATTTCTTTAAATGTAAAAATATTGTACAATTAGCTTTTAAATTAAAATTAAACATTTAAAATGCAGAATACTGCATGGATGCACCTTAGATAACTGTATACAAGACAAAAACTTCTTCAAAACCACACCAAATCTATTTAGAAAATAAGTTTATTTAAATATACATTTATTAAATTACACTTATCATCACGTTCATAAATACAAATACACTGCTTAGCAATTTCATGAAACTTTTAGAAACTTTTCTGAAGTCCACAGTATCTATTTTATTTTCTCAGGACTTTATTAGCATTATTTTCACAGTTTCTTTTCTCTTAGAATTACCAAATACATGAAGACCTGGAGCTGAATCACACTCTTCACCAGCAAATATTACATTACACAGAACAGAATCCAATTACTGAACAAGAAAAACATGCAGATTTCTTGATTCTTGCAACTACTCAGAACTATTGGTGTATAAGATTTCCAAAACTGAAGCAGTATGGAAATGGTGGTGTGGAAAATGACCTTTTACATAAAGCCCATAACACAGTTGCAGACTAAATACTGTTCTAAACTAATGCTGAACAGGCACTCATGTCATTAAACAAGAGTGAAGTGACTAGAAGGCTCAAGTGTTCCACCTGGGTGGAGACTTCTCTACAGCTCAGGAAAGACCAGACAAACCTCGAGAAGTAATGTGGCTGCCAGGCCTCAGCGTTTGGTGCCTGAAAACAAAATCTGCATGACCAACAGAAAATGATTGCTTGGAAGGCTCAGGAAGTTCATGGACCTGTGTCACTCCATCTCAAACCTGTACAGCTGCACCTTGAAAGAACCACATGTTACTGCACAACGAGGGTTTCTCTCTACTTGTTAATTTTATTGCATTCCAATTTTGTAAAATAAAAATAAAATGTAGCCTCAATTTTGCTGGGTAGTAGATAGGAATGTTATTAAAACATTATGCATATCTAATTAAAACAGACCTGGAAATAATGAGAGGCACTTCTGCATGTCGACAAGCAGACAGCTCCAAACCAGGCTTCAGAGCTGACTGGGGAAACATGAGAGCTTCAAGATGTTTGTATTCGTTCTTTTGCAGGATGAACCAATGCTGACCAAAGAGATCTGAAAGGCATTTCCAGTGCCCTACGTGGATCGGCTCATGGATCAATCTTCAAGCCTTTAAAGGCACCATTATACAGCCAAGAGCCTGGGCAGCATAACTCAAAGAGAGCTTTCACTCCACGGGATAAAAATAAAAAAAAAATGGTTTGAGGGCAAACAGCAGGAAAACAAGAGTTTGGGGTCTTTACACATTCTCATTGCACTTACATGTAGAGTTACTAATGGCCACCCCTTCCTGATTGTGAAGACAACCAAGAAGTCAGGAACAGCAGCACTTTGATAAGATGGTAAGAAAATAACAAGGAAATGTAAGCGTTTTTATGTGGAAGAGGAAGTTTTCTACAAGAAGTGTCAGAAGTTCATCAGGATAGGAGAGAAAAACGTAATGTTTGTTTCTTCTAATAGCAAGCAGCCATGTCCACGAGGCTCACAGAAGGGAACCAGTGCCATTTCTCCTGGCCATCAGTCAGACTGCTCCAGCCTTAACACACTGTTCTGCATTTGAACAAATATAGCTCACAACAGCCATGAGCTCATGTTCCTCTGTCAATACCTGATGCATTACAGGGGAGAAGCAAGTAGCAAAGTCAAATAATCTGAATTGCAAGCCTTCCTACAAGTAAAACAACAATAACAGAACACAGAACACAATGCAGGTAAGTATTTTTTCATCCAGAAAGCAATACTGTTACAAGAAAAAAACATTAAATGCCTTCCAGCTTAAAGCTGCAGGTGTCTGAGGGAGAGGTCACACAGGCTTTAACGTCAGCCTTCAAGATATTTTTATTTATGTATTTTATTTATTTATTTAAGCAGACTGATACCATTTTCCAAGTCTCCCACTATCTGGCAGAAGCAGGACACTAAGTTAAAGCCAAGCAATCTGGAGGAAGTGCCAGGTGGCAGGATAAAGTGCTTAAGAAGATCACAGAAGAGCCTAGGCAACCTCTGTAATGCTGTACTGGAGTCCTTCACAGGGCTTTTTTCAAGCATCAAATCCTTCTGGGAGGGTCACATTATTCGCCATTAACATGCTCAAGTGAAAGCAAAGCAAAAGCCTGGAACTAACAAGTTAGTATTAACCAGGACACAGCTTTCCCATCTCTGTTCCTTCGGTAAAGAGAGCACAGGGTTGACTCAATACAACACAGTCGATCTCCACCCCCTAAGACGACACAGCAGCAGCTGTCAAGAGATTCTGGATAAATTCCTCCCCCTGAGCTCTGAAGCAAGGACTGTTTCTGTATGTATGCCCCAAGGACACCAGCTTAAAGAAGAGCAGTGACAGAATCTGGGAATGACTATAACATAATTATTTGATAAAGCTCACCCTTGCAAATTATAGTTAGAAAGAATTCCAAAAAAAAAAAAAAAAAAAAAAAAAAGAGTATTCATTTTTTTAATACCCCGATTTGCCTTCAAGTCTGACCAAACCCAAGCCTTTTGCCATCCACTGCACCTTCTCAAGAGCGACCTAGGATTTCCAAACTTTACCATGGCCCATCATCTACACCTACAAATAAACTACTGAGTACCTGGCTAAGGTTTTATTCTTGTTTTCTAGTCTCCAAGATAAATATACTTACATATGCCTTTTTATCTATTATACTTGAAAGCTACTAAAAAGTTTAAAAGCGGCTTCTCAAGAAGCCTGACAATACACTTGTCTTTTCCTTCCTATATTGCAAGGACTGCAGGTAAACAGTTCACATGTAGCTGTTATCTAGCCTTTCTTAGAGATTATCAGTTCTACTTGCAAGAACCAATTCAGCCTTCATTTTGCAATCAGTTTTTAAGAAATGCAGATCAAAGACACTCCTGCCTACAAGAAGAACACTAATGGGAGGCTTGCCTAGTCATTTGCAAAAGAGTGCAAAGTCATTCTCTCCAGTCTGTTTCACTACTTAAAAGCTCTGAAAACTCTCTAAGTATTTTGTACTGGTCCCTGTTTTCTAACATCAGCAGGTTTAAACGTGAAGACTTGCCAAATAAATATTTAGAGGCTGCCCTTATTTTTGCTCTTTACATTTACACACCCACAGAAAGCAATACCAGATGCTCTGACTGAGCCTGCTACACCAACAAGGAATCATTTGAAGCTATGTTTACTTCCACCACATCCAGATGCTCTCAGAAATACAGTACAAGAGACACTTGCAAATTTCCACTCGAATCAGGACGATCGCAGAGTTGAACGAAACGGAAGAACTGCAAGGTACGCTAAAACAAGGTCATGTTATTACACAAACTTGCTGTTGCAAAAGTTCAGGGTTCCAAGACACAATTTCTTAAGAAATAAACAGGAAGCATTAAGGAATCGCTACACAATGCTTGCAGAGCTGCTACTAGCTGGCTGCTTGCCACCGCCCTCCCCACCCCCACCTTCCTACAACTGCACGAGTAGATCTCCCAGCGCTGGCAGGAATGAAGAGAAGCTGAAGATGAGGGCAGGGGCACGAGTAATGAAGCACCAAATATTCATGAAAACAGAAGAATAAAAGAGCTAACCTGAACAGCTTGCATTTGTGGTGACTGAATGACTGAGGGCTGTGTGGCTTGAATGACACCCTGGACATGAACAGTTTGACCAGAAGGCAACTGCACAAGAGATACTGCTGGAGATCCTCTTCCAGCACTTGATGCAGCTACAGAAACCTGCAAAAGTTACAACCATCATGTTTAAGAAACACACCGCAAGATTTCAGTAAAGGCTTTTAGAAGCAATACTAAAACAACCTGGTTCTGATGCCGTACCCTGAACAGCTGAAGCAGGCGTGCTTATCTCACGTGCAAGTACACAAGTCTTCATAGGAAAAATGTGGTATATCTCCAAAAGGTGTGGAAAACCAAGCCCTACCAAACTCCAAGTCTTCATCTTTTTCCCCTTCCCCCCAGAGACTTCACATTTTCTTTTCAATCAAAAACAACCCCAAGCTATCACGGAGTAAATCTGCTGCCGCTAGCATGAAGGCTAGGAAGAAGCTCAAGAAACGTAACCAAATATACCAATATTCATTCAAGTGGTATGCTGCAGCAACAAGATACAGAGCAGAATGTTCTCAGTCCAAAAAATATCCACAATTGTTTTGTTTTTGCTTTGTTAAGCTGGAAGCTTAGCTTCAACTTTTGGTTTTCAGACAGATGTCTCAAGGGATGCGATAATAGGAAGGAAAAAAGTGTTCAACAAAGCAATGCATGGATTTGTAAATTGTTTTAGTTTAATAAATTCACTTTACGTATTTCACAGTATCAGGACAGAGTTGAAGTACTTTGATACAACTAAAATAAAGTACAGAAAAATCTTTAAACTTAGCAGAGCTGAAGAAAATGGTAGCCCCATTCTGTATAGGAAGACACCTGAGCCCTTTTTCTGATGACATTTCAGAGCACAAGCAGCTTTGCCCAGCCCCTGGCTCTCAATCACCTGTATTGATGCTGAACGTGCTAAGAGATAGTTAAGCATCCACAGACTAAGAAATAACTCAAGTTTTATTCTCTTACTGCTAAAATTGTCATCAGAAACAAATACTGAAGCAAAAGGGAAAACACTAAGACTGATCTCAAGCTCTTTGTGATGAAACATCCTGAAATTCAGAGTGAAAAGGAAAAAAACTACAACTTCATAAAATCATACGATAAAAATAGATGAGTCTTTTTGAAAGTAAACTGCATTGAAAAACTTAATTTCTAACTTCCGCGTGTGCAAGAATAAGCCCTGAGTCATATCTAAGATGCTGGTATCTTCCCTTTCCTATAGCTTGGTTCTCAGCCCAAGAAGGTAGCTGGTACGAGCAGTGGAGGTAAAAGCAGATGAGAGTGAGAAGAAATAACATGATTAATGTCAAATTTGAAAAAAAAAAAAAGAAAAGCATTTTGTATTTTTCTATATTCACACTGAAGATGTTTTTTGGGGGTTTTGTTGTTTTTAAATTCCTAATATTAAATGACATTTTATTTATGATCAGTAAGCCATTGCTCATCTGGGAATCATTCCTTAAGGCAAGAGAAAATGTTTATCTCCTATTAAGACATACTGCTATCAAGTAGAACAGATGTTGGCTCATATTATCTCAAAGAAGCAACGTTTCTAGCAAACAGACAGGAGCTTGTCCACATTCACTATGCAATTGCTCGATTGTTGTAGTAAACTGAAGAGATTTTCAGGAAATAAAACAATTGAGGACATTTTTAATCCCTAAATGCAAGCAGTCATTCCTTAAATGGCATTAAATGGCAACACGTAAATAGGATACACAAGCTCTCTTCCCTGCCTATAAACCAAATACAAACGCTATTATCAGAATACATATTTGAGATCTAGAACATTTTGAACGTCCTGATGATCATGGTCTATTTTCTGCCAGGCAAAGCTGACATCATCCCAAACCCCAGCTTCAAGGAAGGAGCATGGAGCAGTCTAAACATTTACAAAGCATGCTAACTTTTCAAAACATTACAAAGGCAATTTCACCAAACCTCTCAGTTTGCAGCGCTCACAGATAGCAGTAATCTGCTACAATTCTCTAGGGTATCAGGAAGAACATGCTGAGCACAAACACCACACTGCACTACATGCACAGTTGATTAGTTCCTGTGTTTGGTACACAATGGGTCAGGCACATATAAGCAGGAAGTAAGCCAGTATTCAGAATTAAGAAACACTGTAGTCATTTAGAAGCTACTTATTCATTCAGTCTAACCACACAAGGAGGGAAAAAATAATAGAAAAAAATCACTCAGTTAATACCCTTAGTCTAAAGTTGACAGTATCGCAGGATGAATTGTTTTGTTCCCGTTAATTCAGATAGGAGATTAAGTGGAGGTGGAGGGTGCAGGGGGAGGAGAGACAATAGTGTCTTTAAAGCTGGTTCAAAAACCAAAAGTGATTTGCTTGCTCATTTATATCTACTTTAAACATCTCAATTTGATGTGATCACGGCTGAGTTCCCACCAATTTCTGAAAGTTAGGCGGTGTTCACGTTCATGTTATTGCAGTCCCTACGAACTATACTTCGTAGTATAGTATTCTGTGACTATTTTGTCTTAGATTTGTTTTCCAGAACTATGACTTCATTTCTAACTTCATGTTTTGCATGTCTTCTACAAAGTTTTTAAACTGTAAGAATTATTTTGATTCACATTTCGCTTTGAATTGTTTCAAATTGAACAGTCCTGTGTTTGCCAAGATACTTTGGCCATTTGAAGCTATCACGCACACACACTGACTGACACAGCCCTGGCAAAAAAAAACATTACTTTCAGCCATCAGCAATGAGCAACGCTCCTTCTAACCCCATCACTCTGAGGGCTTTCTAACACAACGACCAAAACCAACCCCTGAGCAATTCAGCAACACCAAGAGGGAGCAGAAGATTAACACCCCAAGTACCTGATTAAACAGTGCAAGGGTTATGCCCCAGCGATTGCTAAGAGACTTTGGATGTTGCAATATCCTTTGATGATCGAGCCTCTTACGTGTGCAACAGTCGAGCCCAATAGCTTCAACAAATACCGACCACGTAATCTGTCATGGCAGCATGGGCCCGTACTCTGTATGTTTGGAAATCGAAGAGCTCCCTCTTGCAAAAAGAGGGAAACAAAAGAAGAGGCGCCCTCCCACTCCACCCCTCAAAAAAATAAACATGAATTATCTTCACACCGAGGTACGTGTTCATTCAGGAGTTCAGCTGCTTATCAGTTCTCTGACTTCAGGACCCACGGCTCACTGAACAGCTGTCCTGCGTACACACGCACTGTCACTGAAGCTCAGGTAACTTTCCCCTACAGAGTACTGCAGAGTTCACACTGACACTCAACCTTTCGTGCCTCAAACATGGCTAGTAGGATGTACACCTCGCACAGTTGAGCTTGATTTGTGTCTCAGCTGTAGAATTTAAAAGCTGCAAGGACTCCAGAAGTAATGAGAGGAGCGCTTCTGGAAAAGAACAAACCCTTTGTGGGTTCACCTACCAGAAGAGCACAGGACTTGTCACGCTCAGGCACCGCCTAGCCTTTACGAGGCAAAGCTGAAGACAGGGAACTTTTGGCCAATTGCACGGCCAACACCAAAAAGGCAAAAAGGAAACTCCTAGCTTTAAGGAAGTCAAGGTTTGACTGATCTCAGCCACTTGGCAACAGGATACCCTTGAAGAAGCACAAAACAGTGACAAAGCTGCAGGTTTGTAATGCTCTAACATCAATTTTCCTTAATGCCCTGGACTTGCACTTGGCAGGCTGGTTTTAAAGCCATATTCACACTGCGGAGAACTTCTATAGTGCTCAGTCTCCTGGGAGCAAGATTTAATGCAACATTTCATGCTGCGAGCCCAAAAGGCAAATGTCCTTGATGTGCTAAACCTGAGCAGTCCCGGCTCCCAACAGCTCTACACTGCCTGCATCAGAAAGGTCCCTCCTAATCCCTCTGACAGCAGTTTTCACATTGTAAATCCTGACCCATGCCTCGTTCAGGGCCAGCACTGTGAGGTCAACAGAAAACATTTCAGATCAAGGCAGTAAACACAGTCCTAATAATAGATGGAATATAACAAATGCAAAAACTGATTCAAAGAACTTATCCAGGATGCAGGATTAAAGAAAAAAAAAAAGTACTTTGTCAAAATTGAAAAAATGTTCTAAGTATATTGCTCTTATTTATTTATAGTTACACATAGTATATTTATGTAGCTGAGCACAGTACACCACAGAATGCTATACAGCCTCTAAAAATGCTGCAAAATGAACATTAATTTAAATAACAATGCACATGTAATTGTTCCAAATGTTATCATCAATATTACGAGAATATTTTAGTCCAAAATAACTTATTTTTCTAAGAGCAGCCCTATATGTACTAGCAGATCACCTGTGCATATGAGACAAAACCCACGGAGACATTTTCCACCTCACACCTCTGCTCTTCACTGAGGAAAAGGCATCGAGCTTCTCGTATGGGTGTTCTACACAGTTCAAACAGCTTCTAAAGACAACCAAAAGTTTTATAAATATTTTCTTACATAATTCTCTTGGTGGCTGGGACTTAGCATCTGTGGCTGAATTCCCTGCATACCTATCTTGATCTATATTAATTAATTTTATTATAAAAATATTCCTTTAAAGGCAGAAATTGTCAGTTTTACCTCAATGGATGAAAAATTTATCTCATTTTGCTATTTTCTGATTTGCTAATTTTTGCTTTTGCAGAAAAAAAACAGTTTTACTTTCATCACCAAAAATTGCAAGAGCATATAACAATATCTAGTACATAACATAAAAAAAAAAAAGCTCTTCTCTGTTGTCTCTGCTAATAAATTATGAGAGGTCCCCGTAGCACTGGAGATTATCGCACCACATCACAGTTCTCCAGCCAAACAGGATCACTGGCTTCAGAGGGAAGACACAAAAACAGTGCCTGCTCTTTTCATACGATCACCACACTGAATTCCATGGTCGGCCTTTATCATACTAGGTGCCAGGTGTTTCTCTAAAAAGCCTGAACTCCAGAGGAGGAAAATATACTCCTACACGGTTATATTCTTCAGCATTTTGCTCACCATTCCCTGGACAAAGTATTAATTCAACAAAAGGCCAAGGAAATTAATAACCATAAAATTGCACCTGAACACAATAAAACATTTTTTTTCCCCTCTTTGACAGAAGTCAAATACTGGTACAGGCCAACCAGAGAAGTTGTGGACTACCCATCCTTGGAGATATTCAAAACCCACCTTCACACAGTCCTGGGCAACCTGCTCTGGCTGACCCTGCTTGAGCAGGGCTATTGGTCTAGAGGTCCCTGCTTGCCTCAACCATCCTGGCATTCTTTGATAACATAGAGAGAACCACAAACTGAGTATTAAAAGATCATTTATCAAAATGATTTACTTCTGACTGAACAAAAACAAGGTTGAACAAATATCTGGTTGGAAAAAAAAAAAAAAAAAACGTCACACAGATGTCTGAAAAGCAACCCTCAAATTCAACAAGCAGACATTTTACCTCTTGGTAAGCACTAACTCATCCTACTTCCCTCACATTCCTGCACAACTTCAAGAAAATTACTAGGAAAGATAACTGGAAGTTGGAGCAAGCTATGTGTCAGTCACATTCAGTGGCTGCCTTCTCTTAACTACACTCCTTCAGAGGTAAAAGAGGGAGAAGGAGCTATCTGTGCCCTTCTGTCCCAAATTCACAGGTGCCAGAGCAGCAGCACAGCGATGAATCCCTCAGAAGCGCCCCATATTTTCCATCCCGCACCCAGCAGAAGCAGGTGGGGATGTTCCTCATCCCACAAAGTCCCTGCTTCCCCTCTCACCACGGCTCCCTAACCTTCACTGGGACAACCTCTCACCTGCAGAACATGCCAGGTGGGAATGTAAATTATGAGCGTCCTCCTCATCTTCGGCCAAACAAAGCTCCCTGCAAAACCAGGCCTTTCCCCCTTCTCGGCAATAAGCTCTCCTCCAGGGTCAGGCAGACCCACCGAAACACGGCGGCAACTGAGCCTCAGGGTGCCAAGGGGGTGGGCACAGCTTTCTAGCAGCTCAAGGCCAGCAGTGGGTGTCCCACAGGCCGAGGGGTGGCAGGAGGAGCACGATGGCCTGGCCTGGGCTGGCAGGACCCCCTCTGGTCAGTGGCCACCACCGGGGGCTCCAGGGGCTGCCTGCTGGAGGCCTCCCGGCTCCGCCATTTTCCTCAGCGGCGCCACGCTGCTGAAGCCGCTTTTCTGGAAGGCCCACACAGGGACATGGACTCCAGCTGGGAGCACCTCTGAGCTCTGCCCTGGCTCCTCCTTTTGGTCAGAAGGTCTAAGGAACACAGAGATGTACACTCCAGGCTATTCTCCTCATCAGTACTTCAAGAGTTACTGCTTTTAACTGAAAGACCTAGGGGCCCTGCCCAGTACGGCTGAACCTCATCAGTTACCACCACCCAGTACTGAAGTACCGGGACACCAGAAGACTATTGTATGAGCTAATGGTTTACATGTAAAATCTGTTAAGTTAAATGAATTTGAACCATCAAAGAAATGAATTTGAACCATCAAATTTGAACCACTGAATTTGAACCATCAAAGAAAGATGAAATGAAGGGGTGAAATCAGCATTAAAAAAAAAATAAAAAAAATGGTTTCATACTCCATTCAAGGAAAACAAAAAAACAAACAAACAAAAAAACAAAAACACAGGATTCCCAGGGATGTAGATATCAAAACTACAACCCAATACCATAGGTTAGAAAAGACAAACAAGGGTTCCACTTGGTGTCTGAAGACCCAGAAAAACCCAGTTGCATTCACTCTTGAAAATAAACCTATAATGTAAATCGAGTATCTAACATGCCACACACATGGCATGAAATAATGGAGCATCCCTCCCTTATAGTTCAGACAGAAATCTTACTAGCTTCTAACTTTTGATGTTGAAGAATTTCTCTAAAGTTGTTGTTTTTTTTTGTTTGTTTGTTTTTCTTTTTTAACTCAGTTCCTCTATTTCACAAAGCTGTTTTGAAGATTCTTCAAAGGGGTCTACACAACATCCTGAAGCTATAAATCTTAGCACTGGCAAGAACATTCTCTCAAGTGCTGAACCTTTCAGTGCTTATTTTCATGTTTGAGAATTGTTATTATGTCATTTTTATCCATTAACTGCCAAAGAAGTATCCAGGTACGATTACTATGTAGAACATGTACATTTTAGAAACCCAGATACTGTCATCACATGCACAGAGATTAAACAGAGCAAGCACAATTGTACTTGCAAGACTAAACAGAAGCTATAAAAAAAATGGAAGTAGGAAAGAGCAATGACTATTTTTATTCATTTTCACTTTTGTTTTGCAACACATCTTCAAGGCACACATTTCCGCTATTTGATCTTGCAGCCACCTCAATTCGTTAGGACTCTATCCTCATCTGCATAACAAATACATACGATCATCTGTGAAAAGTGTAAAGGATCCCTAATGATCATTCTGAAAAGACCAATTTCCTAGAAGTGTCACCTTTTAACAGACCTGACTGGCCTTTTGTTAAATGCAGCAGGTATGGTTTGTAGTATACGCTTGGTATTTTTCCTATTTAATCACAAGACTTACAGCATATGACAACACCATACAAGTTGGTAATTTCATCATCAACAATAAAAGAATCATAACATTTCTGAATGTCACTTTATTGATTCTTCTCATCTTTCCACATTTCAACTTACCTGAGGTACTGAGGAAATACGACTTTCGCCTGGCTGACTCTGATCATGAACAGCATCTCTGTCTGGCAGAGAATCCACTGTATTTTCATCTTGTTGCGATTCAACCATTTCCATGGTCATCTGTCTAAAAGTAAGTACACACATATATAAATTTTGCCGTATTAAGGTTTATCAGGCATCTAGGGAGAAGAGCCCTATGAGATTCTTCTATATTTGGAGCAGTAAGCTAACAACTAACAGTAAACACACAGATCTTTCTCAAACTTATCAGATTAATTGAAGTCCTTTCTTCCCACTGACTTATATTAAATGTTCATTCACATAGCCAGAAGCTACAAGACGTGTGCTTTGGAAAGCTGTGAGGAGGGGCAGTTCTAGAAATGGTTCTCAGGGGAGGAATGAGCAGAGCCCTGGGGTCCTGAGCAGAGCTGGCCATGGGTTGGCAAGCACTATGCTCCTTCAGAGCCCACCAGCACTGCTTGCAGCAGGTCCCTCGTGTCTCCCAGCAGCCACGTGCTGGCACAGCCCTCTAAAGGCTCTGCTGAGACTGACCCCAGTCTGGGATCTGTACTCCAACTATCTGTAAACTGCTTGGGGCTTAAGACCCTCAGCCATTCTTCTCATTCTGCAGGTTTTAAAATTAGGGCAAGTTTCAGAGAAGAATAAACAACTCCCTGACCCTCAACTTAAACTACAAGTTTAAACTGGATAGAGAAAGCTTCTAAATGTTATCTGCTGTATAGAAATGCAGTTACCTTACGGTTGCTTTTCCATATCTCTTGGCACTCTTAGTCATAACGGAAGATGTGTGTGTGTTAAAACAAGGTTCTCTTCGGCTCCCTCTCTCCTACCACTCTCTGCACTGAAGGTGTAACATGGAACAAGTGACAAGTCACAAGCATTGCCATGGCAACCGTGCAAGTCCCAACAGAACACAGGCGGGGTGCGGGGATACGGGACCTACAGAGCCCAGCGCGCCCCACAGACGCGCTCCCAACCGCGCGGTGCTGGGGAAGGAATTCAGCCCGCAGGAGGCAGTGACACCGCTAGGGGCTGTCAGAGGCAGAAAATTGAGTTCCTGCAGGCTCAGAGCAGCCGGGTTCAGGCACTGGAAGCAGGGCTCGGCGAGCCAGGCCGAGCGCCACCTCCAGCTGTCCCAGCTGGCTGCAAGCTAAGGGCGCTGCGTCCCACTCAGCTCCTTCTGGGGCAACACGGAATAGAGGCATGAAAACACTGCTTTACCTGTGTGCCAACCTGAGACCGTGCGGGTAGAGAGGGACCCAGTGAAATGACACAGAGCAGCAGATTTCACACCTGCATTCCTCTAATGGGGTCCTACTGGCCAGATTTAACAGCCTGCCTTGCCAGCAGGACCCCACAAGTTAAGCACTTATACCTGTCAGAGTATTCCTGCAAACAGAAGTTTTACGCTCTGTGCCAGCACCAATTCAGATCAAATTCATAATTGCTTTGAACATTCCTGCCTTCTCATAGTTATAGCTCATCAACTCTTTCACTAGGTACAAGCTAATTGAAAGGCCACTGAAATGCACCAAACCGGACAACCCTGGGGAAACTTTTCACCAAGGTTTCCACCATAATTTTTCAAAATCTTTATCTTATTACAGCATTTCATTTGTATATATGTATTCAATATAACAATAAAAAAGTAGAAAATGTATTTGTTCCTTAGTAAACTGGGAACATCCACAGAGCTTTCACGTTTGAATCTGTATCTGGTTCATCTACAAATACCTCCATAAGCTTCAGGAAAGCTCACCCACCAGGGCAGGTTAAATGATGACTATGTACGGGCACCACAGTCATTGCAACCTCTTCCTATACGACTACAGTCAGAATTAATTCACTTCATACAGGCCTTGAAGTATTTTGTTACCCAAAGCCGTATGTCACAGATAACCGACTGCTGAAAACACAAACAAAAAAGCAAACCTAAAAACCAACACGCACGTATTTTCATCCCACTGAAAACATTTCACAGAAAAGTTACCTGGCAAGAGCCAGACTTCATTTCATGAACAAACGGGTTTTATGTTCTAAATTGTAGCTTAATCCTTTACTGATTGCAGAACACTATCAAAAATGTTTTATTTTACTGCTTTTATTATCAGCGTCTCTTTCCCAAAGCTTTTCCAGCTGCTGCAGTCCAGCAACTGTTAGCTAATAGCTATGAAAACAGCATCAGCACAGCAGAAATTCCAATAAAAAGTTATTCCTAGTATTTTATAAAGTACAGTACAGTACAGGGAAAGGCCTGTTTTTAGATGATCTACATTAAATCAGAAGAACAACAGCAAGCATTATATACGTCAGTGAAATGCTGAACATAATTAAGACATGGCATACATGAAAACTCAAGAATTGAAATATATTTTCCACCTATGACTGCGTATATTCTGAGTCAACAAAGACGATTACTTATTTTAAATCTTTAGCAAAGAAGAATAAAAACTGGAGATTTTTATGCTGCTTTTCTTTCTTATTTTTTTTGACAGCCACTGAATTCAAGTTTACCCTAGAAAGACACTACTTCTAGGTAAACTAAAACCCACTGCTTTTTGAAAATATGGCTGCATGTTGGAAAACTGGGTCTTGAGTAACTATGCTGCAGAAATTCCCCATCCCAATTACAAAGGTCTAACTGCAGTCTACAAAACCAAAACAACCACAACAAATACATAGCTACTTTTAAAATATTTAGGTTGGCATGAAACTTCTATGTGAAGGCTAACTGAAGATACAGTGTAGCCTATCAATATCATAATTCATACACGTTACAAGATTAAGAACCTTCCGTAAACATAACCATAGGAATTATTAAACTCACAGGCAAAGGTCACTTGCAGCCACTGGCACCCACGGTGCCATGGTACAGCCACATCACCTTACGTGCGCTCGCACACAGCTCAAGACTGTGCATGCTGCGAAACTTCTGAATTTCACAGTCTGGTCCAGGTATCACTGTCTTTAGAGCATTTTCATCAACTCTCAGATTTATACAGCCTGAGCCATACAGGCTGTTTATTTCCTGTATTATCTCATATATCACTTCAGCATGAACACTGAAGTAATTCAATAAATATGAAGAATAAAATGGAGTAGGTCAAAACAATGTTTTTCTAAAACATCAGTTGTAAGAAAGTTGAGATAATTTCTCTCACATCTCATAATTACTCCACACTAAAATAAAATTCTGAAAGATTGTTTTCCTTTTAAGATTCAAAGAAAAAAAAAATGTTGTCAACCACTTAAAATCCTTTGTATAGGTGTATCAGTATTAGTACACATTACACTACAACTTTAATTAAAGTCTGTCCTATCTATAATATTGTAACCTTCCTCCTGTTTCAAATTAAAATCAATCAAACAATTAGCTTTAAGGGATATAGTCCTAACCTCCATCTAAAATGACATGTTTTTCTTCATTGTATGATTAATGACATACAAGCTTTAGTCCTATATTCACTATTAAGACAATCATTTCCTACATATTCTACCTTGGTTGTTTACAATGACTGGACAGTAATTTTAAATATTGGTCTGGATTTTTAATTTAATAAACAAGATATACCCCTCCCACTAAAAAAAAAAAAAAAAAAAAAGGTTGGGGGGTTGGGGGGGGGGGGGGGACGGCTTTCCCTAACGTAAGCAAAGACAGCTCGTTTTCCCTACAAGCAAATCTTCAGGATCTGGCAGGAAGCTTAACTGTTACCTAGTTAATAACATCTTAATACCTATTAATGTATGTATCTACCATAGTTACTGAGACCTAGGTACAGTAGCTCAGGAGCAGGTAAACACTGATTAAGATGATGAAGATGCACATAAAACATACCAAAAGCTTCTTCAGCTGCTAACAGCAGCATCACCAATGGGACAAAACTGACAGCGTGAGCTCAAGGGAACAGCAGACAACTGGAGGTCATTGACATCTGTAGGTAATGCCTTCAGTACCTATAGGTGGCATTTTCTAGTATATTTTGTCCACAGGTAAAAGGACAAGGGTAATATCTTTAATGATATAATTTTCTGTGATAAAGATCACAAAAAAAAATCATTTTCCTAGCAGTAGTGCTATTTGTTTTAGAAGCACACCAGTGAATATCAATATGAAGATTTGTTGATGAAATGCCCCTGCACCAGCAGATCGGCGTATGCTTGCAGGCATGACTTTCTCATTAAACACCCAGAGACGTTTTCAAGGTAACTTCTTTATTTCCACAACACTTCGTACACGGGCGGCTGTTCACAGAGCTGCCTCACGACAAAGGAAGAGGCTCAGAAATATGTTTCAACCCCAGCTCCACGCATCCCTTTGAAGGCTTTTACTCCCGGGGTTAGTTACTAGAAAGCGCGTGCACTCACACAGGCCTATCTCACGCTTACTGGCGGCTAATTTGGGATGAAAAGCTCGTTTTTTTGGCAGGAGGGCGCTGCCCTGCGCCCCGCTGTGCTGCCGTGAGCAGCGCAGCACCCAGGCCGCGCTCAGTGCTGCTCCCCCACCGCCTCGCTTCCTTATAGCTTTACCCTTCCCCACCCTCCTCTTCCTCACCAGGCCCCTCTCAGGAGCCACCGCACCCCCAACGACCCCACTACAGCGCTGAGCCCCCCTGAGGGCCGTGCCAGCACCGGGGGCCGTTTAACCGCTGCGAACCCCGGGGGAAGCGGCCACAACCCCCCCGCTCATCCCCTTCTCCTCAGGGACAGCACCGCTGCCCCCCCCCCTCCCCCCCCCAAAACCCCATCCCCTCACCCCCCCCCCGCCCGGCCCAGCCACAGCGCTCGGGCGCGGCCCTCGGAGCGCGCTCCCGACGAGAACGCGCCGCCCCCGCCCCCCCCCGCGGCGCGCGCTCCCGACAGCGCAGCGCCCCTCTCTGCCCTCCCCCGCCCGCCGCGCGCGCCGCCGCCGCTGCCCCGCGCGCGCGCGCGGCCCCGCTGCGGGGGGAGGGAGGGAGGGCGCGTGGGGGGTGGCGGGCTGCGCGCACCCGTGTCCCCGCCCCCTCCCGCACTCACCCGGCGCCCTGTGCGCGCTGCCCCCGTCACAGGGGGGTGGGGGTGGAGGGGGATTGGGCCGGGCGGAGCCGCGCGTCGGCCTCACGTCAGCGCTGATGCAGCCGCGCCGCCGCGGGGGCGCTGAGGAAATGGCGTCCGCGGCGACTCCCAGCGCCGCCGGCCGCCGAAGGGGGCGGGGCCCGGCTGCGGGCGGCGCCGCCGAGTGGCCGAAGGGCTCCCCAACGGCAGGCGGCGTGGCCAATCGGCGCCGCGGGGCCGCGGGAGGCGCCGCTGATTGGCCGAGGGGCGGGACGAGGCTCCGGGGGGCGGGGCTTGTTGGGGGTTGGGGGGGGGCGGGTTGTAACGCCCGGGCGGGCCCGGCTCGGGGAGCGGGGCTGAGGCGGGGGGCGCGGGGCAGCCCCGGCTCGTTAAAATCACCTCGGCCGCTGTGGGGTGTGCCCCCTCCTGCCGGTTGTTTCTCTGTGAGAAGCCGCGCGGGGGAGAGTAGAGCTGGCGTTGTTTGTCCGTGGCTCGCTGTGGTGGGGGAACGGGAGTTTGTCCCCTTCATGGTGTGAGGAGGACTGAGGGCTGATTTCACTGCCTTGTCAGAAATAAAGAGCCTCAATCTGTGACTCCGTGAGGGGGGCAGCGCGTTTATCTACACGGGCTTTGCCTCTCAACGCTCGCTTTGTTCACGCGTCCCACAGAGGCTGTTTCACACCCAGCGCCAGCAGCACACGATCGATAACCCGTTAGGAACAAACTTCTGGTGCCCATCCCTCAGACACCTGCTTTACTAGATCCCCCTGAAAATATTTTACAGAATAATAACATGATCAAATGAGCAGGCAAGCATTAAAATACTGAGAGTAACCGCGATGGTGCCTTTGGAAGTAATCCTGTCCCTGTCTGGTATATTCCAGCAGTCAGAATCAGCCGCTGTGATGCTAGTAACACCTCCAAAGTACTCTTAAAGGTGGAAATCTGATGACAAGCAGGACGAAATGTTGGGAGAATGTGTGAAAGAGTGGAAACCAAGGGAGTGAGCTGTTTATAAACAAACTGCACATTTCCACAGAACTCTGGTGGTGTGAATTTGGAAAAGCAGTTGTTTTCTATTGATTTTCAAGTAGGTCTTTAGCAGCTTTTAAATGCTTACCTAATAACTTATTGCTATTTGTTTTATTAAAAGCACTTATTGCTTTTTTATCTAGTTTAGTGAAGTATATTAATCTGTGTGCTAGGTTAAAGGTTGGACTTGATGACCTCAGAAGTTTCTTCTGAGCTAAGTGATTCTGTGATATTATCTAAATGAGAAATCGAAAATTTAACTTCCAGCCTGAGAAACATCTGGTCAGAGGAATGAGAGAACTGCCAAAGGGATTTAGTCTTTAGGGATGTAAAGATGATTAACCAGCTGCAGCTCTTGAATACTTGACATGGCTTACTGAGGCCAGTAAAGTTCTGCCTGGGTTTAGTCTGGCCACAGGGTCAGAGGGCTGGAAGTGGAAGGTAAAAAACAGGAAACATTGCGTTTTTACTGTGGCAAGGCTGGGGCAGTGTATTTGTCAGCTGAGGCAAGAACAGTCTTTGCTACAAAAGTGCATCACTGCAGCTAGAATCATCCTAAAATTGTTCTAAGTGGGATCAGTCCCTGACATGCACCAATTTAATTTTGAAGGCTAAAACCAAAAGCAATAAATAAGAAGACTACACAGGACAGGATTATTTATGGTTGTCATAATTTACACAAGGTGGTTCTGAACAAAAATTTAAAATCCAGGCACTTCACTGCCATCAGAATGACTGCCTGGATCATCTTTCCTCTCCAACCTGAAATGTCCAACTGTGTCCTACAACATCAAGGAAATACCAGCAATTCGGTAGTTTTTCATTGTTTTTGTTTGTTTTTATTTGCTTTTGGATTTGGTGCCCAAAGTCAGAACCTCTCTAAGGAGTTAAAAATGTGACTCAGTGCCAGCTTAAGCAGCCTCCAGTTTCTTCTAGCATCTCATTCCCACCGCTGAGGCAACCCAGAAGCCTATCTGGGAAGTAACTCGAGTTGGAAACAGTACACCAAGAAAAAAATAGTTGCCTTTAACCTGGATCAACCTGGCACTCTGCCCCATCACACAGAGAACTACGATCTTGACTGAGGGGTTAATATATGAGCAGGGAGTTGAGTGACTTCAGTTGGCACTGACGCCAAAAGAAATGCAAAAGAAACGTGATGCCCTTTGCTAAAAACGTAAATCCTTCACCAAGGTATATTACATCACTATGAACACTGTGTAATCTTCAAAAAACTGATTTTACATATTGGGTTTTCAATCTTTCAGATGGATTTTTTAAAGAATAGAGTTCAAAGAAGTTATATTTCAATTACAATCTTATAAGACACATGTAGTTTTCTTGTATAAAGTACAGAGATAGCCATAGCATAAGTAAGAACAGAAAAATGAATAAGCCGCTTATATTTGTAGATTTCTTTTAAATTAGAATCCAGGCATTTAAAGGTAATATAGGTTAGACTGATAGAAAAAAATGAAAAAAAAAAAAGTGGCATTCTAGTTGAAATAATACCAGTATTTAATATTTTTGCCTTTAAAAGTGATCCCAATATTGACACCTTGACTGATGTTTGTTTTTTTAATCTTACAGACATTTGGTGTATTACATATATCTCTTTCCAGCCCATTCCATGCTTACACACCCTAAACATTAAGAAATGATGAAGTAAAACTTACAGGTTAAAAAAAGTCTTTACTCAAATTATGTCTGAAAGGCCCTAAATGTTATTTGTACAAAGAAGGTAGTTATTTGTATAAAGAAGATAATAACTTACAGGTAGTTTTTTTATACCAGAAATAATTCCCATTGAACGCTTTGCTAAAAGATGTCCAGTAAATTTATTTTCATGTAGCACTTAATGAAACTCCCTGTTAGCATTTTCTACCCATGCTATGTTTTTCTTCAATTATGCAATCTGACATTTGATGTCTACATCTTTGTCTCCCTGAAGAGTGCATGTTTGTAATTATTGTTGTAGGTCATAAATTAATTCCTTGGTGGTTATATAAACCTAGAAAGACTGGGAGCGTAGTGATAGGACAAGGGGTACCGGTTTTAAACTAAAAGATGGGAGATTTAGATTAGGTATTAGAAGGAAATTCTTCACTCAGGGGGTGGTGAGGCACTGTACCTGGCTGCCCAGAGAAGCTGTGGCTGCCCCATCCCTGGAGGTGCTCAAGGCCAGGCTGGGTGGGGCCCTGAGCAACCTGGGTTGGTGGGAGGTGTCCCTGCCCATGGCAGGGGGTGGAACTGGCCAGGCTTTATGGTCCTGCCCAACCCAAACCATTCTCCAATTCCCTGGATTACCAAAAAATAATTGCACCACAGATCTCTTCATGGACCACTCACATTTTAGTGGGTCATTAATCAACTCTACCTCTACCCTTTCATTGCCTCTAAAGGAATTGATGTGCAGAACTTATAGGGTGGTCATACAAAAGTGTGGTCATACCACACAGCCATTGTTTTCACAACTGATTTTGTAAGTGTTGTGAAAGCCAGAAGTAACCAGTACCCTCATGATGCAACAGAATCCTGGCCTGTCTGAAACAGAGAACAGATTAGGCAAGAAGCATACTCTAAAAAGCATTAAATATAATATACTGTGATAGTAAAATATAAAGGTAATGATTTATGTTACCTCTTCTTATTTTATAATCTGCTTTCAAGGAATACATTTTCTAGGTATTATTACTTTGGTGTTTCTTGGGTTTGTAGTGATTTGTTTTTGGATAATAACTTGCAATAATGCTACAATATTTTACTTCCCTAAGCACAGACGCACAGCCTGAAATACAACAATTCAACGTACTTTAAATTTGACTTTTTGTTAGGATTTGTAATTCAAAATCTAATTTTATGAATACTAAACTGGAATTGCAAGTGGTACACTACTACCTGATATGCCATGTAGTTTGAAAGGAGGGCTGCTTACTGGTGCGCCAAAACCTGCCAAAGTAAAGCAGAGTACACCTGCAGCGAAACCATGGGTTATATTGAACATCATTCATCACTGCTTGAGTAACACAATGGTTAAAATGGTTTGTGAATGTGCAGCTAGATGTTTGGTGTGGTGTTTGTAAGAAAAGCTTTATGAGAAGGGGAATTAATAAAATTCACAGTGCCTGTTTCTCATCTGCCATCCCCAGGTTACATCTCTCCATGCACAGTGGAGCCAGGAGGAGCCAAAAACTGGGGAACCCCTTAAATACTCATAGCTGGGCAAGTAGCTTGAGGTTCTCTGAACTGCTGTGTACTCATCTGTCCCATGCTCATCTCATGCTTAAAGGATTGACTGGCAATTTCAGAACACATAAATGATGACATTTCTGCTGCAGCAGAAAAATAATGGCAGTTGAGATCTATTACACGATTTCTTTTATTTCTTCAGCAGAATAATGAACTTTCTCTATTTCCCTGTATAATAATTTCCTTGGTTATAACATGGACACAATATGTACTTTACAGTGTGCTTGATTATTTACATTTTATTACTGTTTGAAGAGATTCTTGCACTTCTTTGGTGTAAAGTATAAGGTTTATGTAACACATTTTTCTGTACTTATAGCATGAATATAAAATCATGTCCATTTGCACACAACTGGCTGAGTTCTATTTAAAATTTCAATACATAAAATTGTACTATTAAAAGTTTCCTGAGTAGGCTGCATAAGAGAAGTACATGGATAACAGAGTTTACCAATATGAAATGCTTCCTGAAAGGTTTAAAAGGCTCAGATAGCTCAATGAGAATATACTGTACCACAGGAATGTGCATACCACAAACTGCTTGCTGTTGTACAACCACGTTTTGCAAACGATTCATGCTGTAAAGCAAGGTAAGCAGATGTAATAATGTGGTGGGTGCTCGTACAGACATTGAGAGTCTGCCTCATGCAGAGGTGAATGCCAGGTGAATGGCATCAGCCATTTGGGTAATGCAGTAAAAGAGAAACACATATAAAGATCTCAGACTCCTTCAAAAATACATTCTGAAAATATGAAAAAATTAGAAAAAATGCATTTGTTTAACAGTCTGGCTGTAGACTATATTTTCTACCACCTGTAAGTTGTTTTTGATGGGGGAGCAGGTTGGTTTGTTTGTTTTCCTGTTAGATGGTTGTAAATGACCATGAAGTTTAAAAAGGGAGAAGAAAAAATGAAAAGCAAAAGCAACTGAATAAATGGAGCTCACCAGCCACAAAAGAGAGGTGTCTGAGTAAGTAAAGAGCAGGAAGAGATTCAAGTGAAAAATAATTAAATGGAGTAGTATTCAGTATAACAGGAGATTATCAAGCTATTCACCGTGTTATTTATGTGACAGAGCCATTATATTTCTTTCATGTCAAGAGTTATTTAGTTCTTAAGCTCCCAGTAATACACATAAATGGCTAAAGCAATGCGTTTTTCCTGGAGAGGAAATCTCCATCTTGTCTCTTTTATCAAATGCTGGCTCAACAAACTTGTCTCCTTGATGATGCTCTTTTGCCAGCTGACTAATATTTATGACCTGTTTTTTTTTTTTTGTTTGTTTGTTTGTTTTTTTTCCTCATTCTACTTGTCTGATACCTTTGCACATTACAAGAGGCTACAGTCTCCATTAAGTATGAAAAATGTGTTTTGCTGAACTACTTGAGAGACATGTTATTAAATAATTTCTTTAAAAAAAAAGCTGAGGAAAGTATCAGTGGACTTGAATCAGTGGACTGATCTCTGTTCTGATTTGAAAAAGATGTCTCAGAAGTAGGCACTAGACATTTTATATTTATTATATTTCAGTGAAGACCAATACTACTTGCCCCCTCCCCACCCCCTTTCTTTTTCCTGGAAACCATTCTGTAAATTCGATTTGTCTCAAAGCTAAATTCTGTTGCCTAAAATTTGTCATCACTAAGGACTGTGCAGTATCTGAATTTCAGTGTTTTTCTTCTTTCTATGTTTTTATACATACCCCACACAGAGATATCAAAGAGTAATATTCTGGGTTTTATGTTTTTATGTTTACTTTTTATGTTTAAATTACTATTTTCTCCATAACATTGTGCCCAGCAAACAGAAAGAAGCCAATTTCTTCCTCTCACAATATCTGTTAAACAATCCTTTTCCACTGTTTCACTACATTCCTTGTGAATATTAAAATGATGATTTGAATATGATTTTGATGTGGTATATACTTATAAAAAGTAGCCATACTGCTTAAAAAAAAAAAAATCATCATCATTATCTGAAGGCAGTTACACAATTTCTGAGTTAAAGGGGAAGGAGAGGGGCTTACTGGCCAGGTTGTTTGATTTACTACTGGTAGCATAAACAAATGTATTGCTTAATCATGAATGAGTAGGGGTAAAATAACTTACTCTCTAACTTATTCAACTTTCTTTCAGTTGTATACAGTGCCCTCAGGTGGCTGTTTCCTCTCCTAATGCAACAGATATTGTATATAATGTTTCAACTCTTCTATGTATTCAGTTGCTATTACATTTTGCAACACGTGCTGTCTCAGGGATTTTATGCACACACAACAAAGCACGAAAGCTACAAACAATATCTTGTTTACTATAGTAAACCTTTGGGGCCAGTTTTATATTCAAATTAAAAACCTTGAAGCAAAATCCCAATGATTGGTTCAACCCCATTGGTAAGGAATGACTCAGCTAGGCTTCCTCCATTTCCAGCAAGTCAGAAAAAAAGTAACATATTTCAATTAGAAGCTATTTTTTTGGTTGTTTGTTTCTTTTTTCCCCCCCCAAAAAAATTGCCTAGATTAGCAATGTGAGCAAGTGTGAAAACATCCTGATGCAGTGTGTTGGTATTTAATTATTATATCTATTTAATCCCAGCCAGTAACAAGTAAGTACCTGAGATGTCTGCATTTAATACACTCACAGAAGAGGATTAAAATCTTGTAATGGAACAAGGGAAAGCTCTAAAAGTCTTCCCTATTTTGATATCTTGCGTTGTGCAGGGAAGGTTGAACTAAATGATCTTTAAAGGTGCCTTCCAACCCAAATCATAATTATATGATATGAAGATATATCTGAAAAGTCCTTTAAATACTATTATTTTGATTCAGACTTACTGCAAATATATATTTATGTATGTATATATATATATAACCCACTGATCTTTAAATACAAGTTCTAAATATGCCATTTTACCTGTCAGTCGTGTTCTGGAATTTCACTAAAAATAATTGTGTGGCAAAAAAAAAAAAAAAAAAAAAAAAAGAGAGAGAAAATAGTTAAAGTTGTTCATACATACATTGAATTTAACTGTTTGGTTACAGTGACATGAAAATAAGTTGGTGCCCCTTTTTAGTAATGAAGGAAAAATTGACTCGTGATTTTTTTTTATTTTTTTTATTTTTTTTTCAGGTCTTGGGGCAGAACAGAACAAATATGGGAGCTGAACTAAGCCACTAATGGCTAACTAATAAATGCTGTTTGAGAAAGTTCAGCTTCTGTCTGTTTTCCTGTTTCATGTACAATAACAGATTTTGTTAGTCATGGTGTATGATGTGCAACTTTAATTCTTTAACTGCTATTTCTATATATTCAGCACTGACACCTAGTGGACATGACTGCAGTGAGATTATTTCTTTTCAAGAATTAAAGGTTTTGAAACATGAAATTATCACACTTCATAAACTCAGACTAAACTTCATAAACTTTATAAACTTCTGCAACTCAGACATATCAGAAAGAAGAAGAAATATTATAAAGATCTAAGAAAGTCAGGCATCATGGCAGGGGGGTTAAGGTCCCTTCAAACCCAAGCCATTCTATGATTTCTCACAGTGTCATTAGGCCTGGGGCAGGCACAAAGAACTAGTTGAGTGACAAGTAAATGTGCAAATTAGGATGATCCATACCTTTACAAATAAAAGGAGGCCTTGACTGATTTCTTTCTGCTGAGGGGTACCAGGCTCTGCCAGCAATTTATGAAGAAACCACAGTTTAAAGGTGAGGTTATTTTTAAACAAACCAATAGGCCATATATTGGTATATTTAATACAGTGTTTGTATTATCACAGGCTTAGGGATTCCTAATTTTGGACCAGAAAAACACAGTGTTAGATGTAGTATAAATATAAACAAAAGAGGCAGCTCCTGCCAAAAGAATTACGTAAGAGAAAACAAACTATTACAAACAGACAGAGAAACATAAGTATCAGATAAGAGAGAACAAATACATATAAACGCCAGGGGAATTTCAGGAAATACTGCAGTGCTGGTAAGAACGATGTGGAGGTAGCTGATGTAATCACAGAGCACTTACCATTTGCATAGGTGGTGTGGCAGTTTTAAGGTCACGTATGCATCTACTGCAAATTAACCCACGTAGCTCACTGACTGAAAGCAAATTAATAACTTATGCAATGAGTAGATGGAAAGAAGATTTCCAGGAAAAACAAACAAACAAAAAAACATTCTGAGTGTTTCCCACATTATAAACATTTTTGTATTTTGATGTTCTTTGTTTGCTTGTATTTACACTCACTATTGTGACACAGAACTGCTGGTGCTGAGGACTTGGTATCCGCACTGCGTTATTTTCAGAGGTTTTAGTTTGGACTTTTGAACTTGTGAACGTTAACAGTTAGAGTTTATCAGCTGGAATACCTGCTGATTTAAATGCCTGTATGTAATGTAATATGTAATAAAAATTATAACATTTTTATTTGGTGCATTTTTTTACAGCTGTCTGTGTGAAGACCACTGGCAAATTGAGAACCTAAAATATTCTTATTTTTTAAAATTTAAGGTTTAAAAAATTTTGCATATATGTAAAATTAAGATATTTTGTAGTACTATAATCATAATAATGTAAACCTGGCATAACTAAATCCAGTTTTACAAAAATACAGAAATGTGCACAATCTTTTCAATGTAGACTACAGAGTTAGCACTCATATATCTTAAGAACTTGATTTTCCATTTTGCGATAAAATACCTCTTTATTCAACATGCGTACTTAGGCTTGCTTTTGCATAACTGAAGAGTTGGACTTGACATTTAAGAAAAAATGGTAGCCCTTGTTTTCCACAGCCAAAGGGGAAAAAAAAAAAAAAAAGAAAGAAAAAGATATTTAAGCATTTGATGTCACTGGGTGTTTACATGCATGTGTAGAAATCCACCTTGGCTACATGCCAGGCCTTAACAAGTTTGTTCTGGAAGTTACAAGAAGTGTGAAAGAGTTTTAAGTCACTATTCAGAAAACGACCGCACTGTACCAGCTGTGTATTTCTGCAAATGCTATTTACACTTGGGCAAATAGGAAAAGAAAAAAAAAAAAGTATTTGAATAGCATGCGAAGGAGGATTCAGGTATGAAAACCACCTTGAACAATAGCAGCAGCTGTGTGGCATTTCCATAATTAAACAAACAAACATGCGGGCTGAAATCAGACACAGGTTTCCCTCTGGCAGGAAACACTATGCATAACAGAAAGGAGAAATTGGAATTATAAATGTATTGTATCTTGAGCGTTGCATGAACTGTGTTAGCAATTGCTATGCTGAATTTCGTATTTTTTCCTTCTTCCATAGCACTGTTTGATGTGTTTTGTTGTTGTTTCTTATTGTCTTCCTATTCTTCACATTCATGAACTTCCTGAGGAAAAAAAAAAAAAAAGAAACAAAATCAAACCCTCAAAACTTATAGTGAGCTATTTCTAAGCATTTCTGGACATGGATGCATTTTAGAAAGGAAAAAAAGCGTTTTGTGTGACGTAATGGTAACTCATGAACACGAAACTAAGGGAAAATATTAAGGAGAACATACTGTCTGAAGGAGTTACTAGTCATTTGTGAGCTGGTAATTGCTAAGGGATCTCTTAAGGCCACAAAAGGGATCAGATTTATTAAAGAGAAGGAATACAGATGTATTAAAGAGAAGAGGGTGGATGTTTAGTAACGTCAGGATCGGGCTCAGGACCGCTGCCCGCCCATCCCCACACAGCGCCCCAGCCCCATGGCGGCCCCGGCGCATGCGCAGCGCGGGCACCGTCGCCCATGGAGGCTCCCCCCACGGCCCATGCGCGGCGCGGGGCCTTGCGGCCCGCCGTGCTTGCCGTAGGGCGGCCCGTACCAATCGCCTCCCCTCGGGCGGGGGGGGGGAGGCGCGGCCGGAAAGCCTCGGTGTACCGGGAGCCGCTGCCCGCCGCTTGTCCTACCGGCGGCGGAGCGAGCCGAGAGGGTAATGGCAACAGAGGGCGGTGGGCGAAGCGGGTGAGGCGGCGGCGGGAGGGAGGCGAGCGGAGGCAGCGGGGCCGCGCCTCACCCCCGGCCCCGTCAGTGGGGGCGGCCGGCGGCGGGGCGGGGCGGGGCGCGAGCGGCTGGGTAATGGCAGCGCCGTGAGGACGGGGCGCGGGGCAGGGGCCGCGGCCGCGCGGCGGGGAGCGGGGGCGGCGGGGGGGCGCGCGCGGCGCGTGCTCGCGGCCGCCAGGTAAAGGCCGCGCCGGGCGCGCCCCCGCCGCGCTGAGGGGACGGGGACGGGGACGGAGCCGCGGCGCGGGGCCGGGGGGTGGCGGTGGGGCCGGGCCGCGGGAGGGAACCGGGCCCCCCCCCCTCCCGTGGGGGTCCCGGGGCAGCGCCCCCGGCTCGGGGGGGCCCCGCTGGGCGCTCCCCGGGCAGGGCCCTGAGGGGAGGGAGCGGCGGGGCCCGGCCCCGCCTGGTTTCGGTTTGGGGCGGGTGCCCGGGGGGTTGGGGTTGGGGTGGGGAGCTTGGGCTGCTGGCACCCAAAATCCTGGTGTTGTACGGAAAAAATTAGGCCAAATTGGTTGATTTGTTCATAAAGGTTCGGTTCGTGTTGGTTTAGAAGTTATAAGGGGTTACCAAGCTCTGCACGAAGCTGTTTAACCCCTCAGTGCTTCCCTGCTTACACCTTACGTGTTCAGCTGACGGTAAATACAGTGGTGCTGGTCCCGGGCCCTGTACTGAAGGGAAGAATTTTTCCTCAGCCTTCCTTCCTCCCCTCGGTTTTGCTCATCTCTAAAGGAGTGCCTGGTTATTTGGAGATACCAGGAGTGTCTTCTAGAGCCTGTAACATGTAACACTCAATTAAGTGTAACTTCATTAACACAGCTGCTTCTTGGGGTTCTTACAAGTTTTATGGGCCATGACAACAGCTTCTTGGCATCATCTGAAAATATCCTTGCATTTCCAGGAGACAAACATTAAAGCTTTTAGAAAAAGACTTTTTTTTTTCTCCTAGAAGAGAGCTTTGAAGTGGGTTGCTTCTACTGAAGTTCATGTTTCTTTGACACATGCATCAGTTTGTGTTTTTCAGTTTACCTTTGGTGGATATCTGTTTATTTTGTCAATTCTCATTGATTTTGTTGCGTAATGCATTCCAACCCATATATGGCAGTAGGAGAAGGCTTTTTTTTTTTAATTATCCAAAGCAGTAATATCCATGTTGCAAATATACCAACCTACATGTTGCTATTGAACTGAAAAGTGCATCCTAGAATCATTAGGGTTGGAAGAGACCTTCAAGATCATCTGGTCCAACCATCGTTTACTAATTTTTATTTTTTCTGCTGGAAAAAAAATCCTGTTCATAAAGCCCAGGATAATACCACTTCCTTGGTGTTATTTGCTACTCAGTTTCTTTATGAAATCAAAGCAAATGTGGGTAGTAAATTGATTGCACTTCAAATGGAAGTTGTTGTGTTGCAGGGTTTGGGAATCGGCCTTCTGAGGTTCCTGAGTTTACAGCAGTTAAGGAGCTTGGTTAACCAGTCAGGGTGATGTTTTGCAGATACAAGGTGTAGAAGTTGCGTTTG
This sequence comes from Anas platyrhynchos, assembly GCF_047663525.1. Lineage (NCBI taxonomy): Eukaryota > Metazoa > Chordata > Aves > Anseriformes > Anatidae > Anas > Anas platyrhynchos. Next base: position 145,611,512 of record NC_092588.1, on the reverse strand, counting down.
ACGTGATTCTTATTTTCTTTAAACTGAGAAGCTGCATATTCTGCAGTTTGAAAATTGTTGTGTGCCTGAGAAAAATACAAAGGCAGTAGGGTTAGGGGAATAAGTTGGTCGGATAACCACCTTTTCAATATATTATTTGGTTCTTCCCCTTATAGACAACATGTCTGTAAGGGGAAGGCTTTTCATGCTAAAAGTCTGTCACTATTTTTTTTTCCTTCTGACCGTGAAAATGTGGGAATCAAGTGAGAAGTCACCTGCCTATCTAAATAAAATGAGAATAGGAATCTTATTCCTGTTCTTTATCTCATGATGCCATCCTTCTGAGCAGGATCTGGACTCACTGTGTGTGTGGAATGTCACATCAGCTCCTTGCTGGGTTGGGTGCATGGGACAGAGGCAAATGGGAACATGGAAGAGGCCTTCACAGTTTTTTGTCTTTCTCAGGATATCTTTTCTGAATTCTATTACTCTTCTCCTGGTTCTATTGCAGTAGTTTATTTTTTTGTTTGTTTCAATAAATCTCCAAGTATTTTTACATGAATTTGTTAACATGGCTTCTATATTTTCAATCCATGTTGTATTTGAAGGAGTTTGCTGTTTGTCCTGCTGCATAGTGCAATAAGCTGCACGAGCTGTGCTTACTGCTCTGTGTTGTTTTCTTGTCATCTTGATCAAAGCTTTTGGGTTTTGTGGCTTTTCAAATATAACACCAACAAATGTTTCATGAAAGCTTGAGGTGAACATTGGCTACAAGCAGACAACAGTAATTTCAGATAAACTGCTAATCTGGTGAGCGCGTTTCTGCTCAAAGTTCTCTCAGCTACTGAGAAGCTGAAGCAGTCTGTGAGTAAAAGTGACCAAAAACCTGCAGAAAAGTCAGTTTCTTCATGTGGCGCTGTTGAATGGGTACCTCTGTAAAGTGATGAACTTTGAGGCATGGTGTAGTTAGATAAACTGGTAAAAAATCAAATTAAATGTATTTATTGTGCAACGTTGCCTGATGTGTTTAATTTTTCTACAGATTAACACTAAAGCCCCACGATGTCCCTGAAACCACGAGTAGTTGACTTTGATGAAACATGGAACAAACTTCTAACAACAATTAAAGCTGTTGTTATGTTGGATTATGTTGAAAGAGCGACGTGGAACGACCGCTTCTCGTATCCTTTAAGTGACAGTCCTGGTAGGGTTGTGTGATGTGGCTAGCACGGAGCATGCCTGCGCTGTGTAACAGTTTCAGGGGTCTTGATCAGAAGTGCCTTTTCAGGTAGTGCCTGATGTTAAGCTCAGTGGAGACTGAGCTTTTGCTCGTTTTTACCATCAATATTTAGCTTGTGCTGTAGTTGTTCACAAAAGTACGTGTGTCAGTTTCCCCTATTGTGATAATGATTTTCTCTTACATGTTTAAGTGTGTGTGTTGTGAGGGGACCATCTAAGACAGAGAATTCATCTCTAAACTTTGTTGGCAATGGAGCTGAGGTTGGTTTTGGTTTGTTTAAACATGTCTCCATCTTCTTTGTGCTGTTAAACATTTCTGTAGCCAGGGTTTATAGAACAGCCTTCTTTTCTGCCACTGTTATTAGCTCCCTGGTCCTGAACAGTTAAGAGTGATTATTTTCGACAGATTTCTAGCTGTGATCATACAGGCTTACAGTTCACGTTATAACTGCACAAGTGATATTGTTGTAGTGAAAGGCTTGCATTTTATGTGTAAAACAGGCTTGTAATAAGATCTGTGTTTCAGTGAACTTTTGCAGAAGTAAAGCTGTGCCCTGTGTCTGCGCATTCATTACCCTTGTCAGTAGGGTGAATAATGAGAGAATTTTTGGAGGCTCAGAGCTGCTCCCCGGCAATCTGACTGAGTTGGATTTGATTATAAGGTGGAAGAATGGTTTAGACTTGTTTATCAGTTTTTTAAAATTCTGCTGGGTGGAAAAGGAAGCTTCCAAGAAGACTCTTAGGTAGAAGTTATTACAGCATGACCTTGTTCTTTGTGCAGGAGCTGGGCTCTAAAGCCTCTTCTCTTTCTGAATGTGTTCCTATTTCTTAGACTTGCTTTTCCATTTGCCTGTGACTTTGAGTCTGTGTATGTAAATATATAAATCCGTAGTTGCTCATAGGCCACGTAGAATATGGTTGTGCAGTTGTATGGTGCAATAATCTTTAAGTGGCTCTTTCATTTTAAAACTTTTAATTAATTTCTGGGGGCATGACTCCTCACCTTGTCTTTGAGTCAAGTTCAAATAACACCAAAACATTGGTGACTTTTTTTCGTTAATTAGGTGTGCACTGCCATGCTTACAGATAGTGCTGTAGTAATTCTTCCTAAGCAGATTTTAAGAACCACATGTTTCAGTCTTTAACGAATTGTTAACTTTTGTAGTGTAGAACTTTAACCATTTTAACAAGGACACCCAAAGTGGATTTTAAATTCAGAATAGCTGAATGAGATGTTGGATTGATTCCTCTTGTCATACTTCTCCACTTATAACTTCTTATGTAGAGACCTTGTACACAGGTCTGCTGTTTGATCCTCTTTTTGGGATTTACTTCAGTTGATTGAGCATCAGGAGGCGAACACTTAAGAACAGCAGACTCAGGAAGCAGTCTGGGAAGAATCATTTGGCAAGTAATTCTCTGAGAGATGACAGTAAGGCAGGCATTGTTAAATTCCTGGGAAGGTGACACTGTTAGTGCCGAATTCGGCACAGTCAGGAGCCTTTTGGAGTATTCTCCATGGCTGACTGACCTGAGGGGCTGGTGTGATCTGTAACTTCCAACCTTAAATGCAGGTTGGTACTTCTGCTGCATTAACCAAGCCGTATGTTTTAACATAAACTGTTGACCAAGTTGAGAACAGCTCAGTGAAACTGGTAGCTCTTCTGTACAGCTAGTGTGGAAGATTTTTCTTGGGTTTTAAATGTGTTTTTTTTTTTTTTATCTGAAATATTAATAATTTTTAAATGCCAAGTCTTCCTACAACGTCTCTTGTTCTGTGATAGCTCTTTACTCTCTGCCAAATTTAATTTGAGTAGAGTGTTTCTAAAGATCTAGAGGGATTGTAAAATTGGTGTATGTATCTGACCTCTTCATAGACCTGACTTAAAAATGGGTGAGGAAACGTTGGTTGTTTACTCTATTCGTCTTGCTGCTTGATAAGCATAATGAAGAGATGACCAATAGCTTTGCACAACGTGTTAATCCAGGCTGTTCTATTGATTATAGCACCAGATGATCAGCGTACTCCCTCTGTAGTTGCAACAATGACATAAAGAATGAGCTACAGCAAAGGAATGTGATTTCAGTCTGCAGCACTGTTCTCAGAAGTGATTGCTTTCTCTTATGTGCTGCTTGAGACAGCTGAGGTCAGGCGTGGTACACAGGCTAGCAGTACTTTAGGCCTGAGAAGCTTTGCAATGTGCAGATTCATCTTCTAGAACTAATTCTTGCATCATTGCTTTCCCAAAACTCAAATATAGTGTTTTCTTTATAACTGTGATAGTAATTTTATTGTTAAACATAGCTCATCTTTAAACTTAGCTAATACCTGGAAATGCTAGAACAATGAACTGAGAGCCCTGCTCTGTAAGGGTTAAAGAATCTTCTGGAAAAGATCACTTGAAAGACCATATGTCACTGTATTTAAACTGTGAGTCATCTCCAGCCACCTTTGACCTTCAGATCTCCTCAGCGGTTCTCTGTGGAAACAAGTGATTCTGGAGATGTTTCATTGTCCAGTAAATAAGTGACAGTTACATCTCTCCACTTGAGATACTATTTACAAGAATTTGGTTACTATGAACACCCAATACAATTTTAAGAGTTCGCTTCTAACTGTTCCGTTGGCTAGGGTGTGTTCTTTAAGTTAAGACGCTGATCAAGTTGAGTAGGGAGTGGTAGTTTATAACTTTGATAACTGTACTTTGATAACTGCTGTCTAACAGTTGGACTTTTTTGGGCAGGTAGAACGTCAGGATCTTCCTGTAATTGTCTTGGTGTTTTTTCAGCTGTAGAACTGATTGTTCCACCAACCACACTGGCTGCAGATACAGAAGTATTTCAGATGAATGTTGATTTTCACTTTCAGATAATCATATTTATCTGTAGATGATAAATAAGCGGTAGAAGCCACGTCAGTGTGGAGCTGATAGAAGTTCCAGGATCAGAGCCCTAATGTTCCCTCAGCTTCCACTAATTAAAACAGAGATATTGATAATTGAAGCTGAAAACTTGCTCTTTGCAAATCAGGGATTACAGAAACTTCAGAAAAAGATCAATTTAATCCCCAAAACAAAAAAAACTCTAAAACGTGGGTGGGTAGTTTATGTGACCTTTAAATTTTGTTGTTGAGTTTTCATACTTCAAGCAGATACAAGCCTTGACTCCTAACCCAGAGACATTTATGCTCTGTGTGTGGCCTATCCTGAACCTCTTGGAGAGAGACTTTATACTGAGACTAAAATTTTTTTGGAAAATCATGTACGCCATTTGCACAAGGTAACCTATGCAGTTAATGATGTGTGTGTGGTTATTGTTTGTCCTTTTTTCACTTCAGGGTGGGGTTTTGTTTTGTTCATGTGAAGTTGTGCATATTTTCTGAGGTAAAATCAGAGGTGTCAGTGTTCTGGAGCCAGAGTATACATCTACGAGAGAGACAGATGTCTGGATACATCACAGACTTACTTTTCAAGCCAAGAGTGAATGCATAAAATTTGTAATACATATGTTTGTTCTTCTCTGTTCACTGCTTGTAATCGAATGAGTTACAGAAATGTCTTAATTTCCAGAATGTGTTACAGTTTGTCATTAGCCTTCCCTTCAGTTAAAAACTGCTGTAGCGTTATGAGAGCCAACTGTGTATACTCGATGAAGGAAAAATGCTTGAGAGGGGAGGTGGTAATGGCAAATTATTTATTATGACATATAACAGTACTCCTATACCACTATAGCTGTAAATTAACATACATCATACCTGATGACACACAAATGCAACAGAATTGTGATTTATCAATGCATGAACAATATCTCCTTGTACATTAGTAAAAAAAAAAGAAGTAAACTAGATGTCTGTTTGTCTTTGGTGAAGGACATAAATATAATATATACATATGTAATCCCTATAGGGAGTGAAGAATTGCAAGTTCTGGACAGTATTGCTGAGCGGTTTATTGATGTTTGTTTGATCTTAAGTACCTGTATGTTGTATGTTTGACTGCATAGGCTAGACATCTTAATAGGTCAGTCCACTGGTTGCAGGGAGGCTACCTCTGATGCTTTGGCAGACTAAGTCAGTTCACAAAACTGGCAGGTAACTCAGTCACAAAGTTGTTTCTCGGTTATTTAGTGAGCTGAACGAGCTCACTTAGGGCAGTCAGGCACAGCAGAAGCTGTGGGAAGGAGTGGAAAGCATACATCCAGTTCTTAAACTGGCTATCCATCATTTGTCTTTGAAATAATTTTTCAAAATCTTTATGAAATTCATACTACAGAGGAAAGCACTCTTGATTTGATCTGGTCTACTGGCTTTCCTCTTTTACATTGTTTTGGAACAGGCTTTGTTGTTCCTTGAGAAAGTTTTAAATTGCAGTCTCTGGAGTTAAATTCCTAGGATCTTGTCTGCCTCCACAAATCATACTAATTTGTTTAAATCTAAATTGTTAAACTATATTCTTTTGAAATATTAATATATTTTGAGAACTTTAGTATGCCAGCAACTTCTTAGATGATAAATGGCTGATGTTCCAAAGAATTTGGGCCTAGCTTTACAGAACTTAAGCCGTGTTTAAGTTTGTATGTACCTGTGCTTTGTTAAAGTTGTTTTATTCCAGCATTATTGGTGATTATGAGGGTTTTTCAAATGAGTAATGCATACTGATTTTAAATAGTTACAGTGAGTGAGGCAACTCCTCCAGTGTGCATGTGGCTGCATGAGTTTAAAATTAGTTCATGTCAGTGGAGAAGTAGTTATGTGAGTTATCCACCAGCATATGCTGAGAATATGAACAGTCCTTGTTCAAGCCCGTGCTTTTGTAAGGACAGATAGAAAATTAAAGTATTATACAGATTGTCCTTGTAAAACACAAAATAAAACAACTTTGGCTGTTGTAGTTGACATATCAAAACTTCTACGTAACATTTGGTAGTTTTCAGATCATTGCAAAAATGTTGTTTTCACCGTTATTGAAGCTTAGGTGTGGTCTTAGTTTTGCATCTGGGGTTGTTCCAAAGCAGTAATCCTGTTATGACTTTCAATTTATACTGTTTTCTTACTAACTTTACCTGTGTGTGTGTGCACATATGTGCACACCTGTCTTCCTTCACAGAGAGTTCTGGAATCTGAAGAACAAGTACTGGTTATGTACCACAGATACTGGGAAGAGTATAGCAAAGGAGCAGACTATATGGACTGCTTATACAGGTAAGTTTTGCAAATGAGTTGTTAAACTTCTGAGATTATTACTGGGATCTACATATTAAACTGAAGAATGTTTAAAGACAGCAAGAGGTATATGTGCCCCAGGTGAGTTTTGTACAAAATGTAGTTATAGCAGCAGAACTTAAGAAAACAGGAATAATGCTCCAACAGGTTTTTCTGTGCACTGCTCCTTACCACTGAAGTAATTATCCAAAATGATTCCTATAATTCTGTCATCACTAGCATAGCCTACTTTAGTTGTTTCTGATGTTCCAGTGCCAAATTTGTCAGTGCTAACCAGCCCTGTAGTGAAGCAGCTTGTAATACTAGGTAGTTTTCTACATGATGGCATTGTCCTGTTGAACAATTTCAAACCTTGTCATTTCAAACCTTGGCCGTGTACCTTGGCAAAAACAGGCTCTCCTAGAAGGAAGAGGTATTTCTCACAAGGCTATGTGCTGTTGGGGTCTTTTCAGGTGGATGTGAAGGCTTCAGGTCTTAGAGGCAATGGAAATTTTTCTTTATTCCTTACAGAGAATTTCAGAAGCTAGTAGACTTTATACAGGCAATAAATTTCACTTTTTTTTAGTAAATTATAGCCAAGTCTGCAAATAAAAATACAACTGCTCCCTGTTATTTTTGTACTTTTGATGTTGCCTGAATTGTGAGTGTTCTTTGCTACTAGTGATAGCTTAAGCATGTAAAACTGGCTCCTGCATGAACTGACAGAATTGTAACTATATTGAGATGTTTTGAGATATTCTACGACTTAAATTTTAGTTCCGGTCTGGCTGCAGTTTGAACATACTAGTGTCCATTATGGTTGTGATACCCAGCAAGTAAATGTAACTTACAAGGTACTGCTAATACTGTGTTTTGTAACATTAGACAAGGTGATGTAAGGATTTACAAAGAGCTTCAAGACCTTTACCACTGCTTGAGCAGAATTGTTTGTCACCTTGAAGAATCCATTAAATGACCTCTAGCAGACTGGGAATGGATGTGCTGGAGTCTGTCCTAGGCTTGCAGACTTCAGTTCCGTAACACATTGCTGACCTAATGGGAGGTTTGATAAAGGGGGGAAAAAGTCCCATTTATTGTGTAGGAATCTCATTGATTCTGCTTTGTGTAACAGTTTTTCTGAACTCCTGAGTGCTTCTGGTCCTAAACCAACAAATTAAAATACTTTTCTAGCAGTGTGCACTTGTTTTTACATTTTTTTTAAAACTTGTCTTATTTTTAAACAACCCAGGACTTGTTTTTCTGTAACAGTTACTGTGCACACACTTACCTGTAAGTATATATAAGGTCAGTAACTGCGCAGTGATATTCAGTGAATCCAAACTTTTAAACTGTGAAGTTAATTTCACGTCAGCTCTGTTCATTCTAACTCTTCGGACTTTGCAAATAGTGTTTTGATCCAGAAAAATTACTTAACATCAGACATTCTGTTGGAAATAATTTTACCCTAAAGTTTAGTGGAGTTCTTTTGTATCTTCTTTCCTTCTTCTGAGATTGAGTTTTGTCATGTAGCATCTTTGAAAAGTCTTTAAAGGTATGACTTTATCTTCTATAATAAAACACCTTGTAATGGGAACTGAAAGACACTCTTAAGTGAAGGCAAGAACTAATTCAGTGCTTGATTAGTAGAATCATAATAGCTTGCATGCATTGGAAGCACTTGATTAAGTGTTATGTCACTCTTTCATTTTCCAAGAAAATGTTTTCGCTGGAAATACCTTTGAAGACCACAAATAGATATTCTGTTTTTATAAACTAGTTGAAGTTGTTTTCTTGTGTTCCTGCTCCCAAGAAGGTAGTATAAGGTAGTCAACTTCAGTTTTATCCCAGGATCTAATTTATATAATTCTTTCAGGAATTAAAAATAATAGATCTTTGAAGTTTATAATATTCTTTTATTAAAATTTGAATTCAATTTGAAAATTCAAATCCCACATGCTTGACTTAACACAAGATGATAAAACTGATGGAATAAGGAGTACTTGATGTTGACTAAACTGTAGGGTTTGTTATTATCAGCAGATTAACAATAGACAAAAGCAGTGCTAGTCATTGGGACTTCCCTGTGTCGTGCTACTGTAACTGTTTTCACAGGTAATTGTACAAATTCTGTTTCATGTATCATTATTTCAAACAACAGAGGGGGTTTCATACCCAGCAAATTGAATTTAATTTAAATGGTTGTTTGCTTTTTTAAAATAATTTTTAAATTTGCTCATAATTAAGCATAAAAGAACACAATACAGTTTTTGCTTTGTTCCATGTTGTCTTTTTTGTAACACTTGTTACAAAATATGAATGAATATACCAGCATATTCATCTGAAGTAATTTTCAGATCTTGAGCCTTATCTAGATATTTTTCTCATTTTACATGAGACATCTTGCACACAATTCAAACTGACATTAGTTCCAGTCCTCTTCTCTTGTTTTTTAAGTGTTAAGAAGCTGCTGTTCTTAGACTTGCCTTCTTGCTTACTAAATATGTAACTTAATTAATACAGGAAAGATTTGAACAAACAGTAAGTCCTTTCAGCTTTTCAAACCTAACTTGAACAATATTTTTCTATTGAGATTTCAACTGAAAGGACTGCCTTCATTTTAAGCTATAGCATTTTGTAGCCTTTGGAAGTTTACTTCCACGTCAGGTATGTATTAATGATCTCATCGTGTTGTTACAACTGTTGGAGTCACAACACTTTTATTATCTGCAGTGCTTTGTCATGTCGAAATGGCTTTCATTTATTAGGTAATGCTCAAATTGTGATTAGATGACTTAACCCTGTTTTACAGGTCTGCAGACCAGTGAATAGTTCATCTGTGAATCAGAACAGATATGATTATGAAAATTTCCAGTGCTACGAACTTGTATATACGTATTGCTAGATATGTTAAAGCATCCTGCTTGTATAAAGCAGAGTGGTTCTGCTGCTTTTAGTGTAACTCTGGTGAACAATGCTTTTACTGAAACATGTAATGGTGACTTTTCCTTTAAAAAAAAACAACAACACAACAACAAAACACCTAGGTCTTAAAGGAACTTCTGAAGGTCATCCAGTTCAACCTTATGTTTGGAGTAGGACTAACTTCAAAGTTACTCTAGGTTGCTTAAGGCTTTTGTTGAGTTGAATTCTGAGCTCCTTCAGGGACAGATTTTGCAACTTTCTGTTCAGCATACTTAATTACTCTCATTCTAAGAAAATTTTCCATGTCTGGTGTGCATTGTTTCTTGTCTTTCCTCTGTGCTCCTCAGAGAAGAGTTTATCTTCAACTTTGGTATGTCTTGTGCTTGGGAAGTGGTGGTGTCACTGTCCCTGGGGGTTTTTAAGGAGAGGTTGGACGTGGTACTTAGGGATGGGATGTGGTTTAGTGGGTGATATTGGTGGTAGGCTGGTGGTTGGACCAGATGATCTCAGAGGGCTTTTCCAACCTCAGTGATTCTATTTCACTGAGCTTTCTCTGGGCTCCCACTTGTAAACCTCTGTTGTATTTGGGTACTTGAACTAATATTCCAGGTGTGCTCTGGATAGTGCTGATGAAACAGTGGCATCCCTCCTCTTGCTGACATAGCAAAGGAAGTGGTTAATTGTCAACGCTGCAATGGCAATTTGCTGACTTAGTGCCCACCCACAAGCAGTGCTGTCTGCAGCTGGTCCCCAGGTGGATTTAGCACCAGTGACCCCTGCCTTTCCAGTCTGACAAGTCACTCGCCTTGTAGTCCATGATCCAGCCCTTTCCTGCTTGGTTACAAGGATACTATCAAAGACTTTGTGGAAGGCCACACCAATGGTAAATGAAATCATCTGCTCTCCCCTCATCCACAGTCCCACTTCATCCTATTCCAAGTTACTCAGGCATGATTTGCAGTTGGTAAATCAGTGCTAGCTGTTCCCAGTCGCTTTCTTATCTTGTAACTAGAAATGACTTTCAAGTGTTCTCTGCCATTTTACCAGGGACTGAGGTGTGACTTTGGTGGCGTTTCCCAGATGCTTCTGCCTTTTTTTTTTTAATCATTAAGTGTCCTCTGGTTGTCATAGACTTTCAGACATGATATAGTGTGGCCTTGCAGTGGTGTTCCCTAGCTCCCTCAGGATGGTTCTGTACACCCCCTATCACAGACTTAGTCACATCCAACTTCTGTTTTTTAAGACCCCAGTTTGATGCTGTATTGCATTTCCAGCTCAAGAGGTAAAACCTCCTTAAGGATTGAGTGCAAGTAACCCTTTCTTTTATATATATAAGTTCAAATAATTTATTTTTAAGATTTTACTGTTTATTCTGTCACCTGTAGTAGGTATTTTTGGTGTTTTTTTTTTTTTTGACAGTTCTGTCGTGTTACTGAAAAGCTTTTAAAAAAGCCCTTTTCCTTGGGAAAGAGTGTGTAAAGACTTCTTGAAGTGTCTTGTGGACTTTGGAATAATTTGTTTAGAGAACCCTTCCCCACTTTTTTGTTTTGTTGTTGACTGGGATGATGGTCCAGATAAAAAATCTTGGAGATTTTGCCTTTTTCAAAAGGCAGAAATATTAAGGAACAAATTATTTAGTTTTAAGCGTAAGTGCGTATGAAAGCATATTCAAATCATCAAAAGCATTAATAAGATTGCTACTTGCTGTTGTACAGTAATCTACCCCTTTGTAATTTTGCTATGCACTTAGTAAATGTATATGCCTATATGTTCAGTAGCTTGCAAAGAAGTGTATTTGTTAAATAAATAAATAATTCTTTTGAAAACTATCTATAATAATTAGGATTAATGAGTTATGGTTTTATTTGCTTCCTATGGCTCAGAACAGTGGATGGTATTGTCATGTAGGCTCTTTATCCTTTTATCCATGAGCACTTGCAACAATCTGTGAAAACTGTTCACATTGTTGCACTTCTGATGCAAATTTCTTAAAGCAATTTTCTCAGCACTTGGTTGAGTTTATTTCTGTATGCTGTCCTGCTGAGCTCATGTGCTATTTTGAGGATCAGTATAGAAAACAATTCTTTAAGTAGCTCTTTGTCTCATTTGCCAGTTATGTGTGAAAACTTGGATTGGTGCTTTAAACTGAAAATGGAGAGATCTAGCTAGAACTCTTTTTTATAACTTTTTTTCTCTCACATTTAGAGGAACAATTGACAATTGGTCATAAATAGCGTTTCATTGTCAATTAACGTGTTTTTCCTTGTACAGATTTTACTTATTTTGCACCCTAGAGGATGCTGCTAAAGTTTAAAATATGTAATATTTAAGTGGGGACAAGTTTGGATAAAAAAATTCCATTACTCAAAAGTTTCTTCTGTATGTTTGGAGAGCTTTCAGGGGAAGAAATAGCCTGAATAGGAGGGGTTCACAGTTTTTGCTTAAAGAAGTATGGTACTTCTAGAAATGTCCTGTTTTGTGGTGTCCTGTCATGGGTGGACAAAGATGTAATGAAGGTAAAGTTTTTTTGACTTAGGATGGAGAACAGAAAATTGCAAGGAGTTGTCTTGAGACAGGTACAGTCTCGGGTTTCTTATATTCAGGCTAAATTTCACAACATCTATTTTGCCAATGCTAATATTTGTTTCTTATCCAGGAGTGTGCAATGCAAATCATTAAACCCACGTAACATGTTTAAAGAAAAAAATATATATGCTCTACTAATCCTGACAAGGCTTTGCAATGTCTGTATCCTCAAGGACATTGCATGTTATTGTGATTTGGAAACATTGATTTGGGAATGTGGTCGCTGTATTTAGAACAGGGATCTCTGGATAGATTGGTGCCCTTGGTTGATCTAAAAATACCAAATAAGTGGAAGTTACCATGTAACCTGGCAATCTGTCCCAGTAATTAGCTACCCTTCTAATTATTAATGTTTGCAGTGTAATTTTTTTGGCTAAAATTCTTCAAGAAAGACTTATCTGCTGAATTATCAGGAGCCTTTTATCTGAAAAATTTTCCCCAAAAAATATGCATGTATGTACCAGCCACTTTTGTGCCGTTAACTGGTAATTCAGGTGGAACACTGGCTTTTAGTATTCCACTGTCAAATAGGTGATGGTTTTAAGTGAGTCCTGTAATGCTCTTCCAAATGTTTTAACCTTTTTCTGAAGTGAAACTTCAGAGGGTGTGTTTTGAGGTTTGGGTACCAAAAAGTGTATTGCCTCACTAACACTGTGAAAGGAAACGAACCTTAAAGTTTTTTTTTTTTTCCTCATTAGATAGCATAGCATAAGCCTGCATAGGTGTACTCCCAAATAATTGGGCCTGAGCTGTGTGGTAAGGTACTCCAGATTTTTACCTGGAAGTTGTATCACAATACAACTTTCAATACAAAGAAAGAGTCTGTAACAATACAAAGTAAGAGTAACAATAGAATAACAACAAGGGTAACAAAGAGTAATTTGTAACAATACAAAGTAAGAGTCTGTGGGTATTTTCTGCTATTATCAATTCCTACCCAGTCCTTGTCTCCAAAATAAGTTACTGATGAACCTCATGGGTTGTTTTTTACAAGTAAGAAATGTGGATTAAGTATTTTGAGTAGTTATTCAAGGTGAAAAATGGCTTATCACTTCAGTGGAGAGGATGATGTGAGATTATACTGTTTACACATCTTTTTTCATATGTTTGCTTGTGCTGGGAGCTGATGGTGAGATAAGTGGAAGGGAAATAGGGGCAAGTTTGTTCTCAGTATTTCTGAGCTCTTCTTGAAGGAGTGGTTCTGCCTGTCTCCTTCTCTTTGTTGAATCAGATAGGCCTGCAAAGAAGTACCTGATCTCGGTTAAACTCGTGTATTTACTTGTGGTTATGCTAGTTTTAAGTTTAATCAGTTGCCTGGTCTGAGATAGTTGAGAAGGCATGTGCTGTGAATAGGGAGAGTATAGGACTTTTTCCTTCCAAGCTAGCTAAAAAAAAAAAAAAAGTAGTATGGTACCTGCTGACATCTCAGAGCTACTAGACAGATCTGATATTTGAAGTTTTCTTAGTTATCTCGTTTAAGCATGAATGTAACAAACAGTATAAGTGTAGTTATGACAGACGGTATTAGAAAATTCTTCACGGTTCTCTGCAAGAGAGAGAGAGTGGTTCAATTTGAAAAAGTTACTGTATTTCTTTAAGGAATATTGGCAAGTTGGATGTTTTATCAGGTCATGTGCAAAAGCCATTTTCCGTTCTTTCAAAAACTATACATATGATAATAAATACAGAATCCTAAAATAAAAATTAATTTTAAAAGGCATTTGTAACATTTATTCTTTATAACCGTTCACAAGGTTAATTTATGCACATTCTTCTCTTCTCTTTAAAATTTGTGGTACAGCTATTTGCTAGTTGCAGTTACCATGATCTGAGTAAGGGATGTTACCTAACAAATTGACCGTGTTAAAATTGACATTATTTTTGGATTGCTTCCCAGAAAAAAAATCAAAATACTGAAGAGTATTTCTGTAGCACATGTATCTATGGCAAGTGAATGTGCATGAGTCTTAATCTTTGAGTTGTCCATGCAGTCCTGCTATAAGAAGGATTTAATCTCAAAATGACAGGCATTTTTTCTCAGCAGATTTTGTTGCTGAGTACTACTAGAAGGGCCATTTAGATTCCCCTAAAGTGCTTTGAGTTCACCTTTGTCAACAAAACAGTTTGAGTTCAGCACACATGTTGAGAACATGATTTTGAATACTAGCAGGAAAACAAATGCAAATTAAATTAATTTAGCTTGTCAGTCTTTTATTCTAGACTATAGTTCATTGTACATTGTCCCAAGTGTTGTCTTGGCTGAGGCAATGGAGTTTTCAATAATTCAGTGTAACTTTCAAGTGGTTCTTATAATCACTGATTTTTAGGAGATAGCTTTTATCATTATAAACATTCCCCTTTGGGATGCTGAAGATAGCCAGGATTGCGTAAACCAAGTTTTTTTCCAAAGTAGAAAATGTATTCTCAATTTAAACAGATTATGATGTCTGTGGAGTAGTAAAAATAATAATTGCATAAATTGTTGTACCTGAAATACAGTGAAACAGGTGGTGGTTTAGACTGAAAGCAATGCAAAGTAATAAGCTGAATAGTTAGAAAACACATAAAAGGGGGGTAGGGTGACGGCAAAAAAAAAAAAAAAAAAAAAAATGATGCTTGGGAACTTTTTTCTTCACTTTCCGTGGATTCTTATACAAGTATATTGCATGCCAAGAAAATGCTGACAAAGATCTATCAGACTAATATTTCAATTACTGCCACAGTACTGCTTTAACATGATGTAAGGTGCTTCAATATTCAAGTCATCTGTATTTTAAGAACTTTCTACAGATAACCACTTTTAACCAGTATCATTGCTATCTTTTATGATGTGGAAGACATCCCAGAATTCCAAATGTATTTTTAAAAACTAATAGCTCATTTTTTTTTCCATATTTTGATTAGAATTTGTTTATTTGTACAGGTACCTCAATACACAGTTTATTAAGAAGAACAAATTGACAGAAGCTGATCTTCAGTATGGCTATGGAGGGGTGGATATGAACGAACCATTGATGGAAATAGGAGAGGTAGGTATCTACAAATATCAACTGCATTCAGCTGCCTACAGGTGCAGCTTGGCCCTTTCAAATTTTGACTTTTCTGTGTCACAGAATCTGAATAGTTGATTAAAGTTGAAGATATAAATATTGAATCCTATGGAAAATGAGATTACAGTTGCAAAGTTGAAATATATATATATACATACACACGTAATGATCTTTATGGTGGAGGGCGGAAAGCAAATGTAAAGATTGTTGCAGAACTTCAAAGTGTTATCTCTTCTTGAGGAAAAAACAAATTGTTTTTTTCATGTGACACTACTATCTAGAAAATACTTTGAAGAGGTGATACTTTGGTTTGGGGAAATCTTTGAAATACAACTTTTAGGCTTATCTTTCGTGTTGTCGCAAAGTGTTACAGCTTTTTTGAGAGTAGAGCCTTCAGCAATACTGTACATCTTATTTTCCAGTGCAGGCTCTCTTGTGCTTCAGTTGTAACAGTTCAGATTTTGGAAGAAGAAGTAGGCCTTCTGTGCACTTAACTATCATGTAGGGAGGTCTTATCTATTAAAAAAAAAAAAGGGGGGGGGGAATAAACACAAGTGTGTTGATAACTACAGTTGGCTTATGTAAGTTGGAGAGTTTGAGGCTCATTTTTAGTTATCTGTAAAATGAAAAAAAAAAGTCAATAGTATGTTTGGAGATACCACCACCCTGTGCAATTCAGCTTTGCAGAAGTGAAGTGTACTTTGTTTCTGTCACTTCACAGCTACTGTTGCAGTCGAGGAGCCCTGAAATAAAAGAAAGTAAACTGAAAATTTCCCAGTATATAATCTTTCAGATTTTTCACAGCAGAATATTTTTGTATGTCTTTAGGAAGACTGAAAACACCACTTGAGTATGAATTGGAACAAAAACACAATCCAGAATACAGTTGAATAGAAACTTTTAATTTTGAATATTTTTTTTGTGTATCTGTTTGCTTTGCTTCTGTAACACAATGCTAGCTGGGGAATTGTTCTACTCTATTAACACTCAAAGTGTGTTTTTTTTTTTTCCTTTCCTTTCCTCTCTACATTTATGATTTTTCTCTAAAAAGGAAGCAAATACTTCTTCCTTTCTTGACTTGGAAAACTAGAAAGCTTTTATTTTTTTTTCTAATGTCAGAACTGGACCTGCAAGTTTTACTATTCTTCTAGCTGTTAGATTTCATTATTTTGAGTAGATCTCTTCTATCTTAGTTAAAAGCGGAGAGAATGTGCTGCATGAGGAAGCATCTTCTATCCTGATGAAGATGACATTGCCAGTTGAAGTTGCTAATTCTTTGACAGATTGGGGGTGGGCTGGAAAAAATACCATCAATATGAGACGCTTTAAATCAAGGCAGTTTAGAAAAGGAAATTCTTCTCTGATCTACCTGTACTGTCACCTGGGTTTTCTAATCAGTGTCATCTGTAAGAGCCTCTCAGAGCTTGGGAGAGCGTGATTCTGTGCTGTTTGTGCGGACTTCAAAATGCACTATGCATTTTTCATTATCTCCATGGGCTGAGATTTAACTGACTCCTCCACAATTGTTGGAGGTAGTCCTTAGCTCTGTGCAAATGACTACTTTAGTTCAGCTGCTTTTGGGACTGGGAATAGTTCTGGGCTATTCTGAGCTCCCTGGGGCTGGGAATTTGTGCACTGCTCCATTCTGAAGTATCAACCAAAGGATGGTAGTAGCAATTTTGCATTTTGTCCATAGCTCTCTGCCCTAGGATATGTTTACCAAAGAAGAATAAACAGCAGATATTTCAGCTTCTGAGTGTCCAGTTTTCCTCATATTTATGGAATTATAGGGGGGGAGGAATGATGACACTACTCTTCAAGCTTCCTAGAAGTTGATTATTGGACAGTACAGAATATCCATAGCTCATCATTTCAGTGGGTTATGGGGAGGATCAATGTTTTTAAGCTTCACCAGACAGTCGATGGTTTGAGACAAAGGTGTTCTGGATAATGTCTAGAATTCCACTAACCAATTTTTTACTATCTCACTCCCCACTATTCTTTCCATTTCTCTTTACAAATGCTGTCTTTGTAAGCTGTAATAGTGGGAGGTAAATTTTGGCTCCTGTGGCAGTGAAGTTAATCTTTGTTCGTTACTGATGTAGGAGTAGATTTATAGCAGTTACTCCTTTGCTCTGAAAAGCAGTGGGGATTGGAGTCCTACACACACAATTCAATGCACTTAAACTACAGTGTTCCAGAAATAAAACTAGTTCACATTTCTTGACCTGCAAGGCATTGGCCAAATGTATCAAGTCTTTGTTTTGAAAGCATTTTCTTTCATTTTGGTTCCTGTTTAGGATTCTGCCTTGTATTCATTGGACTACACTAGGGGCTTTGACAAAAGTCCATCTCCATTGTTCATCACTTTAGAACGGACGGAATTATCACTTAAATATTTTTGGATGATTGGGATGATCTGTCCTTTATCTACCCAAGAGCAAATGGGCTTATTTTATGTATAGGTCTTTTCAGTCTCGTGATGAAGTTACAAAAATAATATCCAGTATTTAGAATTTGTAGAAACAAAGTTCTCTCTGTGCACTGAAGTTTCTGTCTGAACATCAGTGACATGTATTCATGAAACTGTGGGAGCTTTTCAATAATCTTAAACAAGACTACGTGCCTGCTTAGTTCTTCTGGGGTATGTCACAATAGGAACATACGAGACTGTGGAAATATGTATGAAATACATATTGGCGTGGCCTCAAACATTTTATCATTCCAATAGGTGTTCCAGACGCTCAGTAATTCTTGTGCTAGGAAGACAGGATGAACTCAGTATATAAAAATAGTCTGGTAGTGCTTGCAAAATGAGATATTTTTTTGTCAATATTTTATGAATGCTTTATGAAGGGTATTGCTTTTTCTGAGTTGAGCTCATGTCAGTGACTTCAGAGTTCTGAGTTTTTAATGAGGGAGAGGACTCATGGGAGCCCTGAGCTAGTAGGGAGTTAGGCTGTCTTCTCTTTTTTTTTTCTTTCATCACGGGGAAACAAATTCTGGAAATTGGAGGAAACTGCCATGTTCTCTATTGTCAGTCTTAGGGGGAGAAGTAAGATCAATTCCTCTTTTCAAGGAGAAAAAGGTCTCCTGAACTGATAGGTCAGGTTGCTGGCTTGATCTGTCTGTAGCTTACTTGACAAGAAAATTCCAGCAGACAGCTTGAAGCTCTTACAAATTGGTCTTTAAAAGAAAGGTTTATTTTGCAGAGTGAATCAGATTGGATGCTTAGTAGCTAGATGCCTACTTTCAATTAAGACATACCTCCCCGATATTTCACGTTTAACAGCTAGGGAGCTGTTAGTTGTGTCAAAGGTTGTTTAGCAGCAAACTCCCTCAGTCCTCACTGGTTTGGGGCAGTTCAGTCTTTCCCAGTTTACCACCTATTGGAAGGTATCTTTAGAAGTCTCAAATATGTGGGGGTCTTCCCCCCACATACCAGGGATCACGTTATCCCCTTTGGACTTTAAATCTGACTTCTGACTGCCCTGTTGCAAAAACTCATTTGAACAATTGCAGCAATGTTTATAAAAATGGGGTGTTTTGGAAGTGATTACTATACCCACGAGAGTTTGAAATATTCAAGCCTGTTTGATCCCTGTAGTGATGTGTTAGGGACAGGGTCACCTGGATGCAAGGGATCTGTATGCTACCTTCGTACAGATTGCCTAAGAGACATTCTGTTTTGTCAGCTGAGGAGATTTGATACCATTTCTATAAATACTGGTGATTGTTGCAAAATGGCGTCTGTTCTTGAGATCTGCAGGGCAAACATGGTGTTGTTCTTCATTCATGTTTTCTCTATGCTTTATGCTAGGAATTGTGTGTCTGCACATGTTTCAGATGTGGAGGGGTATCCAAACAAAATCATTAGATATTCTTCTTTTTAAGTTCTTTATTTTTAAAATCCTGAACTGAGAATTGGGAGTTGTTATCTCTGCTATTTTTTTAATTTTATTTATTTATTTATTTATTTTTACTGATATAAACTTGTGGTGTTGTGTCCTGACAGCTAGCTCTTGATATGTGGAGAAAATTAATGATTGAGCCGCTACAGGCCATCCTTATTCGGATGCTCCTCCGAGAAATCAAAAAGTGAGTGCTTATTTTTTTTGCTTTTACACAGTGTGGGGGTATTGTACTACTTTTTTTTCAAAAAGTCTAACCACTTTGATCAAACTGGTTTATGATTTGATTGTAGATATGTTCTTGTCTGATAATGCTATTCTATCAGCTTTTATAAATGTAGCTATATGACTGCTATTCTTTTATGTGGAAGAAGACTGAGAAGGAAAAAAAACTTCATTTACTGTAACTCAAGTGTAGTGATCTTTTCTGTTTCAGCAACCTGTCTTAATAATAATGTGACTGGGGAATAGCTGGGATAATTCTCCAGGGCCCAAACAATGTCTTCTACTTCTTTCTTGATCCGATGCTGATTGCTTATGGTTTCTGTGCTGTCAGTAAATATAAGGTCTTACGCGAGGATTTGCCAAAGACAGAAAAGCTTCATTGCTTTGCCTGGGATTCAACATAAATTATTGCTTATCTGCAGCATCTGGGTTTCTGTTGTTCAGATGAGTGACTTAATGTTCTTGGTGCTTTACATTAATGGTGAAATTGAAATAATTATTTTTGGACTTTGAGGGAATTTATTGTTTTATTTTGGAGTCTTTGTTCCTTGACGTCCCTGGTAATTACATGGTAGATATGGTTGTAGTATCCCCATTAAATTCTTAGGGCTTTTTAAGTTTTGATTTAAAACCTTTGCACTATTTAACTCCTATAAGATCTTTTTATTTATAAATAACCAGAAATTTTGAAATCAACTACAGACGCTGTATCAGTTTCTACACTTTTACTGCTAGCTATGGTAGTTCTGGAGTTGCCTAATGACTGGGATTTTTTTTTAAGGAATTGCATGCCTCTGTGACTCAGGTGACTAGGCTAATTACATAAACTGAAAGAATGAGCTTATTTGGCAGATGAAGTTACCTTAGGATGTGGACTTCATCAGCCAAAAAGCTGTATCCATAAAGCACTGGAAGACTGATCTCAATATTAGAGCGTTTTCTTTTCCTTCCTGAATTAGATTTCTGAAGACTTAATAACTGGCAGGATGTTTCTCTCAGGTGGTATTTCTGAAGCCAGGAGATATTCACTTCTGGTTGTTGAACCATGCTTTCTTTGTAACCAGTGCTAATGTACCTTCTTTCATATGTTTACCGTAACAATTGTACTACGGCTTTATATTTACTAAATGAAGATTCCCTAATTCATGGTGAATAAAATTCTGCCTTTTTACATCAAGTGCAGTGAAACTGAATATTTCATTGAGAGGTGGAAGCAGAAATCTTAATGTTTTTTCAGCAGACATCTGATGCTGCTTAAAAGTAATGGTATAAATTTACCTTGAGGCTAACTGTGGACCTGGAAAGGATGTTTAGGTCATTAGCTTCACAGGATGTTAGATCTTGAGACGGTAACATGCTGATGTTATTTGTTAAACATTTTCAAACATTTTAAATAAAGCTTGAGTCATTGTCTACAGTAGTTGGGTCTGTAATTCCCCCATACACCTCTTTTTCTAAAAATACCTATCTAACTATCTGTATTAGTTTTGTTCTAGTCATTTTTTGATCTGTATATCATGTAATGAACTATGTAAGACAACTTAGTATTACAGCTGTTCTTCCTGATACCATGAAATGGGGGGATTGCTGTTTGTATCCTGAAGATTGTCTTTGCATGTAACTGCAGTACTGTTGCTGTTCTTTGCTCTTAGTCCACTGGTTGATGCAGGTTGCAAGAGACAATTTTGAAGTCTTTGTTGCAAGTGGCTGTTAAATGTCTTCTAGCGTTGAGTTCAGCAAATCAGGGATTAATGTTTTTAAAGAAATGGATATTAATAAAGTGCATCTATCAGAGGCACAAGAGTATGCATGATTGTTACCTAAAATAAATAATAAACTTAATAAAATTACTAATATATATACTTAAACTTATCCATCAGATGTCTTTAGTGTAGTAATTAAAACATGCATGATTTAATTTATTAAAATTTATTTTACAGAGAAAATAGAATTTAAATAGATGGACAATTGAACTTCTAATACCAGAAGATTTTGCATAGAATACAATACACAGAGTTAATAACCAACAAAGTAGTCAAATGGCTGTGTATAAAAGTATGTTTTAACTATGTCTTTATTGTACCAGGAAAGATATGGAGAGCAGAGCCATGTGTTTTGCTTTCAGTTTTTATGAATATGTTGAACTGGAATTTAAAGGGGGGGGGGAACAAAAACAAAACACGAAAACAAACAAACTGACTAAATTCTTACACATGTCCGCTGTTTTTAGAAGCTATAAACTTTTGCAATACCTATTAAAAATACATTGAAATTAAACACTCAGGGCCTGTGAAAATGAAGAAGCACAGATAGTAACTTGTGGTTCAGCGGAACAAGATGGTTAAACAGCTCTAAGAGTTTGCTAATGCCACGAAGCGGCAGGCAGTACCCTACCTACTACCTTTCTTGTGCTGACTTTACTTACCGAAGCCCTTACTGATCCAACTCAACAGCTAATACAACAGGAAACCATCTAGTCTTAATATTTCAGTGGATTGGCATGATGTATCAGTTCAGCAAAGACTTAGACGAGTGCCAAATTAGTGAAAGAGGGGATGCAGAAGCCTGTGACTGAGCAAAAGGGAGTAGTGTTAGCCCCCTTAAACAGCAGAGAGTTGTTAAATCACTTAAGCCAGGCTTGTCTGACTGCACTTCTCATAATACAGTTCTCTTAATACAGAGTTCTGAATATAACACTTTCTTCCCCCTCCCTCTAGCCCAAGCACTCCTTCTACAAGGCAAGCTGAATATCAACTTACGCATTTTTGTTTCAACACAACAGGAAGCCGACAAGATCTCGAATTGTGAGAAAATTCATCTCTGAAATTCTTAAATAATTTGGAAATTATGCAGGTGCTAGCTCAAATGTTGGTGTGATTAGCACGGACTAACCAGGAGATGCTTCTCTACTAAACACAACTAACACTTTCTAACTAACCGAACCTATTCCTCTCTAAGCTGATACAAATAACGTAACATTTGAAAGAAAATCTATTAGAAGTTAATAATTTCTTTTAAAGTGTTCCAAACAGGCTCTTCTGGTTCAGGACACGTTCTGTAGTTTTAGACAGGCCATTGGTCTGACACAGCAGAACACTTGAATAATGGAATCTTCTTTTAATGAATGTAGGATTTATTATTGTATATTGACCTTTAAATGTGTGCTGTATGGATATAATAGTACACTGTACAGTATGTGTTAAACTTCCACAGTTAGGTTTAGTCTTAAGGCTCAAGATGGAGTTAATAAAACAGCTCAATTTCCTTGAGCTTTTGCTTTGTAGTTTTCTGCATTGAATTTGAAAAAGGGAACCATATCAGCAGCAGAACTGGAGGAGCTTTTATTTCTGGTGCTTTATATTTTAGCTTGATTCCCCACCAAAAATTATTCTTTCATTCTCTTCCATCCTCCCACGCTGTCTTGTGACATCCCTACTTCAAACTGGGTGGCAGCTGCTTCTCTAAAAATTTGCATCCGTACTGCCTGCTGACTACCACCACACAGAAAGTATGCAGAACAAACATCCACCTCCTGGGTCACCAGTTTGTCTCATTCGAGTTCTCATTACTGCAACTTTCATAACAATAGTCCTTAAACCTTCTGCAACAACTGAGACTTCTATCAAGTTTTGTTGAAACTACCCATTTGTTCTCTAAGTTACCTTGAGAGGCGTTCAATAAATGTAAATAAAAACCTGATGATGCTACTGAACTGAGGAGAGTGATACTTTGGAGACATATGCTGCATATCTTGGAAACTGTACAGCTGAAAATAGGCTCATTTGAAGGACAGGTTCATACTGAAGTTCATAACATAGTTCTGTCAATAAATTTTGTGATAACTTTGCTGTAGGTGTGTAATGCTCACCCAGAGGAAACCTAGGTTAAATTGCTTAAAATTCTGTGAGTATGAGGGAAAAGAATGGGGAGTGTTGGCATCTGTGAAGTACTTCTTGGCAATTATTCTATTATTTTTTTTTTTACTGCATTAAACTATTAAAACAACACAATTCTGAAGGAAAACTACACCATTCTGAAGGCCTTGATGAAATCGGGTGAATCTAGCAGTGTGTAATTTTCCTGATACTAAGAATTTTGTTGCAAGTTTATCATTTGATTGGCAATCCCATCCTCACTACCACCCTATTCAACACCAGCTTATTAATTCTTACTTCTTTGTTGTGTACACCCAGCTTCCCCCATGGAAGGCCAGCTCTGCATTGCCATCCTTTTCCTCTATTGCCTTTATGCTGTATGGCCTCTGCATCTAAAAGCCTGTCTTCTCCCTTGCAGCTCAGGCAAGAGCTGCATCTGCTGCCTCTACTTTTTGTTAAAAAACAACAAAACAACAAAGAAACAAAAAAACCCCACTTCTTCTAATGATATGTTGCCCTTTGAATTCCCTAGCCTTGACCTTTGCTGCCCCTTCTCCAACATCTACATGAGCTAAGGTCTATGAATCAAGCAGCAGGGAGCTGGTTCATCCTCAGTTACAGTGCTTTATCACCCCTGTCTTTCCAGGTACAGAAACCTGCATGCCGAGGCAGGTTCCACCATCTCTTGGCAGAGCCCAGCTGTCCAATATGCTTACCTTCTGGTCCCCTAGCTTTCTCCATTCCATGACATTGCATTGTTTTCAGAGCTCATGCATCACACAGTCTTACTGTGCTGCTGGGCACCTCCTGGATGGAACTGCTTCCAGGTCCTGGTCTGGTGTTACACATCCCACTTCTCTTCTATGAGGTGCTGCCACCTGTCCATCATGTAAACAGACTTAGTAGAGGAGTATTGGAAAGAATGTGGGATGTCATTGCACGTACCCTAAAGCAGACCTCTTGTGCTGGCTCAGCTGCCAGAACCAGAGGAAGCCTTCCTATCCCCCAGGGGAAAGAAAATTCTTTCTAGTCATCATGAGCTTAAATCTAAGGATTCTTAGGATACGGCGGTATTTAGAAGCAACACGTATACTCAATAATGTGGACACAGGAATATGGTGTGGTGTGTGTAACACAGTAACTGCTGCTGTGGCTGCCCTGTTAAACCTCTCTGGGATGTCTCTCATGGGCATCCTCTGTATGTTTTTCATCAATTCTAAAATAAAGGCAAGGAAAGATGATTTCTCCATTGTTCCACCTGCAGCCTAGATGTGTGTATGTTAATGCTTGGATTTGAAGTGTTTACGCTGGCTTTGCCCCCCACCCCACCCCACCTCCCCGCTATTAATTTTTAAGTCATTCCTGTAACCCACTCTCCTGAGCCAACAGAGAACTGATTTTCTCTTTTCAGTGCAGACTTGGTAAAATTCCTATATCTACAATTATATATGTGTATAAATGTATTTAAATATTGAAAGCATTTGGAATTACAGCTGTGGATGTTTGCCTGTAAATATACTTTTTTAAAGTAGTATTTTAATCTTATCTACAAGTAGGAGTTAAGGATTTTTTTTTTTGGCAAAGTGTATGTGAAAGGTAGTCTTTTTTAGAACAGTTTGTGTTTCAGGAGTGCCTCTGCTGCTCTGAGTGGGTCTGTTATTTCCAGTCTTTGCAAAGGAATGAACACTGCTAATTGTAGCATGCAAAACACTTTTTTTTGACATTACTTTTGTTTTCAACTGAATGGAACTAAAGAGAATGTTTACTTTATTTGAGCCCACTCGCTTGAAGCTAAGAAATTGACTGGAAAATGCAAGGCTTTCCTTTTCCAACATAAGAGTAAAGATTGTGCCAAGTACATTATTTGTTCTACTTGACATCTGCATGTTGATTGAATAGCAAATATTCTGAAAAGCACACACTAGGCTTCTTGGTGTGATGTTGGCAAAACTTACTTTATTGGCAGAGATGGGAGTGTGAAAGTAATCTGTTCAATGAAGGCTACAGATACGAGGTGGAGCTTAATGTAACTTCTAAAGTTCTTGCTTAGACTATGTATGTAGGTTGGAATACTTAAATCCTTAGCAAATATTTGGAAGTTTCATGATCTTCAAATGCTTGTGAATAGTTTATGAATTGCCACTTTAACAATTTAAACATACAGGAGAGAAGAAACAGCGTATTTATTTATTTTGAAATTAATCCTATTCTTTTTTTGGCCAATTTAAACAGAGGAATTTACTAGAAAATGTTTTCATCCAATACTAAGTTATTTCATTAGGCTATCAGATTCGTTACACCTAGATGTCTGCATTCTCATGAATGTTTGTTTTCACTATTTCAGTGATCGCTGTGGAGAAGACCCAAACCAGAAAGTAATCCATGGGGTTATTAACTCCTTTGTTCATGTTGAACAGTATAAGAAAAAATTCCCCCTAAAGGTAGATACACATTTCTGATTTATATTCTGAATTGTGAATGTTAGTCTAGTATTTGCATTATTTGCACTTAAAAAAATATTTCTCCCCTTTAGTTTTATCAGGAAATTTTTGAGTGTCCTTTTCTGAATGAAACAGGGGAGTATTATAAACAAGAAGCTTCAAATTTATTGCAAGAGTCAAATTGCTCACAATACATGGAGAAGGTAAGAGATTCTTCTGTACACGTGTAGTAACTGAAATACAAGATTACCATTTTATAAATGATTCATGTGTTCCTGTTCTGTTCCATATTTGTTCTTTCTCGTGCTTTCTTACAGTTTGAGATTATTCTGATGGCATGCTGTATCTGAATATAGATTAATAACTTTGCCTAAATACATTATTTTGAAGCTAGCAACCTATAATAAATGATAAACAAATTGCATGAAAAGTAAAAATAAATATAGATATTTAAAAAACAGCAGTTTGATCCTTATTGCTTCCTCACTTCTTTGTTTTCCTTCTGTTTTTTCATAAAAGCACTTTATCTGTAACATGAGAGTTTTAGCAGTGTAATGTTTAGGGAAAACTATATGGTGGAGTAGTTACAGAGCATTTTTTAAAGATTATATATTCTGAAGATTATATATTTTCATTTTGTTTTGCGGTTTATGAAGTCAAGTTTTGGTACCTGTACCGTGGTTGAGAAGGCAGAGATTAATATAAGACTAGGTGTTAGTCCTTGGTGCTGTGCTGTTCACAGTAACAAGACGGAAAAGTTGAAGATAAGGTTGGGAGATTGCTTGTAACTGTAAGAAGCATAATGTAATAGTTAAACACCTGAGGTGAAATTCAGGGACAGGCTAAGGCTTCAACTGAACCACAAAAAAATGCAGATTTATCTTGCTTATTAGTGCTTTGCAGTTGTGCTAGTCTCCCTAGCATCCTTTCATATTCACCAGTTAAAAATACCTTTATGTCAGATATTCGTGATTTCTTTTATGGTAATACCTATTTCATTCATTGAGATTGTAAAGAGAGTTTTTCTGAATAGCTCAGGTGTAGATCTGTACATGTTTATGTACAAGCAAATGGGTTTAGAACAGAAAATTGATTTTTATATTTACATATGTATATTATGTACATACTTGCTCAGAAGGAATAGAAGAAGTGTAGTAGGAGAAATTGGTCACAAAGTCAAAGGAAAAAGAAATTTTGAGGACTAATGAATGCTATTAGATTTCCAGTAGTGACTGAGAAATAGAAGATTATGTTAATTCAGTAACTGCCTGATTCAAATCAGCAAATTCAATTATTCAGCATCTTGGGCGAGTTCATTTTTACCCTTTGGTTACTCATTTCTGTCTCTTTTTGTCTCTTATTCTATGTATTTATACTGTTCTGTATTCATGGATCTAAGCTGTTTGTTAGTATTTCATTTGCTCTCAGTTTAAAAACTTGTCTGTAGGTTTTAGGTAGATTAAAAGATGAAGAAATGCGGTGTCGGAAATATTTGCATCCGAGCTCATATGGCAAAGTGATTCATGAATGCCAACAGAGAATGGTAGCAGATCACTTGCAGTTTCTACATGCAGAATGTCATAATATTATCAGACAAGAGAAAAGAAGTGGTAAGACTTACCGATCTCAAAAAGCATGAAATGTTTTTTATTTTATTCATTTAGCATTGCAATTTATTATTTTTATTCAGTGAACTTTGATGTGCATAACCATTTTCAGCTGATATATATTACTCATTGAGAAACTCAATTCAATTCAAAATGAGGTTTTTCTTTTACCTTTCAAGTTGTCATCATTCTCCCAAATATACAGTCTAAGTCTTCCTTTGCATTTTACTGTGAACAAGCCTTCTTTTGGCTGAAACTCTTTCCCTTTCCTTGTCATAGTCAGCTTAAAAATGCACTGAAGTCTTGTGTCCTGTAGAATTAATCATATTTTATGCTTGTGTTTTCATTTGTAAACCAGTGGCTCTATCTTTACAGATTTCTTCATCTTCATTTGATGGGTCAGGATTATAAAACATTTTGGCTTCTTTCCATAGCCACTTTTTATTGTCCTGAATTTTGTGATCTCTCCTCCCAAATCCTTTTTTACAGAAGCAGATGTTCTTACATTTATATTCCCCCTTTTTTTTTTTAAAAAAAAAAAAAAAAAAAAAAAAAAAAAGCTTCCTGATAACTACATGCCTTTTACCCTTGAAAGAATAGTTATTCTTGCATGGAGGATGGTATCTATTATGTGAAACAAATTATTTTTCACAGGCAGAATGTATTTAATACTAGTGATCAACTTTCAAAGAGTTTTTGCACAACTGATCATGGCTTGGATTTTTTTTTTACATGAATTTAATAAAACCAGACATTGCTTATTTACAGATTTTCTTACCTGAGAAAAATCTCAAGCCACCGTTGGAGGAAAACAATGTCAAGAAGACATCAAAACTGATCTTAGTCGGCTGCTGCTAAGGGAGACGTAGGGAGGCAGAGGATTAAAAATAAACTAGCACAATACTTTTCTTTACCAGCCTACCTGTCCTTTTGGAGTCTATCCTAGATACGCACTATTGGAAGAGTAATGTAGTCCCAGTGGCAGTACTCAGTAAATGTTAATACTAGCCCTGCACTTTCCTTTTCTTCTTTTGTCGGTGATTCAGTGTATGTTAAATATTTTTTTCAAAACAGTTGGTCTTGTTTCAGTGTTTAAAAGTTCTGTGTGAAATTATGATACTATTGTAAGTGTTGATTTTTAGTGTTTCTAAGCATATTCTATAAAAATGTATCTCTGTTGCAGACATGGCAAATATGTATACTCTCCTTCGTGCTGTGTCAAGTGGTTTACCTCATATGATTCAGGAACTTCAAAACCATATCCATGATGAGGGCCTTAGAGCAACCAGCAATCTTTCTCAGGAAAATGTGAGTTTCTTTAGGCAGCTGAAATTACCTATTTGATTGACATTCCTAATGAAATGTTTACCCTTTTCTTTTTAGTATATTATGTTTCTTTAATTTTGTTTATATGAAATTGGTTTGGAACTTTATGCATAAATTGTAGTTTCTAATCAGCAATCTGAGCTGTACAACACATATCTATCCTGAGAGTTGATTGTTGTGATCTAACCAAAGCAACTACAGATAGATATTTTTCATTGTTGCTTGTTTAATGCTGTTGTGGCAAGTAGGTCCTTTTGTTGTATGTGTTTTTTTTCTATTGTTTTGGTTTGTTTTTTTTTTTTTCCCTGACATTTGCTGTTCTCATATGTTAGTAACCAGTGATACGATTTAGTTGAGCTATGTGTTATTTGTAAAGACTTGACATCCTGTCCTGATTTCAGTGTGGTGTTTTTCAGTAATAGTTTTGTAGTTTCATGTTTGTATGTGACGTTTGAAAATACTGTAGCTTAATTGCTCTACCGAAGTGGTTTTGTTTAAACTTTTTTTTCAATCGTGTATTTAAATTACTCAAATCAATTTTTGTTCCTTGAACATTACTGTTCAGAGGAGAAAACAAATATAACACCACATGGAAGCTCTTTTGTACATTTATACATCTTGCTGTCTAGATCTGTGCTCAATGTAGGACTTTAGCTATCCAGTATTTCTGTCTAAAAAAATAGAGAGATATGAGCTGTTGCAAACTAACTTCTGTTGACTGCACAGGAGTCTGCTTACTCCTCATAGCTCCTGTGTACCTTCAGAAAATGGACTGAAGTATTTAGTAGCATATTTTGATTTCCAAAAAAATAAGTATACCAAGTCTATTCTTTCAAGCTAATAGTGTCTCCACAGTGAAATCAATGCAGACCCATGAGGGTGATTCATAGCCTTACCTAGGTAAACTCAAATGTGAAATACTTGGCTCCACTATGTGGAGTACTTTGGCAACAAAACGTTTCTGCTGTGTGACCTGATAATGCACTTGGGGAGTCAAGTGACATAGTGAGTGCATTGCACACTCTTACATTGCAGCCTGCTATATGATCTGTGCAGGTGCTCCTTAAATTCACATCAGTTGTTTCCACACAAAATATTTTGCTGAAAGGTGGCACACTAAATTTGATTGGTAGCTGTTCTTCTACGTAGGAAAGTTCAAACGTCTCATCCAGCTTTCTGTATTCAGAGTCAGTAGAAGAAACAGCTAACTTATTTCAGTAGCTTTCCACTTGATTTCTGTATTTACATATTACCATTAACAATTTCTGAAAGTGCTCATAAATTATGTTCGGTCGTTATGGAAAAGATTAGATAGCATCGGAACAGTATAGACTCAAATATGTGATTGACTCTTAATGTAACCATAGACTTTTTAATTCAAAAACGTGCTCAAGCACACTAGTACAAGAGTATGTCTGCAGAAGCAATCCTCTCAAAGGTTTAATTACTAGTGATTTTAACTTTTTATCAGAAAGAATAATTAGAAAAAAAAAGTACAATTAAAGTAGATATAATTATGTTTGATATTATTATGATAGTAACCCTTTTCTTAATAACTTGCTTTCTGTTTTATCTCCTTTTTAGATGCCAACTCAGTTTGTGGAGTCAGTTTTGGAAGTGCATAGTAAATTTGTTCAACTTATCAACACAGTTTTGAATGGTGATCAACACTTTATGAGTGCCCTTGACAAGGTAATTTTAACCTATTAAGTATAAAAAAAAAAAAAAGCATTGGAAAACAAAATGTGAAACCCTGTTTCAGGTTCACCAGAGTTCTTCAGGGCACCAGCACATTTAATGATAGAATTCTCATGTAGTTTTTCTAGTTTGGAAATGCAGTGAAATAGACAAAATTCTAGTACTGGGAAAAAAAAAAAAAAGGTATGTACAAAGAAAAGCATGGTAATACTTAAAATTTTACTGAAAGGAAGACTTTTTAATCAAAAATCAAAACACAAAAATGGAGCTGACCCACTTAATATAAATTTAAGGTAATAAATAGGCAAATTGTGTGTTGCAAGAGTTTTGGCAACTCGGGAAAAGGTTTTCTACTCAGCACTGGTGAGGCCTTATCTGTGTCCAGTTTTGAGCCCCCCAGTACAAGAGAGACATGGAAAGAGTCCAACAGAGGACCAATGAGATGCTGAAGGGACTGGAGCTTGCCCAGATTCTTGTAAGATTGGGTGGTTCCTTCTCAAAGAAGAACATTTTATCTCATCCATTTGTTAATATCCCACTCTTCCAGATATATCATTGTATCTTTTATCCTGGAGAGTGAATATAATACTTACCTATCTAGATTTTTAAGTCATAAGATGTATGCATACATTACATTGCTCTTTTTCTGGTGTTTATAGTATTCGGAGTTTGTAATTAGTCTTATGCAAAGCTTTTGATAAGTTTCAGCCAAGGCTAGTCCAGAAAGGCATAGAGACAAAGATAGCAATAATAGAGTTGATAGGTAACCATCTGTCTTTGTGATACTGAGAAATTATTTATTTAGTATTTTAAAATGAATGCTTATTTCAGTACAACTTTTCAAGTGCAACTAAAGTCTTCTACCAGAAGGTGGAGTAAAAGGAGACTGACAGCTACTTTTACTGGTACACAGGCAGTGTACTTTTTCCTGAAATACTTCAGTTCTTCACTTCAGTGATCTTTATTACAACAAATATTTAAAATATTAATCTGTTGCCAGTTTTCCATGGTCAATATCAAAATTACTATTGTCACCTCCAGTATTATTACAAAATAGTGCTTTAAGCTTCAGATTTCCGTATTTCTTGTCAAATAATGTATCCCTTTGTCATAGGGATTCTAGGGACCTATTGTCAAATACTGAAATGTTGAGGCATTTTACAAAAACTTGTTTGTCAGTTCTTTTTAATAATAATAATAGTATTTTCTGCATAGGTTTATTTGAGCATTAATTTTTTGTAATGTGATATAGCAATTCAAGAAGTAATTTCCTGTACTCACACTAGTTTAAGTCTTACTGAATTTGGAAGCTAAAGTCACAAAACAGATTAAATTCCTAGGAACATGGTTGTGCAATATTTTTAGACCAGTATTAATGTAAAATGTTAATTTGATAGCTTGAATGTTAAATTTGATAGCTTATAAACTAATCTTGATGATTCTGATATCTTTATTGTGCAATTTCCAATTCCAAACTGCCATTATCTCCTTCCTTTTCTATTTCCTCATATTCAGGCTTTCTTCGGCTACCATGGTTTTTGTACCACACTGCTTCGAATTTCCACATAATCACTCTCAACAATATATTTTTTAATTTTCTTTAGTCTAACAAAAATCTGAAAACCAAAATAGTTTTCCTTTCTTACTGCATACCAAGTATGTTCTTCAAATCAAGCTGTGTTCTCTTGTAAGCTACTGTTGATGTGTGGCTTCTCAAATCTTCATCTGCTTTCCTTAGTTTCTTTCCATCCATAATTTTAGACTATACTTATTGCTGTATACCAAAACCTTCATACTTTGGCATTTAAGTTTCTAATTAATGTAAACAAAAGAGAGAAAGTTAATTCTCTCTCCTGCTTTTTGAAATTAACTCCTATTCCTCTACTTTTTCCACTTCAACTCAAATCTCAACTTAAAAATATTCAACAAATTCTCACACAGCTGTAATCCAAATCCTTTTATTCATTGCTTCTTTTGAGTTTCATAGGCTCTTGGATGGTCTGTACCTGAACATTTTTTTTAACTATTTTAAAATTCATAACAGAAAAAGTTTCAAGTCATTTCCATTTTATGTCTTTGCTTTGTGTTCCTATGTAGGCTTTGACATCAGTAGTTAACTATAGGGAGCCCAAGTCGATCTGCAAAGCACCTGAGTTGGTAAGTGATAAGTATTATTGTAGAATTTAATCATAATACTTCCTTATAACTGTCAAACAAAGTAGCACAGGGATTGTCACGCGAATATCCATTTCTCTAAGTCAGCATCAGGTGTGTATGTCAGTAGTGGTTACTTAACCCCCATGCACATTTGAAGGTATGCAAAAAAAAAAAAAAGGTGCAGTTACAGTTTTTCATATAGAATTTGTGTTTTTGGTGGATGTAGTTGGTGTCTTTTACCTGTGAATACTGCCCTTATAATAGAATATGAGACTATAGGCTGTGAATTACTTAATGTTTTAACCTTCATGTAGAATTTAAGAGTACTTTGGTATACATGTGTTCTCAAGCTTGACAAGTAGGTTTGGGTTTCTCTTTTTTTAACTTGAGCTGGCCAAATACTGTGACAACTTGTTGAAGAAGTCAGCAAAAGGAATGACAGAGAATGAAGTAGAAGACAAACTTACAAGTTTCATTACTGTTTTCAAATACATTGATGACAAAGATGTATTCCAAAAGGTAACTATTGATATTCAAATCTAAACTTTACACAAAGAATATGGTTACACTTTTAAAAATCCTTATATCTGATTTTTTTTTCCATGCAGTTCTATGCCAGAATGTTGGCAAAAAGGTTAATTCATGGTTTGTCTATGTCTATGGACTCTGAAGAAGCCATGATTAATAAACTAAAGGTAATATAATCCTCTTCTAATGCAAAGTAAACAAGCGTAAGAGAATGTAATGTTTAGAGGGAGCAGCAGAGGGTGCCAGAGATAACTTAGCAATCAGTAGATTCTGTTTAAAATAGTTGAAAACAAAAATGAAGTATTTCATAGTGTATGAAAGATACATTGTGAACTATCACTTAAATATTCAAGGTTTTTGGTGTGTGTGGTTTTTTTTTTTTATGATTTTTGGGCAGTTTATGAAGTGTATTCAATAGCCCATTTTTTATGTTGTAAAAGCACAAGCAGCCTGTCATAAACTAGCTTTATCTTTTAATTTTATAAGAAATTATATTGTTCATCTAAACTAGTGTGCACAAAGATAAGATAAATTTGATAATTTTCTTTTATAGCGTTTGTTTTCTATTATACTCGGTGTTCCCTGTAAACAGTGTATAACGCTTCTAAAAATTAGATATTCATATTATAGTAATAAATGCATGATTGTGCAATATTTATTTCATAAGTATTGTTTTCACAATGAAACTTCTTACAATTATTTTTTCACAGCAAGCCTGTGGTTATGAATTTACCAGCAAGCTTCATCGAATGTATACAGACATGAGTGTTAGTGCTGATCTCAACAATAAATTCAACAACTTCATCAAAAACCAAGACACGATTATAGATTTGGGAATTAGTTTTCAGATATATGTTCTACAGGTACTAATGTATGTTTATTATTACTGAGTTACCTGTACTTCTTTTTTTTTTTTTTTGATAACAAATGAAATACTTTTCTAACTAGGAACACTTCTTATATGACACCTTGTGATCAGTGTGGAATAATTTGTTTTCCTAGTTTTAATTTTTAAAATTAACCTGTTAGCACGCTAAGTAGTAGTGATGCAAAATGCCTTGTGTTTTTTACCTGAGTTTGTCTCACCGGGACATGTATAATGAGCAGTAAAACTTCTGGTCTCAGGTGAGCGTCTTATGACAATATACATTGTAAAACTGTTTAGTGGTGTTATTTTTTTTCTTGATATATATATTGTATGAAAATGTTAATGCTTTCATTTTTCCTGATACCCTTAGGCTGGTGCATGGCCTCTAACTCAGGCTCCTTCTTCTACATTTGCAATTCCTCAGGAACTGGAAAAAAGTGTACAGATGGTAGGTTAGTAGGAGGCTTCTTGTAAACATGTGGAAAATGTCAAAACTGAAAAAAAAAAAACACTATGATGATCACTCTAACAGAGGAAAACCTGAGCTATTTCATTTTGATTGTAGATCAAGGCTACCCTTTCTCTAGTTATATGAAATTTGGAAAGGTCACCCAAATGACATCTTGATTTCTATGTATGTATTTGCGTAACTTTTATTTCTTCTGTTTTCTACACTCAGTGATCGAAGAGGAAAATGCTACTAAATACAATCAAGTGAACTGACTTGATTCTTAACTTTAAAAACAATTCCAAATGATTTTAACCAATTACTTATATAATCTAAAAAGTAATATTAAAATTGAATAGACTTGGTATATTAAAAAGCAGATACAGCTTTCTTGTCGTGTATTTTGTATGAGCCACATTTTGTTCAAAATCAAACTCATGGAAACTTCTTTGAACATAATTTTGAGAATTCTCAAAGCATTAAAGGTTTTACTTTGGCCAAATATTCTCTTGCTATTTAACATTATTTCTGTTTTGTACGGGTAGAACATTTTATTAATTTTGATGATATTGTTCTGTTCTAAAAGTTATCTGTACAGTGTTTGTGTTCAAAACATATACTCTGTGTATTTCAGCTTTGCTAGCATATATTTTAATGATGAAGTACATTTTAGGTATAAAAATATAGCAGTTTTTATACTTGCTGTATGCTGCCTTGAGTTGCTATCTGATCTAAATTGTACTGGCAAATGTCTGCTTCAGTGGTGAAGGAGCTTTTTCACATTTTACCACTAAGTGTTAGAACTTAAATAATTCTCCTTTTATTTCTGATGCATTAAGTGGCAGTTGATTTTAGTAATAGTTTCCAACCTATATTCCGTGAATAACATGGGATCCACAGAAGGTAATTGATGACACATTGCTGTTCTTTGTGGGCTTAACATTTAGGACTATTGTGAGTTGTGTCTCATTTGAAAAACTGGAAAAGAAGGGCTTGCATATCAGAAGAAGCTCAGAGTCTGGGTGGCTTGTCTAGCTTCACTGTTTCGCCAGTTCAAAGGAGAAAACTTATTCTTGGGGCACCTGGCTAGAATTAATGCTCTGAATTTCACTGAGGAACTGTTGCATTCAGTCGAGTTACAGTACTTTTAGCTACAATATTTTATGCTTTGAGAGTATGAATGTCCCAACAATCTTTTTGATTGAGTCATCAAGTGGCATGTTAATGCGTTCAAGGAGTTCACTAAATAACTGGTGCTCGATCACCCATCTTCTAAAAGAAGGTGCTGTCATGAACTTATCAGCAAGGTCTGTATCTAATACAGTGAGCATAAAACCAGTATTTCTTTGCTGAAGTGTTAGTGTGATATTAAACTACTGTAAGTTTGTATGTGTGATTAACTGAAGTTCATCTTGTTTTGCAGTTTGAATTATTCTACAGTCAACATTTTAGTGGAAGGAAGCTTACTTGGTTACATTATCTTTGTACAGGTAAAAACAAACGCTTTGCTGACTTACGCTTTGTACAACTGGCAATTGTTTGTTAAAGGTCAAATGACGGCAAACATTGGAGGTGGAGCATTACATTGCATATTAAGTCAGTTTATTATTTTTGCATCATTAAGTTATATTTGCTATTTAGTATTTCCAAAATTTGTTTGTAAACCTGCATGGTACCTGTGATTTGTTAAATCCAGGGAAAACTACAGTTGTACCTTAGTGTACATTCTTCAGTGCCTTTTTTAATCACTATTCTGTGATTCTGTGTAAGCTATTACTAAGTGAAGCTTGCGTGTTGCACTTGAGGGTGTTTGGATTTTTTTTTACTACTTTAAATTGTATTGCAGTATTCAAATTCAACGCTTTCAGTTTTCTCCTGAAAACATCACTGTTGTGGTATTCATAATTAATCAGAGTTCTTTTTTTGCAAACCATATCGTATGTGCCTAAATTTACAACATCGGTTTTCATGTTCCCATGCCATACTGAGGTCTGAATTGCATGTGTGTAGGAACTGTATGAGTAGCTCTAGCAGTTAGGCTTCAGGTGTCTTTTCAGCACGTTAATCAGTTTATAAAATACTACTTGTATCATTACAGGTGAAGTAAAAATGAATTATTTGTGCAAACCGTATGTAGCCATGGTCACAACATACCAAATGGCAGTGTTGCTTGCCTTCAACAACAGTGAAACTGTCAGTTACAAGGAGCTTCAGGACAGTACACAAATGAATGAGAAGGAACTGACAAAAACTATCAAATCCTTACTCGATGTCAAAATGATCAACCATGACTCAGACAAGGTATGCAGTAATGATAAAAGTGTTTCATGTTTTCAGTCTTTTGATTCTACTGTTTGTCGAGGGCTTTTTTAATACAAAACAATCAGCTCTTTTTTTTTTTTTTAAATATATTATGGGCCTTGTTAGCAATTATAAATATTTATAAGGAAGGAGGGGAAGAAGTAGACCATCTTTGTTCTATATGCCTATAAAAGCAGGGTCTGCAAAAAAGGTAATAATACTAGGACTGTTTATTGTTCCTGTTGAATCCATGTGTCTTTAAACTCACTACTGTTGGATGGAAATTATCTTTAAATACATCACTTTCAAAGTAGTGGGATCATGGGAAGGAGCCTGCGTAGTAAATCAAAGTGCCTTAAAGAGATCCTTAAAATAAATTTGTGGGATTAAGAGACTGAAAGTAACAGCAACCATATACTTCCTGGCTGACACGTTACAGGAGAAGGAGGGAGGACAGAGAGCAAGGAGGGCTTGTGTGAGAGGATTTTTGCTGCATTTTGCCAAACGCTGTCATTCCATGAGTTTCATGGAGTTATAATAATAATATCTGAGCTTCGTTTGTGGTTAAGGCGAAGGTTCATACAGGTACTATTACCGACTCTGCCTCACACTTCTGTATGACATCAAATCACTTACCTTTTTTCCCCATGCAGTGAAGGGCACCAAAGTCTGTTACGTAAGTAATGCTACAGAAGTGCCTTTGCATACTGTACAAACTTTAGTATGCACTTACAGCTAGCCCAGAAAGCCAAAGTTACTCAGATAGTATCAAGCAGAAAAAACTGATAAGCTGTTCACTTGGCTTACGAGAAGAAATCCAAAGCTGCTCTGATAGCTGCTTTTTTTTTTTAACCAGGAAAATGTTAGAAAATGGAAAGTGAGATCTCAAGGAAGATCTGATGCTTGGCTGAAGCATAGGACATGCTTCCAATATCTAGAAATGAGCTCAGGTTGGAACAGTGGCTGGGAAGATGTCTGTTAAACCATGGGTGAAATATAACACTGGGAGCTATTACAGAAAACAGTGAGATTTTTCATCATCTTAGAAAGTTGCCCATTATTTAAAGGATTTACATTTATTTATGTTTGCCATATAAGGTTTATCTAGTTTCTTTAAGCATATGTCATTGAAGATTGAATGGTATAGCTTTCCAATCCTTTTACTTTTTAAAGTTTACCACTGCATTTTCTGGTTCTTTAACTTACAGGCTGCTGTATTCAAACATATTTCCTAATTCTGTTTTCTTTGCACTCCATCCAGCAATTTGAAAGCTGATCTGTATGCAGTCTGTCAGCTTACTCATTGGATAAGCCAGTGAAATTCAGTGGCTTAAGCAGTGAAATTAAATATACTGACTTCTCTCTACCTATGTCTGAGCTGCACAGCAAAGTACAATGTATTATATACTGCAGTTTGCTTTTGCTTGTTCTTTTTTTTTTTTAAACAAACTTTTGACAAAATCTTTATTGGTTTTGTTTTGTTTTACACTCAACTAAACAATATATTTATACTCAAATAAACACAACAGTACTAAAGTTTTTAGACATTTTTAAAGCTGTTGATCTTTGCCCTTTCATATTAAATTTTCTATACTATTACTAGATACTATATTCTAATACAGAATGTCTGCAGAATATAAAATTAAAAGTAATAGTATTTGGTATATTTTGTAAATAACTATTGACAGTGTTTGCTTAACAGTTTGCTCAAGTATTTGCTCTTGAGGCAACCATAGTTTGGCAAGATTCCAAAGTCTAAGAAGCCTGGTAACTGTGTTCTGCTGGAAATTGGTAATACTTGTACAGACTCTTGCCTGGAAATTGGAAAGATTGTTCAGGTCATCCTGTTAGTTGAATGCAAAGGTGTTGGGACTGCTGGGAATAGTTACAATTTATTGAAAGAAATGGACTTTGACATATGTAGGGGAAAAAAATTGAGATCCAGATGAGAAAAAAAAAAGAGAAATTGCATACGGTTGTGGAACTGTAGAAGTTGCAGTTCATCAACTGTTTCTGATACAACATAAAAT
Organism: Anas platyrhynchos; assembly: GCF_047663525.1. Taxonomy (NCBI): domain Eukaryota; kingdom Metazoa; phylum Chordata; class Aves; order Anseriformes; family Anatidae; genus Anas; species Anas platyrhynchos. The sequence goes on along the minus strand of NC_092588.1, from coordinate 145,573,121 downwards.
GTTTAGTTTTTTTTCCTTAAGTTCTTTAAGGCAACTTTAGTAATGTTTGTGAAAGTAATAGCTTGCTCTCTTGAGGCTCTGCCATAAATAAATGCAAATCCTACTTTCTTTGCAGGGACAAAAATGTGTTTAAAAGGAGAGTGTTTCCAACTAAGATAAACTGTTGAAGTATTAAACCAGAACTTAAAACAGCTGTTCAATTATTAAAACTGAAATTGCTTTAATTGCTTCTCAGTAAAGAAGTTTTTCTTAGTGTTCAGACTAAACATTAGGAAAAACTCCTTTACCAAGATGGTAGGTATATGTTGGAACAGGCTTCCTAGAGAGGTGGTTGATGCGCTGTGCCTGTCCATGTTTAAGAGGAATTTGGATAACATTCTTAATGATAGTTTAACTTTGGGTCAGTTCTGAAGTAGTCTGACAGCTGGACAGTGATCTTTGTAGGCCCCTTCAGACTGGAACTATTCTATTCATAATATTGACTTACTAACAGTACTCATGTGTATCAGAGTTCTTTATAGTGTTTTGTAAAATAGACTGGATTTCTAGGTTAGTTAAACTGTAACTTTAAAAACTAACCTAATTCAGGCGGCTCTTTAGAATTTTCACCTAAAAATCCACTGAAATTGTTTGTATGCAAGCCCCTACCTGTGATTTTTTTAAGTAAACTGTTATCCTGGTAAATCCTTGCTGCTTATTCGTTTTTGGTTCCATTTCCGTTTTTTAAAAAGATTCTTTATTGCAGGAAGATGTAGAGGCAGAGTCTACATTTTCATTAAATATGAACTTCAGCAGTAAACGAACAAAATTTAAAATTACTACATCAATGCAGAAAGACACACCACAGGCAAGTATTCTTTGATGTTTGTAGATTGAACAGCTTATGAAGCTTATTTTTCTAAAATTGAATTGATGGTATTAGGTTAATAAAAGCAGATAAAAGGGTCTCTGTAAAGATTTACATCATTGTGAAAACATTGTTTAAGTTTACAGTTTAAGCACTGCAATTTTTTCTGTACTTAAAGTACAGGTAGAAAAAAAAATGGGTTGGGGAATAAGAAATAAAAATGAACAAGAACTATTCCTCTTGTACCAAACTGAATTGACATTCACCTTGTCTTATCTAGTGAGACTTTTTTTGTTAGTAGTGTTTATAAAAGTAATTTATTCTGGAAACAGCAGCGCCAATGAACTCTGTTTTCATATGGTTTTGCATCCTTTATCAACTATAATCAACTCAAATTTCGATAATCCAGGTTCCTTCTATATCTCCTAAGACATAGACATATATACAAGAGGTGTATGCGCTGATAAACTCAGTATCGTATAGTAAATTTTGCCCACTTTTCACCATAGCAAAATCTGATTTGGCTGGCTTCCTCCTATCTACCTGCTGACTTCCATGAAACCTTGTGTTCTTGATTTACAGAAGTGTTTTACATTGATCGTTATCTAGGTTTTTATATTAGTTTTAATACTTTTAATAAAGTACTTTTAATACTTTTAATAAAGTAAAAAGTTTAGATTCAAGGTACTTTTATGATGTGTTTATTGATCTTATTATATTTGAAGCTTTACCGTTCTTCCTATATCGCAGGAGATGGAACAGACCAGAAGCGCTGTAGATGAAGATAGAAAAATGTATCTTCAAGCTGCTATAGTCCGTATCATGAAAGCACGTAAAGTGTTGCGACATAATGCTCTTATTCAGGAGGTAAGAGAAAAATCCTCTTCTTAAGCATGATTTTGAGGAAAATCTTCAGGATAGCTGGATAAAACATCTGACCACAAAACTCCAATGTCAAAACTAATACTTCAGTGAAATTGATGAGAATTCCAATGGAATCTACTTTGAACCATAGCACCGGGGCACTTACCTGTGATCACTCAGACCTGTAAATATGTCTTAGCACTAAAGCATTAAGCGTTTCTGTGCTTGCTCTTTCCAGTTGGCTGGTTCTATGCCTGCAGATGTTGTGTCCTATGGGAATCGTTGCCAGAGCTGTAGGTTCAGTTGAAGACATTTGAGTATGGATATTCTAGATGTTACATTTCCACAGAAGTACCTAGCCAATTTGGAGCTCTAATTGTAAAGTTGGATTTTGTTCTAATTCATGGCTTACATTTTAAAAGTTGTCTGAATATGTAGACAAGCACCTCTTAATCTTTATTTTACTAGCAGTACAGTTGTCTAGTTTTTTAATATTCTAAAATAATGATCTGTGAACTGTCATGGACTGGCTTAGAAAAAGGAGCTGTTTCTTTCATTTTTCTTCTACTTTTCCATCTGTGATAGTTGCCTGCCTAATTGCATTTCCTATTCCAACCTAACCTTCACTCATACCAGCTAGTCCCTAGTTTTTCTCAACCTTCCAAGTCATTCTTGTGTCTCCCAAGCTTTGCTGGATAACTACCTCAGAGCAGATTGGTGGGAGAGGAAATAAAGATTCCTGCTTTTCTGGTCCATTTTGAATGTGGTGGAGAGGCATTCCATCATTTTGAGGTCTTCTGTATTCTTTATGTCCTGTGGTGATGGAGAAAACAGTTTACCATAGTTACCAATTATTTTTTATTATTTTCCTAAGCGAAATAAGCAGCTACAGAGAGCTTATAAGTCAGAGCTTTCATATTGACTGGTAACACGAGACATATGAAAGGTTTTGAATCTTTAAATAAATAGTGTTTGTACGCAAACTCTCTGAAAGCAAGCTTAATTTAAGAAATCTGATTTCGAACATGTAAAAGATGAGGAAGCATAGGCCTTGATTACTTCTCAAAATCTTCAGTTATTTGCTCTTCTATTACTTAAATTCATGCAATCATGATGAAATCCTCTAAGATTTCTATATTAAAACTAGAAAATGGTAGGCAAGCCCTGTTTTATCTTTGAAATTATTTTCCCCCATATTCGCAACTTTAAAAAGTTTTCAAAGTGTGCTTTAATTGAAACCCGTTTAAATGGTGGAAGAGAGAACAAACTTGAACAGCTTAGAAACAGAAAAACTACTTTTTCCTTTGTCCAGCTCAGGAGGCAGTATCTGACATGTTTATGCTGCATTTTGCTCGTGCAGTACTCTTGCAGAATAGTACAGTCTATTAACATCAGGAGATTTTTCAAGTTTTTCCAGAAAAGTGAGTATCTTGATAACTAGTCAGCTTAAAAAAACAGTACAGAATAAAGTTTGTGCTCCATTTATCTATCACCAGCCACATCAATGTGTAGTGTTTTTTTTACCCTATCTTTTAACTAAATTTATGACATATAAATTTACGAAAATCATGTCCTTATTCATTTAGTCTGTAGTTCCCAGTTTTTAATATTTAATGTTCTAATCCCCCCAGAATATAAGTAAAAACTGAAGGCTAGACTTCTAAATAATCCTTATCTATGTTGCAATGTACTGTGGAGACCTGATGTCATCTTAAATGAACAACTGTAGAACTTCAAGCAGTAACGTGAAGCAGTACAAAAATCCATTAGAGTTGATTTTTCGTGATTTTTAGCTGTTTGAATTTGTGCCAATCTTCATGCTTCCTCAGCTAAACTTTAACTAGGACATATGAGCTAGGTTCTTCAAAATCTGTTAGATATCTACGCTGCAGTCTAGGATACAGATGGACTCTTGGGTACTTCAGAAACTGTTGCCAGACTGCAGAGCAAATTGTGGGGAGACAGGTTTTGAGTATTTAGCGCTAAAAATGAAAACTTCATGGTAGGTGGAAATTTTACCTAGTTACATCTGCATTGAGATCAGTAACTTGTTTTGCTTTATATTAAATGAGTAAGCCCAGATTGCTAGGTGGTTTTAGGTTGAACATGCTCAGCTTTCTCAGTAGACTGACCTGTATTGCAAAAAAAAACAAACAACAAACCTACTAATACAAAATTCTGTCTTCAGATCTAACTGTCCTGAATAATACATGAAGTATTGGTTATGACAATGAGTCTGAGTGAGGCTGAAATTAGGTGAAATTTGAGCTGATCTAATAGCTTGTTAGCACCAAGTTTCATCTCATTTGAACTGCTGTGGAACTTACCAGACCGTTGGCTGCTAGCCCAACAAAACTATCTCTTCTGAGCTTTCTGTTTGTTCTGCTGGGTGATTTTTACCTGGTGAGTTCTGTTGGCTAACAGAGAGCTCCAGCTCCTCACTGGAGCTGGGACAATGCCAGCCATGAAAAGTTGTAAAGAAAACAGGAAATCCAGCTGAAATAAAAATCACTTTCTTTACAGAACAAACGTGAAACTACAGGCTAAATATATTCTAACACTTGAGTAGTTAGGTCTTTCGTTTCCCTCACTTCCCACTGCCAGGAAGTAGAAAGGAGAAAGTAATAGTAATTTTCTTTTCTACAAGTTGGCCACAAAACTTTAATGTGAAAAACTGTCCAAGTTACATATTCTGTTGCTACACGCCATTTCCTCGCTTATCTAGAAGAGAACGCACAGAACTCAAAACTATTAAGAGAGATCTGAAGTTTAGCCAGCAGCTGCTGTTTCTTCTGTAATGCACATATAGATTTGTTTTTATCATAAATATTTTTTTTATTGTATCTGTTAAAAAGTTCCAGCATAGCCGGATTGAACTTGCCAAATTGTAGGATCTTTAGTGACATAAATAAAGACTCATCCTAATAGTCTCAAATTGTATGGAAAAGGATGTCAGTGCTTCCATTCACACTGCTTCAGTTGTTCTGGTGTCTTTCAGGGCCAGGTGTGGGCTGGAATTTAGTAGACAAAACACAACAAATCTAGCTCACATCATAATAGGGTGGCAACTGAGACAGCAATGTTGTAGTGTAACTTCACAAAATAAATTTTTAAAAGTAAACCTTATTTTGTCTTACAAATTTGATTGCCTAGTGCAATACAGTCTCTGATGATAGGTTGCATTTTTAATGAATTTAAACTGTTAATAAAGAATGAATAAGCTCCTATTATAAGGTCCTAGTCCGACGTTAGGAGAATTTGCTATTTATCTGCATGCATGTCAGTTACTGTTTATAATGCTATAAAGAAAACACAGGATTCACAAAACTTTATTAAATGAAAATGTCTTCTCTATCTGTTCATAATAACAAAGGTGGTGATGCATGAGAGGAAAATTGTGTTCAGGTTTAGAAATAGTTCTGAGAAATCTGGTCAAGTGAAATTTAACCATTTATAATTGTATAAACTATTGTGAAAACTAAGATTAATGTATTTATTGCGTTGGCATTTATTGGCATTTATTTTCCAAGTAAGACTTGAAGGCAAGTCCACAAATTCATAAGCCTTTTGGGAGTCCACACATTAAATATTACAGAACAACACAAGTATATAAATGGAAGTAAAAGATACTTAACCTAGGAAGAGCCAGCATAGATACTGGAAAAGACACAGCTGGTTTTATAATGCTTTCACTTTGCTTAAACTCTACTAATAGTAAGTGAAGAAATGTTAGATCAATTTTAATTTGGATATTTATCCTCACTTGTACCAGAACAAATTAAGCAAGCAAGAGGACTGAAAAAATGTGGTTAATACGCAAACTGAACCAATGAGTTAAGCAGTCAGTTTAAGTCTCTTTACACTACTGTACAGAGATGCTTTGTTTATTGTTATAAATTAACTGTCCTGTATTTATTTAATCTTGTCTTTAAAAGAAATGTAAACTCTTGTTTGTTTTTTTTTTCCTTGAAGTGCTTAGTGAGTTTCCTGTTGCATTTATAACTGTTGTAAATGAAAATAACACATGGAACTTGTCTTTCTTTTGCAGGTGATTAGCCAATCAAGAGCTAGGTTTAACCCAAGTATCAGCATGATTAAGAAGTGTATTGAAGTTCTGATAGACAAACAGTACATAGAACGAAGCCAGGCCTCTGCAGACGAATACAGTTACGTAGCATGATGTTGCTATCCTGCAGGTATGATTGTGAGGAGATCATTGCTGTCACTGTTTGGTGTGTTCCTGTGGGAAGAGGCAGGCCTGTGCCTCCATAATTGGTCACTTGGCAGCCCCTGTTTTTCTGCTGTTTACAACATCACCAGTGCCATGTCATGAGCGTCAATGAAAATGCCTATAGATATTTCAAGCTCATGTCATTATGACATTTCTTAAAACTTTACTAAAAGAATGAGTGAAGTATTGCTGAAATGTGGAAATTTGGTTGGGTACCATGCTTTTTTTTTCCCCCCTTCCCTTTCACGTTTGCAGTTGATGTTTTTTAATGTATCTTAAGACAAAGTAAAAAAAAAAAAAAAAAAAAAAAACCTAAATATTGTAATATGACAGATAACCTAATAATTGTATCTACATTAAAATGTAAAAAAAAATAAAAAAAACGAACATGATACTGCTGCTTGTCAAATAAAAAAATAAAGTTATATGATGTGTCTCTAATTATTGTAAAAATGGATATAGCATTAATCTCTGTAAATAATACTGAGGCTGGTAAGATTGAAAATAATGTTGTGTTCAGGTTTTGAATAACCTCTGAAGTAGATTTGTTGTAAAGACTGTCATAAGACTTGTATATAAAACTGAGTACCAGGTATGATGTTATGTTTGATATGATTGCAAAAAAAAACAAAACACAAAAAAACCACCTCTGTTTAAGTGCATGTCTTGATTTCAGAGAATCACAGAACCATCTAGGTTGGAAGAGACCTCCAAGATCACTGAGTCCAACCTCTGACCTAACACTAAGTCCTCTACTAAACCATATCGCTGAGCTCTACATTTAAACATGTTTTAAAGACCTCCGGGGATGGTGACTCCACCACTTCCTTTGCAGCCCATTCCAGTGCCTAACAACCCTTTCGGTAAAGAAGTTCTTCATAATATCCAACCTAAACCTCCCCTGGCACAACTTAGCCCATTTCCCCTTGTCCTGTCACCAGGCACGTGGGAGAATAAACCAACCCCCACCTCACTACAGCCTCCTTTAAGGTACCTGTAGAGTGCGATACGGTTGCCCCTGAGCCTCCTTTTCTCCAGGCTGAACAAGCCCAGCTCCCTCAGCCACTCCTCGTAGGACTTGTTCTCCAGGCCCCTCACCAGCTTTGTCTCCCTTCTCTGGACTCGCTCGAGCACCTCGATGTCCTTCTTGTAGCGAGGGGCCCAAAACTGAACACAGTACTCGAGGTGCGGCCTCACCAGAGCCGAGTACAGGGGGATAATCACTTCCCTAGTGATTATCTGGCCACTCTGCTTCTTATACAAGCCAGGATGCTGTTGGCCTTCTTGGCCACCTGAGCACACTGCTGGCTCATATTCAGCTGACCAATACACCCAGGTCCTTCACTGCTAGGCAGCTCTCCAACCATTCATTTCCCAGCCTGTAGCTCTGCTTGGGGTTATTGCGCCCCGGGTGCAGGACCCAGCACTTGGCCTTGTTGAACTTCATGCAGTTGACCTCAGCCCATCGGTGCAGCCTATCCAGATCCTCCTGCAGAGCCTTCCTACCCTTGAGCAGATCGACACACGCACCTAACTTGGTGTCATCTGCAAACTTACTGAGGGTGCACTCGATGCCCCCATCCAGATCATTGATAAAGATATTAGAGAACTGGCCCCAGTACCGAGCCCTGGGGGACGCCACTAGTGACCGGCCTCCACCTGGACTTGAATCCATTCACCACGACTCTTTGGGCCTGGCTATCCAGCCAGTTTCTAACCCAATGAAGCGTGCGCCAGTCAAAGCCATGAGCAGCCAGTTTCTTGAGGAGAATGCTGTGGGAAATGGTGTCAAAAGCCTTACTGAAGTCAAGGTAGACCACATCCACAGCCTTTCCCTTTTCTGGAGACTAGACTAACTTCTTCCATTCTTAGTAAGGCCTACTCTGTCTTGTTAATCCCACTCTGTAGGAATATGTTACAAAAGAAAATCAACAGATGTTTGAGGGAATTTAAGTTGCATCATTCACAAAGAGTTAGGAATAGTTGCTGTAAATATTGAAGGTATAGTTCAGTGGCTTGTGAAACCACACTGTTACTGGGAAAGAATATACCAGACTGGTAACTGAAAAGTGTGTTCTTTCTGTAATGTATTGGGTAGAAACACTACATGGGTAGATGCCCATACTTGTTTCCACATAAGCCCGTAATGCATTTTTCTTGTTTTCCCTCCGAACTCTTATGGTTTTACTTATCTTATGTTTTCCCCTGACTCAATCAGGTTTCTGGTTTGAGTGGGACAAGGAGTCTGTGGGCTATTTCGTGTCCTTTGTTGTTCATCAGGGATGGCATGGTGACTGCTCACTATCAGACAAGGAAGGTGTAATTTTTAAAAGTGTTAACTCTACCAATGCAAATAATTAAAGTTTAAGATCATTAAGAGCGTGAACATACTGAATGCTTGCTGCAGAAACAAGCTTCCTCATGGCTATGCCTTCTGTTAGTCATTGATGAGATATATATTAACTTAAAATGTTCTATTTTTGCTGATTTTTATTTGGGTGTATATTAATATATGTATTATTTGTGATTTATTTTTTTTTTTAGTCCTTTTGATATTTCATCATCTTCTAAAAGTCCGCAGAACAAGAATTAATTTCAAAGGGAAAAAACCTTAGGAGGAAGCTTTTTTTTTGTTTTCTTTCTTTTTCTAGTTCTTCACTGTATGAATGGCTTGGCTTCTCTCTGCCTCTCAGATTGTTCCTGTTTCTTTTTTCTTAAGTAGCCTCACATTCATATGTCCTCTGGAGAGTATATAGTAAACATCCTGTGGCTAACTAGGGAATGCATCATGACATGGTAAGTTTTTCTTATGCGGATTTTGCTGAAGGCAAATAAAGGGCAGTAAACAATGAATGGCACTAAACACTTCTTCCATATTCATGGCACTTAGATATAGATTTTTGAAATTGGATTTGCCTTAAAGAACTTTTTTTTGATCTTTGTAGTACAGTAGGTCACTATCCAAAGTGGTAGTTCAGAGTTGTATATGGGTGTTGAAAGACAGCAGACATGCTTATCATGTCTTTAAGTGTAGCAAACAGGAGACACGTTAGCATAGATTTTCACAACAGCAACTTTTAATTTATTTCAGTGTGAAAAAACCTGTCCCTTATAAAAAGTAACTCATTATTACTTATGGGAAAAAAAAAAAAAAAAAAAAGAATAGATGAAATATTCTATGACACAATAGAAAAAAATCAAAAAATATTGCTTGAACACTGAATCATCAGATCCCTTCTCCGAAAAACAAACAATGGCACCAAAGCTTCTGAAAGCAAATGTATTTTATCTTGTAATTTGTGATCTGAGTTGACAGATTTTAAGCTTGTTTCTTTATTAAAGGTTTAATAAAAACTGTATTTAAATTGAATTGCAGTACCAAAATTGTAAGACTTGTGTTTGAAAAAGCTCTACCAAACTTATTTTCAAAATCAGTTCATAAACAAAACAGCCGCTTCACTGCTCCAGCCCAAACGTGTAAGGTTTTAGCGTTACCTTATCTCTGAATTTTTGCATACCTAAAACATCAAAAGTATTATTTTGTTTTTTAGATAAGCATGCTGCTGAGTTGAAACTTGTTTAGTGAGTTAAAAACATTCATATATTTCAGCACAATTGGCATCCCCAGACAATGTCTTTCATAATTATACACAAACTCAGTCTTTTCAGTGCCTCTTGGGAAACACAGCCATAGCTGGGAAACGTGTTGAATTCGACTGTATAACTCACACCTTCCCCTTAAGGAAAGAAGTAGTGAAAAGCCTCAGCCTTCTGTGGTTGGGTTAGGTCACTGAAGTCATCGTTGGCACACAGTGATGCAGCATATCGTGTAGGGCTGCGGCCTGGCAGCTAAATACGTCTGGAAAGGGTAATTTCATGGGTAATGGGTATTAAGACAAGGGCGAGTTATAAGAACAGAAGATGCCTAAAAATGCCATGAATTTTTAACTGACATAGGTGTGGAATTTTTCGTATTTGTTATACGCCTGTTAACATGTATGACCTGCCAGTTCATTGGGATCCACATAGCTGAGTCTGGAAGCATGATACGTTGATATATCTCATGTATTTCTGAGATCAAAATGTGTTTTGCCTATAGTACTGGGCATTATTGATAATTCTTATGCGAACTGAAAATATACTTCTATGAGGTTTAAATTTGTCTCTAGATCGATTGGCTTATTCTAGGAAAGAAAAGTGTGTGCCGATATTTCATTGTGTTCATATATACAGTGCTGCTGGAGCGTGAAAGGTACTTAGATGGGCATAACAGGAGAAACAGTTTTCAAACCTGATAGTTTTCTTTACTGAACATATACTTTGTAAGAAGTCATTTACTGAGTACATTGCTTTTCCAAATTAGGAGCAGAGCAGAGATCAGTCAAAGGAGAAATGCAATTTATAAACTGATATTTCGCAGCTATGCTTCAAAATCCATTTCTTACCCTTAAGAGCAATCCTTACAGCATGGTATTGGTTCATGAGTATCCTGAGGCAAATATGTTAGGACTGTCCGTGCTTTGCAAATGTGATAATTACCTACAGTCAATTAATCTATGGTATAACAACTTATGAAAACACATTCTCCTGAAGCAATTGTCTTTGAACTGAGTATTTGGTTTTATAATTTGGTCTTATAATTAACAAATTGGAAGTTATCCTGCACTTTCAAGCTGATAACAAAACAGAGAGTTTGTATGTTGCTAGGCAAAAGAAGAGGAAGCATCAAAACATTGTTTGGGTATAATAATTTTAAAACAGTGCAAGACTTTGCTAAACACAAGTATGTGTTTATGGTTTTAAAGAGGTGAAGAAATATGACGATAGAAGTCAGCAGGCGCATGTAACATAGAGGTGCATTTCTTGCTGTCTGCTTCATGGAACTCACACTTGCATCAACAGGAAGAAAACAACAGCCAGCTAAAGGAAAGAGGTAGATGAGGAGGCTGTCCAGTTGGACTTGCTTTTAGAAGTACTGAAATTCTATTTTTGTTATATATCTTTGAATGCTTTAAACATGTATATGTGATTAACAAGATTATTACTTAGTCCAGTAGTGAGGATGACTTATTGCACATTTGAGGAAGAAGTCTGTTAGGATATTCGAAGAAGCAGTGCATTTGACATAACCATGTGCTGGTGCTGCTCTTAGCAACTGTAACAGGAGCACGCAGGACAAGACTTGAAAGCTCCTTTGGTCTACCCAGTAAGTCCAGTCTTGTACATGCACCAGAGAAGTGAAGGACTCTTCTAAGCCTGAGCAGTACTAAGAAGCAAGTCAAGAGTTACTGATAGTCACTTCTAAAACAGTTCTAGATCTCCAGGAAATTATTTTCACCATTCATTCCTACCCCTTCTGTGTGACCCTTTTGACTGGAAGCTCAAAAGCTATCAAGGCTCTGAAAGCTGTCAAAGATGAGTTAAGCAAAATATGGTAATAAGTTGAGCAACAGGGTTGTGTGTGCATTATTATTACTATTATCAAGGAAAAACTTTACACTTTAACCACCAGTGAAGTAGAATCTAATGAATTTGCCGTATATAAACCCTTTCATGGCCTAGCCAGAAATACCTTCTGGTATTTTACATTCAGGAGGGCTATACTTATCTCTGTGCCCTTCCTTCCACTCCTCCATTGAGATAAATAAAATAATACACTGGTGTTTCCATAAATATTTCTCCCCCTTATCTTCTCTGTTGTATTGTTATGTAGCAGGAGCAGAAAATTGTGTGTTTTGAGACTACAGAAAGTAAAGTAAGATGGATGAAAGGCTGCCTAATGTCTGCATAGCCAAGGGATCAATTCCTTCAGTCTGACTCTTATCCAACCACACTTTTGATGTATTGGTGTTTACAGGAGCAATGGATACATAAGGAGACTTGGACATGTTTTCATCTGAAAGAGACCTTGTTCTTAGCCCAATCATTGAACAGGTAAACACTGTAATTATAACCTTTAGGTGGAAGCTGGTTGTTCTGATGTGTGTTAAACTAATTTTTTCAGCAGCTGTGAACAGTGGCACTGTGTTCACCAACAATTATTGAAGAGGAGTGATCTGAGGACTGTTTTGAAGTGTGGCAGATTGCTGTTGCCTGTCTTCCAGTGTTGGTTATATCATCTATAACTTCCTAAGTATGTAGGATAAGAACTCTCAGGTAGTTTTCACATTATGTTTCAGTTTCAGTTGAGTTCATCTGTTTTCCTTTCTTCTTTCCATCCACGAACCTCACCTGTAGCCTCATCTCAAAGCTTCCAGGTGAGGTTCTCTCTCTCCTTCCCCAGGTGGGTGTCTGCTGCCACATGTTTTAGTGTACTGGTAATGATGTACGTAAGCCTTGCTGTAGCCACAAATTGAAGGGAATAGATGTACACCCACAAAGCATGTGCTGCTTAAAATCTGAGTCATAGCTGTGAATCAGAAACGTGCCCATTGCAGCTGCTGAAAGAGATTTAGAAAGTGTATTATTCCCGTTGAGAACAACGGTAGTCTTAACCTTCCATCTTCATAAAAGCAGACTGTAGCCTTAAAAAATCTCTACCATTAAGAAGACCCCACAAATCCATCCACTTTTGAATAAAGTAATTGAGAAATTACACAAGCTGCTCATCAGCCCGCTTTCCTCAAGACCTTGCTTGTTTTGGATGTCCTCCCTCTTTCAGAGCACTAGGTACTTAATTTAAGAGGTCCGTATTTTAAAATACACATTCGTAGTTTGACAGATAGGATGGAGGAGGAGCAGGGCACGTGTCCCTGAGCGAGACTGGTGTTTACTGAAGTGGGCAGGGGCAAGTGGGGACATGAATTCCGGCCCCAAATGACAGAGTCTGGCAGTCAGGGCAAAGAAGTGTGGGCTTTTGCATGTGGACTGACAGACCCTCTTTATTCTTTCCCACACCCAGGCACAACCTTTGAAATGCAGACTTGACAGGCAGAGCTGGAATATCTACTTCCCTTCCTGGGGCAGCTCCTGCGAGCGCGAGGCCTGCCTGCCCCAACAGGCCCGGCCCTGCTGGCTGGCTCTGAGGGGCACGGCGCACCTCAGAGCCGGGCGCTGCTCGGGCAGTGTGCCCGGCTGCTACGGGCTCGCAGGTGGCAAAGGAGGCGTCACCCGTGTGGGCTTAATTCTGAGATAGGGACAGAGGCCATAAACTGCCTATAAAAACTCCAAGAAGCGGAGAAATGCTCTATGACTACATAGCCCCTAGCGGCATCTACCACATGTTCCTGCACGGCGTCACGGTGCGGCTCCGTTGCACAAGTTTGAGCAGATCAAACTTATTTTATTCGTCTCACACTTCATTAGCAGTTTCCATTGGATAAAGTTTTTCGTAGTTTACCTTTGATGTATCAGAGGAAGCAACAGGTTGTGTGGGTCACCTGCACTGACAAAGATGAAAATAGGGCTGGTAGAACAGCAGCTTCATGCACGGGTTTGCTTTTGCCCTTTTTGATCGGTTCATAAATCCTGTTGTAAAATAAAATGCAGACTTTGGAAAAGTTTGTCTTCGCAACGTTTATTTTGGAGGGTTTTTTATGCGATGTATAATTCAGATTTCCTGCTGACAGAACCTCTGGGTTTTTATCTTCCAGAATTTCCTTCCACATTGTCTAACCCGGGTGTTGTGCTGGTCCACGTCTGTAACGCTGGGCTTGGCAGAGCTCCAGATGTGGCAAAACTGTTCCTCTGCAGGGCCTGCTGCTGCTGTGGTGGGCACCTTCTCACTGCGTGGAGCTCTTCTCTCTTGCTGTACCCTCTTAGATTTTGCTGCCTCACTAAGGTGTTTTGTACATGGCATTTACGCATAGTGCCTTACATTTATTATTTTTTTTTTAATCTATATGTCAGTTTTCTACTCCTCTGTTTTTGTAGCAAGCAGTTTGGCCTAGCATTCCTCACAGGGTGATTTTGTTACTGTCATACTCTATGCAATACTAAAACAGGATTTATTCATGTGTTCATCACTGGTAATTTCTGATAGACCACTGCTTTGTACATTGATTATGAAACTGAAAAATCACTTTAGATCCTGCCCGTGCAGGCCAGTGTTGGTTTTACTCCTACAGAGCATTGCAGGCCATCAATTAGTCCTCCACGTGCTACAGTGATATAGTGAAGTAACTCCTTGTTGGGAATGCCATCTTTGGGGTTGTTTTGTTCATTTTTGTGTCTCTAAAATGTTCTTTGATAAAATGCTTGTGAAAACCTGCACTAAGCTACATACTGGGTGGAGTGCAGGCAAGACAAAGGCAAGCTGAACTGATGTCTGTACTGATGGAGGAAGCAACAGCTGTTACGTTCAATAACAACTGCACTAAAATCACCGATTGTGAGAGAAGCTACAGCATCGAAGGGAGGCATCTTTCTGTTGCCTTGCTTTCACATAATGGGATCATTAACTTCTTCATTCAACAGACTCTTTGGCTGATTGGGAAAATTGGGGGAAGAAGGCAGAAAGTTGTCAAGCCTGCTTGGGGCAGTTTCCATCAGCAGGCTGTTCTCATCTTTCCCAAATCCGCAGGTAAAATGTAATTTGCCTGCTAGCTCTGCAGCAGCATTACTCTGGATTAGAGTGTGGAAACTTGGGTGCTTTCCTCAAACTGTGTTCTTACAGGGGAATCTCTGCTTTCGTGAGAACGTTTCAAGCCCTGGAGACTGTGGAGAGAGCAGTGTGAAAACACATTCCATTGAAAAGGTCAAATATTGGGAGGCAAGTGCAAAGAAACTAAAACGCAGTGCTTCCCTCTGTTAACAGGGAGGTGGCTTGGGTGCACGCTGGCGGTGCTGCAGCAGGAGCTCTGCTGCAGCCCTGTGCCAGCAGAGGTTGCTGTGTCAGAGGGGCTGGGTGCAGGGAGCCAGCAGCATCGCTGCCCTCAGTACAGCCTCTGCTTGCTCCTGGCTGCTCCTGAGCCCCCTTCCACAGCAGCAGGCATTGGGAGTATGCTGGAGGAGAGGGCATGCGCTCTACTGTGGAGTCAGTATTTGGGGGATATTTGGCAAGTCTGTGCAGTCCAGCAAGGAGAATGGGAGAGCTTAGAGGGTGTGGGAAATTAGGATACAGGGAGAAATAAATTTGTGCAGAGATGCTTGGGAGCTGGGAAGAGAGTGCCACTGCCATCTCATGGTTTTGTGGGTGGAGATGTGGATTGAAAATTGAGACCCTACTGGGATGTATTTCTGCTGAGACAGGAAGCTGCAACCATTTAGCAAATTCGGGGAAGATGCTTTGCATCCCAATCAAATGCCTTCTCCAAGCAAGGATACCACAGGCTGCAGAATACCTCACTTTTCTGCTGCAGTGCTGGGTGGAAACGAGCATCATTCTCGTATGATGAGGAGGCTTGGGGAGCACGGAGGCTTATGAAAGAAATTGATCCTTCCCTTGCAAAGGCAAAGAGGTACAAAACCTGGGAAGCAAGATGCGTGTCTCGGGTTTAACTGGCAAGGATTTGGTAGCAGAGGGCTGCAGGGGTGGCCTCTGTGAACAGAGCCCAGCAGCTGCCCCATGTCAGATCAGAGCCAGCTCCAGCCAGCTCCAAAAGGGACCCGCTGCTGGCCAGAGCTGAGCCGTGAGTGATGCTGCTTGGGCCTCTGGGAGAGCAGGTTGAAGAAAGCAAGAAAAAAGAGAGCAAGGAGTGAGAGCCAGCCCCACAGGTCCCAAGGTCAGTGCAGCAGGAGGGCAGGAGGTGCTCCAGGCACTCAGCAGCAGTTCCCCTGAGGCCTGTGGAGAGGCCCCTGGTGGAGCAGGCTGTCCCCCTGCAGCCCATGGGTCCCACATGGAGCAGATCTCCACGATGCAGCCCGTGGAGGAGCCCCCAGTGGAGCAGGTGGCTGTGGCCTGGAGGAGGCTGCGGCCCATGGAGAGCCCCCACAGGAGCAGGCCCCGGGTGGGAGCTGCAGCCTGTGGAGAGGAGCCCACGCAGGAGCAGAGGGTCTGGGGGGAGCTGCCACCCGTGGTAGCTGGAGCAGTTTGCTCCTGGGGGATGGACCCCGTGGTACGGAGCTGTGTGGGAGCAGTTCCTGAAGAGCTGCTGCTTGTGAGCAGCCCCCACAGGCTCAGTTTGGGAAGGATGGCATCCCGTGGGAGGGACCCCATGGGGAGCAGGGGCAGAGAGGTACCAAGAAGGAGCAGCAGGGGACGAGGCGTTAGGGAGTGACCACAGCCCCATTCCCCATTTCTTGTGGTGCTCAGGGGTAGGAGAGTGAAGCAGGTAGAGGGTGAAACCATCACAGTGTGAAGCTATTCATGGCCAAATCACTGTTAAAGAATCACAGACTAGCTGAGGCTGGCAGGGAGCTCTGGGCCCAGCAGACCCTGCTCACACAAGACCACCCAGAGCAGGGAACCCAGGGCCATGGCCAGGCGGCTTCTGAAAATCCCCAAGGAGGAGACTCCACTGCCTCTCTGGGCAGCCTGTGTCAGCGCTCTGTCACCCCCACAGCACAGAAGGGCTTCTGGTGTTCAGATGGAGCCTCCTGTGGGCCACTTTGTGTCCATCGCGTCTTGTCCTGGCTCTGAGCACCACAAAAACGAGCCTGGCTCCATCCTGTTTGCAGCCTCCCTTCGGGTATTTATAGACATTGACAAGATCCCCCAGAGCCCTCTCTTCTCCAGGCTGAGCAGTCCCAGCTCCCTCAGCCTCTCCTCACAAGAGAGGTGCTCCAGTCCCTTCAGCATTGCAGTGGCCCTCTGTTGGACTCCTTCCATGTCTCTCTTGTACTGGGGGGGGGGGGGGGAAGGAGAGGGGGAAAGGACAGAACTGGAAACAGTACTCCAGATGTGGCCTCACCAATACTGAATAAAGGGGAAGGATCACCCCTTCATGGTAGAAGGGCTCTAGAAGTGTGGACAAAAACAGTTTGGGGATGCAGCAGTGTATGAAATAAAGAAATATACAGACAGAGCTGACAGTACAGAAATACTGGTGGTGTTTTTGTGTGTGGTACATCAGTTTTGTCTAGAGCAGGAAAAAAAACCCTACAAGCTGGGCAGTTAGTAAGCTTATACAGGCAACAAACGAGACACTCGGTGTCTGATTCCACACACACAGCTTGCTGATATCCTCCCTAAGTTCCTCAGCCCCAAACCTCTTTCCTTTGATTTTGTGTGGAGTATGTGATGCTATGGGTTTTTGGAGCCTTGTTGAAAATAAAGGGCTCCTTAGCTAGGGGTGATGCATGGGAGTGGAATTTGAGATCTGAACTTGATTTTGGGAACAAGCTGGTAATAGTGAAACCAATGAGAGATCCAGGTGCAGGTATCAAGTTTTCTTTCCAAATTTCTTGAAATGGGTCAGCAGTGCTGTGTGTGAATCCCCTGTGTGTATTGAGAGGAGTGGGCTGGAGAAAATGGGAGAAGCCCTGAAGCAGTGGAGCAGACCGGGAATGGAGCCAGGGACCTGCACCTGTGGTCCCATTCGAAACGAGCTGCAGTGAATCACTGTGGGGGGAGGAAGATGTGACAGCAGAAAATGGATGTAATAAATCCTGTCATTAGGAGGCTGGTACTGCACTGCTTAATGCTTCCTGATTGTTTTGAAGTTCCTGTCTGAATGTTGTTTGCTATTTTGTAATGTCTTTATGGTTTGGATGTTGCTTGTTTGTTTTCCAATTTTGTAGCAGAAGAAACTCTTAAAGAAAGCAAACTATAGATGTTGCCTTCCCATAATGAATTTGAAATATTTAAGTTTTCTGATTATCAGTTGTCCTAAAGACTTTAACCAGTTGTGTTACAGAATATCATTTTTTATAGAACTACCTGCATTTTCAGCACACTGGAGCTGAAACAGCTTTCAGCATTTTGTACGTCAGCATGGTATAAAGATACCAATATCAAAATCAGCTTGGCAATGAGGTTTCTGCTTGTGATCAGGAGTGAGGGAACTGAGTGGAATTAGGCAATGTGCACCTTTGGTGGCAGTGAGACTTTTGTGAGTTAAGCTGGGGCCTCGTTATTTATATTTATAGTTACAAGTTTTGAAATTAACTAAATATAAAATACATTTAGTCGAGATGCTTTTTTTTTTTTTTTTTTTTTCAAATTTAATAAAACAAACCCCCTATCTACTGCTGTTTCCTCAGAACATTCAAGAGCATCATCCAACTACAGTAAAGTTCAGATATTGCTGAGAAGTTCTGGAGATGCCTGTGGTCAGGTAATGAGGCTTTTTATAGGGAACAGTGATTACGTCAGAACAACTACTAGTTGCAGCTTTTAATTGTGAATAGACCTTATTTTTAAATTTTTCATTTTTAATTGGATTTTTGAGTACATCACTATTATTGTGGATAAATGAGATGCAATACCTGGAGTCCATTTTGTCCACTGAGTGAGGTTAAGAACATATACATTCACTCACCTTCCCTGAAAAACAGTTTTAAAAAAGATGGATGCTAAGTACAGTAAAATGCCTGCAACATGATGCTGTAAGCTGAGCAGGAAATATTTTATACCCCACCTGTGGAAGCACGTCTGCTGTGCTGAGAGGAGTTTAAGAGTTCAGAAGGGGAACCATAAGGGATCCTCGTTTGGTGGTTGCTCACACAGGGGTAGAGAAGCCTGGGTGCACACTTCGGCTCCCAGGTGACTGGTTTTGTCCCACTTTCGACAACCATTGAAGAAATCCAGGAATCCATTGTGGAACAAAGCTGTCACAGCAAGGTGGATCTGAAGTGGGTGGATCGCAACACTGTGGATTTTAAGAAACATGGAGAGATGTGGGAGCAGAAGCCAAGGCTTGCCCCAGGTAGCTGAGCAATGAGGGCGAGCTCTGGGTCTGTCCAGGTGGAGCCCTGGCTTCTTCCATGCTCAGCAGCATGGCCTCACTAATAGCAGCAGGGAGGAGCAAATTAACCTGTGCTTGGTGACTGGTGTGCCCCAGGCCAGGAGGCTGATTTGCATTACCTGGGGCTCAGTGTAGGGAACCGAGCCTGGATCTTCTGTTTCCTGGCCATATGCACTAGCCACCAGGCTATCAAATACAAGGGGTAGGTGAGAAGGCTGCTCTATTTCAGCCCCCTAGGGGGGCTGTGAAACTTCAGGATGACTTGGGTTTGTCACCCTTGGATTTAGCCTGATAATATGGCACTGTATTTTAATTTTGAATACATCCTGACCTAATAAAACCAATCCCCCATCTCTATGAGAAGCAGAGATATTATTTATTTTCCTGATAACATACAACAAAGGTCTTGAAGAATTTTTTGCAGGCAACCCCACTGGTGGATTAGTGCCCTAATTCAATCGGAGTTTGCAAAATACCAACCCTAGGCAGAGATAAACTACAAAGTGGAGGAGATTTTGACAATGCTAAATATAGTGAAAGCACCAGGGGAAAAAATATCTGCAATCCTCTTATATGATTATTAAAACAAAAGCACACACATGAAACCAGGGACATCTTAGAATGGGTGGCAGAGGGAGCTGGTAAGAGAACAGCCTGTTCCAGCTGGATGCTTTGGTATTAGTGCAGTGCTGTAACGTAGTAAATATTTCAGTACTCCCTGTAGGTCTCTGGGCAAGCTGGTAATGAGCACATTGGCCGTTTTCTCCTTCCCACAGCTACCTGGCACGTCCTTTCACCGTCCCTTTCTATTTGCACATTCTGTTCTCTTGCCCTTCAGATTTTTGACAAGCTTCTTGCTCATCCCTACTTCCACAACCCTCATCCACTGCCTTTCTCAAATATGCTTTTTCATCTACAACTGCACCCATGTCTGTGCTGTGGGTTTTCTTGAAGTCACATAGCCCCTTGTGCGCCCTGCTTGTTCACACAGGTCCTTTTGCACAGCATCCATGAGCAGAGCACATCGATTGTGGTACCTGCATCTGCACCAGAGCATCCCTGTGCTAGTGCCAACGCAAACATTTAGAAACAGATTAAAAAGCTCTAAGGAGTGTAACCTCACCTTCTGGCTTCTTTCTTTAGCACTTAATCAATAGCACCTGCATCCCTTCTCCGTGGAAAGAAAAAAAAAAAAAAAAGCATTAATAACAGGAGGTCCCAGCAGGAGACTAGATTGCTGCAGTGATATGAAGCTGTGTGAGAAGCCGTGGTGGGACAGCACAGTTTGCACTTCAGGCTGTTCCAATTAAAGTTAATGTCCTTTCCACTGCCATGCGTGAAACCTTACAGGTGAGGAATGATTTTAATTATGAGTAAATTGCATCTTGTTCATGGGGCTGAGGTCAGTGATTATACTCAGAAGACATAATGAAATAAACATGCGTAAAATTGCATGAGAAAATTAAAACCTCTGGGAGAGGAGCTAGAGGGAAAACAGAACGAAGCTGAATGGTGGAACAAATAACATCAGATTTACAAAAAC
The DNA here is from genome assembly GCF_047663525.1 of Anas platyrhynchos. Classification (NCBI taxonomy): domain Eukaryota; kingdom Metazoa; phylum Chordata; class Aves; order Anseriformes; family Anatidae; genus Anas; species Anas platyrhynchos. The sequence goes on along the minus strand of NC_092588.1, from coordinate 145,552,851 downwards.
AGTGGGAAAAAATTATGTTATCTCTTGCTGAGGCTGCAGACAGCGTGGTGGTACCTGAACTCCTCCTGCGTGTGAGTACCAGTAGTGTTATGTCAGCACAAGCTGCAGTGCTTCCCCTGGGGCTGGCTGTCGCTGGTGTTTCCTCCCTTGTTGCAGCCTAGCCTGCAGTGCTCTTGCATCTCCCAGTGCACAGCGTGGCTCTGCTCTGACGATGCCAGCCCTCATTAAGTACAGGACTGGCACCTCGGCCCAGCGGTGTGGCAGGAGGGCTGCAGAATCGCAGGTGAGCTCTCAGAGCATGCGCTGGTTTCAAGGGATGTGCTTGGGTTTAAAAACAGTTAATGTGCTGGGGGAGAACATCCACAGGGCTCCTAGGAGCTTTGCTCTTTGTCCTTTACAGAAATTAAACATGAGATTTTTTAATGCTTTAAATACAATTACACTTGCTTGCATCTCACAAGTGATCTACATTACAGTTGCAGTTGTTTTCAAACACTAAATTATTTTCGAAGTCCCTACTGAAAGCAAGGGCCTTCTGATTTAATGTCTTAGGTTTTGTTCCAGTGAGTAGGCAGTTTGTAATCATAAGCAGTTTTGCATTTAATAACAAACTTTGAAACGTATGTGTATGGGAATCGTTGCAGTTTTTATTTGTTGAATTAATATGCCCTTTTATCCCGATAGCATACACAGCCTTTTTTGATGTTATGAGTCGTCTAACTTCAGAAGTCCATAGCACAGGTGTTTATACCTGAGCTTCTCATCTGCTCTTGTGTAGTCAATAGCAAAATGTAGGTGCTTTGTGGTGTCCTCAGAGCTGGTTTTGCTCCTTGCAGAGAGCAAGGCTCCACAATAGCTATTGCCTGTATCAACTAGATGCCCACCAACTGCGAGGGCGGCTAGGTTATGTGTAGGCAGCTACATTTACGTAGGTGAGCCCTGTGCTAGGAGCTGGGCCATAGGGGGAACCAAGGCTAGGCCCAAAATTTGTCAGGAAAAAATCTGGAAATGTCTCCATCCTGAACTCAGGAATGCTCAGGGTGTGAACAGGGAATGGGAGCTGCTGTGGGAAATCAATTCTTCAGTAAGAAGGGTGTGCTTATTGAGACTGACTTTGGCAATAGAGGTCACAGCGGTGGGTGGTGTGGGAACGATGGGTAAGGATTATTGCTCGCTGTCTCTTCTGATACAAGGACTATGGGATACTGGGGGTCAGGCTAAAAATGATGATGATAATAAAGTGGATTTGCATAGAATGGGTAATTGAGTTGTTAAACTCCTCACGTAAAGGATGTTGTGACTGCTAAAAGTGTGTGTTGCTCAGAAGGAGACTGGACAAGTTCATGGAAATCTGTCAAGGGCTGCAAATACCGAGGAGCCCAAGAAGTCCCAGAGAACAGAGATTAGTGGCAGCAGTACAGCATGTTCTTGTACTGTTCGCATGCTCTGATCTGGGCTGAATCTTAAGGAGACAAGATACTGGGTTAGATGCACCTCAGCACTGACGTTTTACAACCCTTGTGAATGATCTTTCACGTGTAGAAAGCTACTTAATCTTCCTTAATTTGGTTGCATTTATTCCAGAGCAACTATGCATGTTTGCAGTAGTATAGAAACATCTTTTCTTTTCCTGTCATGTTGTAATTGTTTGTTTTGTTGGCCTTACTCATATTTGTTTTTAAAATGAGATATTTATCTCAGGGGAACAAAACGAATGGGGGGGGATGGGGGGAGGGAAGAGGGAAGATTTATGCCAAAGCACTCCTAAAGTGCAAAAACAGATCTCCCAGAAGATGTAGATTTAACTTGCTGAGATCAGACTTTCATCTTGTCTTCCAGAATAACCTACAAAGAGTTGTTTCTGCTTCTTTTTAAATTATTTAAAATGATCTCAGAAGACTTTTGACATTTAATAATTATGAGCTTGTCCTAAAAGCTGATGAGCAGCAACTCCAGGAGTGTGCTGGCATTGCTTACCCTGCCATGAATTAATGGTGCAAAACATGCCAGGCCTCTCTTGTGGGAAGCGCAAAGAATTACAATGGGCATAATAAATACTGGAGACTTTTGATTTTTACTAACTGTTCTTCCTTTAAATGATCTTCCCAGACTTCTTCCATTGTCTTAATGTTCCTCAATTTTCTGAGGGTACTTTTTTTTTTTTTTAACCCTCGGGTGATGTGCAAGGTGACATTAATCACGAAGGAGTGCAGATAGCTACACAACGGAAAGTACACAAATCTTCTTTGCTTTCATGATTAGCAGCTCTAGATAGAGGGGCTGATGCAAATCTACCACGGGTATAGGATCTAATTAGGAAAGTCGTTACCTTGAGGCACTTCTGGTTTTTCTAATCCCCATCCAAAGGGAAGTTCACTTGCACATTGCACTTCACTTTTATCTGCTCTGAGGAAAGGAACTGTACTTATCTCTCCCTTTTGTGTTTGCCTGGGTTGATGATCATGAGGCAGGTGAAAGTGAGCCTGATGCCCAGCTGTGACCGGTTGTGTATCTGGAAAAAGTGAGGTGTGCTCTGACAGCCTGCAGCTTGCAGGGCTGCTGCCACCTCTGGTGAGGAACGCAGCATGGTGGAGCCTGCAGTGGGTTCGTGGCAGGTGAGGGCTGACAGCATGTTGCCTGACCTGAAGGAAGAGTCCATCAAATTGGTGTCATTCATCAGTTTTTGCTATGGGAAGAGCTGAGTGGAAGATCTGGCTTCAATATTTCTGAGTGTGCTGTGTAATTGTCGTTATGCAGTCACAGTTGTATAATTCTGGGCTGTTACCTCAAAAACAAACTGTTTCTGAATGTCCAGAATTCTGCCTGTATCACAGAGATGGTGAGTCCTCACAGAAAGCACTGCAGTCCCTGAGATGTGTATTTTGGACATGCAAATACTCTGCAAACTGCAAAATTCACTGACAAGCGAGATGCTCAGAATTTCCTCTCAAGCATGTGGAAATGAGTGTGCTCACAGCAGTTCTGGTTTTGCCTTCATCTGCTTCAGACACTCTTATCCCATTTCCTAGTAAGTATCAGCTCAGAATTAATGAAAAGCACATGCATGCTGTAGTAAATTTGTTTTTAAAAGCTGTATGAAATGGCTGCCATTCTGCCTGGTGCAAAGACTGTTGTGCAATGTGAGGAAGGTTTGGGGCTCGGCTGTGAGGACCCATGGAGTGAGTCAACAAGCACTGGGTGCAGCAGGAGGCCTGGGGCAGGAGAGCCCTGTGGCTGTGCGGTCTCACTTCTGCCTCTTCTGTCTCTTCCTGATGCTGCTGTCACATCTACAGAAAGTAAATCAGGCAGGGATTTGGAAAAGGCTTCCCTGTGAGCAGGCATGTGTGAAGGGCTTTGCCCAGGGAAGCTTTTAGGGATCTTAAATACCTCTGTAATATAAATGATGGCACTTGTATCACAGCGATGGTAACACGTTGCTTTTAGCAGCAAGGGGAGCTGTACAAATCCTTAGGCAAAGTAAGCGTGGCCCAGACCTGAAATAAAAACAACAGACAAAGCCAACCCAAACAAACTTTTTTATGAGTAAAGCTGTGCTCAGAGTTGAATGAGCCCGTGGCCTTGGTGATAACAGGTAATAAAATATCTGCGATAACAGATACCTTGAGAAATTACCCACTATATAAGGGCTCAGAGGAGTGTGCACTAAGCTCCTTTACATTTTCACCTGCTAGCACTATTCCGTGCTTAGTCCCATGGGTAACATTGAACTGCTCAGCTTGGAAGTCAGGGGAGGAGAAGTGATGTATGTCTGCAAAGCAGAAGTGCTGTGCTGGAAAACAAGTGTTTATTTCTCTTTTTCCTGTTCCCAGGGATTTGCTCCAAGAGAACAATTTTTGCCTGGTCAGAAGCAGGTACAAAAATTAGTGGTGAATGTGCAGGGTGAGCTGACTCATCTTCAAAGCAAACCACCTTAGAAATGGCAGCAGAAAGAGAAGGAGGAAGCTATGTCCAGGGTCTGTGATGCTACCCTGGCACATGGCAGGAGCAGTGACCCACTGTGCAGGCACACAGCAGAGCTCCGAGGCTGTGACAGGCAGGAGGGCTGTGCTGGTGGTGGCTCCAGGTCTGCACGTGGAAAGCACCTGCTCCTTTTACCTGTCCTTCTGCAGGGCTCAGCCTGCAAGTACTGAGCCAGCTACATAGAGGTTCCTGAAATTGCTACCTGGAGGTTCCTGAAATTAACTCTTGAGAAGGTCTGACTCCAAATTTTCAGTCATAAACAGCCACAAGGCATAGCTCTCACATCAGCTGAGCATATTACTGAAATAATTGATTTTTAAATTAAAGCTCTGAAGAAGAGTGAGGAAAGTACCTGTGTTACCAAATGGATGCTTGACCAACAGCTGTTTGAATCAGTATGCTAGAAAGCTTCTATTTCTCTTCATAATTTTCAGACTGCTGTTTTGCCTGATTCTGAAGCAGTAGATGAGATCTCTTGTAGATGCCATGCGTATTATAAACCACACTTTGTAGTTTCCTTGCCTCTTTGAGGTAGATGGGGAGGAGCACAGACTTGGTACACAGAGGTGTAACAGATGCCACGATCACCTTGTGAGACCTGCCTGTGTCCTGCTGAGCTCTGACTTTCTCACAGACTTTGTATTCTTCATATGGTTATATCAAGCAAGTTGACATAACAAAAAGGGATTTAAGGCCAAGAAATGAAATTGCTCAGTCCGACGAACCCTTACTTCAATACCTCCTCACTCACCCACCCATCTACCCACCCACTGCTTTTGCACCGTATTTTCTTATTTTGTTGCATTGAACAGGGTGAGATTCTAGCTCAGCTGGGGTGTGGGAGCTGAGCACTTCTTTAAAAAAAAAAAATAATCAGAAAAATCTCAGAGAGATTATCACCAAGATATGAGGTATTTCTCTAGGCTGTAGTAATGCAATCTAGTCCAGGGACTTATGTGTTCTTCTGATCTGCATTTGGGAATGTTTCTGTCTGAAATGCCTTCAGACCATTGACCTATCAAGCACACATTCCTCACTAGCATGAGTTCAGCACTGGGCAACATCTGGGACCAGCTCTTCAGAGACAGTTGTGATTAGCAGAGTCTGATAGTTCGTGCTTTGGGAAAGGTGTGAGTGCTGCCTGACTTTGTACAAGGAAAGCGAGCTGAATTCGAAGGCAGAACAAGATGTTCTCTGTCTTTTTTTTTTTTTTTTAACAACAAAAAAAAAAAGCCAACATCTGAAAGCACTACAGTAAACAAATTAGAAAATCTTACAGCAGGGTAACCCTCGTGTGGGAGGTAGGACCTCTTTGATAGAGCCAAACAAACAAACCGTAAAAACTGTCTGCAGTCAGTGAGAGCAGGTCTGCTGATTACTCAAAAATATTTAGCATTTGCATTGTCTCTGCTAGTGTCATTCTGATTATACATCGTTGTGAAGCCTCAGAAGTCATAAAATAATCTTATATAAACACAAATAAAAGGGAGAGTGTGCTGTAAATTGCTGCTGCAGCCACGCTCCATGGGATAAGCTGGAGTTCCTCAGCAGGGACCACAGAGCTTGCAGTTCAACCGATACAGGGATCTCAATACCCTCCAAAGGGTTGCTTCAAATATTTGAATTGAAAGATTTGTGATTAATGTGAGGATGAGCATGGTTAAAGCCGAATCAGTTATACGCATGTGTTTTATATGGTATGGTCTCTGTCATTTTTTTCTGTGCATTTTTTGTTTGTTTTGTCATTGTTGTTTTTTAATCTGGTATAATTCTATATATAGGTAACCAAAGCCTGGGTTGCTGTGCGGTACTCCCTGTGCTGCAGTGTGTAGCTCGAGGCTACCTGTCGTTTTTGGAACCCGGACGGCTGCGGGGGACAGTCAGCAGCTCTACACCACGCTTGTTAGCTGGCTGCTTCTGCTGGAATCACCGGCCCACGCAGCATTGCATGCTTGGTGCTATCCAACAATAACAGACAGAATGCCAGACAGATGATGTTGCAGGCTGCAGCTGGCTTATGGGCTGCAGGATCTTCCCGACCTGCTCTAAATGATCAATTGTGAAATTATTAGGGAGGCTGATATACACGGCTGGTTTTTGGGCTTCAGGATAAGTAGTAAACATGGTCCAGGTGCATGCCTCCTTTGCTCCTGTTTATCTATAGAGCTCTGATCAATATACACATTGTTCTTATTTTACGCAACATTCACAGCTGTGTGTTCATGCTACAGCTCATGGACATATTGTTGGGCTCTTGTGCATTACGGTGGTTTCATGACCCAGTCCTCCTCTGGTTCCTGACTGAGGTGCTGAAGTAACAATCGGTGTAAAAGTAGTGTGTTCAGTTTTGGGCCCCTTGCTACAAGAAGGACATCGAGGTGCTTGAGCGGGTCCAGAGAAGGGCGACAAAGCTGGTGAGGGGCCTGGAGAACAAGTCCTATGAGGAGCGGCTGAAGGAGCTGGGCTTGTTCAGCCTGGAGAAGAGGAGGCTCAGGGGCGACCTTATTGCTCTACAGATACCTTAAAGGAGGCTGTAGCGAGGTGGGGGTTGGTCTGTTCTCCCACGTGCCTGGTGACAGGACGAGGGGGAATGGGCTTAAGTTGCGCCAGGGGAGTTTTAGGTTAGATGTTAGGAAGAACTTCTTTACTGAAAGGGTTGTTAGACACTGGAACAGGCTGCCCAGGGAAGTGGTGGAGTCACCATCTCTGGAAGTCTTTAAAAGACGTTTAGATGTAGAGTTTAGTGATATGGTTTAGTGGGGACTGTTAGTGTTAGGTTAGAGGTTAGACTCGATGATCTTGAGGTCTCTTCCAACCTAGAAATTCTGTGAAATTCTGTAAAAGCTGTCAGGTGGACTGATTCATGGGTCCCTCATACTTGACTTTCTTTTCCATGTACGAATCATGGCTTTTGCTACTCTGATATTCTTTTTATCAGTTACCACAAGCTCTCCCTCTGAGTTTTCTTCACGTCCTACTACTGAGACTGGGCAGTCAGAGCTGAGGCTCCCTGGAGCCCTTGCACAGTCCCCGGGGTGCAGAGCTTCTGCAGAGAGTTTCCTTGCGTGTCACTTTGGGCACATTCCATCCCGATGACTTGTTCTTATTTCATCATGTGAAGTTTAAGCTGCTTGTCTTCACCTTGAATGCCCTTCAGACTTCTGCTTCTCTCTCTTATCTTCTCCTGTCTTAACCCATAACCTTCACTTTACCAATGATACTTTCATTTTCCACCCACTTGTCTTTTTTCATTCATGTACAGAGATTTGTGTATGTATATATACACGTATGTACACACTTTTGTTTCATATTTGCCCATATACACAAAGATTCCTCCCCCAGTTCATCAGCAAGATTAGAACCCTCTCCCCAAAATATGCCTTTCTAAGGAAACAATGAGTAACAACAGCGTAGGACAAATGAAAGAAGCTACTATTTATGATTTAAAGGGAGGAAGGAGTGTGATGTTTGTTTGATCTAGATACCTAGTCCCCTTCTTCATAGCTCTTTTCTTTGAGAATTGGCTTTGTTCAACAGCAACTGCATTTCGCGTGTTTGCATGGCACGTTACACAACAGGGACGTGAGTCTAATGATTGAACCCTAACAGAAATATTTCCTAACAACTACTGTAAGTAAAGCAAGTCAAGTGAAATAACATCTGTCCTAAGTGCTTGGAAGAAGAAAATCATCAAAAAAAGGTGTTTTTTTGTTTGTTTGTTTTTTTAAGCTGTGCCTTTCTGAAATAGCATTTCTTATTTTCTTGGTTTTCATGCCCAACCTGGTCAGCAGCAGAGGCTTTCCCACTGGACACTTCCAGACCAGAACTGCTGCAGGCATTCCAGCTGTCACCCTGCTCACTGCAGGGTCTTGCTGGCAGGGCTCTGGAGAGTGTCTTGAGCTTTCCATTTTGAGAGACGTGGTGATTGTCAAGGAAACCCTAACTGATGTATTTGCCATTATATGGCAAATGTATAAAATACGTTTTTTCAGTTTGTATCATGGGTAGGAACATAAATGGCTGTCCGGAAGCTTAAGATAGAGTGTGAAAAGGAGTGCTAAGGGTACAGAAGAGAAGGTGGGCAGCATTCACAAATTCAGGCTCAATCTGGCCTTGGTGACATGGCACAGCTGCAGAAATATGGGCAGAAGATGCAGTATGAAAGCTTCCATTAGCAGAAATCATCTCCAAGTTCATCAGTACTTCTGGGAAGGGGCTGTACCGTATTAATAGATTGGCTAATGTTCAAGGATACTTTCTGTACATCTAAGTGTAATATATATACACTAACACACGGAGCCTTTTGTATGAGTCTCACCAGATAATAGAGTGTGAGAGGTCAAATATTTCAAAACATACATCAGCTTGTTTCTCTGAACAGTGCAGGAGCAGGATATCAGTAGGTAGCTGCTCAGCTTGGGGTTCCTGTTCCCTTTGTGCCACCCTTCCCCAGTGGTGCCTGTGCAATGCACTTCTTTGTTCCTTCACTTTTTACAGAAATTGTGTTGTAGCTCCAATACTCTAAGCAGAAAGAAGGTTTGTAAGGACAGGTAAAATACGTCTGCATTTGTGCAACAGGGAGAAATCAGCAGGAGATGAGATGTTGAGAGAACTGTAATGAACATAAAACCAATGTCTAGTCTGTATTATTTAATATTAAGTAGTGTAATAATTTTTAATACCAAATGTTTTGTAAATTCTTCCTTGAGGACTGAGATTAATATGTGAAAGGGAATTATTGTTTTGCTTTGTTAAATGATAAGTGTGCTTCCTTATTTCTAACTCGTGTGAGTTCATCCTAGAACATAATGGTAGGTAGGTTACACCCACGTGTATGCTACAAGGGCCTTTGGTTCACTGTATGATGTGTACCACACACTGCATGTCTGGATGTAAACCTGGAAGGTTCAGGAACTAAGAACACTTCTTATAGCTCTTCTGGGGGAAGGTTGGGAGCATTTGCACTTATGATTCTGATGAGATCTGCCAGTGCTCCACACTCTGTTTTCATTATTCATTTTGTTGGATGGAGTTTGAAAGACTGAGGGGTTGTTAGTGAACAAGTAGATTGAGCTGAGAAGAAAGTTGTTTTTTTTTTTCTTCTTTTTCTTTTCAAGGATGACTTTCTCCCCCACGAGTCTGTACATGTTTTCAGTAGATGCCAGTTTGAGGCAATATGTGACACACAGAAGTGGCTTGTCAACATGAGTTTTCTTCTTGTACATGATGCTTGTTAGAGGATGAGCCTAGTCTGTACTTTTCTTATGCACCAAGATGAGGGTAGCATTTATACCTATCAGCTTTAGTGATATTTAAGCCACAGTGCCAGTGTGAGAATATATCCAATGTAGAAAACTAAGTTTATATTTACATGTTTTATTCAAGATTCGTTGCTTTATTCATTTCTACTCACTCTGACTCAGTAGCTGTCTAAAACGTATCTTAAATGGAGACCTTCACAGCTGTGCAAAGCGTGCAGCAACCAACTGCGTAAGGTGGCCAGAAGGGGAAGCTACTTGAAGAATGGAGGCTTTTTCCAGATTTAAAAACGTCATATTTAAAATTCTTCTGTCACTGCATCATGGCGTGAACAGCTGCCACCACATCTAACTAGGAGCCCTGGAGGATTAGAAGTAAAAGCTTTGCTCACTGCAGAAAGGAAAGTTGTTGGAGTGGTTTTAAGCCATGGTGTCTGATGGTAGGAGCTCTGTCTGATTCCTCCTTATCTCCCCTTGAGCTCTACGGCATCCCCATCTGCAAGGTTTTCTGCCTTCATGACTTTCTCATGTGCATGGAAACGCTTATGTGTTCCTGAAATGCTGTGCATGATATGGTCTCTCAGCACTTTTTGGCAAAGCTTGAACCCTCTCTGCCTTCATAACTGTTAAAAACCATGGTCCGCCTCTGGCTGACCTGTCCTGTGTGCTGCTGCTTCCGTGTGACCCTGGGCGAGGATCCTCCTGCACAGAGCAGGAGCTGTGAATCTCAACCTGAGCAAGACCAGGACAAAAAGAAACATTTTTTTACAGCAATCACAATGCACAGAAACTCACCACGTTTAATACTAAGCTTGTATATTCTTTCAAATGGGTTTTTTAAAGTAAAATGCATTAATTCAAGGACACACACTAACAATAGTATGTCTTGTCTTACAAAAGACCTAGCAGCTCAAGTAAATGGTTAACCATTGTATAGCAGTTAAAAATGTGTGTATTGTTACGGAAAACACATTAAAACAGATGAACTACCCTCCTAGATTCAATCCTTATGTCTTTTTAAAGCATGTAGCAAGAGTAGCAATGAAACTCTACAGCTTTCAGCTTCCAGAAATATAGTAAGTCAGAAGGACAGAATATTAAATACCGACAAGATAAGGAATAGCAGGTTGGAGAGGGAGAAAAATCTGATTTGCGTAGTTTGGTGTGATGCTGCTTTCTTGCTTTCTTGGATTGGAACTAGTAAGTTATAAGGATAAGCTGTATTTCCATTTTTAAATTTTGCTAATAACGCTGAAGGGTTTATTCTGGGGATAATTTTGACTGACTGCACAGGAAGAATATCTCCTTGACATTATCTAGCAAAGTTTTACCAAAAATGTTCTTAATTAAGTTTAAACTTCCATCTTAGATATTGCTTCTGGTGCTGACGTCGGATAATGGAACTGGACCAGAATCAGAAGTGATCTATTTTAATTGTTAAACCAAATATAATGCATAAAGCTAAGGATTTTGGATAGTAACACAAGATGTTTAGGGGTTACATTTTCCAATACTTGACTAGTGATTTGGGAGCTATAATTTTATGTAAATACGTATATCTCCTGTATTTAATAACTTACATATATATATATTTAAAATCAGTAGTTTCATATCGTACCATATTATTGTTTTCTTTTCTTTGAGCTGTTGATTACCGAAGATGTTATCACGTAGCACTCATACAGTCAAGTCTTGCGGAGATCGGAGCTGGACTGCTTTCTAGTGCAAAGGCATGTATTAGGCCAAGCAGAGTCTTCCAAGGAAGAAACACTAAAGAATTAATCTGCTCATCCATCTCAGCGAACATTTCACCTGACCATAGGTGACTGAATTCACTGTGAAATGGTTGCTGAAGCCAGGGAATAGAGATCTGCGTGTCCAAGGGAGGCAGCACCTGGGCCAGCACGGCGCAATTTAGCTGTCCTTTGCTTCACCAAGTCTTTATGACAGAGCTCCTAGGATCACACTCACTATAGGAAGGAAAGATCTTTTGATAGATCAACGTATTTCTACTTTTTTTCTAAATAATTGTTTTAATGGCAGGCAAGAACAACTACATTTAACCATCAAGAAATAAGTATCTTATTAAAAACAAGCAAGCAGCAAGTTTGACGTTTGACTTAGCATCTCATGCTGATCTATGTGGTTATTTCAAAGGTTTTTTTTTTTTTCTTTTTTTAAATTTTATGGAGGTCTTGCACTATTTTCCAAGCAGCAGCCAAAACTGGCCTTGAAAACCTTGTAAACCATTTCCCTGCTCTTGGTGTGTTCGCTCTGTGCTCTGTTCAGCTCTTCTTTTCAGAGGTGTCTCTTCAGATTGAGATGTCTGTCTCTGGGTATCACCTGGCTTGGTGGAACTGGGCTCACTGGGAAACCGTCCCTGGAGCTCCTTGACACCTTTGAGATGCATTCATGCTATATAATTAGAGTGGTATGTGGTACCTTGATACAAAAATGATTGTTTTGACTGTTGACTCCAGTACCCACTTCCTGGAAGCAGATCCTGTGACTTGTACCCAGGGATATTCCACACCAGCTCAGGGGAATGCTCAGCCTAATCTATGACTGTTGGTGAAATAACTGAGAAAAAAAAAAACGAAAGTAGCATACATAAATCATATCATTTCTAATTATATTTTTAAATTATTTTGGGAATTTTCAAGCTGCTTCATTCACACACAATTACGAAAGACAAAATGCATTCCCTACTTGTGGAGTTACTGGGCTGTTTTTTTTTTTTTTTTTTTTTTTTTTTTTTTTTTTTTTTTTTTACAAATGTATCACTGTATAGCTAGCTGCCAGTTATATCAGTGGTGTTTAAGAGGAAGAGGGATGGGGAGGAGATTTCACAGCAGACAATGATGATCAGAAGCCAGGCAGCTGCAGGAGCTGGCCATGGAAGACCAGGGCTGAGAACAATGTCAAGTTTTTGGAAGGCGGTTTTTACCCAAGAGCTGCTCATCTGGAAGAAGGGCCTATGGGATACTCTTCTATGTGCTGTTGCTTCATGGAGTGATAGTGGGGAACTGAACACCCATCAACCACTGGAAATATATGTGAAACTATGAGAAATCTGTCAGCTCTCTCAGAGCTCCCCAGATCTACCCTGGTGCTGTGGTCACAGTCTGGCTGCATACTGGTCTAAAGTTGTGTGAATTAATCAAGAATCTTGCTCTAGATTGTGTTTACTGGTGATGTTTTTACTGCTATATGATTTTTTTTTTTTTTTAAATCTGCCAGCTGGAGAGGGGAGTTATGCCTAATTTAACAGCCATTGATCACACCGTCAATATTCAGGATCCTAGTTCTTCCTTTTATTGGAAATGAAAACAATACAAGCCACATATATTGGAGATACTATTTTTTATTTATGAGCATCATATGTGAAATGTTGATCTCTGGAAGGCAGGTATGAAAGAGCAGGAGGCGGTTGAGGAGCCCCAGAGCCCCTCCTAGCAGCACTGGAGGCAGTGGGCTCTGGTTGCCTGCCCTCCCAGCTGGCTAAACTCAGGCTCAGAGCATGTATCTGCTGTCATCCTGCCTTTCCTACTGCCTTCTTTGCTCTTCCCAGGAACATCTCCATGAAGCCATAATGCCCACCTCCCTCCCACTGCCTTCCTCACTGCCACCCACATCGTTTACTTATCACCAGTGCAACACCTGCCAGATGCAGCAGTTTTTTCTCATTTGGGCTAGTTTATTCTTAAAAGGAATTTAGCAGCTTATTTTTATCCTGAATGAAGGCTGCAATATTGTTCATGCTCTGCTTCAGTGAGGTTTCATTAAATTTCTACCCTAGTATTAATGATTTTTTTAAACTATCAGGAGTTCCAGAGAAATTGCTGTCAATGATCACTACGTGCTCTGTGTTTAGCAGAGAAAGATGCAGCTAAGAATATTTGCTAACCCATAAATTCCTTAGCAGAATTGCTTTAGGTAATGCCTCCACCTGCCATGAAGTCTCCTGTGCTTCTGGCACTGGAGGACTGGATCGCAGCAGAGGGCAGCTGGACAGCCGAGAGCAGCTTTGCCAAACCCTCTGTCAGCAGCAGGGTGCTTGGCCCCAACCTCAGCCACCGGCTGACACAGCAGCCCCCACGCCACCAGGGCTATTTCTGTTGCTTTTAAGCAAGTGGTGCTGGGCTGCGGGAGCCCACTCCAGATTCCTCCCAGTGTCAGCTGTTGCTACTGGTCATACGTACCCACGAATATCGTACTGACCTAACCCTGCTCAATTCAAGGCAGTCTTCTGGTGGGAAAACAATGAAAGGTGGTCTCTTTCCACGCCTGGGCCATGCATTGGAGCACGGACTAGCAGCAGCTCTGTTGTGTGGCTCTGAAATGGTGCACAGTGTTGTGATCCATTTCAGAAGCGTGCAGCTGCCTAGCAAAAATGCTGCTTTACAAGGAAAACAAGAAAAATAATACATAAAAAGATGAAGGAGTATTTTTGTATTTCTTCCTCTGCCTTCAAAATTCATCGTAGTATGATTTACAACAATGCAGTAAGGCTGATAAATAATAGTGACACGGGGAGAAATTAATGCTATTCATGCAAGACAGAGCGGGAAAAAACATTGTTTAGAAAGACTCAAGGTGAGATGAAAAATGAAAGGTATGATGGAAATCTTTTTTCTGATATTAAAAACTGCAGAGGAGAAACCCCTTTATGAAAGCCCTTCCATAGAGAAAAGGCAGTAGAAAAGCCAATAGCACATGAGAAATTAAGAAAGAAAATCCATCTGGCTAGAGAAAACACAGAGCCTATAAAAAGAAAGCTGTAGGCACAGCATCCCCCTCTGGACACATAGTCCAGAGAGAGGTAGAACTTGCCATTGGCTGCAAAAGAGCTTTTGCTTTAGTCTGGCTTTATAATTTGTATGCAGAGCAAGCTATCTGTGTTCAGCAAGAGTCTGTCAGGGGCTTTGCTGTGGAGGAGGTCACTGCAATGCTGAAGGGACTGGAGCACCTCTCCTGTGAGGAGAGGCTGAGGGAGCTGGGACTGCTCAGCCTGGAGAAGAGAGGGCTCTGGGGGATCTTGTCAATGTCTATAAATACCCAAAGGGAGGCTGCAAACAGGATAGAGCCAGGCTCTTTTCTGTGGTGCTCAGAGCCAGGACAAGAGGCAGTAGTCACAAAGTGGCCCACAGGAGGCTCCGTCTGAACACCAGAAGCCCTTCTGTGCTGTGGGGGTGATGGAGCGCTGTCAAGGGCTGCCCAGAGAGGTGGGGGGGTCTCCTTGGCGATTTTCAGAAGCAGCCTGCTCGTGGCCCTATGCTCCCTGCTCCTGGTGCTCCTGCAAAGAGTTGGGCCTGGTGGGCCCAGGGCTCCCTGCCAGCCTCAGGCAGCCTGTGAGGAGCTGGCCCAAGGAGGAGGCAGCGGTGCCTGGTGGTGTTGGTGGTGGAGGAAGAGGAGCTGGGCAGTGGGGTGGCAGCTGGAGTCTTGTGGGCACAGGAGCAGGTGCAGATGTCCCCAGCCCTGGGGCTGAGCCCTGCTCCAAGGCAGCTGCTCTGGTCACTCCATTTGTCACCACCCCTGGTGGCAGCCATTCTGCCACTGCCCTGAGTGGTTGTACCTTGTGTTTGGGGGTTATCTGACGACATTATTCCTACAAAGAAAACAGGCCTCTTGGGAAGTTTGACGAGTGATCCTGCGTTACTGTAGGTCTGCTAATTACAGTGATCTGCTTTGAACCAATGTGTTCTTAGAAATGTGTCAATGCAAGCATATGCATGGCCATAAACAGGGCAATTCCTCTATTTGCTTTTCTTGAAGAGATTGACAGTATTGTCTTGAGTGAGAGACAGACTTATCTCCACAGGCTAAACTTCAGCACTCTGAGACATAAACACAAACCTTGTCAGAGGACTGAATACAAAAACAGACCCAGATTTCACCCCCTGGGCCCTGGAGCAGAAGGTCGTGGGGCTGAGACAGGCCCTGTACGTGAAGCCTGTGCAGTGTTAGCTTTGGGATTTGCATGTATGAATAATGCAGTGACAGTGACTGTGCCTCAGAGATTTTTTTTCTCCAGTATTCCCAGTGTTTTATGAGCACTAATCCAGACTCTTAATCAGCTTGCTTCAATGGACAAAAAAAAAAGCCCAATGATGCGGAATTTGGTGATGAGAATGACGTTGGATAGGCTGATTCAGAACAGCCTGGAGGTTCACTGTTCTCTAGTGGGTACTTTTTATACTCTAGCACTAGGAGATATGGAAACATGGAAATATGTAATATCACATCAGGCAGATAAAAATTTAATGTGGTGCTGTGAGCTGGGAAGAAGTACATGTGGAGATTCACACTAAAAATTCTCTCCTGTAGTCTTTCCCCAAAACATTTTATACTAGTTGCTATACTGAGCTAGATGAGTATTGATTCTTGACAGAGTATGGCCATTTTTATGTTCTTATACATATGTATTAATTTAGTCTTGCTTGTTACAGTAATGCATTTCCAAATTGCTTCTTAGGAAAAAAAAAAAAAAAAGAGAGAGAGAGAAATGACCTCAATTTGTGGATTGGAGGAAAACCAGCATCCAGTAAAAAAAAGTTATTAACAGAAAGAATATGTGGAAGATGAGAATGAAAGAAACTGTAGTCAGAGGTGCTTTTGACCATCAAATATTATTTTATTGCTTATTGCAATTGAATCTAGTTGCTATTATGCATTATCTTGTAAGTATTTTGGTCAGACTGGGTAATGTCCTCAAGAGCTGTGGCAAAGAATTGGGAAGAAGCAGTGCAAACAATGAAAATGAGCAGAGTTATCACCTTGATTGTGAGAATGACTGTCTATAATCCCAGCACACAGCCGGGGCTCTGCTTCCAGGTTCCTGATATTAATCTGATCAGCAAGTATTCTGACTGCAATGCAAATTTTGAGATGGTGCTGCTGAGGATAGAACTGCACCCCAAGCTAGTTTTGAATTACGTAGCTTAGAAGCAATAATGTTTGTAAGGGGGGTTGGTGAAGAAAATATACCAGATGATAGCCATTGATGAAATTCAGCAGAGGATAAAGATGCCCAGTTTGGATATGAATTTTAAATAAGGAAACATGAATGTGCATTTATCTGTGAGATTTGTTTATGGTAGTCCTGCAAATCTATATTACTTTATTGAAGTCAGAATGTGAACCAGTTTTATGGCTGGCTAATAATCGTGACGACCAGTGTTTCAGACGTTTCTCTGAGCTGTTTATTTCCCCAGGTAGAAAAGGGTAAAGAGGGTAAAACTTATCTGCAGAGATATCACTCAACACATCCACCAGACCATATCATCCTGTACAGCATAGCAGGCTTATTTTTTCCACAAAGCTGATTTACTTGGTCCTGGGAAGCTTGTCTCTGGGAAGCATGTCCTGTAACAATTTGGATCTTGGGTACTGTTGATCCTTTGCTACCTGCTGTTCCCAACCCCGTGTGGGGGTGTGGGCAAAGCTGCTCAGGGCAGATGCCCTCATAGGATGCTCTTCCCGAGCAGCTTTTGAGTTCGTAGCCCTGCCTAACAAAGGTGGCGAGACACTCCCAGAGCACAAAGGGAAAAGGCGATTCAGAGAATAACCTCAAGATTAGGGTGATATAAAAGTGATACTTATGCCACTTTTCCAATCTCTGACTTGCACTCTCCAGTTTTGCTACGCCCAGCAAACTGGCCCACTGTTATGCTTTGGAAAAAGCGTTATTACAGGTTGAGGCAGGTTAGTTTAGGCAACACGCACTTTAAGAAGTCATTGCCTTCAAACGCCCATGCACACACCTACTTCTTTGTCCGCAGATAATTATATGTACATTAGATTATTCTGGATCCTAATTATGACATAAATTTGATAAATTTAAATGAAATTATATGTGCATCATATATAGAAACAGGATTATTTAAAACAAAAAGCTTAAAAGCAGACCTGAGAGAGGCTGATTTCACCGATAGGTTATTTCTACAGTTCTCTTTCATCCACCTGCTGTGTCTTGTTGTAACGCTTACCAGGGCAGGAGCCGTTTCCACAGTCTGTGAGGCTCCGGGTGCAGTGGGGCTCTTCATGCTGGTTGGGGCCAAAGGGGCTAACATCTGCAGGGCAGGAGGCAGCCAAGGTAAGGACTGGCAGGGAAGGAGGGGACTTTGTGAACACCCTGTGTGCCAGCCCACCAGACCTAGGACCTCTCCGTCACCTCATCTCTCCTACCTCAGTAACCCCCTAGATGAGAGATCCTGCAGCCTCCTCATCAGTCACAGTGCTTGGATGGTTGGTGTCGCCTGGTGGAAAAGGTTATCCCGTTCTTACTGAAAATAGAACATTATATTTCCTTTAATTCACACTAAGAAGGAGATATTTTTCAATCTAATAACGTAAATGAAAAGTCAGTGACCCGGGAGCTTGCAACTCTGGCTCTGGCAGTGACTCACTCTCTGACCCTAAATGCTGCTCTGAACTCTGGTTCCTGGTCTGTCAAAGGGGGAGATGAATACTTACTTGCATTTAACTGCAGTGATGCAAGAATTAATTAGCTCTGCTTGCTGAGAGCTCTGAAAATGGGGAAAAGTTACTGTTCTTGATCATCTCAAATAGCTGAAGGCTCATCTTTTCAACTCAGTGCTTACTGTTGGCCCCCTCCTCAGAAGTGAATGGGACATATGAAATCTCCTGGGTTTATTTTTTTGCCTCAGCCATGGTCAGGACACAACTGAAGCTAGGTCAGGGCTTTGGCTGTCTGAGTAGGTGGACAGAAACTGGGTGGTGTCAGAGGGGAGGCTCACATCCCACCTGCTGCTGGGCACATCAGTGCTGGGTTTCCTCTGGGCTGCGTTGGAGAAGGTGCTACAAGCAGCTGCCTCCTTAGCCCCAGGTTACATCTGCCTGCTCTACAACTACATTTTCTCAGCTCTTGTTTTGTTAACATGGTAACTCATCGGTGGAGGCTATTAAGAAATTATGGTTCCTCTGGCAGAACTCAGGCAGCAGCTGTACCAGCGAGAGCTGCTTCAACTTATTAAAAATAAATCAGAGAGGAATGTCATCAGAGAAGAAAATCTTCCATGCCAGTGAACAGGATCTTTCGAAATACGAGTTTTTCATTCAAACTTTTTTTTTTTTTTTTTTTTTTTTTTTTTTTTTTTTTCAAATGAGGCTGCTCACCCAATATTTGTGGGTGCGGCTCGTTCTGAGCTCCTCTTCCTTGGGCATGAGCAACCCTGGGGAAAACCCTCGCTCAGGGCCGGAGGGTTAGGCAGGCTGCGGAAGGAGGAGGACACCTCCATGAGCTTGTCCTACCATGCTGCAGTCAGGTTTCGTACGCCCAGGCTGTAAAACAGTTCTCGTTGAACTGGCCCAAACACGGCCAGTTCTTCCTACAGATTTACAGGAAGGAAGGAACTAGAAATCTGAGTTTTAGATACAGCAACCTTCATTTCTTCATACCTCCATTATCCAAGAGCCCATACTCCATTTTTATTAGCTCATCTTTTACACAGCCTGTGTATTTGCTGTGTGTCCCATGCAGTACATAAATGTTCATACACTGCCCACAGCTTTAGTGCTGTTCATTAACACAACAAAAGTTGAAGTCAGACTCGTTTGCAGAACAGGTGGAGTAGGTCTGGGCAACTCACAGAGGCTTTTGGCAGCTTTAACTTTGTGGTCCATGGACCCCTGAGGTGCTACCACAAAGAAGCAGCAAATAAAAAAAAAAAAAAAAAAAACCTCTTGTTGTCAATAGGCCTTGATTATTTATTGAAGGATCAAAGTCCATTGATGCTTTTTAGGGGAAGGATTGAAAACGGTTGAAACCACTAAACACAAGTTACCCTTAAAAAAAAAAAAGGTAAATGAAATGTGAGTCGCACACTATCAGACACAGATGGCCCACAAAGAGAAACGCCCAAGCAAGATGAAACAGTTACAACTTAAAATTAATCTTTCTGTAGTTAAGCTCATGTAATTTTGTGGTCATTGAATTACAGAATATAAAGAAATGAGGAAAATGCCTGGGGACAAAGTACAATTTTGGTGATAAGCGATTTGGGAATAATAATAATAAAAAAAGTTAGTGCATCCCCCTAACCATAGGTTGAGAAAATTAAATTTATTGCCTATTACATACATTTTGACAAAGTTAAACGTACCTGCATATAATTAACTGTCTTGTAGGTTTTATTTAAGTGACAATAATGAGACCTGCTATTTTGTACCTTTCCTTTCAAGTTGTATCAGCGTGTCTGTACTTGAAAAATGTTAACAGTTTGGCTGAAAAATCTTGCTACGATTGGCCAACCTCTTATAAGCTGCAATCCGATATCTGGCTTGAACACTTAGGTAAATATTAACCACGCTCGGGCAGTCAATTGATATTAGATTTGGGGTTATTTGTCATTCTGTCTCTAGCCTGAGTAAATCACTCAACCTGTCTTACCCATCTCTACATACACCTTCCCTCAGCAGTTCGCAGAACAGACTGTGCGGTGACTCGAGGGTGCCTCCGAAGCCCAGCACTGCAGCGCACACGAACATGAATCTTGCAGCCCGTTGTGAAAGAGCAGAACGGTTTTCTTTCATAGCACAAATCATCATTACTCAATTTTATTTTTACGAGGCTGCAATACCGTTGCCTCAGCCTCTTTTCCCTCCACCCTGGCAGGCTACCACTTATCTCCGCCATACCAACAATGAACTTTCCATGTCCCCCCCAAACCCTCCCAATATCTTCTTGGTCCCCCCCCGACAGCCCCTGACCACCTCCCCCGGGCTCGCTTGCATGCCGTGCCGGTGGTGGTGGTGGGCGGTCGCATGATTTCAGGCTCCTCGAGCTGGAAAACGCTGCCAGAGTGAATCACTTTGCTTTCTTATTACTGTAGTTAGAAGCAAGCCGAAACTTGCCATTTGCAAGGTAACTTTCATTTTGCTCCCTACATTGTTTCTTTGCCCTTGGCTCACAGAGCTGAGTTTTTTATTTGTTTCTTTATTCATTTTTAATTCTCTCCTGTGCCAGCTCTGCCTGGATCCAAAAATGGGCTGAGTGAAGGAGTTGCTCCTCTTTCAGACTAACCTGAAAGCCAACTGAATTCAGGTTAGTGCTTAGGATGTTTACTATTTGCACAGTTATCTATATTTATGCTTTTTGTTTTTTAAAGTGCTGGACTCCCCTGGTTGACATGAACAGTCAAGTTCAGTGCTGTGGGTTATTCCATGGTCTGATGAGAAACTGGTGATGAAATCAGGTGTGTCTGTGGCACAGTCCTGTTTATTTACAATCAAAGCCTAGTTTCCATTAGTATAGGGTAGATCTTAGGCAGCAGCAGTTTCTCAGATCTAAATCCTTTTCCAGGCTCACTCAGGCCTATTTGTGAGGCTTTTTCCCAGGGCCATGTGTCCAGGCCCTGTCTACACTTTGCTATTCTTCTACTGCTTGTTCCCTCAGCTTTCATGAATTTTCCATCCCTCTGTTAGACACATCAGACATCGGAAAATAATACCAAGGAAACTAATCCTTTTATATAGGTCTCTGTTTGGAGTGGTGAGGTACGTAATGGAAGCTGCTGGTCACAAAGTGGAGTTGCAGCTCTGCTTTGTATTCAGCCTGCTCGGCTGCAGACGTTAATGCAGTCGGATGGGAAATCATCGCAGTGCCATAGGGAGGTGGGGACAGGAGGTAGGAGAGGCATGGGGAGACCAAAGACTGTGTTCGTGTTGCTTTTGACAGCAGAGTTTTGGCCAGAGAGACAGTCGTCATGAAGAAGAAAACTGGCCCTATCAGCCTCAGGGATCACTGTTCTCATGATTGCAGGAGAAAAAGGAGATACTTGAGATAATATACTGAGATTTGGGGCAGGGAGGTGTTCTGTGGTATTTTCTCAAGGAGCTCTGTGCTTTACCAGCTCTCTTTCCCCATCAGGTGAGAGTAAAACAGAGACAAGCTTCTGCAGAGTGCCTGTTGAGTAAGGCTGAGCTTGTGGCAGCTGGGAGCGTGGCCAGGATTAGGCAGCTCCGGGAGGGAAGCGCTGGACTCCCGAGGAACCTCTGCCCCCAGGGAGGGCAGGGCTGCCTGGATGTGTTACTGACTCCTTGGTAGGCAGTGTAATCCTCCGAGCAGATATTCAAATAGGAACACGAGCCTGAGCCTGGTGACAGCCAAATCTTACTGCAGTTTGGAGGTAGATCAGGTGCCCGTTGGATTCATTTCTTTCCACTGTAGATGCTGACACCCAGATGGAAATGCTGTGTTACTTCAAGCTTCCTTCTAAGTTAAGGGTGTCACACTGAAGGCTTTGTCCTGGGCATACCTGTGCTTAAAATGGCAACCAGTGCTGTCTGCTGTGACTGACAAAGCCAAGATCTCTGAAATGTATCCCAAATAGAGCCAATTGCGGGTTGTTATTGTCTGACTGTTGGGAAATACATAGCACAGTAACAATATTCTCCATCTGCCCTTCAATAAAGTCTATAGAATTTAATGAAATAAAACTATATCATATTTATTTTATGATTTCACTACAATTGTTACAATACTGTGGGGCAAGCCAAGAAAAAGTTTTAAATAACTCTCAAGTCTCTGGTTGAGTAAGATAACACAATATATGTTTTCCTTCATATTTCCAGAGTCCATACATCCCCCAAGTATGTATTTTTCTCTGAGGAAGTACATCACAGGACAGTTTAGTGCCGAGTGTCTGTGCAGTGTTCCACAACAACAAATGAATGGTTTCCCCGTTTTGGTGCCTAGGAAAACCTGTTAATTTGCTTAGTTGCAGTACCAAAGATACATTGAATAATTTTGCATGCATGGAAGCAGTGACTCCACGGCAGAATAGGCAGACACCAGCAAAATGATGCTGCTAATCCTTCTGCTTCTATAGTACCTGTTCCGACTTTGCCTAGTCATTCAGTGCTCCAAAACAAGTGCTCAGGATTATTAAAGCACAACTCCCCATTGAAACCAGCAATGATGTTTTGCGCTAAGTTAGCGTAGGTAATAAAGCACTACACGAGCGAAATCTAGAGAAACATCTTCCATGTCTGATAAGTCTGGCACCTTTCACCACCACTAAAATTACTTCCAGCCTCCCACGCACTCAGGCTGTGCTTTACAATTAGTCCCACTAGCATCGATGAGAAAAAGCCTCCCGATGATGCTGGCAGCTGCAGCAGAGTTATCCTTCAGTACTGGGTCCCATGCGGCCTGGGCCCACCATGGCATATTAAAGAAGAGGAACAGAAAGAGAAATGATGGTTGGGAAGACTGAGAGGCAATATTAGCAAAAGGAAGCTCCCTCAAGTGCTTTGAGTGGGCATCTCTCACCTCCCTCGGTTGGGTATATGTTGGGCTTATATTAGGGATGAAAAGATTTTTTTTTTTAGTAAGCGGCTGTGATATCATGTATCTGTCTATGCAAAGAGGAAACGTAAATATAATTTAAAAAAAAGGAATATAAATATTACATAAACACTTCAGAAAAAGGGAATAGATGAAATTAAAATCTGATGAAAAAGAACAATGTGAAAAGTTAGAAAAAATCATCATATCCTAAAAGCTTGAGACATTTAAAAAGGTAAGAAAGCATATTCACTGTATCAGAATTAATAATGCAAGAAGATGCTATGGAAACAAGACTGACCTGTAAAGATGGGCAGAATATATTAAAACATTTGTATGATGAACTGCGAGAATCCAAAGTTGTGGTCGCTGCAAGAGCAAAACAAATTCAGAAAATTGCTCTGTGTGAGAGGGTGCCTGGAAGTACAGAAGTAGTGAGAGACTTACGCACAGGAGCTGTTTCCTGTCTGGGAAAACAAAACAAAACAAAACAAAAATGATTAGGTTCATCAACAGAAAAGCCTCAGGTGAGATGGAGAGGATCCATCGAACTGAGATTTCTCACAGACAATCACTCCCTGCAGAGCTTTCTGGTGAGGATGTTTATTTACTCGGCTGCCAATATGACTCTGGCTGAGCAGTGAGCCTTGTGGCAGGTGTGTAACTCAGAGCAAATATTAGGAGGTTAAGTGCTGACATAAATCACATCGTGTGTGAATGTTCACACCGACATCTTATTCTTATGATTTTGCCCATGCACATGCATGGTTATCCAAATTAACCAGATTGCTGTGGATTATAAAGCTTATATGACTAACGTGTATTCAGTTCTTTTGTTGTTGTTTAAAAAATATAAAATTATATAGAAAATCTATATCATAAGCTTTTTTCAGTTTTCCTGATAACCCCTAGGTTTTTTGAGCAGAGGTAAGAAACTCGGTGTGTAAGAATATGCAGAGATAGTCCTCTCCTCGAGTAAGTACACTGTAAAAAAAAAAAAGGGGGCTTTGAATCACGCCGGCCATTGCAGGCTATGATATGACTTACAGTGGTGCTGAGCATGCAGTCTGCCCGTTTGGGACCAGGTCAGCAACCTGTGGGAGAGAGGTGGAGATGAACACCCCTGGGCAGGGACCTCCAGACAGCTTTCCAGCTCTGATGTAGCTGTGTCTGCAGCACTGCAACTTTGCAACTCTAGGAGCTGGAAAACACGGGCTCAGTCCACATCTCTGCCCAGTAGTTATAGGCTTCACAATTTATTCTAGGCGCCAAAAGAAAGTATAGGGAAAACAGAGATCATGTGCTCTCGCTTCAAGCTGTGAGCTGGAGTAAGTACTGGGTTCGGTAAGGAATCAAACCTGGAATCTTCAGCAGCTTATTGATAAATCTTGCAAGGAAGAAAATGCTTTGCAAAACCATGTGTTGAGTGAATCATCTCTATCTGCTGTGTAATCAGCTTAACAGGCTAATAAGAAATAGTTTTCCATTATAGAAAACAGTTGTTTGACCCTGGCAGATTTTAATTATTGAACTCTTGCAACAGCCTATCTGTAATTAAACCTCTTGTCGGCTTCCCTGGGTTTCAGGTGGGGTTGTGCATTTGTAATTTCAGTGGTGTAAGGAAGACAGCCAATATTTCACTCTTTGAAAATGGTTATCATTTCTTATACAGACTGCATAAAGATATCCCATGCTTTAATTCCACTGTCTTTCTGGATTGAACATTGAACTAGACTAATGATTCACTGCTCTTGGATTCATCAATTTGAGGCATAATTTAAGTTCTGAATAATTTACTAGTAAGAAGTTGTGTGGGTTTCTTTTTCTTTTTTTCTTTTTTCCTTTTTTTTTTTTTTTTCTATCAAAAGAGGAAATGAACTGCAAGAAATACCACTGAGGGATATCTATGGCACATTTACCTCTGCACAAGAGTAATTATTAGAAGCAGGGTGCATAGAAGTCCTGGAGCAGATGTCAGGAGGGGTGTGAGGGCAGCACCACGGGATCAGCACGGAGCAGCGGTGTGTGAGCCGCTGGCACACGGGAGGGCTGCGGAGCCGGTGCCTGCCCAGCAGCAGGAGGATCAATAGGGCTAATCCTGTCTGGCTGATGCATCTGGTTTGGTGTGGATGTGCAAGTTTATCTGCTCTAAATTCTGCTCTCAGGTCTGACCATGTGGGCCCTGCAGCAGGACCTGTGCTCATGAGTGGTGCTCTATGAGTCTGTAATCCTAGGTGTAGGAACTTCTCCTTTTTCTGTGGACTGCTGAGCATCTGCTTGATTCCCTGTGTGTCATCTGCTGATGGGCCTGTGCAGAGGACAGTTTGCTGCTCGGTAGAATGAGATGAACCTGACTGAAGACCCTCGTGGCCTTGCGCAGTGGCTCTTGAGCTGCTCAGATGTTGCTCTCCTTGGGGTCGCTTCTGCAGCGTGCTGTAGCCTGTTTGTTGCAGCAGTCAGCAGCAGATGAAAACCCCAAATCTTGTGATTTCATTGCCACTGATTTCAGCTCTTCTTACCGGTTGCACCTCGATGCACTTGCTGTGTACCTGTGCCAGGCTGGCCCGTTGGCGTTGTGCTGGAGAAGGCAACTCAGTTTCGATTACAGATTTTGAATCTTTGCAGACCAGCTGAAGTTGCTGGGCTTTTTCTGGAAAGAATTAAAACATCCTTTTGCTGTAAAACACTGCACGGAGTGTTAGAAAACATGCTCATTTACTGTCATTTTTTCAGTCTTGAATAAAATGTTTTTTTGGCAGGCTGTGACAACCCATCACGTATTTTAACTCCTGGGGATTCTCCTATTTCATGTGTTTCTTCTTTTTACTTATTTCAGCAGCTGAATATACATTTAAGGAAGACAAACGGAAGGGAAGGCAATAAAAGGATGTAAGATGAAAGAAGAAATGGGAGAAGATATGGAAAAAGGAATAAAACAGAGCATGAGGAGGAGAAGAAAGGAGGCTTTGAGGGTCGTTAAAAGAACGTGGGGGAAAGCAGAGCATGAAACAGACCACGTGGCACCTCTGGTTCTTTGCTTCTTACTTCATCTTCCCTACATAAGCCATGAATGATTTTAAAAACAGTGTCCAGATTTCACCTGTCTGCTTTTGCCTGTTCTTTTTTCTGCAGGAGCTACAGGTGCCCAGCAGCACTCAGGTCTGGCCCAAGCACCTATTGGGGAGGTTGGGGAGGCTGCCAGGGAGCTGCTTTGCTGCAGCCCTGGAGGTGACCACACGTGTCCTGGTCCCGCTGCCTACACGGGGCTGTGCTGTCACTGCCTGCCCGTCCCCTGTGCTCCGACACTTGGCTGCTGTGCTACAAAAAGTGCTCCGCAGGTGCTATGGGACTTTGCTCGGGAGCAAACATTAACACAGGAGCAACAGTGTGTGTTTTCAGCGTAAGCAGTGCATTTAGCTCAGTGTGTAACAAACAGGGCATGTGTTCCAAGTGCATGCCTGCATCTGTGTTTCTCCAAATTCCTGTGCAAATTGGAAAGCCTCTGCTGCCATATCAGTACCCCATGCAGTCCTCCCTCTTACCAATGACATCAGGAGAAACTGACAAAAGGATGTGCTTCCCTTCATACCTACCAATATTTTCCTGTAATCATCAATAATCACCAAGATAACTTGCTATTGAAAGCCATGATATATCCCATCCCCTTTCATCACAACACGGGTGAGAATAAAGCAAGGCATTAAACAGGGATCCCTAAACAGGAAGAGCAGCTGAGAAATGTGTTCTTAGCATGTTCATAAACCACTTGAATAGTTGGTACAGTGGAATATACATACCATCGTGTTTTGATAGGTATTTTGTCTGACATACCCCCTGGGTGTTCCTCTTCATGTCACAGGAAGGTATTTTTTTAGGAATGCTCATCAATAGATATAACCTGATTGTGGTAAATAATTTGGCATTGCTTCTGTTCAGAAAATGGGTTCCTCTGACGGTATCTGAATTGGTTCCAGCCCTGGCAAGTACTTGACAAACAGAGCCCAGTGCTGCAGTTCTGTTTTAATGTTGTTTATTCATTATTTGGGTAGGGCAGATAAGGCCCTAGGGCCTGATCCAGTGCCCGCAGAAGTCAGCGAGAGGCTCCACAAGCCTTTTTAGTCATTGGAATCCTGTGCTCTGGGTCTCAGAGTCCACAAATCTGTGCCAGGAGCTTCGTCAATAACTGAAAAGCTGGAAGAAGAGCAATGAGTAAACTTCTGGACAGCCAGAAAGGAGGAAAGGGGATTGAAAGCCAGCAATAAATTCTCAGCAGAGACAAAATGTCTCCAAGAAGCTTTTGTAGGTGCCGATTGAGAAGATAAGTAACCTCTGAAACTTTCAGGAAAGCACCAAGACTCTAAAGGCTTTAAGACAAAACTAAAGTTAACATCTCGGGTCTTAAATTCCATTTACTCTGCAAGTAGCCTGTAGTTCAGTCTTCTGTAAATTAACTACGTTCACCTTGACTTCTTGTGGTGCTCGTAAATCCCCCAAGTTCTACTGTTCTTAGTGGTTTTATTTTTTGCTGATTTTAATGATAATTGATGGCTTACAGAAAAGTTGCTAAGAATTTACTTTTACTAATTAAACATTTATATATTTGCTCTCAGTATTATAAAGAGAGCCAGAAATCTACTTAGATTATCCAGTGTTTTCCATGCTGAAAAAACATTGCGATTTTCTTTCAAAACATTGGATTTCTTGTTGAGAAAATCTGATAGCCATATCTCGAGCTGCCCTTTGAAATTTGTCAGGAATGAAATTCCAGATCTGTTAAAAAGAGTATTTGGTCCATCAGTGCCAGGTTTACACTTGTCTGCTTTGCTGATACTCGTTCCAGCACTGCCCTCTCCTCCGTTGCAGGATTGCTGTCATTCCCAGAGCAGTGCTGGATGCACAGGACAGCGTCCCATGTCTTCTGGCCTCTCGTAATGTGAATTTAATCCTTTTTGACCCGTGGAGTACATGCAGTGCATGGGATGACACCTGGGACTGGGTAAAGCAAGGTGTGTGCACGTTTTATGACAATTTGTAGTTCTGGGAATGGGTCTGTAAAACCCTCAGCATTCATGCAGACTGTGCAGGTATCTCCTGGCAATGCCCCTTTGCCCCTTTCTCTACTCTGGACACCCCTGCTGTCTTCACTCTTTCTACAGAGCACGTTTTTTGCTTTTTACACCTCTAGCCATTCTGCTTCCTTTCCTGTGGATTATTTCCAAGAGTCCACACCAAGAAGTGACCCCAAACTCAAACTCAGTCCTTCACAGTGCTCAGCGCAGTGAAGCCAGTACGTGATACATCCTACAGGAATCACCCCAATCGAACCAACTTGAGGAGGGCTGAAAACCACCAGAGACTTAGTAAGGAAATTGTTAAAACCCCTTGAACATAATTCTGTTTAAACTACAATAAGGCCAGTAAAGATCTAGGGGACAAAGCAGTAAGTTCACCTTTACTTGTCTTCTACCCCTAACCATCTTTTCACTGCCTGAAGTTACTGGAGGCACAGGTTAGAGCCCTGGGCTTGTGGCTTTTCCTTCAAATCAGGGATTCTTCTTTGCTACAATTTCTTCCTTCTGTTATACTGCAAAGACAGTTCTTCTTGTCTACCTAAACTTTGCATGTGAGTCTCCCGAGCATGACATTAACACCTGTGTCTCTGTAATTACTTCTTAACGATTTAAGGACTTTCCATTCTCCAAATCCCTGCCTGTGTTGAGAAGTTGTAGGCAATAATTTTTAATTCAACTTTATTTTTTTCCAGGCCAGAGCTAGCCACAATTGCTTAATAAGCCTTAATGATTGTCTCATTCATAAAAGTAGATGCTAGGAACTACTGCCTTGCTCCTCTGTGGAAGTCCTGGAATTACATAGGAAAAAAATGTGAATTACAGCAGTGGAGAAGTCAACCCGTTCCTGTAGTTATAAAGTTATGCATAGGAAGATCTCAAAAAGCCCCATGCATGCTTGATCTGGTAAGAGCAGAGATACAGTGTAAACCGTCAATGATTTAGAACACCAAAAGTCAGATATTTAAAGAAATGACAAATATCCAAGTTAAAGTTTTAATAGTCTAATAATTGAGCAGGAGGAGAGTTAGGGCAGGTCAGGATGTTAATTCATTAAAACCTAGTAGGGTTTTGTTACAGGTCCTAAGTAATTTTTGAAAATGGCACTTTGTACTTACATCAGGTGCTGCAGGTGTGTTGTTGTTGTTGTTTTTATTGTTGCTGTAGTCTTTTGTTTTTTTTTGACTGCTTTATGTAACCTAGGCCCTCACTTTTTCATTATTAATATTATTATTATTATTTTTTTAATTTGACTTCTGTATGATTTAGATAACTTCTTTTATTTTTTTAACTTAATTCTTTGAGGAACAGTATTGATCTCCAGTTTGACACTGGTCTTTCCAGGGCTCTAAATTAACTTCTGCTTGGATTAAGGGAATGTCTGTATTTGAAACTGCATCAGCTTCAAGCATACTGTAAACTAAATCGGTGTCTTGTCAAACCATACCATGAAGAGATTACTAAATCCAACATGTGCAGAATAATTCCATATCAGTTCCTCAACACTGAGTAGAACTGGAGGATAAACTGTGAAGTAGTTCTGGAAATTAGCAACGTTCCAGTGCCTGGAGATTTTTAACATTCAGATAAAACTTACTTGTAGTAATGTGCACTGGGTTGCGAGATTCTCACTCCTTGTACATTTGTGGTGTCCACACCAGAGATTTCAACCACTTTTAAACAGAACACGGATATTTATCATCAGTAATCATAAGCTCTGTTTCTCTCCATCCCCTGCTCCATCTCCATCTTCTTTCTGCCAGACTGCCTCTCAGTGGAAGCCTTCCAAGACCGTACTGGTTAATAAATGGATTGTCAGGTTCTGGGGTATCTTAGCCCAGAAAAGCTCAACATCCAGACATATATATACCTGCCACCCATACTGCAACATGGTGCCCTCTCATTAAGTACACAGAAAGTACTTGTAATTTTTGTAAACCAGCAGCTCTTGCCAATTTTTCTCCTGATTAGTATAATCCTTTTCTCATAATCTCTTATAATAGTGTTTTATACTTCATTTATCTTACATAATTAGACCTTGGACACTCTCACAGACTTG
Source organism: Anas platyrhynchos (assembly GCF_047663525.1). Taxonomy (NCBI): domain Eukaryota; kingdom Metazoa; phylum Chordata; class Aves; order Anseriformes; family Anatidae; genus Anas; species Anas platyrhynchos. The sequence goes on along the minus strand of NC_092588.1, from coordinate 145,523,175 downwards.
TTACTTTTGTTTGTTAAAGCTTTCTTCTTTCTAAGACATCAACAAACACTAAACTTTGTAAACTGTATTCAAAATGTTTTCAGAATCCTGTATACGTAATGTGTATGTGTGTGTGTATCCAGCGAGAAAGAAACTCAAATCTCAAAGGTCCTCGCTCTTGTTAGCACTGTCACTATTCAAGCGATAGTCCTAGAGTTTTGGCCTCAAATCAGATTCCAGGATAAATTTGTTTTTCTTTGTACTTCACTACTGAATTTTCCCATTTTAAACACTGAATAGAAAAACTGTCAATATTTCTTTCTAAACTGTTTTAAGTTTTTTTTTTTTTTTCCAGGAGACTGTTAGAACTGCTGGGAAAACTGCCAAGAAACTTGCTAAAGACAGTAAGAGCCGGGATTAGATCACAAGAAAACATGAAAAACCTGTAGCAGTGTCGGAACAGTGAAATAATTGCTGTTGACCAGCAACTGTATCTATTAATAATAAGTTTTACAGCAGTGTGGTAAAGTTCCTGATATGCAACATTATGTTTCAGTGGATACATGCAAATGACTGCTGAAACATAATGTTGATCGTTACAAAGTCTATGCCACTGTAAAATTGCTTCTTAAAGGCAGTATGTCTTGGAAGAGTCTCTATTGACTTCACATTTTTACAGCTGTTCCTGCAAGCTTCTCAGATGATGCCTATTAAATCAAGGATTTATAACTCTTTTATCCTCTCAGTATGTTCTCGGCAGCTCTTATGATCACCTAGAAAGCACAAAAACAGCAGGTTAATGGAAATTTTCAGCGTTTTCCAATAATAAATTTGATAGGCTATGGCCATAAAATTGTGGAGCGTGCTCAGTTGTCTCAGTCGCAAGCTGGAAGCTGTTTACTCCAATTTTATTTCATTTCTGCCTTCCTGAAATCCTGCATGCTGCCGTTCTATTCCGCAGAAGTGAAACGCTGGGGATAAGATAAAATATTATAATAGGGCAGGTGTGCTTTTTTCCTGCTTTCACAGGCAGCCGTATCATTTCTCATCAAGAATTCAGATCCTCATCTATGTCATTAGTTCAGATAAGTCAGGTGGGTAATGGAAATAAAATTAACATGTAAACAAAGCAGAATCACCTGTAGACTACTGCATCTTTGTGCGTCCAGAAGCTTTCCAAATTTGCCACTAGTGGAAAAAACTATGGATTTCAGGGAAATTGGACCAGATATTTGAGGGACCAATACAAACTGACTCCTCTTCTTGCTTCAATTGGAAGTGCTAATTAGAATGCAAAGGGCTAGGGATGCCATTCTCATGATACCGTTGACTTAATTAGGCAATAATTTAAACCCTTGAAGTTTTCAGAAAATCGTTAATTCTGCCCTTTAACTATGTAGCCACAAAACTGGCGATAGCTCTGCCATTTGTATCATGTCTGAAGTTCTGAAAGTTACTAATACCACTGCCTATGGGCACCAGAATGGACTACCAACTGCTTCGTGTCTGTGGTACCACTAATAAATTCAGGGGAAAAAAGGCATTTTCCCTGCCTTGCTGTCCTCCAAACTCCACCTTTGCGCTGCAGTTACTTTGAATTTCACCATTTATACTCAAAAGCAATACGTTGTCAGCCCATACCGAGTGTTCGGTCAGCTGTGCAACTCCATTGTCCTGGGTGAAATCCATGAAAACATGCGAGTGATATCTGCAAAACCTTTTGACTTCTGAGTGCTTTGAGGAGAAAATTGCTGGGCGGTTTCATTGATGCTGGTGGTGGTGGTGACGCACCAGTTTTCTCCCCTCACTCTGTGTTGGTTCAGTCGCGTTACCAGAAACGCAAAGGACCACGAAGAGCACCTGGATTTGTGTGGTGGCTCTCCCAAACATCAGGTGGGAAAGCAGAAAGCGGAAAGCCAAATTGTGTGGTTTAGTGTCTTGGTTTCTTCACACTCACACCTCTGAGGGAGATCACTCAGACACACGCTCTGATTTTGGGGCGGTCCCGCGCGGCCCCAGCAGCCGGGGGCTCGAAGATCCTTGCGGGCCCTTTCCAACCGGGGACATTTTGCGGTTCTCCGGGTCATCGAGCAGGCAGCCCCCTGGATCAAGGCCAGGCATTCCCTGCGAGATCCCCATGGGGCCGCGGGGGTTTTTTACAGGCTCCCTAGCGCCAGCCCGGCGGCTCGGGACCCCGACCCAACCCGGCGGGCCACCGGCACGGCCCCTCAAGCGCCGCCTCAGCTCCTGGCCGGCCCCCGGCGGCTCGGAGGGGGGCTCCCCGCCGCTCCTCCCGGTCTGCCCCCGCCCCGCTGCAATGCCCCGAGCCTCCGGAGCGGGGAGGCAGCGCCGCCAGCGCCCCGCCCGCCGCCACCACCGCCGCCGCCGCCGCTGTGCCGGGGCAGGCGCCGAGCAGGTGGCCGCGGGCAGCGGCATGTGAGCGGCCCCCGCCTGCTCCCCGCTCCCCCTCCGCAGCCAGGCGGCCGCCGGGCCCCCTCGCCTTGCCGTGTCCCCGTCCCCTCGTCGCCGGGCCGGCCGGGGGGGGCGGCCGTGGCGGAGGGCGGAGAGGAGGAGGAGGAGGAGGAGGAGGAGGAAGGCTGCGAGGGGCCGGAGGGACGCGGGAGCAACCCCCCGCACCCCCCCGCAGGATGAAAGTCACGGTGTGCTTCGGGAGGACGCGGGTGGTCGTGCCCTGCGGGGACGGGAACATGAAAGTTTTCAGCCTCATCCAGCAAGCCGTCACCCGCTACAAGAAGGCGATCGCCAAGGTGAGGGGAGACGGAGGCGGGGGTCGCGGGGGGTGGGTGGGTGAATGGATGGATGGATGGGGGGGGGGGGTGCGCGGGGAGCGGCGCCCGCGATCAATATGGCGCTTCCCGGAGCGGGGAGGGAAAAGTCCGGGCTGCCCCGCTCCGCCCTTTGTTCGCCGGTGCCCGGCGGCCAGGAGGCGGCGGCGGCCCCCGGCGGGGTGCGGTTGAGCCGCGGGGGCCGCCCGCTCCCCGGCCGGGCGCGGAGGGACGCGGGGGCCCCGGCGCGGTGCCGGCTCTGCCTCCCCCCCCCCCTCCCCAAACCCCGGGGCCGTGGCGCCGAGCGGGGCCGGCCGGCTGCGGGCCGGGCGCGGGGGCCGCTGGAAATCCAGCCCCAGGCTTCCCGGCCCTCCAGGCCCCGCGGGGACGGAGGCCGGGGGCAGCTCCCCCCGAGGGGCCCGGAGCGACTCGGCGGGTGCGTGAGGCCCCGGCCTGCCGAGGGGCCGGTCCCGGCTCCCGCTGGTGCCGGCCTCCCTCAGCCCCATGTTGCAATCGGTGCCAGCAGGCTGGGTTTGCCTGCCGCAGGAGAGCTGCTGGGGCTTCAGCCCCGCTTTTTAAAAACCCTTCTTCTTCTCCTCGCACGGCGTTGTTGCAAAGTTCTCAGTCAGCCGGTTTGTCGGGACGGGAAACTTAAGCAAGCTCCCTTCCCCCCTTTTTTTATTTCCACCTGGCTCGTTCAAGCGGTGGGTTCAGCTTCGCTTCCGCAGCCTTTCCGGTGGTCTTCACTCAATCGGGACGTTTTGTTTTGGCAAATGCTGGCTCGGAGGCTGTCTGGAACCGCGCCTCGATGCTGGAGGAGCTCTGTGGATAGGACTGCCTGGTCTGAGAGGGCTCCCAGCAAAGTTTTTCAGATTAGTTTCCTCAGTGCTGTGGGGAGAAAAGTAACCGATGTTCCATCACCTCCCTGCTTTATGCCCAACGATCGTGGTTTTGGAGGGAAAAACCAGGAAACGTTCCCGATACGCTTTTATTACACCCCTTGCAACAGTTGTGTCTCTGGCTGGAGGAGGAATAAAAGGGTTTGCTGGGGAATGGCCGCACACCAGCTGTTACCTGCACGCTGCAGCGGGGCGCACGGCGACCTGCCCGCATGGGTGAGGCGGTGGGCGAAAGTGCTGCAGGTAACAGTGAGCACCCAAATGTGTCCCTCAGGGCAGCTCTGGGTGCTTCATCGGGGCGTTCAGATGAGGAGAGTTTGAAGAATTCGTTCTTCAGCGTGCTGACACTGATAAAAATTCATTATTTTGATGTCTCGTGTTCCAAACCCGTGTCCCGTGGGGAGGCAGCTCGGCTGGTGCCGCCCTTTGCTCCTGCCTCCAGCTGTTGAGCTGGGTTAGGGGATGGATACGATGCAGCAGAGGGAAGGTGTGCTGGGCACCGGGAAAGGGCACTGGGAAAGGGCTCTGGTTGCAGGTGGCACGGTTGTGCAGGAGGGAGGTGGCCCACCTGTGGAAAAGCAGAAGCGTTGTGATGTAACTTCTTCAAATGTGCTGGTGTATTTACTAACAAGACCATTTGCAGATGTGCAGGCGGACTTGGCCTGCCCCTTGGTCCCCAGTCCCCAGAGCTCTCGATCCAGGGTTTCAAATGACACGTTTTTATTTATTTATTAGTATTTATATGGCGGTTATGCTGTATGCCAGCGGTATGGACTTGAGGTAGTCATAATTACTGGGATTGCTTCTATTATATGGAAATACTGTGGTTGAAAGCACAGTAAGCAGAGTCCATGGGCTTTTCTCTGAGTGCTGTGTACAGGCACTGTCACCTTGCTTTTAGCTTAACTTCTGAAGCTTTTCCACAGTGATGTGTGGCAGTGAGAGACGGCTCCTCAGCGCCTGGTGAGCAAACCCATGGTGTGCATCCTGTGCTCTCTGTAGCATAACAGGGCTTCTGTGGCAGAATTTCGTAGATTGTTGCCTGTTTGTAGCACTTAGATAGTTTGTGTCTGTGCTAGTGTGGCAAAGGATCAAGTCTTCCCTTCAGAAAGGGACAGAGAGGAAACAAAGTAATTCCCGCACTGCCAGGGTAAAGGTATGTGGGCACATCTGGCAGGATCTGGCAGCTGGCGTCAAGCTGACACTGAGCTCTGCTTAACCACGACTGTGTTGTTAGGAAAAAAAAGCGTATCTGGTGGAACATTATTCAGAATACTTTAATTATGTTTATGGTTTTCATACTGACAGGAAAAACAGCGTTTCTCATCCTGCGAAAAAGAGCGTGCCTGCTCTATGCAGCAGTTCCTGCAGGAGAACCACTTGAAGCACACGAGAGCTGAAGTGCCAGCTGCGCTGAGCCCGCCTCGCGCTTTGCTGTGGTTTTCAGGTTACGGTTAGGAATAAGCTGCCCTGCCTGGGTAGCGGTGGCCAGACAGCAAGGCTTCGTGCTTGCAGGCTGCCACGAGCAAGTAACTTCAAGCTCTGACCTCGGTTTGAGTTTTCTCGACTTGGTGTTATTTAGGTTAAGTAGACGTGCTGAGAACGGAAAGAACGCGGGCAAAAATAACGAAGGTGATAGTAAGGTTCTCCTCTCTGTGAAATGTTAAGACTGTCGAAGAGCATATGGACAGCACACAATTCACTGCAGTGTGTTGTGGGTGCTGCTGGCTTTGCTTAGGATGCATAAATCTCAAAGCAGAAAAAATCAGGCTGGATTAACACAGCTCTCAATGCTAAATCTTTAAGTACTGAATAACTTAATATGGCGGGCTGTGCTCGGGGCTTGATCCGTGCAGTGTGTACAGGAAATCTTTCAGAGCCTTTCCTTTTAGTGCAGGAGAAGCTTTGTGTCTGAAATGTGCTCCGTTTTTCTTCCAGCTGTGTTTGTGGGGAAGGAAGAAGTGAAAATAGATGTCTGAGAAGTCCAGCTGTCCAGAGTAACTGGATGTGGCCAAAATTGATCACGGTCCATGAGATCTTGTTCGCACGGGGGCATACTAATGACGTTTTGTTTGTGGGGCTGGCCTGGTGCAGCCTCTGGCACAGTTTCTGCAGTGAGCATTTAACGAGTACGGTTTGTTCAGGTGGCGACTGGCCTGGGAAGTTTGAGGTGCGTTTCCCAAACTCCTTTTGTCGAGGAGGTCAGAGGCTTGGCAGGTTTTGTGTGTTTACGTAGTTCTGCTCATGGCTTTCTGTCAGATTTTTTGAGGACAGAAAACTGCTGGAGTAAGGTAGGAAGGAGTTTTGAGAGGGATGTCAGCTACACTTGATTTTCTTATCATTAATGGAAAGAAATTGTCAGCTACCCCAAAAAGGACACAGACAGGTAGGTGTTTGTGAAACATAGCAAATGATTGACTATAACCTAATGTGGAAAGTTTTCCTAAAAATAATGTAAGGTTGGAATGCATCAAGGAACCTTTTGTCAAAAGGAATTGTACATCCATCCTGTAGCTTTGCTTTAACCTGGTTCCGGTCAGAGACATTTGTGATTTTTATTTTTATTTTTGATTATTTATTTATTTGTAACCTTCTAGTGTCACCATTATCGTTTTATGTGTGGGGCCTTTTGAGATACAAGCATTTTGCTACTTTTTCTGCAAATGTAAATAGCCATGCATATACAATGGGTAGGTACATATTTTATTTTTATTTTTGTGCGTTAGCTTAAAGTCTTTGTGTGAGGTAAATGAGCACAGTAAACAAGAACTGGGAATTCGTATTTTTTTGGATTTATGGGAATTGTTCAGTCTCCCATTTGGTTTCTGCGGGGGTTGTTCAGGTTCTTTGTGATTGTTCAGTCTGATGTGCTGTGGACCATGAGCCTGTAGTAGCGTCCATAGATCATGAGCCTGTAGTAGTGTTTGTAGGCTCAGTGTGTAACACCATTTTTCTAGGAGAACTAATCAAATTAACCAAAACTACAAATGAACCAAAAATATTTTAGGAGACCTCTTCAGAGAGTCCTTTCCCCTCAGCCTAACCAAAAGGTTGTGGGAGATTAAATGCTGGAGGGATTGCGATACCGTGGAGAACAATGCTTGAATTGTTAATTTAGAAACCACAGCGCGTTAATGTTTGTTAGAAGCAATTGTAATCTGTTCCTTGATAGCATTTGAAGGCAGCTGCTGATATGAGACCGGAACTCAAAAAAAAGTTGGTCGTGTAAGCAAAGGTAACAAGTGTCAAATGCCACCCAAAGTTTAGGGCTCCACCTCGTTGGCAGGTCTGAAATTCATTGGCGGGGAAGGTGGTAGTCTTAGGGAAAGCGTGATGCGCTTCTCTTCTCTTCTTGAATTTTTCTTTTTGTTCCAGTGCCAGCTGAACAGGACTTCTCAGACTGATTATGCTTAAAAACCAGCTGCCAAGCAGCAGGCTGCCTTGCAGATGCACAGTGACAACTTTCGTGCCTCTCATGTTCTGTGGAGCAAACAATTGTGCGTTTGCACGTGAGCATGTTGTGAGGGGATAGTTTTTATGACCTGTTACATGGTGGAGAGCACACAGGAGTGGGTCGCTATGAAAATTTACTGATTTTAAGTGTACTTTGTATTGATCTCGGTGTTTTCCCTACTTAAGACCATCCACTAGGTTTTGGGTGCGGGTGCAGCTGGCTCCTCCAGGGACACTCCTTTGCAGTCACAGTGAAGATGCTTATGGGTACTAATGTACTATAGTCTAGCAAAGTTGTTTTTTTTTTTTTTTTAATTTGACTTCTTTTTGATACCTTTCTAAATCTTCAGACTGTTTTAAGTAGAAAGTAGTATCACAGGCTATTTTCACAGCGTGCAGGAACCTTCTTCACCCAAAAAGGTCCACAACACAACCAGAAACCAGAGAAAACCATCTCGCCCCTGCTGTTCAGCTGACTGGTTGCTTCCAGCTGACAACGTGGGGACGCAGTCTCTCTGCTCCTGCTGTGGTGTGTGCATGCTGGCATGGAAATGCTGTACCTGAGCTCAGCCAGGAGAGCCCTGGTTCCCAATGGAGAATGCCCTTCTGGGTGTTTTCTGGAGCCAGCTCTTGGCCTTGTTGCTACTGTTGTGCTCAAGGCAGTGGTGGTGAAACCCAGCTGATGGGTACCTCACTCTGCTGCAGCTTGGTGGGAACTCCAGACAGCGGTGGAAAGCTGCTGGTTTAACGAGGAAAAGTGCTGAAATGGGTTCCTGCATTGCACGAGAAGCTGCAGGGTAGAGGTAGGGCTCAGCCTGCAGCGTGGTGGTGGCCCTGTGGGTCCCTTGCACCTCACTGTGCAGAATTACTGAGCTCCCGGGACAGGAGGCTGCTCTGCAAGCCGGGCACGAAAGCTGGACAGCACAAAAGCAAGTCCTTCAGCTTGGGAAGTATTTTCAGTGTGGTATTACTTTGTTTTGCTTATGTGAGCAATACCTATCTGTAGCTGGATGGGGTGCGTCATTGCTTTCGGTTCAGCATTACGTGGTTTGTCAATACTTAAGCATCGCTTGCTGATGGCAGAAGTGGAGCGAGTGTTGGTGGAAGAGCCTTGCGAGCGATTTCACTACGAGCAGAAGCAACGTTGGGCTGCCGAGCCCAGTGCCTGTGGCTCCGTGGGAGAAGTTGTGGAAGCCTGTGAAAGCTCTCAGCACGTTACGTGAGTGGTTCCTGTCTGTAATTTGGGGTTTAGGGAGCTGCCAGCCTTCCTTGTCTCGGGCGATAGCCTCGACCAGTGGAAAACCATCTGACTCTCATAGTTCGGCTTCAGTTCTAATGGTTGCAGATGTTTTAGCTGGGTTATAAAAACACCATTGGAAGTAACACTTTCTCAGTTGTTCCAGACTATGACATCTTTCGGTCGTGGCGCATTTAATCTGGCAAAATAAGGTGGAGTAAATGGGGGAGAAACTTTGGCGATGTTAGTTATACCGAATATACTCCATGTAGCTTTAAAACAATTTCCTGGTTCTTCAAAGGAAAACAAACCTTTTCATCCCAGCAGAAATTGAATGGATAAAACATGCAACAATGCTGAACCGATGCTTATGTATATTGAAAATAAAGTGGAATTCTTCTAACATAAATCCAGAGCATAGCACAGATGTTCTCACTCAGAAATGTTTTGTGAGCAGTAAGAAAATAAAAAGTGGAGCAAAAAAAAAGTATTAAAAAAATTCAGCAAGATATGTTAGAGCATCTGTGCTTTTTGGTTTTTGGTTCCTTTTTAACGTACAGTATATATTTTCCTTGTTTCTTTGAGGTCATTTTACTGTAATGCTCAGCAAATCTGGTACTGGAAGACAGATGAAAAAAATCCAGCAAACCAAGCTGCCTTTGAGGGAAGTTACATAATCCAGTGGAACTGCTCAAAAGCGAGAAAGAAAAAAAGGATACTCGAGAGCTCGCAAGCACAGATGTACACAGCACTTGTCAGAAAGACTGATACTGCTCGTGAAAGGGAAATGAGTCAAATTCTGAAATCAGGAAAAAGTCATTTTAAACAAACAGAGGCCAATATGGTGCTTTTGTTCTTAAAATAATCACATCCATTTTGCTTGTTGTAGCAGTGTCACATTGTTTTCAGCCGGTAGCATTAGTTATTTTCTCAGATTGGTTCCAGGTATTTGTTAAATCAGAAATAATTTTTATGATTATTTTGTCACGCTTAGTCTTTTTTTTTTTTTTTTAAGCAGGTAGCAGGAACATGAGGGTGACGTACGTTCCACTTCAGTTTCTCGTTGTGGAGCGATAGGAAGGTAGTAACACAATTAGAGCTAAACAAAAGGCGAAATGCCTCCCGACTGAAAACTCTTGGACGAGTTCCCGTTTGCTTTATTTGCATGTGGGCCTGCTGGAAACGTGCACGGGAGTTTTCCCTGTCTCTGGCTGGAGGTGCAGTGCCTGGCCTCTGTGGTTCACCGTCTGCAGTGCCCGGCAAGTGCCCATGGCTCGAGGAAGTGTTGATGCAGAAGATCTTTGAACCTAAACTCAGTTCTCTGAGTGCTGTGTGAGGCGAGGGGCTTCACCAGGCACATGCACCAGCAAAAGCACCTGTGCTGATGAGGTGCGGGGTTGTTGATTTCACTAAATTACGGCCAAATGGGTGGTGTGCTGTGTCTCAGGGCTCAGGTTGCTGATGGAAGGGAAAATTAATGAAGGCCAAATGTGTTTGAGCACGGGGGGTGCAATGTGGCATCCCGCAGAGCTGGCCCTGGGCTGGCAGAAGGAGAAGGACTGGGGAGAAAAACAGTCTTAAGTAGGGGAGGAGAAAAAGCATGGGATGGCCCTGGAGACTGGCAAAGGGAAAAGCTCTGGGGGCAATGATAAGTGGGTGCAACTCCTGGTTCTGTTTCATTCACACGAGGGAAATGGGAGCTTGCATGGTAGCAAGGCCATGAGTCACTGACAAATAAAAAGAGCTGAAGATAGCAAGGAACTGGTTAACTCAGAGGTGAGCAGTCGATTTAGGAAGTGGATTGAAAATATGTCCTCAGTGACACCACAGCTGTCATTCAAAGGGCTTTCTTTTTACAAAGAAACCTGGGGAATTTATTCTAGCAAGCTTTCCCTTTCGTGCTAATAGGTGTCCTGAAAGTAGTGAATCTCTGACTTGGTAGGGAAAACAGACACCATTTTGGAGAAGTGATGTCACATTTTTGGACATACTTTCCACATTCTCTCACGCTCTGCCTGCTGCTGATGCAGCGAGATTCTGAGCCCTTCGCAGGAGGAGCGCGCTGGTACATCACCAGCAGTTTTCTTTTTAAGTGGCCAAGTTTATAGGATTTCTGTTCCGGGTATGCATGTCTTTACTGAACCAGGGACTCAGATGGGAATTTAAAATGTTTCTGGTATTCTTGCCGAATTACTAATAGGAGAGAGAAAGTTACGTGGGTATGAAATGTTTTAAATGGAGATAGGACTTGGGAGTGTCTGTATATTTGTGTGCGCACCCACTTAGGTGTTTTCATTTGTTTGAAGAAATTAAGCCACACTTACTAAATGAGAAAGTAGTTTCACCTTACCCCATCTTTTTTGCATGTGCTTTCAAAGTTCTTGAGTTACTCTGTATTCCCCTAGGCAAGGGCCACAAAGTTTTTTCTTCCCTATTAAATGTCAGAAGCAATATCCTCCTGGTGAGAAACTTGCCGAGATGCACCTCTTTGTGCGTGTGATGAGAAGAGCTGCTTTGTTCCAGTTCTCAGGATCTTCCTGAGCAGAAGTTGGTGAAATACAGAAGAAATGCAGGGATGCTGGAGCATCTCCGAGATGACTCTGATGTTGCCGTAACATATTAAGGGACAGTTTAAAAAAAAATTGGACCTTCCGAACTTTTAGCTTCTTTAATAAACCACTAAATGCAGCAACAGGGCTTGAGGTAAGGTGAGGAATTGTGCCGGATTATGAGTAGGTGATGGGAGCCCTGCCCCGTGCGCCACGGAGCCTGGCTGCGCAGAGCTCTGGAAGTGGCTCGCCTGCACCCAGCTCCCTGTGAAGGCTCCTCCGAGGCATGTGCAGGAGGCTGGGTGCTCCTGAGGCGTGTTGGGTGTGGATCAAGGTGAGGGTGTGCCCCTGCGGATTTGTTTATCGTGCTGCAGAAGATGGTGCTGCTCTGTAGGGCCAAGGGGACCAGGGCCAGAGGGGAAGAGAAGCCCCAGCACGGGTGGCTCCCCGTTGTCCTCAGGTGGGGGTCCTCCTTGACAGTATGTCAGGACATCTTTTCCCAATCCTATACTGGATATGATTTTTTTTTTCCTGCCATTAAGAATACTAATTTAAGAAGATCAGTATTTCCTGCTCTCACTGGATTTTCTTAACAGCAGCTTTTGTTGCTTCTTCTAGCTTTTCTTCATAAAATCCAGCACAAACAGACATTGCCTGTTATTATTCTGGAAAGTCCAAACTCAGAAATCACAAGAAAAAGTGGACTAGATGAAATAAATAGAGCTTTTAAATGTGATGCCTGTCAGCATGGGCTTTGTGTTGTAAAGCAACACAAAAGTCAGTGAACATGATTTTAAAAATCTGATACTCTGTGCACGTAAAATGCGTGTATGCTTAATTGTTGCTTTAGAAAATAAAAAAGGTAAAAGTCTTCTAAGTATTTTAGACTTAGCCAGCCTGGTCGAAAAAGAAAGCGTCATGCTCTGGATGTAAAGCAGGGTTTTGAGCTTGTTACATCAGGCACTGGAGCAGTCTCACCGCGTGTCCAGCAACCACTCCAGAGCGTAATGCTTCGGTAAACTAGAACCAGATGTTGATGTGTGAAATGTTATTGTATTCAGTGTCTTGCAAACCTCCCCTTTAGTAGTAGAGATGTCAGAGGTGAATTCCTGGTGCCCCTTTTGTTGTGTTGGCCTTGGTTGGTGCTAGCTGGAAGCCCCCGTGCTGAGCTGGGGGCCGCAGGTAACCCATGTCCCGCATCGCATCCGCTGGGGCTGGGGCAATACCGACCTGGCCCTGCTCCCCCAGAGCACAGACATCCCTGCTGGGTGGAATTCCCTAGCTGGAGAACGACAGCAGCAGCGAAGGAGGGCTTTTTTTATAAGAAAAGCTAATTTGTGCTGAGTTAAGTATTCTTTTGATATTTGAATACGGAGTAATTAGCTTGGATGTACTGCTGTTTACCCTTTAGGATTTGGAGAAGTCTAAACAAGCTGCTGAAGGGAACTGTATCGTAAATCTCCTTCTGAAATGGATTTGGCGATCGCGTGCTTCAGACTGAGACCAAATCTGCTTTTTGTGGTGTTTCTCTGGTGGGCAGCGACTGCTGGGAGGAGTGTGGGGCCACCTGGTTGGGGAGGGTCTGCTACGGGGAGATCTGATGGACCCGCCTGGGAGTCCCCCTTCTAAAAATGCTCTCAAGGTGGGCGTGTAATTGCTTATGCATGGATGCTACTCCTCTGGCTAAAAAAAAATAAAAAAATCTCTGTAGTTCAGTATTTACCATAGGCAGCTACTGTACTGGAGAGCACTTTGTAGGAAATGGTTTATTTTCTTCTAAATTATTTCCATTTCGTAATTCGGTACTTGCTTGGTCTCATAGTAAAAAGAAGGATGTTTTTCCTTGTTCTGCCTGAGAGTTATGATTTTCAGATCCAAAATATTTTAATATTAGCTAATTTTGTAAAGTGTATGTTGTGTTTTATAGGTGGTCTGTGTTTTGCTTTCTTGGACCATGTATTATGTCTGCGATTAGACAGTTGTAAAGGCTGCCCTAACTCTAGGTGCTTTCACAGTTTGCTTCTGCTTTGGTGTGTCCGTGCTTTGTTGCCTTCTGAAAGGCGTTGTTTCCAAACGTTACTGAATGCCAAACGTGTTGTAAGTAGAGACACAATAAAAACACAATTTTTCTTGATTACTTTTAGCGATTAAAGTTGCATGTAATAGTGAAATTATTCTTTTTCTGTAATGAATTCTGTTTCAGATGCATGCCATATATATTTAATCCAGAATTTTTCTGTCATTTGTTTTCCAAAAAGTGTGTTGCTCCTTTCTGAACTCGAGTGCAGAGCGTAATAATTCACTTTGTTGCTTTGTGTTATTCTGCAATATAAACTAAAAGCTGATGCAGGAAGCGGAGCTCTGAAATGGAACAGTTTATTACAAATAAATCTCTTTCACCTGATGCTCTGGCTCGAAAAAAGTGGGCTTTCAGGGCAGACCATGCAGCTTCAGATTCATCGGCTGTGCCTAGAGTTGGTGAGCAGGAGCAGCTGAGCTTCGCAGTGCCATCTCGTGCCATCCTGAACATCTTGTGCTCTCCTGAGCACCTCTGGCAAACAGGAGCCAGCCCCTTGCTGTTCACCTCCTCGCTTTGCTGCCTGTGGAGCTGTGCAGTGGGTGGTCCGGAGCATCTGGATCAAAGACCTGCCGATGGCTGAGCCCAGATTTCTCAGGAATTGCCTTCCGATGATGGCAGCAGAAGGATGTACTTTTTTTTCCTTGTAATGTTTTTCAACGTGCAGCTCTTCTGTGTATAAATTACAGAGTGTGTGGGAAGGATAGCATGTTGGAAATTGGTACCTACAGCAGGCAAACAACATGTGCTTACGTCTGTCCTGCGGAAGCCAAGGAAATTCAGAATCAAACCCTGATGTCCGATGACAACATTTCTTCCACCTATTTGAACTACAAAGCTCCCTCATTCCTCTGAAGAAGCAGGCCTAAAATCCAATGAGAGCTGTGAAAGCAAAGCAGTGGAGTCCTCCCCCCGGCTCTTGCATCTTCATAAATAATTTGCTCTGCAGACCGAATCGTTCCTCCTGCTGCCAGGCTCCTTCAGAGAGCTGCAGCCTCGCAGCCCAGCTCTGCTCACGCCTGGCGGTGACACGGCAGCAGCAGGGCACATCCTGGGGCTCCTCGGCCCTGCTGCTCGCCCATGGCCATTACATGGAGAAGGGAGAAACAAAACGTTGGAGTCATTTTGAAAGAAATATAATGTAAATACACAGAAGGAAAAAGGTGGAACTGATAAAAGTTATTTATTTATTTTAAAGCCTGAATTTTAATGTGTGCTATGCTCAGTATAGGAGAACTCCACTGATTAAAATTCCAGGTCTATGTTTTATTATTTCTTAGGTCATGTCAATGATCACAATTGCATTTAGCTGACTTTTTGTATCACTTTTAAAGTAATCTTTATAGTTGTGTACTGTCATAGGACTTGCCCCTCTGGGAAGCCTTTGGAACCCAGTTAGCAAAATCCACTTGAAATTTAATTGTTTAAAAACATGAAAGCTTGTTCTCTTCGTATCTTTATGTACACTTTTCGCCCTGGTCATTGCTGTGGGCTTCAATTTCCAGAGCTGCATCCACACTTACTGCTGAAGAGCTGCGCTGGCTTTGTACAGAACAGGCACCGGTGCTGTTACCGCGAGGTAACCGACCCGCAGCGAGGTCGTGCTGCCGTGGTGTACTGCTCTCTAGGAGCTTCCTGGCTTTTATAGCTTGCTTTCATTACAGGATGAACTGCTTCAGGTTGCCTTGGTTTTTAATGTGGAGGTGAGGTTATGCATGCAGGCTGTACAAGCTGTTGGTAAACACCAGATGCTTTGTGTCCCTGCACAGAGTTAAAAAGCTCCCAACCTTGTGTGCAACTCTGAAAGCAGCATCTTCAGAGAAGTATAATGGGACTTTGCATTATTGAAATTAGTGACAGGTGCTTTTTTGTGTGAAAATCATTCAATTTTGACAAATGTCCAAGTGCAAAGGATCCTCAGGGGTAGAAAGGTGCAGGAATGAATAGGGGAGACTATAAGTGGTGTGGTTAGGATTTAAGAAAATGCTTGCAGGTGGCTTTCGGCTCATTTCAGAGGCATTGGTTGAATCCTGTGGGGAAGATGTAGGAAACACCTACCTAGCCTTGCTCCACCAGTGCTGCGGTTTGAAAGGGGAGAGGTATCTGTTGGTGTTGTCAGGTGTGAAAGGGGAGCGCAGAGCAGGAACGGGCTCTCCCAGAGGAGCTGTGTGCTCGCACAGATGGAGCTGCTTCCCTGGGGAGTGCCAGTTCTCTGCAGAGACCTCGTCAGCAGCCTCTCACAGCAGCGCCTGCTAATTGCAGCAATCGGTGCTTGTACAGCGTCCGGCTGTGGTTTTTCTCTGCAGCTTTGTGTTACCTCAGGAAAGAGGGAAGTACTTCGCTGTGCCCGTCGTCCATGCTGCAGCAAATCCGTGATGTACCCATCGGTTATAACCACGCGTTGTACCTCGGATAGCTTCAATCTGAGTAGTTTGGGGTGAAGCACAGCAACAGGTGAGCTTCAGCTGCGTGTGCAGTTGCCTTGTGTCTGTGGTGCTGGGCTTTCAGTGCAGTTTTACTGAAATGAAGTCCACTGTGCTGTATACACCGCAGCCAGGCCTCTATTGCAGGTGCAGCAGCGCATCCGCTGCTGTCTGCAGCTCTCGCAGCGTTGGGCCATCTGGCAGCCTGGCCTCAGACCCTGCCTCTGCCTGCAGCACAGCACCAAATGGGAAAACGTGGTGTAGGGGTTACGTGGGAGCCTGGCTGAGGGTAGCTGTGGATGCTCCACATGTACCAGCGGGTGGTCAGCCATGCAGCTGGGTCCTGCGCAGTGTGCAGGGACGTCGGCCGCGGTAGTGTGAGCCTGCAGAAATCTGGAAGAACTTCTCGGAGACAGTGGGAGTCCTCGTTTCTGCCTTGGTGAAGAGGTATGAAGGAACTGCACCCACAGGCATGCAGCTGATCAGCGGAGAGAGGGAGAGAGTGTAAATATTTACAGCTGGGCCTCCCTCTTGTGTAGAGCATGCTCGGAAAACATGATTGCTCTTCAGCACCTTTGCCTCTTAATTCGGCAATTTCCTTATGTGCCTTGCTGCCTTCTCCCTTCAGAAAGCAAATCCACGAACAAATGTCACAGTGTTTGTCAAGTACGTAATTAACCCACTGAGCCAACGGGGGAAGCGAGGCACAGAAGGTCGCTGACTTGTCCAGGACCACACAAGCGGCTCGGCACCGAGCTAGAAATAAAGCACTGACCCGCTGGCTCCTTAACCACACGTCTCTTTCCCCTCTCGTAAGGATGTGGTAAAATATGGCTGTGTTTAATCCTTCTGCTCCTCGCTAGTTCAGCCTCTCTATGAAAAGACACTCCGTGCTTCGCCAGGCTGAAAAGGGAATATCTGGTGGTAATTGCCTGTTGAAAAGAAAGTATCGTCCTCTCAGGAAAGCGTGGGCTCTGTTGTGTTAGACTGCTTAATTACTGCTTCTTATGTAATTTATTTCACAGATCTCAATTTACTCATACTGTGGTTGAAACTTTTAGACGGTAATCCATACTTGGCACTGAGGACGTTGATGCCAATATTGCACGCGTGGTGAAATGGTTGTAACTTCAAAATAAAGCAAAGTGAAGGCTTATGTTTCACTTAAGCCCATTTAGATAGCTATATTAATGGAAATTGATTTTTTTAAAGCTAGGTGACACATGGAAGCCATAAGGAGAGGCATCAGTGATGTATTTGGCTGAAATAGGAGAAATTTAGAGGAGGGCAAATATTGGTCCGTGCGGGTGAAACTTAAGTCTGTTTTTTCTCTCATTAAAGTGCTGGAACTTTCTTTTAATGCTGAAGTGTCGCGAGTAAGGTGGTCTGAAGTAGGCAGTAAGTGCTCTAATGCTCAGCTGATGCTGGTAAGAAAAGGTGCTGGGTCAAAAGGCAAGTGCCCGAGTGAAAGACGTGTCTGCATGCCTACGTGCTCCTTTTAGATTGATGGGGTTAATTGCCATGCTCTCAGCTTTGCTCGGGCACTACTTTGCTACTGATGCTGACTGAAAGGAGCTCAGTCTACCACAACTTTTTAATCCCCTCTGCATGCCGTGCAGAAGAAAGCATGTTTTCCCCTTGTAAATGTAAGTTTTTGTGATTGTAATGTCATATCGGGCCACATTACAGTGCCACGTACTTCTCTGTGTTAAGGATAAGGAAACACGGAGAGCTGGAGTAGCGCTGTGTTTGCTATCGGATGTATTAAATAATGATAATACTAAGCCCTGAAAATTGAGATATTACAGATTATAATTTCACTCTAAAACATCTTATAAAGTGACTGCTTTGAGTTTAGCAAGCAGTCATTTATTCTTTTGTGCTTTAAAAAGCGTGCTATGGCACAACTGCAGTTCATTATCCTGCTTTTGTTGAGGACTCAGGTTCTGTCAGCAGCTGACACAGCCGTCGCGTTATCGCCAGCGGTTTGGAAAAACGCAGCTGGTGGGCTATGCAAACGGGCACATTTACTAAACAATTTTAGGTGGCATTATAACCATTGTTCATCGCCTGCCTCCAGACGATTTATTTTCAAGTGACTGTGTATGTCTGTGAGCAGCACGCTGCTATTAGGCATGAGGATGCACAATGCGCGGTGATTTCCTGAAACTGGATAGCCGGAGAGATTTCCACAAAACCTATTAACAAATATCTCTAATGATTAGCATGTATTATTTTGCGTCTCTTCCTTGTTGTGGCAGATTCCTCTCATTCTAGATGTATTTCTTCATTAGAGAGCCCCTGAGAAAGTGCAGGCTGCTTGTATTTAGATTTAACCACTTGTGAAGTTATCCGTGCTGCTGCTTGGCTTGCTTCTCTCCCTCAGCCTTCTCTCCCTTTGGAAACATATTTCTCACCTGTCCAATGCATTGCTGTTACCAGCTTTTTCATCAAAATTAATTCCATCTACTAGTTTATACCCTCTATTTTTTTTTCTCTGTATCTTGCAAGTAATAGTTATATGACAACGTCCACTTCCCTCATATGTGCTCACTATATGTGTGTCAAAGGCTCTGTTTTAGAGAGTTTCCTGGTTCTCACGCCTTGCTGGCTACATTACATGGAAGGAAATCAGAAAGCAGCATCTCATTTGTGGTCATTGCCTCATCGGCTGTGTCCTGCAGTAGAAGAAAAGAGGAGATAGTCTGCAGATGGTTATAAATGATGTATCAACTTCTCTTCCTTTACTCTGCCACACACATCTATATTTTTAGGCTGTCTCGGGGCTTCTTTTTTGCTGTCCTAGAATGAGGCTATTCATTACACCAGGACAGTAATCAAGGAATTCCACACAGCCCTCTTGATCTTGCATGCTGATTACATAAGCTGCTCCTGCAGGCATGCAGTACCAAAGCAAAAGGGGTGCTTGGTGTGCAGCAATAATGACAGCAGTGTGCTCCCTGTCTGGATGCTGTCGTGCTCGTACGGCCGTGCTGTTCTCATATGCATGATCAGGCTGGATGAGGAGGATACAGATGGACAGGTTTTCACGTACCTGCAGGACTGTCATGGGGTTCCTGCAAATGCTGCAGAGGCAGGATTTCCAACAAGAAGTTGAGTTGTATTGAACACAGTGGAAGTGCTGGGCATGGTGATCAGTGCATGTGTGGTGGTAGCAGTCTGTCGGTGCTGCTTCTCTTGTGTTTGCTCACTGCCTGTAGCTTATGAGTGGGATATGTTTCCAAATGGAGACTGGTCTGGTAATGGTTTAAAAGGATATTTCTGTGTCTGTTTTAATGTTGTAGCCCAGGATATATTTATCTTGAGTTTGTGCACCATTAAATAAACCCTGTTTAAACCTTTAGCAGCTAATGAAACTTTCTTTCACTTAACTGTGTTTAACAATGTTGAGGAGATGTGCATCCAGCAGTTGGGTGATAGCAGAAACAAAACGTGCTGTGGGAACTTACAGCCAAGCAAGCTGGGTGCAGAGATCAGTATCAGGAAAAAACAGGACATAATTTTGAAGAAGGGGAGATAATTTCGTTTAAAATGTAAGTAGATAACTGTCTGCTGTACACAACATACTTTTCATTGAAGTACAAATCCTATAAAATCAGGTATGTTCACTGATTCACGGGCTGCCAAACATGACTGCAATCTAAGACAACCAAAGTTCTTTCCTAAGGGAAAACATCATCACCTGAGGATCAGGAGCACTGAATGACACTCCTTCTTTGTTAATCTTCTGTTTCCAGCTGGAATGGGAAATGTTCTCATTTTTTTTCCCCTCTTTTTTTTTTTTTAATAGATTGCAGCTGTAGAGCTAACAAGGATGGGCTGTCAGCTTTCACAAGCCAAGCACGCTTCCATACAATTGTGGTGTTTGCCTCTTTCTTTATCAGTCCAGCGCAAACTGTTCCATCTATTCTTTTTACATAGCTCCTTTCCTTTTTATTGCCCTTGCACAGGGCACAGGCTTGGTTGTTAGCATTCAGGTGGACTGTGTACAAAAAATAAATAGGAGTCATCCCGACTGCCTTGGCCATTGAAATCCCTTATCTGCCTTTCTTGTTTTTAAAGAGCCAATTTACATTTTTCCTTGTATCTCATCTGGAAGTGCAAAGCGTAAAAACTTTACAAACATCCTACAGCTCATGCTGTGTGAATGAATTGAGAAAGCAGTCTGGTGCGTGCCCAGAATTTGGTGTCTACATATAACATCTGAAGGGTAGAGCACCTGAAAAAGAAAATTGTCTCAGCCCAGCTTCTGCTGTACACAATGTGAGTGCCACAGTTATCAAATATAAAGATACTTTCAAGTATTACGGTGAGCATACGTGGAACCAGTCCCCTTTGGGGGAATAATTGCCGTTGTGATGTGTTAGGTGACCAGGGTCATGTTTAGGTAGAATCACCCTGAAGTCAGCAGGTTTCTGTCCCGGCAGAGGGACCTGGCAGTAATGGTGCTTGTCAAATTCTGTAGGTAAACTTGTGTGGATATGCATTTAGGATCTGCAGTTTCTTCAGGTGGCGTCCCTGTCATTGGATTTGTGTCATGTCCTGTGCAGTGGGGTCCCCTCCCCTGCAAGCAGAGGTGGCCTCGAGCCCAGAGGCCTGCCCAGTCCCTGGCTCCCAGCAGGGTCGGTGCTGTGGTAGGGCTGGGTCACTGGGGGTTACTGGTGTGCAGAGGCAGCTGAAGATGGGAGTGGGATGGAGGGACAGAAGGAAGGACTTGTCTTGAGCTGTTACAATGACTGTCCACGTCTGTAAGCCTGCTCTTCGGAGGTGGTGACCATCACTGATAACACTTTCTTGAGTGGCTCTGCACTGCCACCTGTGGAAGGAGGGGTCCTGTGGGCCATTGGGACTTCCAGGGCCAGAGGGGACCTTCTGCCTCGTTAGCCTGTGTGTCGTTACTCTTCCAGGAGCCCCCACATTGTCCCTATGGAGTGAGGTGCCCGAGTGGGTGGCAGCCCCTTTTGATGGTGTCAGGGTGTTCCCGAGAGAAGGGTCTGAGGTGCTGTGACAGGCTTCTGGTGAAGGTGCCACCTTTCTAGGTAAACACCACAGTGCGTGGTTTTGTTGAGAACGTGCACTGTATTTCCAGGCTGAATTCAGAGCTGCGTTTTCTAGCCTTGTGTTGGGTCCTGTGTTGAAGCCAACGTGGTGGGTATTTGATCTTCAAGAGCAGGTTCTGCTTGAACTATTTGGTGGCACTGCAGGGCCCCATGGATCAAATTGTTCAGTGCCTACGGATACTTGCAGGCTCTGTGGTGTCCTTCCTGCTCTGGATAAATAGTTTGAACTAAATATCATCTATATGGAGGAATGAAGAGCAGAAGGGTAATGGGGTAAGAGCCTGTGGTTGACCTTGCAATGGCTTCCTTCAGGTGAAGTCTCCCTTTGGCTCTGGATAATCTCAGGATTGAATTTCATTGGATTTCAGTTACAGGAGCAGGCCATAATTAAGGAGTTCAGCGAATGGCTCTCAGCGTCAGATTACCTTCATTTGTAGGAGTCACTTGAATGAAAATTAAGCAGTCACTTTGAGGGTTGAAAGTTTATGGGCTTTTATTAATTAATTGACCTTTTAAATTGTCACTCTCACACTCACACACGCATACAAAGACCCTACTGAAGTAGATTTTAGTTGCTGTATTTTCCGGAAAGAATTTAAGTTTTGTTCTGAGAAAAAAAAAAAAAGAAAGAAGAAATTTGTGTGGCCAAGGGCCTCCACACATGCTCTGCTTCTCCTCAGGGTGAGGAGCAGATCTGTGTGGAAATGCTCAGTTTCTTGGCAGGCCAGCTGCTCCCCTGTCACGGGCTGAGTGGAGCATGTGGTTTGGTTTTTGGGTGACGATGCCGCTGGCATCAGCAGGTGTAGGTGGCCTGCTTTTCTTCATGGCCAAGGGTTGACGTTTTGGCCCTCCTGCTGGTCCAGGTGACATGGTCCCGGTGAGAAGGATGCTCCTGACTTGTGTATGAATTGCATGAGTGTCAGGACTCACAGAATGGCACCCTGCTTTCAAGAGAAAGAAATCCACAGTCATGTAAAAAGTAATTTTTCTTCTAAATTTCATCTTCCACAGTTCTGCTGAATTGCTATTCATGCATAGTGCTATACCCCTGAGCGGGACACCTGGTGTCTGCAGTGTCTCCTTGTGCAGCTTTGTGTCTACAAGTGTTAAAGCTCTTCAAGAGAAGCCTGTTCAGTGCTGAATGGATTCAATGATTCAGCTGTTTGCGAGGCTAAAAGAAAAAAACAGGAAATCTGAGCACTGTTTCGTGGCGTTTGGCAATCTGCTTTCACACAAGAAATGAAGCTTTTCCAGCACTCACAAGCACTGGTGTCTCTGGGCTCTTACAAATGTGCAGCACGGGCTGCTTTAGCAATATGCACCTCTTAAGCAAGTGGGAGAGGGATTGGAGCCAGCTGGCCCTGAGCTCAGGGTGAGAGATCTAAGAAATCACAGATTTCGTAATTCCATATGTTCAAGAGTGTACGCAATAGCTGCTTCAGCACGTTTACCTACTTTATATTTTAGATTTAGGATCACAAGCAGTGAGTTCTCAAGCATTACCATCAAGTAGCCTTGCATGTTGACGGGTGTCCTTCAGTGCTGTTGGTCTCATTGGAAACACGTGGCGTTGTCACATTGCCTGGAAGCCTTCTGAGATGCACAAGAGGTTGTCCTTGCTCATTTGCTGCGTGGAAGTGCTCTGGTAATATTATAATAGAGGGAGCTTTGATTGTAATCAAGTGCTGGCACAGCTCATGCTCTTTACAGTTAACTTTTTTTCCCCCCAATAAATGATCCCTGATAAATTTGTCCATTTGTGGCAACAAACACGGTTTTGAAGCCTTTAAGCAAGATGTTCATTTTGACATGGAACATGTTACATTTCCTGCATTGAGTCTTGTTGGAGCCCATCCAGACTCCTCCTCGTGTTGCTATTTCACAAAATTAATATTCATCCCAAAAAAGCCAATACATTTTAATAATATTAGTAATTATAAACAAACAAAGCCTTTGCTGTCCTGTGATGTGTTGTATCTCTTTTTATTTAATGAAATTACAGCAGACTTAAAGCGCTTGTTCTGAACGTACGTGATCCCAAATGTAAATCATTGCGAAAGAAAGCGAGCACAGTCTCGTTGCTCTGGGTAAATGCGCTGCTGGTTAAAGGTGTACCTTCGCACTGGGAAACCAACAATAAATCAAATCACAAATCAGCTCACACCGTGCCCTGCACATGAGTCAGGCAGTGCTGGCTGCGTGGGTGCATGCGTTCACGGACTGAGCACGACGGCGTTGTGCTGGAGCCGCAGCTGTGTGGTGTGAGAATTTGTTGAATTAAAACACTCAGAGCTACATGGGAGTGGGTACTGAGGCTTCTGAATAAGAGGAAAGGTTGCGTTGACCCAAACAGGGAGAAGATGTTGAATATTACAGTGCTAGGGCTCCTACATGTCAGGGTTTAACCACGCAGTTTGCCACTACTGCGTATAATGTCAGAGTGTGTGTGAGGTGTCATCACCAGTATCTTTGTTTTTATTTTTGCTTCATATTTCAGGTTCTGAGATTAAAACCCTGTTTGGACTAGAGGAGTTTGTGCAACCATCGTTTTCTTTTGGATAGCCTCGGGTGCTTTTGTAGCACACTTCCTTGTATTGAACACCGTGCTGTCCCATGCCCAAAGCTGTGATCTCCCCCTGGCCTTAAGAACTGATACCCTTAGGCTGAGATATATTATCCTCGCCTCTCCCACCCCAGCTAAATTTGACGGGTACAAAGTTGGTGCAAATAAATCCATGGTTTTAAGGTGTGGCTCACCTAATTCCCAAGTAGCCATATATAACAGCTCAATTTTTGGAGTCTGGGAGCTGGCTGCATTATGCCTGCAACTGCACCAGCACCATAAGCAAAAAGCAGCCGCGTGCCTTCCTTCGGCACGCACACCTCTGCTGCTGACCTCCAGCAGATCCCATCTATTATGCATGCCCTCTTGTCACAGATCCCCCTCACACAGAAGTGTGATCTACTGAGCAGCTGCTTGCTCTGTGAAAAAGTAAGCATATGCGTTGAAAAAAGCACAAGATGCCAAAAATAAAACACAAGCCACCAAAAGCCTCTGCCTCGAGCTCATTGTGTGGCCCCAGGAATGTTGCACTTTTATGTTAGTTTGAACAAAATGCTCACATCTTGCAGGTTGCTGTGGGAGCTGCACAATGTACGAGATGATGCTTCAGCAGTGAGTTATGGACTACAGGCTTCTCTGGGCTCTGGGGAGCACTCAGCTTCACGCTGAGAAATGCTGCTTTGTCTTTTCTTGGGAGGAGAGCTGGGGGCTCCTCTGCTCCTCCCAGCAGTGGCATCTACTCCAATTTTCAATATGACAGCCAGATAATTTAGTGATTTTTTTTTAATGCCAGCCATTTATGAATCAAAATGTTGAGGAAAAAATCACACACATATATACACATATATTGCATTCTAAATAAGCTCAGAGAAAATCTCCAAACCCAACAGGTCTTAGTTCAAACTTAGAAAAAGGAGTGTAAGAGCCGGTGTGTATCTGTCATCTGCTTTCTTTTGTTCCTTTGCTGCTTCCAAGCTGGATAACATTTGACACCGACCCCTGTTACAAATGGAAGCAGAAGTGATTTTAAATGACTTAATTCAACAAAATAACGCCCTGTACTGAAGTGTTTCGAGATCTGCGTGCCTGCTCTTTCCACAGCTCTGAAACCAGATAGCTAAGTGGTGATGGGGTGGAGGCAAATGGGTTTTACACGTGCCTTACTGCTACATGTGAAATGTGGCCTGTAAATATTGAGAGCCCTGGAAAAAAAAGCACGGGAGAAGCACCAGGGTTGTATAACTGCTGCTGGGGAGCGCGAAGCGGTGTCAGGCAGATACACAGGCGTGTTGAAGCAGATCTGGGAGCTGTTCGAAAAGAAATTGTGGCCATTGTTCCTTCTAACGTAAACATTTTGTAACTCTAATTAAAAGGTACAAGAAGGCAACAGTTGTGCTTGCAAGCAGGGAGTTGTTGAATGGTGTGTTGGGGGAAACAAACGCTATTGTTCTGCAATTTATGTAATGTCACTTGACAAATAAAGCTGCTTTTGGGGCATGGCCTTATGGATGTAGTCAGCGGCAGGTAGCTCTCATCTGCAGGCAACCTGCTGCAAACAGGAGCAGGTCTGTAAAGGTGCAGGCTGTTACTTGCAGTGTTTTGAAGCTAATGGCTTGGCAGTGTTGGTAAACTTGGTAGTAAAACTTTTTTCATCTCTTTATAAGAGTGTAAGAAGGAAATCTTTCATTATCCCCATAATATCTTGGCATAAATGCTATCACACACGGTCGAGTTGTCACCAGATGCTGAAATCAAAATGATTATGAGAGCAAATACTCATTTGTGGTTTTGAAATATTTTTTTTTCAGCTGAGGATTTGACAAGCTTGGGGAATTTTGTACCACTGTCGGGGTTATTCTTGAACCTGTTGAACCTATTTTTGTGACCTGCTTCCACAATATTGTTTCTTGCTGGTGCTCAGCAAAATACTGAGAGTTGTTTCAGGGCTGTGAACCTATCCATTTCTAAGGATGTAGTTTACCACTGAAACTAAGTTTTAACTGCCAGGGCTGCTCTGTGTTGAAGTTACGGAGCCAGGAAGATAAACACATCTCTGTGTGTTGCTTTGCTTGCTCTACAAGTCGTGTCTTCATTTATGTCAACATGCTTCTGGGCACAGAGAGAGCACTGGAGGAAAAGAGCGAATATTTTAAAGCAATTCTGCTTTTCAGTGATTTTTACCTGCTATTTTTCTCAATTTCCATTTGATTTTGTAGTCCTGCTCTGCCCTGGCGAATCCTGATGCTTATACCCGCATGCACTGACATTCGTGTCCCGCACTGTTAACATCTACTCTGGAGTGAGAAGAGCTGCTCACACGATGCTGACAGCTCGGGGTTTTGAACCCGCAGCTGCTCATGCCCTTAAAAACGATGTTTCACAGCTGCGAGGTTTTGTTTCCCTGCATCCTTCACATGAAAGTGCCGAGCTAGAGGTGACAACCCTGAATTTACAGCAATATTCCCCTCGGTAGCGTGAACAACTGTACAGTAGCAGTCACGGCAATTGCTGTGAAACCGTAAATCTGGATGGGGATGGGGGGGTTGGCGGTCAAGTGCAGGAGCACGTGGGAATGGGTAAGCAAGGTTCAGGGGTAGTGCGATGGTTTATGGTCGGCAGTGACCTGTGAAGCAGTCTGGGTGGCGTGTTGGATTTCCAGAGCAAAAACCCGGCTCCTTGGCAGCACACAAACCTCTCTGGCTGGGCATCACCAGCATAAAAGTTCAGGCAAGGTAAATCCTGAGATTCTTTGTTTAATACTTGCTTGGAGTTTTTAATTTCTCAGTTTATTTGCTTCAGATGTTTGCGCAAATGTGAGGTTCCTGGAAGTCTCCCTGTGCCGCTATTGCTAGACGGGTACGTGCAGACTTTTAGTGTCCTGAAGTTGTTTGAAAGGAAACACTCCAATTAACAGCTGCCAGCCTTAAAATGGGCTGCTCTAAGATCTGTTATTCTGCACGGTGCAAGTTCAACGCAGACTTTGTTATTGTTATTTAAGATGTGTCTGCTGATTAGGTTCCAGTGTCTGAGCAAAAGTAATATTGGTATCCAGCACTGCAAAAATGTACACCAAAAGGGCCAGGAGAAGGAGTTCTTCCTTTCAGTGCCCAGACTGAATTTATCAGGCCTAAGTTTCTCTTCTCTGGTTCAATTACACTGCATTCAAATATAAGTTGAAAGATTGTGGGGGGAGGAAAAAAGATGTGGGGAAACTCAAGAATCATTTTGTAAGGGAGCTGAGAGTATCCTGGCCTTCAGGAAATCAGCTTTCTGGTTTCTCCATTTCCTCCTAATTCCGAGTGGTTCTCTGCCTCCAGGCTCTCTAGCCTGGGTTTTGAACAGCAGCTTAAGGAGATAAGGACTGCCATTACTTGGCAGTTTACAACCCAAATCGGGTACCACTTTCAGGAGCGGTAGGTGGTTGTGGTGGGAGATCCTCAAAGTTTTAGTGCTTTTTAAAAAAAAATCTATATATCATCAGTGGCAGTTAAATCAATAGCAGATCAAAACCCTATACATGCACCATAATAACGGTGTTTTTTGATCTGAAAACACGAAATGTGCTGGTTTTCCTGTGCAGAGGGAGCCTGCTGCAGGTCGGATGCAGCAGCAGTGGGTTCCCCTGGGTGGGGTGAGTAGGGGCAGGGAGCCCACGCTTGGGATTTGCTTGAGGAAGGGGACAGAGCTTTCTGCTGAGACCCTGCTGGAGCAAAAACTCGAAAAGGTTTGTTTGGGGTGCGGTGAGCAAGTGGTCTTCTAGGAAAGGCTTTGGAAAGTGTAAGCAGTGGCAGGAATGGGGAAGAACCTGACAGGCGAGTAGGGTAGGTCCCATGGAGAAGGGTAGGATGTTGTAGCCAGGGGCAAGGAATAATAAGGCCAGGAAGGATAATCATCCCTGCGGGAACGCCGTGCTGAGCAGAGAGGAAGGTTCAGTTATGGCCCTGCCAGCAACGCTTTGAAGTGGACCAGAAACTCCTGTAGCCTTTGGACAACATGGGTGAGAAAAAAGTTGTGAAAGAATTTGTTTTGCTTAAAACTTCAGTGGACAGGGTGTAAACTTCTGCTGGGGGATGGGACAGGAGAGCAATCTGCCTGCAACCAGCAGGAGCAAGGATGGATTTCTGCTGTTCATGAAAAAGGCAGGAACCAGGAAGGGAGATGCTTGAAAACTGCAAGCCTGTGTCATCCTGGGAGCACTGGGGGAAAGTGAAAGCTGCACGGCTGCACACCAGGGCCAACTGGAGCTGAAGTCAAACTGCAGTCAGGAATTTAACATCCTCGTGTTTATCAGTACAGTCACCCCCATAAAATAAGCAAGGAAACAAAAAATATTAGAAAAAAAACACCCACAGTCAAACAAACAAGAACAAACCCAACCAGAAAGCATGGTCCTACCAAGAAACCATCCTTCCCTACAAGCCACCTTTCTGTGTCATTTGGTTCCATTTCTAGTTTTTAGGGTGCTAATAAAAACAAACTCGTGCAGGCGTCATCTTCCTGTCTTTAAATCCTTGCACAGATTTGTTTTTTGTATTTAATACGAATGCTCAGTATTCGCATTGCTCTTCCTACACAGAAAACAGGGGCAGCAGGCTGTTGGCTCTCTTTCAAACACTGTGCACCTACAGATCCCAGTGAAATCGATAGGAGGGATGTGGAGAGGTTTCTCTAAGTCTGAGCTGCAAGTTATCCATCAATAATTATTTTAAGAAACATCGGGTCTCAGTTAAAAATTCCTGCTTTCTGGTCCCTTATTTGGTCAACGTGGTGTTCTCCGCAGCACAGAAACAAATAGATCTTCCCCTCCTCCCACCACTTACACTGGTGTCTACTCCTTTATAAATTATTGGCATGTTCCCTAGTTAATGCTTTGATGACAACAAAAAGACGCTTGTATCTCATTTCAGTAGACAGCAGTTTCCCTGGGGTGAATATTTCATTGCTTTTGCATTGCTGCATTGTGTTGGCTTCTGTAATCTCCGCTTCTTGCTTCGTAAATTGATTAGATTAATAATAATAACAGCAACAATAATAATAATAAACAGCATGAAGGACAGAGCTGAAGTGTTTTGTTCTGCTGCAGGCATTACGTTATCTGAACGACACAGCTGAGAACAGAAGGGGAAGAACTGGAAGTATCTGCTTCTAAGGAAGGAGCAGAAGGGTTAAAAATAGGACAGCTTTAAAGGATAAAGGGTGGGTGTAATTCAAGTGATGTACAAGATGGGCACATCTGCTTTACGGAAGGGATGCCCTTAGAATGACATCGGCCAGCTGGTTGCAAATCTGCATTTTCTTGTGTGGTAGTTGTGACTTTGGTGAAGTTCAGCGGATCAGGATGCGCCCTTGCTTTAGCTGTGTAGCTACTGCAGTGGGGAGAGATGGGCTGGAGCATCGAGCAAGTCAGGGAGGTAAATGAAGAGATAAATGAAGAACAGAAAGACCTGAGCTAAGTACATCTGCTTGTCTTGAATTTGTGCTGCATCACGGTGTGGAGGTCCTGCTGTGTTTGCTTCTTTCTGAAGAATGTGACCAATCTCCACAGACTCTAGGGCACTCCTGTGCTGGTAGTGCTAACCTTACAGACAGATGTTTTCAGCAGAAATTGCTGATCTCTTGTATGGCCTTAACTCTGAACTACTTAAAGAAGTAGTGTCTATCTCATCCGGCACCAGGGGTTTCATCAAGCCCCCAGCCTCACCCTAATCCCGAAGCTTTTGGTGGATCCAGAACGTTTTAGTGACCAACAAAGCACGGAATCGCAAAGCAGATGTTTCTAGGGGTTCAAATGATGCACATGCATAATGAGGGCAGTCGCGTTTCCCGTGTTAATACTGAACAAACGCAGCACATCACCATGTGCTCTGCTCTGACATCCTGAGCTGGAAGGCTTCCAGGCACTGCTGCTGGACCAGCGTTTGCAGGTGTGGAGTCCATGGCTTTGGGAGCAGATCCGCACCCCGCTGTGCTGCACAACGCTGCATGCAGCATTTGGAGTATTCCTATCTGTGTTTCAAGTTTTCTTCTGCCCATTTCAAGTTTGCAATGTATTGTGAGCGTTGCTTGTGTGTTTTCACCGATACCTATCTGTTCAGTAAATGCATCAATTTAGTTAAAGAGAAGTTAAAATGGTATCTATAAGAATGCCTAATATTGGAAGTTTTTGTAAACTTCTGGAAGGCACAGAATTTCATGAAAAATTACTTATTTTGGTTATGTTTTACTTACTGCCACAAATTTTTTTTATACTTGAGGTTATAAAATGGAGGCTGTTCCTCCAAAGTTTCCAGTAAGAACATTCCCACCAGATGCTGTAACAACAGAAGGGACTGAGCCTCCTGCCCATTTCGTTACAACAAATTTCTCCGGAGTTGTTGAGATGCAATTCTTATTATTTATATAGCGTTATGTTAAATGTACTTTGAGATTTTTAGGTCTGTTGCTGAAGTACTGCTCTTGCAGAGCTGATGTTTTTTTCCTCCTAAATTTTCTGTCATAGGAGGACAGTTCTGAATTTAGAATAATAATAATAAAAACAGTTTAAAAAAAAAAAAAAAAAGAAAACATGAAGAAAATCAAAAATGCCCAAGCAGGTATTCCTCGTACTCCCCCCTCTTCCCACTGTATCCTACTGTTTTGATTTTATTTTTACAGTAGAGGAGGCATATTCTTTCCAGACAAGGTGGGGGAGAGTTGTCCATAATTTCTTTCAGATTTTAAAAATACGAACCTCTTTCAGTCTAAATGAATGGAAACAATATACCAGTGAATTTGTTTGCTTGTACTTAAAATTTTGCTAACTAGTGAATAGTGTGTTTTTAGTGAAGGCAGGCATTTGCAGTAATTTGAAGATATTGCAGAATATCCAGGGCTTTTGGAGATCTCTCTTTGTGATGCCAGGTCTGAACACGGCCTTTCTGTTATTTTGGGGTCGTCTTCATTTCCTAAAGCTCTGTGCTGGAGATAGATGCTGGACTGCTGGGGGCAAATGTGCACTGAGGGGCACCAGGTAGGGAAGCCTGAGCCCACTGCAATGGAGTGCTCACAGCTTGTTCCTGCAAGAGGAATTAATTTGTCATGTGCATTAAAAAAAAAAAAAAAGGAAAAAAAGCAAAGCTGAGCTTGTTTAATACATAGCCCAATAAAATGGAAACTGGTACAGGAGGTGGTACAAGGCCTGTACACGTAACCATACAGTGTGTCAGTGCAACAGACTTTTAGTCAAAGGAGTAATTTCATCAGTGGCGGACAGAAGGAAATCGGAAGGACAGAGGCAGCATCTGTGGCTCATCTTCACATTTCCTTCAGCCCCCTTACTGCAGCGCATCCGCCGTGCCTGTGAGGTGTTGGTGCTCCCAGCCCGATGGCTCTGGGTGTGCGCGTTTATGGGCTTTTTACACACATTGTGAGTAAGTCCTGTTCATTTTGGGTTTGTAGACTACATATCAGAATGGGATATAACTTGAAGTGACCTGGGTGCATGCAAATAGCCATGCAGGACATGTACAACTAGCCTGGATGTCCACAAACAGCTGCCTGCAGGAGCTCTGACATCGGGAGCCAGCAGGCAGGCTGTGGGAGCAGCGCCCTGACCCCACTGAGCTCGGGGCCACGTTCCCATATGGCCGTGCTTTGCTGGGGCCTTTTTGCTGTCCCATAGGGAGCCCGTGGCCGCTGAGCGAGCCAAGCTGGGCCCTGCGGGTCCCTACAGCCCAGAGGAGGCGAGGCTGGGCCTTGAGAGGGAGCCTTGTTGTGGGGAAAGGATGATTTTGTGTTTTAATTTCTAATAAAGTGAATCATCTGGAGAGCTCTTAGGTGTGTTTGTTTTTTTCTCATTCCCCTTCTTTTGCTTCTGAATGGCTGGGGTAAAGTGTTCAGCGTTAGGAACAGAGCATTGTGAAATGCTGTGAATGGTAAAACACGATTTGCTGCAAGATGGGATTTTCTTTGTCTCGTCCAGTGAACTCAGCTCACCGAGGAGGCTGACTTATACTTGTTTTGGTTTTTGTCATTTTTGTCATGGTTTCCATATTGCATGGTTTGCCAGCTAAATCCTTAGGTATGGATCGGTTTTCCACGCCGTGCAGTGATAACTGCATTTTAATGCACCCAGAGCTACATTTCTCCAGCTATCCCAGGCTATTTTAAAGATGCCAGTAAATCAGATTTCGTTTTGTTTGCATTTTCCAAGTGTAATTAGCATTAAAACTTGTGTACACAGCAAAAGCCACTTCAATAATACTCTAAGATTTGGAGCAAAGCAGGCAAAGTATTTTATTTGCTTTGTCCACAGATTCACTTCCTGCCATTGTGGGGAACTTGCTTAATTCTCTCTGAAATCTTCATTTGGTGGGGCCTGTCTTTGCACTGGTGATTTTGGTGCTGACAGCTTTTGAAAAAAAAATAAATCCCTCTAGTTATGTGTGCTACAAACCCCTCTGTTTTCTGGGGAGATAAATGTGTAGTTTTCTGTAAGTGGTTGTTATTTCTGATGTATTTATTTTTGCAATGTGTAAGATACTGTAATATCAACAAAGCAAGTGGGTTATGAGAGCAGCTTCGTGTTCTCCTGCAAGATCTGTTGCAAAATGAGTAGTTGTATTATCTTTTTTAAGGGTCATTAGATGTGATCAAGGCTTCGTGAGAACCAGGCGGAGAATGTGAAGAGCCCTGTGTGAAATGACACCAAGAGCTGGAGCTCCCTTGGTGTCTGTGGTGAATGCTAAAAGGCTCCTGCAGGTGTGGCTGGCTTGGGCAGGAGGCTTTGGTGGTAGCCCACTGGTGGCAGGAGAGGGAACACTGAAGCTCAGGGGATGGGGGGATGCTTTGTCTTGAGCTTTATTTAAATACTCGGTGCATGTGATTGCTCCATGAACTTCTTCAATATGCAGGGAAACTGCACCTCCTCCCTTCCCCACGTTTCTTACCTTCCTGAAAGTAAATTTATGGAGCTGGTATAGACAGGGGTTTGTGCTGCAAGCCTCAGCAGTGCCTTTTGCTGGGAATTGCTCCTGTTGTTCTCTGCTAGACAGTGGGGATGTTGTGTGTATATGTGACTGCTCAGCAGCAGTACAGTATTTGGTCCCTGTATTGCTGCAGCTTTTAAAAACATTTATCTAAGGTCACCTGGTTTACGGTGGCTGGGGCATGTGTTGTCCCCCCCAAGATGCAGTACTGTGCATTCATGTTTTCTGTCATGATGTCCTTGGCCTGTGTGGTTGTACTCCTCTCTTGGCAGAGGGCTTGGAAAACCCTCTATCACTTTGACTTTTTTTTTTTTTAAATAAGAAACAGGGCAAAGTTGGGAAGGATCTTGCTGCCTTTTGCCAGGCTGCAGTGAATTTGTCCACTGAGCCTCCTGCCCTCCCTTACTCACATGCTGTGTTAGTCAGCGGTGCATCAGAGGAGGCCGTCACACCTCGTGGTTTGGGTGCATCTTCGGCCCCAGGCTGCCGGCTCTGACAGCAGGACCAGGTCCGGGGCCATCGGTGCTGCTGGCCAAAGTGCACACCGGTTGCATGCCACGTTCCTTGGGCACCTCGATTCTCTCCCTTTTTCAGTCTAGAAGCAGCTGGATGTAACCCTGCATCCTGCTTTGTCCCAGACTACAGCATAATTTTAGTCTTTTAACAAAACATTTTCCAGTATTGATTGTACTGCAGCAGTCAGAACAGTTTTATCAGCACAAACGGGAACAAAATATGCAACAAAAATGTACGTAGAAAAATCATCTGGGAGAGCTGAGACCTTCGCAGCGATCTTTTCCCAGGGGCAGGCAGTGCAGTTACTCTGCAGATCATCACATACAACCTCCAGTTGCTTCTGTCCTGCCTGTCATAGCTGGCCCAAACTTCTGGTAGTAATTACACTGAAATTCCTTAATCCTGCCATCCCCAAAGTCATTTGCAACAAGCCTGCGAGTTTCCTTTCGCTTGTTGGCAGTGAAGTCCTCGATGTGCATTGAATCTGCGCTCTGGCAAAGAGGGGAGCCCTAAAGTCATGTGCTAGCTATTACATAGGCATTTCATGTACAACAACACGCTTTCATTATTTATTCTTACGTGCCAAGTGCCCTGTGTCACAGCACAGTACCTGCTTTATAGCAAAACGCCTGTTTTCCTCTTGCCTTGTCCCGTGGGTTGTGAGTTAGACGGATTTCTGAACTTTGATTATTTGCTTTGCTTCCTAAGTGGTTCGTGTGCACGTGGAGCTGAAAATTTTGCAAATGTTTGTTAACATTGATCCATTGTGAAGACAGAGCACGCAAGAATCTCACAAGAACAGGACACGGCCTTCTCTGCCAGGATACAAGGCTTGAAAGTGAGTTGGAGCCAGCAAGAAATACACCACAGGCGTGCCATACGGACGGGTTGGCAGGAGACAAGGGCTCTTCGTCGTCTACCCACCATCGCTCCCTGAGCCTGGCAAAATGTTCCTGTAGTGCATGTGTATGGCTTTTCAGACTACTAGTAAATAGGGCTTAACGCTGCATTCAAGCACAGGCTGAGCCTCTCTGGAGGCTGGGGCACTTTCTACTGACTCCAAGGCCGTTTGAGCCAGAACCAATTCTGTGATTGCACGTTTATCTTGGCCTTTGAGTAGTCTCTTTTGGATTTAGTCTGTAATCAAAAGGGAATGCATGAAACAGAAGTCTCAAATAACCTTTCCCTGATCCTGTTTCGCCTGTAAGATTTGAAACAGGAAAGACTTATATAGACAGCAATATCCTAGAGCTAAATTTGAGTTAATTGCACAAAAACCTGCGCTTACCTTGTGCTGACTGCTCTGTTTTGTGAAAATTTGAGTTCTGAGTTGTAGTCTGAAGACAAGCTATGTTTTTCAGAGTTCAGCAGAAATTATGAGTTTTTCTTTTAAGGGATGTAGATCTATTAGTAATGACAAATGCTGTATTTTTTTTTTTTTTTTTTCTCCTTTCTGTGACATTTCTGAGCATCATCTTGGTACAGAGCTGCTGTGTCTGCCCACCCTCCTGCTTGCCTCGGCTAACCCAGGCCCATCCCTGTAATTTAGACTCTTAAGGCCTCTCAATGTGAGACAAAAACCCCAAGCCTCTGAAGTGATTGCAATAGCAGTGGTT
Organism: Anas platyrhynchos; assembly: GCF_047663525.1. Lineage (NCBI taxonomy): Eukaryota > Metazoa > Chordata > Aves > Anseriformes > Anatidae > Anas > Anas platyrhynchos. The sequence goes on along the minus strand of NC_092588.1, from coordinate 145,489,030 downwards.
TGTGTCATTTCCCCAGACTCTTTTGCTGCTGGTTGGAGCCCACTGATGTTTACTTCTGGTTTGAAGCCCTCTCTCATTTTCTTGTTTTGCCTGCAGAGGTGGCCAGGAGGGCAGAGGGGTGAGGGGGCAGAGCCCATGCAAGGACAGCAGTGCAGCTGGCTTGGGGGCCAGGCTTTAGCCCATCACAGAAGTGAAAAGTGCTTCTTGTTTCACCCAGCTGGCACCAAATTCTGCTGCAGATAAGCCTGGTGCAGAGTTAAAAGCTGGATTTGCATCCACAGTTTGTGGCTGTGGGCATGTCCCTTTAGTGGGACACCCCTGTCCACATACCAGCTTCTCTGGAAAAAATACAGTGAGCTTTAGGAAATTCAGCTAGGTAAATCACTGTAACTTCAAGTGGATCAGCTGTAAGCTAAGTTTGCTGGGACTGATGCTCCATCTCTTGGAAAGCACCTTGATTCCTGCTGAAATCTCGAGCTGTTGTGATAAGCGATGAGCTGTGGGGAGGAGCAGGAAGAAGAGGAGGAGATGTCGCTGAGCCCCTCTGTGTCCCTGCACCTCCATGGGCTGTGCACAGCCTGCTGCCCCGATGCTTGCTTTTCCTGGCATGGCTCCTTGCTCTGTGTCACTTGAGCAAGTAATTACATTTGGGCCTTGCTTATTTGTGATGCATTTGTATGAAGCTACCTTCAAACAGAGCTTTCCATTTAAGGATCTCTGGATCCTGAAGTGTGAAAGTCCCAAACACAGACGTGCTTTGTATGTGTATATACATATACATATATATATATACATATACATATATATATACATATATAAATATATATATATTAACCATTTTGATCATGGTAGTGTTGTGAATCAAAGTGCAGGCAGCTTTTCCATTTTGACCCAGGTCCAACTTTTGCACCCTGAATATCTCTGTAAAGAGTAATACCTGTAAACATGATTACATATGGAATTATTTCTGATGCCTGTCATTAGTACAGTGATCTGAATTATCTCAGCCTAGTGTGTTTCTCTTGGGCACAAGTATAACACTGTAGGCACAAAATCTGTTTTATGATGGAAAGGGTAGCTGTTTTGAATTTTTTTTTTTTTTTGGTCCCTTTGAGTCTTGAGAGAGGCATGTAGTTTATCAAATTCTGTGTGGTGAAATATTCAAGGTTTCAAGGAAGTCTTCTCTTTCTAAATATTTAAAAATGTGTTTGCATCCGTCATCCATGCAAGACTGATGTAAGATTCAAAATACAAGAATTTTTATTAGATTCACTGTGTGTAAAGTATCACTTCAAGACATCAGTGTGCTAAATTCTAATTGACTTGTTTAATTGTACAAAACATGCCTTGTTCTCAATTAACAGCATAAAGACATCTGCTCTTGCTCTCACTTTACAGAGCAATGCAGAGAACAGCTCATACAGATTAATGTGTTAAATTGTATTGTGCAACAGGACTGTGCTTCTCACAGCGAGCAGGAAAAATTCCAGAGTTCAAGACATTTTTTGATTCTTTCTGTCTTTATAATTTAGGAGAGTGTTTGACTATCACAGTGTTAAGTTCGATCTCATCTGATGCCAGAACTGTCTGAAAAGGATGTATTGTTTGAGCTTGAGAGGTCTGAAAGATTGGAGTCCAAGACAGTTTAAAAAATGTATTTATGAACCACGAAAGCTTAGTAAGTTTTCAAACAACCAAGTTTTACATAAAACTAGCTAGTGAACAAGCTTTCTGTTGCGAGAAGAAAATCAGGTTTTTATTTATTTGGCATTTCAATGGTAGTGGGAGCTTTTGTAAGAAGTAATTCCTGCAGTGCCTGGCAGAGCTGGGTCAGAGGCTGGGCAGTGGGAGGCCGGCAGTGAGGGCTGCATCTCCTGCAGCCTGCGTGTCAGGTGCCATCAGAACCAACACCCCTGCCTGGTCCTCTCAAAGGAAAACCCTGTCAAAATTGGTGTTTTTACTTCAAGTTTTGTTTTCGAGGAGCTTGCGTGGAAGAAACTCTCCTGAGGGTGAGGACTGAAGCATTGTAAAGGGCTACCCAATGGTGGAGTCCCCAGCTCTGGAGGGATTTAAGAGACGTGTGGACACGGCATTAAGGGACACAGTTCAGTTTTGGGACTTGGTAGGGCAGGCTGGTGGTTGGACTTGCTGATCCTGAAGGTCTTTTCCAACCTAGGTGATGACATGATTCTAGATTTCTATTCCACTTCTCTAAGCCATCTAAAACATTCCTATTAAATCGCAAAATTTTACTTTACTGTTAATTTTTGTGTTATATTTTGTATTTGTAGGCAGGATGAGAACATTCCAAGTGTGAAAATGTCCGTGCTATTTAAGAGTAGAAAGAAATGAAATCACCTCCAAAATAGGAAGGCTAGAAGAGGTACAAGTCATCCAGCAAAATCAAATGTTACTAGGGCTAAATTTTACTGTTCGGCGCAAACCTCCTGATGAAATCCATGCACGCGAACTTGGAACAGAAGTGTGGCCTGGCCCAGAGTATCGCTGTGAGTCAGCGTCTGATTCATGACAGCCGGGAGAATATAATCCCTCTTCCTCCATTACCTAGTGTGTGTGCAGCATTCATCCCCCCACCTACTTTATGGCCATGCAATCTCTTACATGTGCTTGTATAAACAGTCTGTTTTTAAAATTGAGGGCTAAATGAAGAGGAGGTTTTTTGCCTCACCCTTTTGTTCGGCACCGATGCATAAAAAAGCAGCAAAACATTGATTTCTCCCCCTTCCTACTTAATTTTGAAGGGGCGAGGGGCTCTGGATTAGAAATGCTTTCTGCCTGCAAGATAGCAACGGCCCCCAGCCAACTTTATCTTTAGCTTGCAGCCTGTAGATCTTGCTCTTGTCTCACCAAAGTAAGGAAGTTCATGACCTCTCCATATCTGAAAAAGTTCACTAAATATAGACTGGGGGCTTTTTTGGGAATTCTCCCAGCAGCAAGTCTCATAAAGCCACGGAGAAGCTGAATCCCCTGGTAATGCAGGGGAGGTATCGGGTGTAAGTGACCTCTGTGTGGGGTTGGCTTGTCCATGGGGCGCTGGGGCTTTCGTCTGTGCACACTTGCGAGTTACTTGCCTGTAGCAAAATGCATGTAAAAGCAGCCATAAAACCAGCCAAACTGAAGAATTCTACACTAGAAAGCAAGTCCTCACTACCTGGGAAATGGAAACGCGTGTTTAGGGTCTTGAAAATGCTTTGTTTTTTCTTAGGGTTTTCAGTTGGTTAAGCATACATCAGGTTTTGTTTTGTTTTGTTTTGTTTTCCCCTTTGCTCAATCAAAGCAGAGCATGAGGGAAGAGTGAGAATCCAAATACAAAATGTTTTTGTGGCAGATTTCCTCTTTAAGAACAATATTCTTAGTTTTAAAAATCGGAGAGTGGGCTTTATCTATGCAAGGAGGTTGTGTTGTTGCTTGCAAGCTTCTGTCACTCCAGTTTTTAAAAAGTTTTTGTTTTCTAGTGTATTTTTATCCCAGTTATTGAAACTTTATTGTATTTTTAGCAGTGCTGCTGCTATTAATGTAGAAGAGAAGAGACACAACAAAGGACCCTTGGTTGCTAGGGGATAACTTGCAAAGTTAAATTAATTCATTTGAAGTGTTTTGCAAAAATACATGAAGAGAGGCTGTGGTTAGATGAAATGGTTTAAAACTTCATTTAGCTTGATGTAGTACTGGCTTGGGAGTTGTTTGGGAGTGTATGCTATCTAAAATATATGCTGCAACAGCCAAAAAGATGCTGTATTTTAATCTATTCCTACTCAGCAAGCTCTTTTCTTTTTGCTATCCTGTACGGTTACAGAACAGCAAGCAGTTTGTGCTCCTCACTGGAACCGAAGACACTATTTTAATGCAAGTAACAACAGCAGTGGTTAAACACTAGTAATTCGAAGTTAGCAAGAGATGTTGGCACCTTCCTATCTCAGCCTTTTGGTGTGGCACCAGTTGGAGAGAGCCCAGATGAATAATATAGACAGGTTTTCCAAAAAAAAAAAAAAAAAAAAAAAGACTTGTGTAGTTTCTAAGAACCTGTTTTTTTCTAGGGCTCATTAGCCAGGGTTTGCTACTTGTTTTTCTTCCTCTCAAATGTACTGTATTAATTTTAAAGGAATTACTAACAGAAAGTAAAACTTCAAAACAAAACTTTTCTGTAAATGTATGAACTGCATGCAACTGAGTTTTTTTTTTTAATTTGTTTTTGTTTTTAATCTTCTTTGGCTTTACGAAAAATTCCCAGAAATAAGTACACGGTTTTACTCAAAGTATTTTTATAAAGTCGGTTTCTCAAAGCATGTAAGGAAGTAGAAACTGGATTTTGAAAAGCCAGGTTTGAGCAAGTAACAAATACTTCCTTACTCATCTTCCAGAAAAGGAAAGATAACTACTTGGTTTTTACAGGGCTGGAAGATACAATTGAAGGTGGAATATTGTGTTGCGTTTTAGTACATTTCTGACATACTTACCCTGCATACATTTGAGCCATTGATCTCTGTCTTTTGCCAGGGTTGACTTTGCTATGAAGATGGGAATTTCTAACTTAGACCACATTATAAGTTAGGACTGGGAGCACCAGAGTGTCTAGAGGCACAGATCATGCTGTCCAAAGCTGGAAAAATTAAGCTGCTTTTACAATTTCCTATATGATGTACTCACAGCTCAGTTGAGAAGACTTAAAGGTTTACCTTTTGTTCAAAACAGGGCTTGGCATTGCTTCACTGGTTTTAATGGTTATTTTTTTTTTCTTGCTTTCATTTCAGGTCAAGAAGACTAGCTGGTTTTGCTTCTCTCTTAATCAAGACTTCTGCTTTAATTTTGACGAGTGCAGACATGCTGTTAGAGATTTAAGCAATTTTGGAAGATGCGTAATGGGTTAGAGTTCAGTGCCCTGCTGTTAGCTGCTCCCTATCGCTGTAGGTGACAAGGGAGAAGATAACTAAGAAAGTAAAATGAGGCTCTTATTGCTAGCCCCCAACTTCCTACGTTAGAGGATTCATTTTTGGGGCTTAACTTTGCATGCTTTGTTCATGCTGGGCACTAATGCAGCTGGGTCTGCAAGGGTATCGTGAGGTAAAGTTGGGAGGAATACTGATATAGTGATTGCGGTGTAGCAAATGGAGGGCTGATGCTTTTACAACATTTTTTTTTTTTCCCAATAATTGTCATCAGTGTTTGCTTTAATATCTTGGGAGTGCTCTCTGTTGCTGCTGCTGGCCAGCTATGGAAGTGATGGTGAGCCATAAATAATTACGGATGATGAAGGAGAAGAGTAGGTTTTGAGGAGGGAGAGGAAGAAGGGGGAGGTTGTGGTGCACCCGGCAGCATTAGGGACCAGATGATTTTTGGTATAAATGGCATTCTGGAACTGTAAATAGGGTTTAGGGAAAAGAGAACTTAGTGGGGAGTAAGGGTAGAGTCACTGCAGAGATGAGGGCTCAGGGCAAGAAGAAGTTAGGGTTCACCTGTTAGGAGCTGTTTTCACCACTCAGAGAGTGGGAATTGGGACGCTGGTTTCCTCTGGTTAAATGGGGCTGGCCTTGAGCTTGGGCCAGGCATGAGCTTAGTTATTGATTTGAAAAAGAGGATTACAGCAGGTTTGCGAGGAAGAACTGTAACTGATGACCTTTGACCTTAGCATGGACACAAACTCTCAGCATTCATTCTGTCTTTATTTTCCCCATGAAGTCTCCAACCTGCTATGGTGCTAATTATGCTTTATCATAAAAAACGGTAATACCCTGCAGTGTGGTCAGGCAGCTAAAATACAGGCGTGCTAAACCTAAGGCTACCTCAGAGTAATCTTTTTTTTTTTTTTTTAATCTTTATCTTCAGAAGTTATGCAAACATTTGAAAACAAAGCAAATAATCCTTGAGATTATTACTGCTAGGAGTTTGGAGGTAAGGTGTTTTCTTTCTTGCACCCATACCTGGAGCAAAACCTTGCAGTTCCTGCTCTGGATTGGCAGGATTCAGAGCCCTGAATTCAGAGATTGGCAAATCTGTTTTATTTCACCTTACAAAAATAATAATGATTGTAATCGTATTTATATAGTGATTGTTCTCAACATTTTAGACAAATGCTAGGAGTGCCTAGAAATGAATGACTGTTCCCTTCAATCAGAGCCACAAGACAGTATTGAAGTTACACTGCTTCACAAAGACTGGCCAGTTTGGAAAAGTAATAGCTAAATATTGTTGCTAAAACTTTCCCCCAGAGATGAAAATAAGGCCTGTTTTGGTTAAAACGTCTTGAAAAGTATTTAACAGATAAATTAACATGCTACTATGATTATTTCCACATTGCTTTTGCAGACTAACTGGAAATAAATCTTCCCTGGTGGGTCTGACCCACAGGCACTTGTGGGTGCACACAGGTGTGTGTGAAACAGCCATCCTGTGCCTCTGGTGTCTGATCCTTGTGGATGTGATGATGGGTGCTGGTGTGAGGGTCCTCTGTCAGCCTAATTAGGACACGTAGAAGCAGGCTATGGTGTGATCTACAATCTCCACACAGGTGTGGAGGATGAAGGAAGGGGAAGCATTGCCATCTCCTTGTCCTCCAAATGGTGACAAGGTTGTTGTAGTCTTGGGAGTAGTTCTGTAGGGCACGGTGGAAACTCCCGAAGCCTTCAATCCCCTTCTTTCTTATTAGCAACAAGCACAGAGGTTGGGCCACCTGGCAGAGCAAGGGCAGGTGCTTTCCATATTGGTCTCTAGAGATGATGCATTGGTTTGTGCCCTCCTAGAACACATTTATCCTTGTTACTGAACACACAGTGCTGTACAAGTGCTTTATCTATTCACATCATTTTCATACTTGTCTATTGTCTACTTGTGCTTCTGTTTTCAGGAAAAAAATCCTTTCTGCTTGACTAATTAACAAAACTATAAATCCTATCAAAAACATAAGATACCGTATCGCTGACCTAAAAAGTGATATCTTTCCTGTGATTCACATAACTTGTGCATTCCATCTACGTGGTTCAGCAAAGCTGTTGGTATTGCAGAGCCCTACCCACCACGCTTTGACTTTGAAGCTTCCAGAGGAATAGTAGTCTTCTGGAGAGAGAAGGACTTTTCGTATTACCTACTAACTTTGTAGCTTACAGGGTGTTGGAAATGTAAGGCTCTGTTTGCACTAATGTTTTTACAACTCTCTCTGCATATTAATCGTAGTTTAGAGCTCATATACTACAAGATTAATTGACTCTGCCCACCGGGGAGCATGTATCAGATTTTGTTGTTTCCATCTTTCACGGTGTTTGATATTAATAGCCCCCAAATGAAAGTCTTATTTCCAGTACATTTCTGAAATAAATTAGGCTCTTCGTCTCACGCTGGTTGTCAGTAGAGCAGACAGCTGTATTTGTGCCCTCCTAAATCTCCCCTTGAAGCATTTTGTCAGATACTTTTTTTTTTTTTAACATTTAATTGACATAGGTCAATCGTACACGTCAGTCTGCACCATCTATTTCTGTATATGAAGGCATACGCATGTGGCTGTTTATTCCCGTAAAATACATTATTCCAGTCTAAATCTAGCGCTGAGTTTGAAGGGCTGTCATTGTGGCTGAAAAACCAATGAAAGCCTAAATCCAAGCAGTGCTGTAATGATGGATGGATGTAAGGGAGACGCTCTCAGGAGAACTAGAAAACACTTCTCTCTAATCAAATTCACTCACAGATCAATTGTCAAGCAAAAAGCCAGAGGCTCTGCATTGCTTTCACCCTCGCTGCCCGAATAACGATGTCTCTGCATAGCAGATCCTGCACCATTATAGTCAGTGCGTTTCATTAAGCGTTTGTGAACTCTGGACTCGATTGCTGTGATTCATATCCATGATCTGAAGCTAGTACTAATAATTATAAATTGTATTTCATGAGCTGTTTTGTTGCATTTTGTTGTTGTGTTTACTATGCAGATTTGTGGCATCATCTCTGCATTACAGCAAAATACTCTGAAAAGGACAATTTTCTCTCACCTCCCTTGCGGATTTATCACACTTGGAGGCTGTGGCAGTGCTGGGATAGAGGTCTAGGATTTTTAGGATTTTCCTGTGGAGGAATAAATCCCACAGAAAAGTTACTTTGCAGTTTAAACAGGGTGGTGCTACTGAGTGCTCGCAACATGGATGTGAAGGAGTTTACAGATCCACTCGATACATTTCCCTCAAATATTTTTATTTTTGTTACCCCCCAGGCAAACACGATCACGCAGCACAAAGGAACAGTAGGGGTGGTAAAGAAAAACACAGGGGAGAAGCGCGTTGATCTGTCACAGACGCGAGGCTTCCCCCCGCCTTCGCTCAGGCCTCGGCGCCCCGAGGGCGGCAGCGGCGGCCGGGAGCCGGCCCCTGCCCTTTGGCAGCGGCACCTCCTAGCGGCCGCCTGGCCCCGGAGCCGCTGCCCCCGGCCCCAGCAGCTCCTCCGGGGCCGCCTTCGGCAGTACCCGGGGGAAGGAGGCGGCAGGAGCTGCCCAGAGCTCGGCCAGGGCCCGCCGCGGGGACCGGGAGGCCCCGGGTGGCAGCAGGCTGCGGCCTGAGGGGAGGCAGGGGCCGTGCCCCAGCTCCCCATCCCGCACCCGGGTCCCTGCCAGCCCCAGCCATGCCGTGGGTGTTCGTTGTCTAGAGTACATCTGTTTTACTGGTGTATTTTAGAAATCGTTATGTGCAAGGACATTTATTTCACAAAAGCAAGAGGTTCCTATGTAGAAAGGTTGGAATTAGATGACCCTTAAGGTCCCTCCCAGCCCAAGCCATTTTGTGACCTATGATCTGAAAGTTTATGCAAACTTCATCGTGGTTAACAAAGCTCGCTCACTGTTTTAACAGCACACTTTTGCTGTTTACAGCAAGAACCCGTAGCTCCTTGACGCTTTTTTGTACTCCCATAGTAATGCAACACAACTCAGTACGTGGTAGTGTCCCATTGGGTTACTGACCATACTATTTCAATGTAGTGGGCTTTTGGAGACATTTAATTTCAAAAGTCACCTAATAATTGGCTCATATTCCTTTGGCTATCAGACTTTTATACTGAGGACTGAAGCTGATGGAGTAACGTGATAAATTTTTAAGTAAATCACTGTTATTGCTAAAAGTAGGCATGTAGGATGCATGCAAAAGCTAACATTGCTTTTCACTTCATAAACACCCTTTCCAACATTTCATTGTCTCAGGAAGAATGATACTGGCCAGATGTTCTTGTTATCTTGAATGGATCATTGCTAAGTTAAAGACCATTTAGTGAGGCTGGAAAAGTATTGGTGAATGTAAAAATGGAACAAGATGCTTCAGTTATTAGACGTGCATGTTTTTCTCGTTTTCATAGCTGCTTCGTATCTGCAATCAGTTATGCAATTCTTGGTTGAAGATACCGTATGTATACCTACATGTTTCAAAAAAAAAAGAATCCCTGACCAAACCTTTTTCTTAATGTGTATGTAACCTTCCCAGCTGTAGTGCTCTGTTTCTTGGTTGTACAAAATACTAATACATTTACTTTAGCGTGGTACCTAGTCCAAAGAGCAATTTTATGGGTTAAAGGAAGAAAAAGCCCTGTTTTCTTTACTGCGTGGGGCACAGGGCAAGGTAAACATGCTCCAAAACTGCTAGGTAGGGAGTGACTGCAGGGGGAGTGCCAGCAGAAAAGGAGGAGGTGACAGTCCCTGCAGCTCGGGGCCAGGTAACCTGCGAGTTGTAGGTATCAGACTCTTCCTGATGCATACTGCTGGAGTACTGTCATTAATGCAGGCTTTTTTTTTTTTTGTTTTTTTTTTTTAAATTAATGCAGGCAGTATTTTGCAGGCTTGTGCCCTTGCAGAGACAGTGAACATCCTTATGTTGAAAACCATGGCTCTCTGCCCCTGGTGCAATGTCAGCACGCCTAAGAGAAAGCAGTTGTCTTTAACCTGCTTCCCCCCCACCGTGTCGGTGCAGTGCGTTACACAGGTCTGTGTGTCTGAAGTTCCAGTGGGTCTGTGATGGGGGCGAGATGCCGTGCAAAGCCAGGTGTTTGCCCTCCTTCCCGGCCTGTGGGGCTGTGCAACGTGACTGGAGCCCAGCGTCCGTGGCTTTTCCTTGGCACCTGACAGCTTGTTTTGACGGTTCCCTCCTGCAGTACAGAGCTAGACAGGGAAATGAATGAACTCGTTGGCAAATTTTCAGATGCATTAGTTTTTATTAACCATTATTTTCCTTTCAGCCTGTGTTAACACGCCCAAGTGCCATATGCTGCTGAACAGACAAGTCCAGTCCACGCCCGAGCTGGGTTATTGTGTTAGTTTTGATCCGTGTGTAGTCTCTTGCCACAAAAGCTTTATCTGTTCTCAGAATACTCAAACAGTGAAGATAGCCACACACGTTGTGATATACTCTTAAACTCCAGATGATTTTAAGCAGAGGCTAGAAATGCATGTTTACTTTCCCTTTCTCTTCATTTACAAATGAGAAGTTGTATTGAAACTTAGGGAGTTGCTCCTGCAGCTCCACTCTTCTTTGTGCAGCATCTGTTCCTTTGAGATTTGCACTACAATATTTGGGCACAACTGTCTTGTTGAGTGTTTTTTAAAAATCCTCTGAGGATCTGTGTAATGAAAAGGGTCTTAAAAAGCTATAAATTATATCCAAATTTAAATCACTTCACTTTTAGAAAGGTGGTCTCAGAGGGGCTCAGGGAGCTGCGGTGAGCTCGACGTGACAATGACAACCCATTTCCTGAGGTACTTCTCTATGCTAAGAAATACTCTTGCCATTTCGGCCTTAACAGATGTAGGTGTGTGTGGTAAAAATCTAGTTTACCTGACTTCCAGATGTGCAACAAACTGTCGTGGTGAGTGCAACTGGTGTGCATCCACGTGAAGGCTGAGGTTGGATGATGGATGCCCAGGCCGTGCGACTGCAGGTGGGGCGTGAAGGCAGGAGCTGGGGAGCGCTCGCTGCCCTGCTCCAGCACTGCTCTCTGCTGGAGGCCTCGTGGGCAGGTTTCAAACAAAACTCAACATCTTATTGCCCAGCCCTGGCTACATGATCATAGTCACGCAGATTCAATATCCGTGGTACTTTGGGACCTGCCTGGTGTGGCAGGTGAGGTGGAATCACAGCAGCAGGCATCATCTGGTGGCACGTAGATGTGAAAACACTGCACATCGTAAGGCGGACGGGACATTTTAGGAGGCTGGCTTTCTGTTAAATAAATGGCTTCTTCTGATGAAGTTTATGGTGTTCTCTTCTTGTACAATATGGAAAAAAAAATCCAAAGGACAAGCTTCTTTATTGTAACTTTTGATGTTAAACACTTTTACACATTTTTTTTTGAGTACATTTGCAAAACCCAAGACATATTTAGAAATAAAGGGGTAAGAAATCTTTCAGTGCCATTAGTAAGAACACATTGTAGTTTCCATTCCTGTTTCTAGGTATTGTTTTGCACATATGGTCCTTGTTTCCATTATGTGGGAACATGAAATTGTTAGCTGCAGAATACTGAATGATGCTACTTAAATGAATGGTTTTCTCAGTTTTTCCTTTGTGCTTTTTACAAGTCATGTCATATGGAATAAACAGAATATGAGTGACTGCATTCATACGGGCTTTGCTAAGCTGTTTTTGCTTCCACTCTCAATGTTAGTGTTCACTTAGCAAATATTTATCTTCCATTATAGAGGACTTTGGAGCAGAAAATGTGGTGCTCATGTGTTTAAATTATAAGTACCTTTATAATAGTCGTCAAGTAGAATAGTTAAATGGGTGTACACAGGAAATGGGAGATCTGACTTGCTTAGACTTGAGCTGAGTGATGCAATATTTAAATGAAGATGTTATAAATCAGGTTTAGCATTACTTCTGTCCTCGTATTCAATGAAGTGAACTTGCTAGTTCTTCTGCATGCACTAGTGACAAAGACTTATATATAGCTTTTATGAAAGAATTGTGCATTGCTAATTTGCACAGTGGTAGAGCAGTGTAGCTAATGAGTTTTCTATCAGTGTGCTTTGATACCCCTAAATGCATTGCAGGTATGGACAGTGTAAGTACCCTTTGGAGCAATCACAAGCAAGAGGGAGAGAGATTATAAACATGGCTTTGTTTTCTTCAACAAACTGTGCAAATCTAATTGTAATTTACAAATTTTTGAAGCTAGAGGAAAATATCCAAGCCTGGGATTGTTGCTGTCTTAAACCAGAACAATTCTGAAGAAGGTTTCTTGAAAATACTCATTTTAAAAATATATTACTTTAAATTTTGTTTAATATTTTTTTAATCTTTGCAGAAAATGACTTCTCCACCTTCTAGACCTGAAGTCCTTTGCACTTCTTATATTTTGCAATGAGCAGACCTTTCCTTAGCCCTGTAAGCACCCCTTTCCATCCGCTGTGAGCAGGCAGCATCTCCAGGGGTTGCTGCTGGAGCAGGTCCTTCGTTTGTGAGCCCTCACCTGTGGGCTCTGCACTGCCACCAGGAGATGGCAACCCTCAAGGTCTGAGGTGTCCTGAAGGAAGGATTGGACCAGTTTACCCCACAGATGAAGTTGTGTAAACTGCAGTAAACTCTTGTTAATTGCTGATTTCCACATTATGAATCACTAACTGTTCTAAGCCAAAACAGTATTTTTTTTTGACTGCTTCAGAAAATGTTTGAAGACTGTGCCACTGCTATTGCATAGGAAATTATGAGTGGCTGTGTGCTGGCTGCAAGGAGAAATGCAGCTGAGAAATGCAACTGGACTGAGCTGTGAATTTGGGTACCCTTGTAAAGCCAGTGCACTTGAATTTGTCAGAGCTAAGCTTGGTTCAGTTTCTTTTGCATTTAGCAAATAAAGCATATGAGCTTATGCAGCACGTGTTCTTATACAATGTGTGCTGGGATTTAATTTGAGCATTTAAGCAGTTTAAATGTTTCCATCTTTTTTGTTTAGTTATTGCATGGCATTAATTGTTACAGTTTGGGGCCATCTATTGCTACGTACCTTGTAAGTACAGTAAAATGATGAGCTTTTTGGGGGGTTAAAGGCTGTGTGATATAACTAATCTCTACCAAATGTGACTCCCCACTTAGACCTCTCTTACTTCCCAAGCCTCCCCCACCAAATCTGTGATTTATGGGAAAATGTTAATAGAGCAAAAGGGCCTCAAGAGCAGGGCTGCTCTGTGAAGTTTGGAAAAGGCTTTAATGAAAAGTTTCATTGTTATTTCATATTTACTTACCAAATCCTGCCAGAGTGAGCTCTTGCCAAACTAGTTTTCTCTATTTCTTGTCTGGTCTTGCAAACTTCTTGTTTTGTATCAAGGCCTCGTCGAACAGGAAGAGCGACCAGAATAGCTCAGCTTATGGCACAACAAATAGGTACTGCAGGAAAAAAGGAGGCTATCTGAAACGGCTTATGCAACGCCGAGAGACTTTTAAAGGAACTAATTAGCAAAGTGATGCAGCGTACAGCAAAGCTATTTTTAATGCAGGTTGAACACGCCGAAATAGCACAACTGTGCATCAGAAGTGGGCGTTTCTGTTATTGATTCCTGATTCTGTAATCTCACACGTTTCCTTGTATTTGCCTTGGAGGTGGGAAGTAGTTGTGGTAGGAAGGCAAAAAAAAAAAAAAAAAAAAAAAAAAAGCCTCCAGGAATAGTGAAGTCTCGCTTTGGGTGCAGTTTGTTGTGATGGATGTAGTCCAGTCACTGAGCCAGCGTTGCAGTTCTCTGTTTCTAATGTTTCACTTTTCACCAAGAAGGTTAAGTGATGCACACACAAATTGTAATGTGTACTAAACACGAGGGATCGGACTCTCTCTTAAACCCCAAATTAGTTTCTCCATTTCTATTTCTGCAGTGAAGCCCAGCTGATGGTTCAGTTCTAACTTCAGTTTTGAGCTGGAGTAATCAGCAGTGGAAACAAGAACCAAGTCCTTGAGGCTTCCTAGCTTGTCAGTTCTTATGTGTCATCAAAGCCTGGGTCTTCATAACTGTGTTTCAGTGTCTGCTTTAGGTACCAGAGACGGAGGAGTATTTCATAATGGGATAGATGATGAAGAAAGGTGTCTTCCCTTTTAGCCTGGGAGCAGAATTTGCAAAGGCACATCTTTGGTGGACTTTGCTTTAGAACTCATTTGTTAAAGGTCTTTGAAGTTCCTTAGCATCTTGAAGTTCCTCTGCATGCATGATAATGTGAAGAATGTAGTGCTGCTTTAAATCATTTCTGAAATTTTACTTTGCAGAAATGGATGCTGAGTTATTTCCTATAATGCGCTGCAATGCTAATTGCAGTGTGGGGAACAGCCATACATTAGGAAAATCAGCTAGTTTGGTGATAAATACTTGCTTAGCAGAAATTTAAGGTAACGATCTTAATAGTTACAGAAATTAGAGCAAAACATCACTAATTTAATTTCTGAAATGAATAGCCTAATGTCTGTAAAATGTAATTCTGAAATCTGAGCATCTGATGGTGATAATTTACAGCAGTACTTAAGCTGGATATACTTAGAAATGAAGCAACTTTCATGGTTATCAAATTTCTTCAAAATCATTGACCGACGCTACATATCACATGCAATGTTGGCTTTCAAACTTTGGAAATTGTTTTCTAGTATATTACAAACAAAATTAATGTCACTTGACGTTCTTCCCTGAAGCATGTTGTCCAAAACTTCATGTCCTGTCGAGATTTGAAAATACAAATGGATTTAGAGGAATTCTGCTTGTCCGATTTTTTGTCCTGTTCTATCCTTTAAGAAATCAAAGGATTTTCAAGGTTGTTGCTGTTGTTGTTGTTGTTGTTATTATTCCTTCTAGACACTGGTACCAGAAAAGATGTTGATGTTAGTTCCTGTCTTTCTAGGAGGTCAGGCACACTTTGCAAGATGGTGCGAGTTGGAAGGTCCTCAAATTCGTCACTTTTTGCAGTCATGTCTGTTCTGTGAAAGGCAGCAAAGCTCTGTTACTATTCCACCTGTAACAACAGCCCAGGGCATTGGCTTTGTAAAGGGGGAATATTTGAGAAGCAAGAAAACATAATGCATCATGTTCAGGTGGTGTGTTTGTAGTGCAACTTTTCCCTGTTGGAAAACAACCCCTTTAAGAACAGCAGGTTGAGTACTAGGCTGCAGCCAGGAAATACATGCACAACAATATGCAGCAGGCACTTTGTGGGTGCAACATTGCTCTGTCAGTTCTGGTGTCCTTCTGTATTAGAAGTAATGGTGAAGACTATAAAGGCAGTTTTTCCCAGTTACTGGTGGACATATATATCTGTACACACACACGCGCATATATATGTGTCTGTGTGTTTATGTGTCTTTTCTGAATTAAAATATGGAGTGTTCTTTGTCTAAGATTCAGATATCCCACATACCAACTCTACCAAAACACAGGTAGAAAGCTCTTTGACTGCAATATATTGATTTCTACCTGTAAGATAAGCTGTTAAACCTTTACGGCTGTCACATAAAAAACAAACAAACAAACAAAAAAAAACACGCAAAATAAACAAACAGACATTGCTGCTTTCTTGTACAGCTTTGTACCTGTAGACCACTGTCTGGGATAGCTCGAGGAGGATGTACTTTGCTTTTATATATATAATATATATATATATGTATATACATTTGGTAACATCGGGAACGTTTTTCTTCTCTGTCAGTGATGGCACTGAATCATGCCTGTCCGATGAAAGTGGGAAGTGTCTGTACGTATGTACGTGGGTGATTAAAAAAAACACCTTTGGCTTCATATTCCAATTTACATTTCTTTACATGAATATGACATAAATGGCTGTTTTTAATGTTGAACATTCATAGGATTGCAATGTTATCTATATGTGTGAATAACCTTTTTCCTATTTTAAAAATATGTATATATATGTGATGTTTTTCTTTTTTCTTTCTGCCTTTTATGCAGGATCCAAACTACTGGATACAAGTACATCGACTGGAGCATGGGGATGGTGGGATCCTAGATCTGGATGACATTCTTTGTGATGTAGCTGATGACAAAGACCGTGTAAGTACAAACAGCTACAAAAGAAGCCCAGCACGCACTGTATGTGGTTAGGACAGTATTCTGTGCTTCCAGCACATGTCTGGAGGTGGAGTCAAACAGTCCAAAGGTTTTAGTTTTTTGATACAGCTTGCTTGACGGGTGTAGGAGTTTGTTACTATTATGATTTTCAAAAAAGCTCAGGAATTAGTTTATTTAAATCATGTGCCTTTTTTTTTTTTTCTAAATTCAAGTAATAAAATGAGCTGCGATACTAAAAATAAAAATCTCAAAGGTGAACAATAATGCAAAAAAAAACCAAACAACTGAATAAGTAAGCTAAGATTTTAGCTTTATGTTACCAGTTGAATATATGAAAAACGCATGCTATTTTTAAACAGTGGAGGGTTGATTGTTTGTTCTTGTAAATCTGTTTGGGTAGAATTGCTGGATACACAGAACTTCAGAAAATAACTATACACTGTTTGTTGGGCATTGTGTGTGCTTTTTAAGTACAGATGTAGATTACCATCATCTGGGAGGTTTTTCATTATTGGTCGGTTGATTGCGCATATAGATACACCTGTCTTTAAATTACATGTTCATGGTAAGGTAAGAAACACTGTGGCAAACAGTAAGGGCTTACGTAAATATGCTACTCTTCTCTGCAACATTGCACATGTTTGCTGAAGGTCTTAAAGAGTGCCTGAGCCCGATGCAGACTTCAGTCTGGAAATGTGCTTTAGGACCCTGCTCCCTTCATGGACAGGATCTGTAATTGCCTCTGTTGGAAGCAACAGGCACTCTGAATACTCCTTGAAAAGCGGCCAAATGATGACTCTTCAGTTAATTTTTCAGAAATAAATACTTTGCCTGCAGTCATTTCTTGTGACAAAACTTAATTGTCTTGGTTATTTCAACCAGGACTTTATAAATAAAAATTATGAGAGGAGTCTTGGGACATGAAGACTCCTCGCTGTCTGAAATATTGGGATTACTCAAGCTGTATAGAGTAACAGAGCTGAGTTTTCAGGAATTTCTTCAATAAAAATAGTGCCCATCTAAGATTTCATGAAAAGCTAATTAAAACCTCCAGCTAGTTATCTCATACTCAAGGCTTGAAGTTGTACGATTAGTTTAGCTTTTGCTTACGGGCTTCAAGGAGACTGGTGGAAGCTGTCACTAACTACATACATATATATATATACACACACACACACACATGCACACACATATATATAAGTATGACTTATTTGAATCATGCACTTCTTAGCTCCTCACATGCTCCTCCTCCCTTCAAAAGGAGAAGTTTAAATTCTGGTGACTTCAAGACCTCATTTGTTGGCTGTTACCTTAGCTTGCCGCCTTCAAGTGGGGTAATTCCTCCCAGTGAAACTCTGTGGGTGTTTACGTGTGCATGACTAATAGCTGAAAAACTCTTGACTGCAACTGAAACAAGCAGTGTCATTATTGCAATATTGTTTTTGTGTACAGATGGACAAGATACCTAATAGCTAGTAGTATTTATTTCCGTGTTTGCCAAGCTCATTTCCTCTGATTTTGTGAATCTGGCATATCTCTACTCGTAGCATTTGTAAGATAAATTTCTTTCTTTTTTCTTTTCAAGACCTTGTAAGATTGAGTAGGAAGGTGCAATATAAACATGCACCATGCTATATTGGTCTATATTCTTGAATTAATCATTCTCAGTTGACCTTCACATTTGGTTCTCTTCAAGCGTCTCAATCATTAGTCATTGTTTTTCAGTTTCCTATCTTGCATTTTACAGCTGACCTTCCTGGTTCCCTGTAGGTTTGGATTGTTAGCATTGCGTTTTGCGCTTCCTCCATATCGAGCGTATCTGCTAGTTCTGTGTTAGCAGAACCTGATATCCATGTAGGTCTCGTTTCTGCAAGGTTCTGAGTATAGCTTCAACTAATAGTATCTTATATATATACACACATACTTCAGCTCATCTTGTTTAAAAAACAGATTATGCCTTACATTTAAATTATCTGCTTGTTTAGTTACGGTCAAAGTTAAACATAAGCTTATACATTTTTTTTTTTTTTACGGGGACAAAAATATCCCAAATATTGCAAAACTGAAAACTTAATGCCATAGTTTTCATTTCATCTTCACAAGGAAGATATTTACATTCTTGGTGACAAAGGTGGTTGTGTTGTTTCCTACCTGTCATGTGTACTTCTGAAAATCAACTTGCTATTACCATGATTCTTTAGATGTAAGCATTGTTCCCACAGTGAAAAATATTACAATTTGTGCTTTTTATATTGCTTCTATGCCGCAGTTGTTTGTGCGATGTCATAAAAGCACAGTGAATGTGAAGCAGCTAAGGAGCAGCCTGTCCTCTAGCTAAACTTTTCACTCTTTATAGTCAACTGTATTAGTAATACAGAACTCTAAGAAATGCGAGGAATATATTTACCCCTATTCCACTGTCTCCATGGAGAAAGTGTTCTATCCTATAACAAATACAAAGATCCTTAGAGACAGCAGCTGTTCTGAATGGAATAAGAGAAGTATCTTTGTGACAGTGTCCTTCCCATTAACGTGCAGCCTGATAGGGCGACTTTATTTAGCTTTTTCTGTCCCTGTAATTTGGAATTCTTTTGTCACTTGGTAAAACAGAACAGAAGAGTAAGGGTTAACCAGTTGCTCTTTGGAATAATTTGCAAAGTTTGGTGTTGTTTACTCTTTAAAAAAAAAAAAAAAAAGAAAAGAAAAAAGAGAAGAACACAAAACAAACTACATGGAAAAATTTGAGTTTGCTAAGCTGGTTTGTTCCTTTCTGAAACAGCTTTCCTTAAGCCTTTTAACATAGTTCATTGACAAAGTGCATAATGCCTTCTAAATTAGCTGGCAAGCAACTCCAACATTTGTACTGCACAATGTCACTACACATAAAGTTGGCGATGAAAACTTGGTTAATG
This sequence comes from Anas platyrhynchos, assembly GCF_047663525.1. Taxonomy (NCBI): domain Eukaryota; kingdom Metazoa; phylum Chordata; class Aves; order Anseriformes; family Anatidae; genus Anas; species Anas platyrhynchos. The sequence continues at coordinate 145,470,094 of NC_092588.1, read as the reverse complement.
CAGTTATTTGCAGTAACACTATTAAAGCAATTAAAGGAAAAGTTAATAAATGCTCACATGAATAGTGTTTTCATGGACATCTTTTTTTTTTTTTTTATGCTTGAAATTAAAAAAAAATGACTAGGTTTTGTTATGGAAGATAGTTTCCAATGGAAATGCATCAGTATTCTCCCTCCCTCTCACCCTTCATGAATACAAGTGGGTAGTCTTTTTTTTTTTTTTTCTCGTTACTGTTTGAGGAAGCTCCTTGAAATGCTTGGGCAGATGAATGATGAATGTCCAAGATCTCTGTACCAGTACAAAAGGAGAAACAATTCCCTTCAATTTGCTTTTAGTGAATGCATAACCTATTTCAATTATTTTAAAAATACACGGCTCTTGTTGTCCATGTAGTAATTAGAACAATATGTTTAAGTTAGGTTGATAAGCTTTTATTTGGATTTCTATTACTTGTAGAAGTAGCCTTTCATTTGAAGGTTTTCAAAAAACATATGTTAACTTGTCAGCTTTCCAGCTGGATAACATAATGGATGACTTCAGTTCTTACTAGGTAGACATTATTAGCAGCAAAAAAAAGTCCCCACCAACTAAACAAAACCCAGCAACTATCTTTAGTGATGCTTTTTCCTGGCAGATCAAAGCACGTGGACACTTCAGTGATCCTCATACTTTGTGTATTACATGGAAGTACTTATTCAGGGGTCCCATAGGCTCGTGTTTGTCTATGGAAAAAAATATTCAAGACATTGTTGTTTCATCTCCTATTTTAAAAGTGTGTGTATGAACATTACTTACTCCCAATTGAATTCTCACTGAAAATGTCACTTGTATTTTGGACAATTAAAAAAAACAACAACGTGTAATTATATGTAATTCTTTCCTTCATAGTAATGCTCAGGCTGTTACTCAGTGAAAAGCTTTACAGACCACAATGTCTGTTCTCTGTGTAGCTACAACATTTCTGAGAAATTAGAGGCTTTGCTTCCCAAGAAAGCAATGAGGAGCTGCCACTAAGAGTCACTGGTTTTGGTAAGCAGCTGGACAAATAGAGCTCATTTGAAACATTGCAGGGTATGAAGCTAAGGATAATTATTAATAAACTCATTTACCCTAATGTATTAGTTTTTTTTTTTTTAGCTCGTGATTAGCAACCCTTAGCTGTAAAGGCACTTGCATCTCATGATTTCACTCATCACTGTCCTAATAAATTCAACACTCTACTTCTCAAAAATAACCACCATTAATTTGCTGTATTTTGGTGTATGCTTGAGTTACAGCCTGAGTAATGCTCTCTAAACTGAAAAATGGGCTTTCTGTGGTAGATTTACCATTTTCAAATATTTGGTCATGTCTGCACCCTGCATAATTCATATTTATGTCCACTTAGTGCAGACATACAAAATGGAGCAATATTGATTGGTAGTGTCTGAAGCGAACTTTGGTGCTTACCATGGTGTTTGTGTGCATGTTGGTTGTATCTGGGTCAGTGTAAGTTGAAGGTGATGTTGGTGCTTGGTGCTGGTGAGGCATTCTTTGAAATTCCTAGAAGACACTGAAAAAAAACGTTGCTCTTTTGAGTGACGAAATGGGATGAATATTCATTTAATATGAACATTAATTAATTGAATATTAACATTAATTTAATAGATCTGTGTCAAAACAAAGTTCATAAATGTTCATAATCTAGAGTTAACTAATTTAAATAATTGAATTGCAGCTGAAATGCAGTGAGATCAATTGCAATTCATTTGCATCCCCTTTTTGTAGAGACCTACCAATGCTCTGTTAGGATTATTGTGAATTTAATACTTACTTGTTTCTTTCATGATAGGGAGGAAGCCTGACCAGTTTCTTTACATACTATGAAGGCATTTTAGGAAATTTAGACATATTATATTTTCCCAGAATAGTGGAAAGGAAATGAACTTTTGTTTTTTGTGTTAAACATATGGTCAATTCTAAATAATACTGTTGTTTTGTTTACTTCCTCTTGGAAAGCACTGTTGAGCTAGAGAGGCATGTGATACACAAAATGTGGCTTTGGAAAGGATGACTCTATTTGTTTGTAACAAATGTTAACTTGAAACCAACACAGAAATAACTCTATTTTGAGCAAATGCATTATGGTCCTAAGGTTAAAGGCCAGCTCGGGACCGGAGAGCTGTGACTGCAATATCTGCTGCTATTGATTTTTGGTCTGTCGCTGTTATTTTTCAGGAGAGTTATGCAAGACCCCAGTTTTATAGTAAATTCTGGGTAGACCAGTGAAAACATGATGCTCATAGAAAGAATGAGATTCTGGTAACCCAGTGTCTGCTTATTCTCTGTGATGTTAAGGAGCTTTTGAACTTGAAAGTTGCACAGATAAACTTGCGTTATCTTTAGATTTCCATCAGCACATAATCAGAATACTCAAAGTAGTGTTGTTTGTTCTAAATTTGGGTCACTCTGCCTCATTTAAGCAAACTTACAGCTGCATTTACATTTGAATTTTCTTTGACTTGGCAACTTAATTTAACCCTAAGAGCGTAAACAGAGAACTTTTTTTGTTGTGCTTCTAGGGCTTTAATCTGCAAAAGGCACACAAACTTTAGAACATCTAGATCCAGTGCAGCAAATCTGATAGCAGAACCTGAAAATGCCCCCAATGCTACTCAAATTTATACTTTGAATGCCATTCCCTTTCATTTTTTTATCTAAACTGACATAGAATTATATTTTAACTACTGTCATGTTTCTCTCTGCTACAGTGTCCAGCTTCTCTCATTTTGTTCTGTGACTTCCTTTGCTGTATCCCAGGAAAGCAGAATGACCTTGAAACAATTTGTTGTTACTCATAAGTGACTTGGCAAAACACGTTTTGAGCATAAGGCATGCTTTTCTTGTAGCAGCTTAAAATAACTTCTTGTGCAGCTGAGCTTGGGAAAGTATTGATATTGGGGAAAAAAACCTCTCATACAATTCCATGTTTTTGTCTGTAAGAAAATTTAAAAACTTCAGTTTAACAATGAACTCTTCATGTCCTCTAGTATTCTGCAGCATGTTTTGTTTTAACTATACTTTGACAGAATTGACAATTTGTTTTTAACTGACAAATGGATGAGAACAGAATGTCTCTGTTTTAATGTCTCAGGTTTTCCAGCTTTAACAGTATCGACTTGTTATTAGTGGGTTGGCCAAAAGATTTTTAGATTCATCTTGCTGATGGATTTAAACCAAAGGAAAATCAATGTACTTTACATAGCTGGTATTTAATGAAGACGTATTTGGAAATAACAGACTCCAAACATAAACATTTTGTTCTCTCAAATAATTGAATTAAGATGCTTGTAATATTTCTAATAAAATAAATTTTAACTTCACAATGTTTATGGATGAGACTATCTCCTATGGAACTGAGGAAATACAGGGCATAATATACTAATACCAAAATGTGTGGATTTTCCAGGCACTAAGAGATATTAGAGCTAACTAAAGGTTTTATCCCATCTTTTATATCTCTTTCAGTGCTGTCCTCCAAATTTATTCCCATTTAATCTCATTTACTCTTCCTAGCTCTGTAAAGACAGCATCTCTATTCATGATCCATTGTTTATTTTGGGGATAAACTGGGATAAACTGCAATATGCAAATTCCCTTGCTGAATCACTGAAGTTGTTGTATCAATGCCCTAATGACTCCCAGGTAAGAGAGGAATGAAACTGAGACAATTTTATTATTTGGAAGTAAGTTTCTATAGAGATCCGAAGAGCTGTGGGTAAGGCTGACTTCTGAAAGTTAAATAATTTGGTGAAAACTGTTCTTTAAATAATAGTGGGTTCATGCATGAGCATGATATACTGGGAAAGACCACGACAGTGTTGTGAAAGAAAGTTGTGCCTGACAAATCTGACAGAATTCTCTGCAGAAAGAAAGACTTCAGCAACAGTGTTTGTGTAATCAAATAACCCACAAACCTAGCACAGGATGAAAAAAGGGTCTTATGGACAAATACGTGATGGGAGGATGGCAAGTAGAACATCCGTGATTGTGCATATTTGCAATTGCCCTGGAAGAAGGAGAAGAGGGGATCTGAATACTGGAGTGACGCGCTCACTCCATTGCTGTGTGCGAAGCTGAATGTTGGTGGTGAAACACCGGCTGGGGAGTTGCAGAAGTGTCCCGTGCTACAGGAGTGCACAATAGTGTGGTTCATGAAGTCAGACGTTGGCAAATGTGATGTGCTTTCAGTGAAAGACTCCTTTAATTGAATACACAGAATAATGAGTTCTGAGCTAGCTATTGTATTTGGGAAAATGTTCTTGGTTTTGTAATAGATCTCTGGAAACACAGCTTCTGCTGCAAGGTATGGCTCTCTGAGATGTAACAGGAGAAAATAAGGCTCCCAGCAGCTTGCCCTTGTGCTTGCCTCTTTCTCACATTGTTGTCCTCTCCTGCCACTTACCTCATGCAGGCTCTGGCAGTCTTGACCCTGTCTCTCAGCCACTTAATTCACCAGGACACTAGAGGACTCACCCTTACAAAAATAAATGAATGCTTTTCTGTTCTACCGAAGGACCTGGCAAGGTGGTGAAGGAAAGAGAGGACGTCACCGGTGGGAGCAGTTGAGGTGTGAAGGAAGAAGTGAGATGAGGGAGAATGGGAATGTGAGCAGGCGGAAGAGCAGGGTGAGACCTTCCCTGTCAGTGCCCAGAGGTTGCTGGTGGCTGTGGAGCCACCAGAGGGGTCCCTGCAGTGAATCAAGGGCAGGGAAGGGAAGAGGCAAGCACCTGGTGCTGTGCGTGCTGGTGGAGGGACTTCAGGCTGCATCCAGCCATCAACCACCCAACTGACCAAGAGAAGTTTTGTACACATAGCAAGAGTCCAGAGGAAGTGCCAATGCTGATTCCAGGTGTAGATTAAAGGCTTCTCCTCTAGCAGTGCTTAAATGGACCAGGACTCTCAGCCTTGCACAGAGGATGAAAGAGACGAACTGTAGATGACTGTAAAATCACTGTTGACTTTGAGGAATTCTTCGCCTTTTCAATGCAAGACCCTAAAAGAGGGTAGGCTTAAATCAGATCTAAGGAAGAAATTCTTTACTCAGAGGGTGGTGAGATTGCCCAGAGAAGCTGTGGCTGCCCCATTCCTGGAGATGTTCAAGGCCAAGTGGGATCGGGCTTTGAGCAGCCTGGTCTGGTGGGAGGTGTCCCTGCCCATGGCAGGAGGGTGGAATTAGATGGGTTTTAAGGTCCCTTCCAACTTTAACCACTCCATAATTCTCTGGTTCTATGATCTGGGGGCATCAGATGAAGCTAAAGTTTTCATTAGCAAAGCAAGTGAAAAGGGGATACAGTTCTTGGATAAAATACTGCCTTTTGTTTTCAAATAAACACGATTAGCCTAACTTGTAGGAGTAGCTACCTGTGAAAGGCTTTCATATTTTTCTTGACTTTAATTGTTATGGTGTATCAGAGTATATGTGATTTTTGGCAGATGGTGCAGATGCTTAAAGAGGTTTTGAAGGGCTGTAATTGTTTTTGAGATGTCGTGGTTTAAAAGTACTCATTATGCTGGCTTAACTGATTATGATTTACTCTTCAGAAAGATGATGCTGGTAAGTCATGGGAACTGTTAATTTAAATACTTAAATTGTTTGTAAGTAGGAATCTCTTTAAACTTCACTGAAAATCGCAGTGTGTGGAAATGGTGATGGTCTCACGGTGTCTAATGCTGGTAGTGCTGAAAGTCGATATGTGGCTATGGATGGTGGCTGCTAGAGAATTATAAACTCATCACAAGAGATGCTTTGTACCAAAACTATTTAATAATTGATTTTTTCTTTCTATATCTTGTAGTAATTATAAGATTCACTAATTAGATGGAGTTGTAGATAATATGAAGAAGTGTTTTATAATTCTTCACAGTGTAAATCTCCACAGTGAATCTAGAATTAGGTCATTATGGCTAACAAATGCATGATATTCTGATATCTTTTCATTAATTTTAGCAAAATCACTTTGTCCTAGAGGTGTGTTATTCATCCCACAACAAAAGAAAAAACTGCAGTTAAGGTTTGTTGTGGGAATTCATTATCTTCTTACTCACTGATATCATCAGGTCTTAAAAGAAACACTTCACAGCAATAGCTTCACAGATATTTCCTAATAGAGATGGTGAGACTCGTACACTAGAGGACTGACCCATATTAAAGCTTAATTATAGTAATGGATAATCTGGCAAGTATAAATTATTCACGGTTGCTTTGTACGTGAAGTAGTGCCATGAATAAATTAAGGAAAAGTTTCTGGAGAAGACCCTGAACAGTGGCATAAGTTTGTCAAAAGAAAGTTTTCCTTTTTGTCTTTTAACCCAGATTTGAATCTGACGCTGTTAGATTTGCAAGCATGTTCCCATCGGTGCAACTTCGCGCTTTGGAGATGTTTTGTTTAATCAAAACCAATAGCAGGGAGTCTTGGTCTTCTACACCCTTGTAGTGTTCCTTGACTAATCTGTTATGCAAGGGAAACATTCCTACCTAAACACAGGCCTGGTACAAAAGCTGCAATCTCAGCTGTCTGATAAGATTCCCACACTGTCACTAGGTTGGGAATTAATTTACATTGCCCTCTTATCCATCCGTACTAATAGGTCTTAGATGAGTGCTGTAACTTCGGAGTTATTTCCCAGAAAGGACAGTAGGGTTCATACATAGGCTTGGACTTCATTTTCTAGAAGGCTTAGTAGCTGAGTACCTCCTAAATAATATGTAGCATGAATAGCCATCTGACAAAGGGATGACTTGAATCAGGTCAAAACAGGGTCTCTAATGAATGGGGCAGCTCTCTCATGTGAAAGGTTCCTTCAGCAAGTGCTTCAGGTCCAAGAAGAAGAAAGTAATGCTGTCTTTTTGGAGGAACTTTTCAGCAGCCTGACTTTTCAGATACCTTGTTAGTAGTAGCCTAGAAAGGAAGGAGTTAAGAAGATGCTTTGAACCCAAAGTCTTCTGCTTCATCCCCACACCCTGTTGGTGTACTTCCACACCCTCCTGGTGTGTAGGGAACTACCTTCCGCTCACCTTCAGCGTGCTCAGCAGGATAGTCACTACATTTTTCAGATTAGCATCACTGCTGAAGCCTGTTTGAGTTTACACAGCAAGAAGGAGTTCTGCCTGCTCTTCAGTGACACGCAGCATTGCAGGACCATCGCCTTTTTCATCTGTACATCCTGCTGGAAAAACAGATTGTTCTTTGGTGGGCTTGACTCCTTGGAGGTTGCTTCACTTCCTACAGGACTGAAGACTGTTCGCTGTAAGCTCGGTTGGAAGCTTGATGGTACTGAGGCTTTGTTTTCTCGGGACACTGTTTGCTTGAAGATCCCACATTTTGGTGGATGAAATGGCAGACACACCTAAAAGGAAAATTACAAAGAAGTCGTCGTCTTTTTCATACGATCGCCGGAGAGATTCAGTGAAGGTCAGGAGACAGTCCAAGTCTCTGAGCTTTAAGTCAGCTACATTGGATGCTCAGAAAAGACAGGCAAAGAAAAAGCAGGTTTGTGTTTGGCTGTTTCTTAAAAAAAATATCTTTACTTCCAAAATTCGTATAAAGATTGTAAAACTTGCTTTGTTAACGTGAAGCGGAAAGCAGTCTGCTGATTTGCAACCTGTGTGTGAGTACGGATGTGTACATACACAAACTTGTGGGCAGGTAAAGCTGGGGTGGCTTCTTTTTTCTTTCTAATATTTCCTGTGAGCTAGTGAAAACTTGTGGTGTGAATTGGATTGCAAGAAAAGCCTCTAACTTCTTTGCTTTTGAGATTTCTGTTTTGTTGTGGGGAGCTGCCTCTGTAGCGTATCACGCACCCTGTGAGCTTTTGGTAGCGTTTTGTCTGTTGTGCTGACACACACGGTGGGTGCTGAGCCTTCAGAAATTATTATTCAGGTTACAAGCAGTGTTTCACTGCTCTTCATTATTATTGTTCCTTTTTTTAAATGTTAAAACGTACCAGACTGAGAGCTTTAGGGAGTGCAATATTTTACTTATTCCAGAACAGGTAGTGCCAGTCAGCGGCAGCACCTGTTCTGGTGGGACCAGTTCCTAGGGTTAGAGGGCAGCTTAATGCCTTGGCGTTATTGCACTTCAATAGTAAAAGGCTCATACGCAGGTCTTTATCTTTTATAGTTGGAATATAATTAAATGAAATTTCTCCGAAGAGCCAGCGTACTGTGCGCTGGAGCAAATGGAATGAAAACAAGTGAGTCAGTCCATGAAATGGCTTTGTGTACTGATCCACGATTTAATCTAATATGAAAGGAGCTCAGGCTCACGGACTTTGCAGTGCTCTTGCTCTGAATTTGTGTGCGCAGGGTGCCTTTTTGAAAGGGTTGAAGAAACTTTCAAGGGAATTTTTAATTAACTGTAGAACATACAAGTTTTTAATACTTTGCAAATAATGCTTCCACAAGTGCTTTAAGTAATCTGGATTGTCATTAAGCAGTATTAGTGAATGTCTCATACGCAAGTAATTTTCAGGACCTGACCACTACATCTGCTCCTAAATTTAGATGACAGTGTACCCAGTCAGATTTAAGAGCGTGAAAGTTATTGTGTCCCGAGTAAGGTTAAAAACATAATGGATTTAATGTGTTTGGGTTCCTATGTGTTTTATTACTATTTCTGTTGTTATTGAATGCTTAGTATATCTACTCTCATCGCAAAAACTGACTATTAGAGTATTAGGATATCGATGCTTCAGTGTGGTTCTTTAATGTAAATTAGAGTCACAGGTGAAGCCCCTTTGTCTGAACAAAAGTTTCCAAACGAGGGAATATTTGAAGAAATGAAGAACACCTTCAAAAGGGCACCAAGCTCTAGTTTTGCTTTGCTTTATTCTCAGATGTCATTTGAGAAGTTAAATCAGAATTCTAACTTTTACGGAGGTATGTGAGCATTAAAGATCATTGGATTCTTTCAGGAAGTTGAAAGACTACTCAAATTATTTCAACAATTTTGTTTATAAGTGCAAATGAGTGAGTACCCCTGTATTCTAATTTTCCCAGACCTTAAGGTTTCTGCAGCCTCTCAACTTTTGGATAACTGCCATGGTTACTGTGTGACCTCTAGTGGTTAATGAAAAATACGCTCAATTACTGAATTCAAGCTGATGCTTGACTAAGTCCCTAAAATGTTTTCTTGTTGGCTTAATTACTTGATCCTCCAAATTCTTTTATTTTTGAAAAGAAAATAATATAATTTGCTTTAAGTTAATCTTTTATGATGTCACTTCCAGAAAAAAAATGTTTTGCTAAAATCATTGCACACTTGGGTGTGTGTCTGAAGAACAGTACTGACAGATGGGGAATTATAAGAGTAGTATTAAAAACTTTTTACTACCTTGGCTTGGTGAATGTATGCTAGAGGATGAAATTACTGAAATGAAGCACTCTCCGTGAAGCCTTGTTTTGGTCAACTTCTATAGCTGCAAAATAACTGTTCTGCCTCAAGAATGCATTTTTTTCCCCTCTAAATGCTCCAATTAACTCTAAAAATTGTTGCTTTTTCCTACAAGCTTGGTCTTGTTTCAATCTGTAGATCACTGTAATTGAGACAAAACCATCCTCACCTCCTCCCTGCTCTGTCCCTCCTTGCAATGGCAGCTAATGATGGATGCATAGGAAATGCTATTGAACACAAAACATGGCTGCTTTTGTTATTGTCAAACTTTCAAAATAGTGAAAAAAAGTTATAGGTTTGAATTTATCGGAATTTGATCAGTGTTTAACTAACTCCGTTCAGTACAGCGTAACATCAGTGAGTATGCTGGCTTCTTCATGGCCTGAGAAGTACATGTAGGTCAATTACTGCAACAGGAGAAATAGTTCTTAGAAGTGCCTTTTTTGTTGCTTTAGTCTTTTTCCCTCTCTCTTTTTTTTTTTTTTCTTGAACATTCTCTTGATGTGTGTTTGGCACCTGCAAATACTTAAAGCTTTGCTTTTCTCAAATGTTTTGGGACACAATAGTAGGCTTGCTGCTGACAAGGTAAGAGGCCTTCCAGGAGTTGTTTCGTGGAGGAACAAGACTGCCTCTGTTTATGGAGACAGGCAAGCTAAAATTAGTTTTCTAAACATTATGGAGGATTGTTATCAAACCCAGTCCATTAAAATCATAACACTCTGCAAAATCATTTTGTGGTGGTAAAAATTCAATTTTGATCTTCTTTCATAACACATTAAGACTCTTATATCACTAATGAAATATTAATGAGAATCTGAGAACATTTTAAAAAGGCATTTGTCACAGTTTCTGTGTCACAATGATATGGCTATGTTTAAAGCAAATTGAACATTTGCTTTTTTTTTTTTAGTTAGTTTATTTATTATAAGCTGAAAACCATAAATTTTTCATAACCAGCAATTTTAAATACCTCATATAATATGAAAAGGAACCAACCTCGTCCTAGAGAATCACCCCATCAAGTTATTTATTAATAAAATTTATCTCTAATGATTTTTCTTTCCATTCCCAATACCTGAAGACTTTGATGCAAATCTCAGGAATGAAACCATTTTTAATTGTTCAAATTTTTCATTTTCTGTTCAAATTAGCACAGTTAATTTGCAGTGAAAATATTTTCATGGCCCTTTTCAGTGCAGTTTATGGCAGGCACAGAGGCACCCCCTACTCTTTCAACTAGGAAGGCATCTCAGCCTTCTTGGCTTATGGGATTTCTGTGTCTGGTCCTTGCTGACTTGCTTTCCACTCCTGCTGGTGGCTTCTGTTATTTTGGTGGAAAAAAAATATGAAACAAGGCTTATCTCTTCTAAAATAGAAAATATGATGCTAATTACTTTCACTGTCTGCTGATACTGTCTATTAGTTGATCTGAATGTAAAGCCACACAATTATGCTGGAGGTGACTTCTCAGCCACATGAGTATTATGCAATGTAATCTATGAAATGAATGACAGTTTTAGGAGAAAAAATTGCCTATTTTTACATTTTGAATGAAGAACAAATTCAGTTATATGAAGTAAAACCCTTAAATAAGTTTTAAGAAAACTGAAGATTGAGATATTTACATGCAGGATAATATATTAAAGTGATGCAGTGCAATTTTGAACTGTTTTGTGAGAACTTCCGAAATCCTATTTCTTTCTGTCATCACCAGCTGTCTGATAACTGTGACGTGGTCTGGCACCTCAGTTGATTAATTATGATCTGAGACTATTTTCCTGATAACTGCTTAGGTTTTGGAACAAGTTTTGGTGGGGTTTATAAACTGTGGTAGAATCCAGAGAACATGCATAGTACTTTTTTTCCATTTAGTCTTATTTTTCGTGTGGAGTTCTGTGGAATTGAGCTGAATAACTTTTTTTTTTTTTTTAACTATATAATCCCGGAACCGTGTGGGATGTGCCATCCGCTATCCCAGTTGCAGAACAATATGAACAAAGAGGGTGTTGTTAGAAAATCTCCAGATCCTTGTGTTTAAATATGACTCAATTAATAGGAGTGCTCCAGATTCCATGTTATGAGCATCTCAGTAGACTATGGCCTATGGATTACTCTCTTTGCTGTCTTGTTAGAAAGAAACACTGGGTGGAAAAAAGGCATTGGGAAGGCTGTGAATGTGAGGGAAGGGGGCCACGGGTAGAGAGTGAGCATTTATCACATTGAACTCTGCTGTTGGGAACGTTTATAATATAACTATGTATAGCATAGTGCCACGTGCTGCGTTTCTGGGGTGTGACAAAGCTGGTGAGCACATCCCATAGAGCCAACACCAGCAACCCAAATTTTTTGTAATCTATTAAGATACCTAAGTTGTAAAGAAAAGTTAGGGGTGGAGGACATCTCCATCCCTAATCTCTAATAATTAATTTTCGGACGTTATTTGTGAAAGCCATAACCTGTGATCGCTTTTCTTCTACTGCTTTACTTACTATTTTTTTTTTTTGCCAGAGCTCGTTTTGAAGTCCCTTGGGAATCTTAAATGTCCTTTCCAGGGAGCAGGAAGTCAGCTTCAAGTGTGAGCTCTCAGGATTTGTTGTGAAAATCTGATCCTGTTTCTTTTCAGATAAAACCAGACAAGCACGTAAAAGAGAAAAAAAAAGATGTGTGCGACAGAGTAGCAGGAGATAAGAGCACGTTGGTTCCTCTGGCGGTTTGGTAGAGGAAATGTAGACCATCAAAACTCAATCACCCTGGAACATGGCCAGATCTGAACTGTGGTGGTTACCTGTTGTTATTAAATGTGTGATTGCAGCAAGGCATGGTGTGTCGTAGCCGGCTGAGCAGGCCCATCTCGAGTTAAATGCAGAGGAAAATCAGAGCAAAGAGGAATGGCAGCAAGCCTTGAGTTCTTGCATTCCTTCTCTTACCGAGGCTTGTTTGTGGAGATTGTGGTAAATGCCTGCATCAGAATAATTCCCAGGATAAGGAAAAAGATACATCTATAGAGCATAAATCACCGTGCCTTGGCTGTGCTCATGCCCTCCATTGCGCCGGCTTCCAGTGCTTGGCAGGAGAGGTGCCCACTGGTAGGGGCAGTAAACTCCCTCCCTCAATGGCATGTCCTGGTGGTTGACATGGCTCCACATACGATCATACTAGCTCAGAAAATACTTTGTTATGGTGTTGAAATAATGGCGTATTGCCAGGAGCTTTTCAGATGTAATTGGTGATTTCCTTGATGCAAGCCAACTAGTAGGTCTTATTTTGACAATTTTACAAGTTCACCTGCTCTAAACTGAGCTACTATTTTTCATTGTCTCTGAATAACTCTTGTTATAACTCATGTACGAGTCAGGTCAATTAACCACAGCTTTGGTTTCCTGAAGGTGTGGCTTTGTGATGGATTTCAGCACATCCGAGGCTGTGGTGCTGCGCAGGGGGAGCTGTAGCCCTTGGCAGGCCGTGGCCCTGCTTTCCACCTCTCCCTGGCGCTGGCGGCAGGAATTGTCAGTTGTGAAGCACCCTGGCTGAAAACACCCTGCCAGGAGAAAGGACGGTGGTGGTGGGAAGGAGTTGGGGGTCTGTTGGTGGTTGCCTGGGGAAGAGGAGCAAGGCCGGGGCACAGCATTGGGCGCTCCGAACCCTGCCAGCCGAGGGAGCAGAGCAGCAGATCAGGGCTCTCGTCTGGCAGTGCATGGTGTCACTGAATGTGGAGCGGGACAGGAGTGATGAGGAGGGCAGAAATCCTTGGGATGGGAGTGCTAAGGCGGGCAGGCCCTGAGGAAGGGAGTGCTGAGGCGTGCAGGGCCTCGGTCTGGCAGCCCCCAGCGGGCGGTGGTGACTCACAGAGGGCTGGGTGAAGCGTGGCCAAAGGGAGCGTGCTGAGCTGATGGATTATGCATGGATTCACTGCACTTGTTATGGCTGAAATTATGCACCTTGCCTTGGTTAAGGCTTTTGATCCGATGTTGAAACATAGGCGCAAGCGAAGGAGGGTGAGAAACAAAACAGTCACAGAATTGCAGAAGGGCTTAGGCTGGACAGGACCTCTGGAGTCATCCAGTCCAACCCCCTGCTCCAAACTGCGCCACTTTGTGCAGGGCCTGTGCAGTCTGTGTCTCCAAGGATGGAGGTTGCACAGCCTCCCTGGGCACCTGTTTCAGCGTTTGTTTCCTTGGTGGAAATTGTGATCCTTAATCTGAGTTCCTGGCATTGCAATTAGTGTGTGTGGTGCCTCTCCTCCCACCACCCTTCACCTCTGTCTTTCTTTTTTCTCTGCCCTCCTGTGTGGCAGCTGAAGACAATAATCTCCCCTGTTGGCCTCCTCTTAAAACTGAACAAGCACAGCTCCTTTGGCATCCCCTCATGCTCCAACCCGTGGCCATGCTTCATGCCATCACCAGACCTGCTGCCGCCTGTGGGTGGGCAGCCCTAAAGCAGATGCAGAACTCCAGACCTGCACCCTCAAGGGCTGAGCAGGGGGGAGCAATTCCCTCCTGCACCTCCTGGCCACCCTCAGGCCAGCACAGCCCTCATGTGAGGGCCTGCTCCTGACTCGCCTCTGGAGTGCTGTCTGGGAGGCATCTGGCCCTGCATTTCCATAGAGCTGCTGTGTACCTGGCTGGCACCCAGCCAGGATGGCTGCACGCAGGTCATTCATTTGAAGTTCTTGGTACCTGCCCCTGATTATCAAGCAAATGGCACACTTTTTTTTTAATAAAATCCCTGTCTGAGTTTTACTGTCTTGGAGTATACGTTTATTTTGTTGCTTGTTTGCTGTTTGTGCAGGATTGTATCCTCAGAGCGGGGATAATAAGTTTCAAAGCACACTGCTGTCAGCTGAAGTAATGCCAGTAAGAGATGCCTGTTCTAGGTTCAGCCATCCTGCTCCAATTAAAGGGTGAAAGACCCAAGAAGAAATTGTGTGGAAAAAAGTAAAAAAAAAAAAAAAAAAAGAAAGGGAGGAGGAATGGTTTCTGGGTTCACCTACTGGTACCTCATTTCAATGCTTATATTCTCAGTGGTTTAGAAGAAACACAAATGTTTTATTTCCTTTCAGTACTTAAAAGTACTTCTCAAGTGTCCTGCTAGTACTGTTAATGTTTTTATGGAACACTTTGACACTTGTGTGGGTTGAAACTTGCATTGTTTTGTGCTGAAAAAACAATATTTTGACTTGAATAGTTACTGAAGTTCTGATTGCATGGTCTTTTCTGTCATTTTCGTACTATTAGAAAAAGCCATGGTTTAATGTTACAGAATTTGCTGATTGAAAATAATTTTGTCACATCTCCAAATAACACGTTTGTCACTTTGGTAAAAGCAAGAACTTTGCCCTGCATTATTCCAAGCATTTTGCTTTACAGGAGGTTGATTTTAACATTTCTTGACAAAAGGGAAGGAAAATTAATTTTAATTATCTAAAAATATGTCCCCTGGCTCAAAGTATAGTTCTCAGATAGAAAGAAAGCAGTGTTTTGCTTTCTCAGCAATTTCTGTCACTTGAACCGTGAGTTGATCATGGAGGTAATAGAACATGGGGAAAATCCAGAGGGAGCTGTCTGATTTCATACGTGTTTCTGTTTGAGCACTTACATTCTTTTGATTTGTGGACTGTAATTTTCACTGACAGTATTAGCAGCTTTTAGAAGAACAGCCACTGACAGATGACATCCATCTAACCAGCTGCTGCCTAATCTGACTTCAGTCTGCTGATGGCATTATCTAACCGATTTGCAGTACAGTAAATATTAATGGCTGTTCATCTGTTATTTAAAATAAAGTAGTGAGAGGGTGGTGGTCACATTTCACACTTATGCTGTAACTAGCGTCACGTCATCTGTTAAGATACTATCAACTTTTGTGACTGACAGACATCCTTAGGTAATTCATTTGGGAAAATTCAATATTGTTTTAATTCTTTTTTCCTCTCACAGTCTTTTCGGTTTCCAGTATGGTCACAAATAGTGAGACGTTCCATGTGCTGTGAATTTAGAAATGGAAAATAAAGATCTTATTTTCCTTGTGAATTTTATGAAAACTACCTTTCAACTTAAATGGATATAATCAAAAAATGATCAATAAAGTTGAGAAAATAACAAAGTAGTATATTATAGATACTGATCAGAAAACAAATTTTGCACAAGGGCTTGGGCTCACGTCAGCCATATGTAGACGGTTAGCTTACTATAAACTTAGAGAGTATTTATTTATTTTTGTGCCAGTCATCTTTAAGATGTTATGGAAAGTTTTTGTAATACAATTTTCCACTTTATCTGTTAATGCTTTAAAATATACAACAGCCCCCCCAACAGACAAAAAACAACCAAACAACAAAGCCAAACAAACTACACAGAACCCCCTCGGTTTTCCATTTCCCAAAAAGAATGCTGAAGAAGATCAAGGTGCTGATGACTCTGCCATATATTTGGCTGTCATTGCCTTCATTCGGGTTTTACTGAGTGCAAGATCAAACATGGAACGTCATAAATTGGTGCTTTTGAGGACTGTGGTGTCTATCACTCCTGAAGTCAATTTGTTCGTTAAGGACTGCTCCAATTTTTCAATACTGTAAACCTGAAACATTCTTACTAAGCTCCCTTAGAGTATCTTCTACAATCCTTGCTTTCCAATATTTAGCATTTAAGTAACTGAATTGCCTGCTCTTCCTCTATTAATACTTGTTGAGGCATACTACATTGATTTCTTTGTTTTGAATATTATGTTATTCTTGTTGCACATTTTTCATCAAAAATAACAGTCATAAATATGTCACCTGTCATAAATAGAAGTCGGCTTTGAAAACTTTTTAAATATTGCAATACATTTTCATTAAAACAAGTTGTCAGTAGAGCACATAATTCTTTCCTTGACACCGTCATACAGCATTGATGAATGACACCCGGCGCTGGTGTTATACTTTATTGCGTTAGTCGAGTACAATAACAGCGTTGCAGATGCAGGACCAAGACATCCATCTTTTTCCTATCAGCCTGCTGCACCTGTTTGATTCACAGGAAAGCGCCAGAGTACTGACGCTGAGGCTTGCTCGCAGACATTGATAGATTTGCATTGAAGGAAGCAGTTGCAGGATGGTGGGGTAGTAGTTTGTTGTCATCTTGGAACAACAGTGATGTCCCGAATCTTTAAAAATGTTAATGCTGCAAAACAATTCACCAAGTTAATTAGTATTGTGCATGTGAAAATATGTTCATGTTTTTACCTGTATTTAATTCCTTTTTCTTCCTCATTCCATGCTCTGTCAGAAACTAGGCGGGTTGACCATAAACACTTAATCTGCTGCTGTCACTATATATTGAATTAAATAACTTAAGCACTGCCTGCGACTTAATACCTTGGTGCCAGATTACTTTAGTATTTAGATACCTGAATGGGTACATTTGCACTACGGAACACAGTATTCAAATTCAACTTTTTTTTTTTTTTTTTTTTTTTTTTTATAATTTTCACATGCATCTTAACAATAGCTAACATCTGCTAATTTGTTTAAAAAACAAACAAACAATAGGACTTGAGTCCTTCCAGATGACACAGTGTGGTTTACTGAGCAAATAAACGCAATTGTAAAGTGTTTTATTCTTTGCATACATAGGACACGACATACATCCTTGTCGTTTGTGTAGCTTGCAGGTTGTGATTGTATGCAGAAGCGGTGCAGCCAGGGTAAGACAGGTCTTCAGGGCACTGCTGTCTAGCCCTTTGCCTTTTGGCTCTCTGGCCTCCATTTAGATACTCAGTCTTTTAAGTAGCCATCAAATGTGAAAGCAGGGGGGTATTTGCTGATAATTGAAGTATTGGCCTGTAGAGATGTTACAAAGCTGGTGTATAATGTGTAATAGTGCAAGGATCAGGTTGAACATCTTGACATGCCCTTTTTTGCCTTTCCCCACCCCTTTCATTTTTATGGCTGCCAAAAGCAAGTATGTTTTTATCTGGAAAAAAAAAAAAAAAAAAAGTTGTTATGTATACCCTCACTTTACTTTTATTAGGTGGAAAACTGCTTGACTGGCCAGTCTGAATGTATTGCATATATCATATAGAAAGGTCAGTGTTTCCTTCTGAGTTCCGCAGGACCTCTCAGATGCCGTATGGATATTGAATCCAGGTTAAGCAAATATTTGGAATGGCTCTTACCTGTTTGTAATTGTTTCCAAATGTGATGGCCTGGTGATACGGAGCCTAAGTAGGCTACTTTTAAATTGCTCCTGAAGTTGATAGGTATGAATTGATGTACTTTGTGAATTTATGTGTTGGTAACTTTGCAGAGATTAACACATTAATCTTTTGCTGTGTTTTAGTAAACGTTTCATTATTCTCATACCTTGCAATTGAAAACCTGTTGCAGATTTGGACTTAGTTTGTCCCAGCACTCAGACTGTTTAGATCAGCATTTTGGTTGGGTTCATAAAACATAGCAGCTGTATTGGATGCTTTGATCAGCCAATTTTTTTTTTTTTTTTTTTTTTTTAAGATTTACTGATTTTGTTTCTAGTTTCTCTGTTATAAGCCTAAAATTGTACCTAAAATTGTACCATATGTATCATAATCTTAAGATAAAACCTTCAATTTTTATTATTTTCTTTATATTAATTCTGTTATATTAATTTCTAAAATGGAGCTTGAATTTTCAGTACTTTATTTCTTTTGTTTTCAAGCTTATCTTTCTGTCGCTACTTATTTACTTAATTCTAGTGCTAGAAACTCAAGTTTTACTGAAAAACTGAAGTGAAAAGGCATGTGGTTTTTTATTGGTCTTGAGGGAATTATTCTTGGCACCATGACAAAATTAGTGGGGAAAAAAGTAGAGCAGTTGGTTTTTTGTTGGTGGTGGTGGTTTTGCCTTCCGCTTCATTATGCGCTTAGGAGATAAATCAATATCAACATCTGTAACAGTGAATTAATTTAATGGAAGAAATTTGGCAGTGGTAAATTAGTGACAAGGCAACAAGTTTCAGTGTAGACAGAAATAAGACAGTACCTTTTGAAAACTTTTAATAATAAAACCTTTTAAGATGATAGACGATTAAAGAAATTCAGAAATAATTTCTAGGTTACTTTTTTAGAAAATGCCAGTGAAGGAGATAAGCACAACTTACAGAAATCCCAGAGATCTTAACGGTGGCGAGCTCTAGGTACTTTGCAAGTCTCATCTATGTACAAGCAGTTATGTCTAATTATGATACTCTGATTAACAGAAATGGACATTGTGTAGAAGAAAATGAGTATATTAAACTTCACATTTATTGAAATCACAAATAGGACTGTCGTTTCAAAGAGCAGCAGACCACTGTTACACACGAGAGCCCCTGGCATACAGTAGCCTGGGTTGTTCAATAAACACAGTTTCCTAAAAGAAAACAGAACAACTTTAAGAATGAACCATGAATGAGCCTGATGTACAGGATCACAAAGCTGAGCTAATAGAAGGAAGGATTTCTCTCCTGGAAGTAAGCGGAACAGCCTGGGGACTTCTGGGAAACAGGGATGTTTCACCCCTTCTGTGGCTGCTTGTGTTTTGGCTCCATCACAAGCATCCGTATTACTGTGGGCAGGTCTGTTTGGGAGAAATGGTTGGTCTGGCACACATCGGTAATGAGGAGAAGGAATGTGGCAGGGCCAGCCCGGCTGTGTTACACAATAAAACTGCTGCAGGCAGGGAGTGGGGCCTGAGTTCCCCAGGAGCAAGCTGAAGGACTTCACCGATTGATTGCTCCTCTTACGTGTTGTTGCTTTTTTTTTTTTTTTTAATGAATTGAAATGAACCCTAAGTGCACACATTTATATATCTGCCCTTTTTTCCCTCTGTTTCCACATGTACTTGTAAGACCTTCTGTGTTCAGATTGTTCTGGCACTGTACAAGTTGGGTGGCACGTAGAAAAGAGGAGGTGTGAGGTGGAACAGGCTTTTTGCAGCAGGGGGAGCATTAACTAGATGCAGCAAATGCCAGGATAGTTGGTTTGGTATGTGTTACAGCAGATCTGGTGGTTTCACTTGGATTTTACTGGGAACATAAGCTTTGGAATTAGATACGAACGTGTATCCTAAATTCCATTTTTAGAAAAGTTTGTGTATTGAAATGAATGACACAGCTCCTACTGATTACAATACAACTAAGATTTTAACTGTTATAATTCCAAAGAAGAGCCTGAAAAACTAATCCAATTAAAATCTCCCCTCTTTCCCCCTTTTTTGGTGGTTTAAACCTCATAATTTCTAATGCTAAAGGAGTGATGTTACTTCTTTGTGGATTTACTACTTTTATTAAGTGACCAGTTTATGTAGTAGTTTTTCAATTTTATTTATATATGTATATAAAGCTCTGTGAACATTGTCATAGCAATTTAAAACAATTATTTCTATTTGTGTTGCAGCCATCGTTGTTATCGATAAGATGGAGAGATAATCCTACTGTTTAGCAGTGTAGCAGTGTGGAAACGTGTTCACTGAGCATTAATATAAGCACTTTGTTGTCTGTTCACAACCCGATAGGTGGAGTACTTCTTCATCTAGGATATATATAGTGAGGCCTAGATGAATAATACGAGAAGTACTGTACTTTGATTTTATTTCCTTAAAACCCTGTCTAATCTTAAATGGGCAAGTGCACGTTGGTAGAGTAATTGCATCACAGACACAATGAAAAGCGCATCCCCGTTCTTGCTATCTGTTTTGAATCTGCCATTTGTAGTATGTCTTGTTGATAGTAGTCACAACAATTTTTAACATTCATCACTTAAAAAAATTGTTAAAACCTTTTCAGAGGGTCTGTTTTGCCTTGCTTAGGCACTCCCACGCCATGTGGTACCACGTCACTTTGTGAGGCCCTTCCTTTGAAGGCTGACTTTAGGGAAAGCGAGGCTAAATTCCCCTGCTCCCTAGCCGGTGGTGTTGGGCTCTGAATGCTCCCGGAGGGGCAGCTCTCTGAGCCGTGGGGTGCCAGAGTTGGCTTCTGTGAAAGCCTCTGCAGTCTTGTTTCCAGATGCTCTCGAAGGTCCGATTTGAAGAAGCACCTTGGGTGCCTAACTGCCTAAATCCCTTGACTCTGACAGAGTCCAGACATCGTACCCAGAGCTGTGAACACGTGTCTCAGAAATGGTTGAACTCCAGAAGAATGCTTATTGTCTGCGTGGCCGCTTCCCTCTCACCCCTTCCTGATAGCGAGCCTGCCCTCGGCAGGCTCTGCCTGGCTTCTCCTTCCACTCGTCCTTGTTCCCATTTGCAAAGCAGCCTATGCAAAACTGGGGAGTGGAATAAAACAGTTCTCATTAACAGCATGCAATTAAGTGGGGAATGATGCAGGTCCTGCATTAGGGCTCCTGCAGGCCTCGATGTAGGCCTTTGTCAGTTCTCCAGTCAGGTTGCGTAGACTTTGTTTTGCTTGAGTTCAGGCCAAAAGAAACTGGTATCCATCCTCCCTGGCTGATACTTAATCTCCTTTGGTGCTTCAATGTGTGTATGCTCCAGGATCGGATTCCTCCGGTTTGTCTTGTCAAATGAATGTCAGCATTTAATGAGGTGAGCTGGTAAGAGTATTAGCTGCATTACCTGCTTCTCCATTTTAACAGCAAGGCAGTCTATGCTATTAGCATCGAAGCTGGTGCAGGTGCCACTATGATAAACTGGAAAAAAAACATATTTTCCATTGAGTGTGTTTGGCTGTGTTGAAACTTGAATGTGTTTAGCTGCCTATGTTAACTGTTTCACTAAATCTGTAAAAGTTTTAAAAATAAACATGATTCAAATAAATCATTGCTTGAAATGTTTTAACAATAACTCAAATAGGTATGTGAAAAGTCAAATGGGGAGTAAAACAAATATACAAATTATGAAGGGGCTGCCACTTTGTCTTATTCTATGCCTTGTAAAATTTTCATAATGACATGTGTTTGTGTGGAGTCACTGAGAACTGACAGGAAGTCAGAATTGAAATAAAAAGCTTTCATTCAAAGTACAGAGTTTCAGACAAATCTTAGCATTGGCTTTGTGGTAAATATTAACTCTTAAGTTATAGTCTGATCTTTTATCTTTGGTTCATTCATTCATTTGAGGAATGTTAGCTGAGACTGGGAACCTGCCATCGCAGCGGCATGCCTGCTCTGATAAAGGCATCCCTAAAAACAGTTCGTAATCAGCAGTTTATATATATATGTGTATGTTTGTGCATGTGTGTACACACATAGGAGAACGCTGCATATCATTTGCATAGAGAGAGCTTTAATTCTGGTAGTGCTTCTGAGAGGTTGCACGTCCAAAATTCATTGCAGTTGTACATAGGTTAAGTTAGGAGCTGCACCTGTGATGTTTACATACTTGTTTTCACGAATATAGCAAAAGACAAAACGTTATAAAATGTCCCCCCCCGCCCCCCCCCCCCCCCCCAAGATTTTGGGCATTATTTTCAGATGCTCTGTGGTTTAAACAACACATACCTCCTACAAATTAAGTATGAACATTTGGGTGCTTTATATTTTCAGACAATCCTAAAAGTTCTTTCAAGAGCCCCTTTGCAGCATATTTACACCTGGCATGCGAGCCCCAGCTCCGAGCTGTCCTAAGTGTCTGCAGCACCTGGCTTGGGGTTGCAGAACGCGCAGGCTTACCTGGAGCTCCTGGTCCCTGCTGCAGGAGCCCGGCCGCTCGTCTCGGCCTGCTGCAGCCCCGTGCTATGCTGCATGATGAGCCTCCTCTTCCAGTTCTCAGCATGTGCATAATGAATGGGAGAAACTGTTAGAGAACGAACCACAGACAGGTATGGGTCATCACAGCCAGGTGTTTAATTGTTGTCATTAGAAAGCATTTGGTGTGCGCTTCTGGAAACATAACAGTAACTGGATCCCTTTGGATTTTGATGGATTTGTCCATTGTATTAAATGATGATTAAGGTGATTAGATGCACAATGTTGAAGCATTAATTTTCTGAACATCTTTATCAAGAAGAGGTAATAATTATAGTCTCCTTGATATGTTATGCACATCATACTCCTGGTAGCTGATTTGTCTGCAACTGTGCAAGAGTTTAATTAACATACTTGAACAGTATGAAAACTTGTGCATTTATAATTATATCTTCAGTAACATTGTTACTGTGCTTTCAAAAAGGTACATTTATCATACGAAAAATGCTTAGAATTAGGGTCAGTCATAATCATCTTGAAGAAGATGCTGGGGGGAAGCAGATGGCATTCATTTTCATCGGGGGGGGGGGGGGGGAACAGCAGCTGACAGAAACTTTTCTGTGTGGACTCAGGGCTTAGTTATGAAATGACTCAGAGCGAACAAGGTGCTTTCCACGGGGCTGAAGCCAGAACAATCCTCTCATTGTTCTCTGTGAACCTTTTGAGGCTGGAAAACTTTCATTTTTCCTCATCTTTAAAAGCAAATCAGTCCGTGTGGCAACTCGCTTGCCATTCTGTCCTCATGTTTGGGAGGAGTACATGAGAACATGGAGACACTAGCTACCTCTTGTGTTCAGTCTCTTTAATTACATTCACGAGAGATTATTTATTTATTTATTTATTTATTTATTTATTTATTTATTTTCCCCCAAGAAGACTGAGAAGCCTCTCGTTGGTTGTTAGTATTTCTGACAATTTTCTGAAATATAATAGGTGGTAGCATTGGTGGTTCGCTGTTGTGCAGAAAGGTGAATCAATATTTCTACCTGTATCTCTTTTAATAAGGTATATGTTTTTAAGACTTAGTTATAGAGGAGACATTTTTATTTTGGATTAATGAAACTTAGAAACTGTTAAGGAAATAAAAGAAGATCTGAATTCACTAACCTTTGTTTTTACTTTCTATTACAGCATTGCAAAATCTGTAGTTTATTTGGAGATAGATATCTAGAGATATGTATATGTTCCATAAATGAAGATGGATTATATATATATAGGCACAATTTTATATTATATATATCTTTCAGTATTTGCTTAACACCCAATAAAATATATTGAAAATGCAATCAAATGACTTATCTGTTGGATACTTCTTTTTTTTTTCAAGCATTTGGGAAATCTTTCTTTAATATTTAAGCTTTATTTAGGGAGAATCCAGCCTGCTAGTTTTAATTTATTGTGTATATATGTTTTGTCTTGAAGGATTCAGATATGATTAACTTCTGTAGAAGGAATACATAGCAATACCTATCACAGTGCTGCAAGGTATTATACCACATTCTGTTACGACCTAAACTGTTGAAATCAGATCATTGCTTGAAAATTCCAATTTCTCTTTCAGATGACACTGGTATAGATTAGGGCTCTTCAGCCTTCTTGGTTTGTGAACTCCTGAACTTTTTCTAATGGAGGTTAGGTACACATTATTACATTTGAATCTCCAACTATTTCAACAATTGGAGACAGAGCAGATGTATTTTGTTTTGAAACTGAAATTAAAAAATACATTTTTTATAATACTTGGAGGGTAAAGAGTATTAATTGTGAGTGATTTAGGTAGATAACAGTATCGTTGCAGAGGTAATTCTATAGCATGTTTACCTCGTTTAAGAAGCCAGCTGCAAAAGAAAAAATAAATTTTTATTTCTAAATCAACTGCAAAAAAATAGATGGAAACTTTCCAGTGTTTGTATAAACATGGTTTGGTGATTTCTGCTCAGCTTTTGTTCACCCACATGTCCGTAATCAAGAGATATACTCTCTAACCTGTAGCTTTTTCCTTGGGTCCAGTGTCAACTCTAAGTGGGAATGCAAAGTATTACCAGTGTTCAGGAAATGTTGTAAGTATGGTGGCTTCTGAGTGCTCGACTCTAGTGTTCTCTGTAAGAGTTTCATATTTAAAAATGACAGTTCCTGTTTGTGTTCAGTGTGGACTGTCTCTGAGGATAAAAGCTGTCCTCTCTCAATCACTTGAATCTTCTTGTTTCCTCTTTTTGCCTGGAATTTCTTTTTGTTCTGGGATGCTTTTACTCTCTCGGTATTGACAGACAGCTGAAGAAGACTTGTCATTCTCCTGGAAGTTTGATTGAGCCCTGAAAGGACTGCTTGGTTTTGTTATTCACGGTGTAATAGAAATGTAAGGCAAAATGTTTTTGCTGGATCTTCTTAATACGCCAGAGATGATTGTGGAGAGATGCAAGGAATAGCTCATTTCCCCTTTCAATAAATAGGTTTTCATTAAGCACAGCATTTACTTTTGAAGGATTTGTAGAGTGTTATTTCTTACAGCATTTTATATGTTTCATAGACCTGTACCATCGTGCAGACCTGTATTTATTTTGCATTGCCTTGGAAGATGCTTTGGGCACTATTATTTCTCTAAATACCAATGCAATGCTCTCCCTTGTGTTATCGCAGCAGGGACTGACCCAAGGTGCCGTTCTGGTCCTCTGGTGCTTGGTACCCGTGGCTCATGTTTGGCAGCCGCTCTTGGGTTACCCCAAGAAATGCCGCTCCTTTCAAAGCAGGGTCTTTGCCTGGAAGATGTTGCTTTTACTGCTGGGCGAGTAGTAGTCATCTCGGGGGAAAAACACTCTTGTTCTATGTGTTTAGGGAGCTACTGCTTGTTTTCTCCCTTCCTCCACTTTAAGCTGTTTTATCTAATTCGGGGTATTTCAAGTTATTATTCTAGACGGTCACTTAAATAAAAATAAACAATTTAAAATACATCATTAAAAAGTATACTGTGCCCCAAAAGGAGTCAATGATGTGTCCCACAGGACCAGAAAATGAACTTTATAATATTATGGACAATTTAAAATGGGCAAATTTAATTATAGCGGGAGTGTGCAATTACTGAATGAGGTATGAGAGACATGGGAAATGTTCCCATCTAAATAATGACCAGAATATGCTTGTTCTAATAATATTCCATAACACATTTAGGGCCTTAGGATTACAACACTTTCAGGTTATTAGAAGACGATGATAATAGTGTGTTTTATTACCAAATTACTACCATACTCTCTGAGGTATGAAGCGATATTAATGACCGTTTTCAATAAGGAATAACATTTTGCAACATCAGTAGCATTTAACCATATTAAAATATGTTGCGTTGTGCGGTAAAGCCCAGGGGTACAGAGATGAAAACTAGGGAGTTTAATTTTGAGATGCAATTGGGAAATTATTTGGGCATTCAAAAAAAGCTTTAGGGCAGAAATATATTAATGAAGTACATTTTTTAAAACTATTTGCAATAAATAAAAAGGTGCGTGTATATTACTTGGTTGTAATTTTGGTTTATAAAAACGCTAAAATCAGTGCATGACCTACATTCTGCTTAGTGTGCTATATAAAATTTCAATTACCAAAGTGTCTGTTAAATCTAGAAATGAACCAGTTAAAGAGAAAATTAGTACATCTCTGTAAATGCGTGATGGTTGGAAGTACACATATCAAAAATATTTCTCAGAATGGAGGCATCTTTATAAAACAGGTGACAAGACAGCATTCAGTTTCTCTATTAATGTATTCTTTTCATGAGAAGCTCTGTGCTAATACACCAATTTACCAACAGCCATTCTTCACAGATTTGTCTGTAAATATTGCAATATTGTTTTGCCAAGGTCAGATGTTCAGAGTCGGTGGCCTCCCTGTCATTGATCTAATCAACTGTAACTCTCATACCATCTGATTAAGTTATTATGTTAATTTGAGTAAATAAGTTCATTCCAGTCCCTCAGATCTGCCAAAGACAGAGTATTTTGTGGTGTCAAAATATGTCTCTGAAGCTAAATAAGCCCTCTGTACATATTGTGTGTTACGGAATGTTGTAAAAACTAAAGATGTGTTTTCCAGTTGAAACATCACTTCCATTTGTTCAAAACAAATCTTAGTTTTATGTAAAACCATAAAAATATGGAAATCATATTGTGGTTTCACAGTAACTGTAAAGTTACATAAAATATTTGTAAGTTTCCATCTTGCTGTTGAGTCAGCAACAGAGGCATTGCACGTGATATACGTACTAATTGTATGTGGTATCTTTTTATGAGATACAAGTATCGTTAAATGGGCACAACAGAATACATGAAGGATTGTTTTGGAGCCATGACCTTGTATTTAATATCAGACGTGGAAGTGTTGGAATTGGAAATCTTGCAGTACGTCTACCTACAAATAATGGGAAGAACGTGCTATGCATAGAGTTAAAGCCTTGGTTCCCCTTAAAGATATAATGATGAACTTCATCCTTTAATTAAACATTGTGAGCTAATTCTGTACTAAATCATTGAAGCTTAAGTTCTATTATCCCATAATGTTCAAAGATCCTGGTTTGAGTGCTGAAAATTCAAGAGGTTACCTTTTAAAAGCCATGGGATTTCTTTGAAGTGAATGTTGGTCATGAGAATATCGTCATTGTGACATTGCATGAGAATGTGTCTTGAAAAACTGAAGCATCTGGAGTTTAAGCACAAACCAGTATCATGAGACTGGATCAAAATCACAAGAATTAGGTGATATTTTAGACTGAAATGACTGAATTTTTTGTTAGGACTTGAATGTCCTGTTTCATTTCCGATGTGATATGTATCCCCGTTTGCCATATTTTGAAATGTGTAGGTTTGTGTCTCCTTCATAACTTGGTGCTACTCCAGCTGTCACTCTGCTGCTTAATTCAAAATTACCTTGGTATTTAAGAAGTTGAAAAATAAAAGTTTTGTTATAGTCATAAAAAGAAACTTTGCTCGAGTGTGTCAGATCACAAACTCTTGAGACTGATGAGTCTGCATGGCTTAGGGCCGGAGGGCACAGAAGAGGTGGTGTCTGGTGGCGTTGATACGGCACCATGGCCTTGGGAGCACTTGTGTCTAAATGAGCTGAGTGATCCCAGAGCCTCCCGGGGAAGGATTAGTGTTTGGTGGCACAGTATGCAAACTCCTTGCTTGGTAACATGGCATGTAATGCAATTTGGGATGGAGCTTTAACTACTCCAGCTTCATGCATATATTTAAGCTTTTTAAATTGGTCTGAGTTTAACATTGCATATTTTCCTGGATGTTGTTTAAATAAAATCACCTTGCTGTATAGATGTGCGCAGTAGGAGTAAACGACTCCTGCAAGTGCTGATTAAAGATGTGATATTGATAAATTCAACATTTGCAGTGTTTCCTTGTGGCAGGAGCTAGCCAGTGAGCTATTCCTTCTTGTTCTGCATCCAGAAGAGGTTCAGCTACCTGCTGTGCTGTCACAGGGAGGGAGCTGTGAGCCTTTTTTCATTACCAGCTGCTGGCCCGTGCCCTGCTGGAGACCTTTCCTGGTGGGAATTCCTTTTCCTGGAAGTTCTGAGATGGGTTGAGCATAAAGCGCAAAAGTGCTGTTTGCTTTATAAACCAGAAACTGACAGAAAAACTGCTGTGCACACTGCATGTTCCTTCATTAATGGGTTATTGGAATGGCATCAAGTTTGCTTTATTGTGTTGTAGCGGTTTGTCAAATAAGAGCCTCGCTTATCATTCAGGAATGCTCTGTGAATACACAGGCAGTTAAGTGTATATACATGTATATGTGTGTGCGTGTGTGTGTTTTTATATATTCATGTAGATAGAGAAATTTGCCATGTATTCACTAGTCCAAAACTTCTCCGTGTTCACGTGCATTCTAGCCTGACGTAAATTCTTGTGCTGTGCCATGTCTTCGCACTCTTGCTCTTTCCAAGGACCTAAAAGCACTGGTGATCCAGCTGTAGATTTCTGCAGGAGGATAACGTCTAGTGGAAAAGTGCATTTCAATTATTGTAAGCCTGTAAATATCTAAAATTATTAAAGATGATTTAAGCTAGAAGAATATTTTTAACACAGTTAGTTTGGCTAGCTTTGAATAAAATGCATCCTGTCTCCATGTACATCTTCATATTTCATAAAAAAAGAGGTGGTAGTAACAAACTTTGTGTTTCTTCGAACCAAAATAGCTGAGCCACAGCTCATCTGTGTGCGGCAGGGATGAAGGTATTTGCCTGAGTCTAGACCTCTCTGAGGTCCATAAGTTTTATTAACGAGCCCCCTATTTAGGAGCGAACCCATGTATCTTCATGGAAAAAAAAAAATATATATATATATATATAAATATATATATATTTAACTTTCAGCAAGCAGGAGTTACTTTTCAGTACCCCTGTGTGGGCTGAGGGTACTTAGACACCTCCCGTGTTCTTTCTGAGTCCTAGAGAAAATGCTGATGGATTTGGCTGGAGAGCACCAGCTATTTTCCTTGCAGTAACCCAAGAAAGATGATGGACTTGAGTCTGTGTAAAAAAGGAGAATGCCAGCAGGAGAAGATAGTTGCAGCGCCTAGTGCCAGGAAGAAAACTGGAGCTACAGAGGGAACAGGGGCTGAAGTGATGTTACCCCTACCCAAACTCAGAAATGGAGCCCAGGAGGGATGTGGAGAGTGCTTCTATTCTTCAGACTTGTTTCTCGTACCCGTTCTGCCTGGGCAGACAGAGCTGTGCTCGGAGCTGTGGCTGGGCTTCCCCCCGGTAAAGCAGAATGTGGGAGATGGTGTGGGGAGAAGAAGGTGGATGAGGTGATCCCACTTGCTGTGGCCCTGGCCACGGGGCAGGTAGCCCCAAGCTGCCTCTGCTCACCCCGCATGGCTGCTGCAGGGCACAGCTGGGGACAAACAGTGACCTGGCAGAGTCGAGGCTGGTCTGAAACTTAGTACCTAGCCTAGAAAAAGGATCTTGAGCAATGGAAACATTCACTCAAGTCTTAGAAGTATGGCAGGCAGAGATTGCTGAATTGTCTCACTTACAGGAACTCGGTTGCGCTGCAGCCACTGCTGCTCTCATCCAAGTCATTATTTAGACCCGGGGAAGCACAAGCACCGCAGTGTTGTTTAATTTACCGGAATAAGTGTAATTCTTTAGTGGATAGTTGAAATTACTAGCTGTAGCCAAAAACATTAAATAGCTCGCAAAGTCACGTATAAAGCTTTGTTCCAAAGCTTCTCTGTTTGTGTTGGGTTATCGGAAGATTCCTCCTGGTAGTTCTGCATAAAATTTTATCTGACTAATATCAAGCAGAGCTATGTGTTTCACAGCTGAGATGGTGACAGGCTTTTCAAAACCTTGTTTGTGCAACTGCTTTGCAAGCGCTGGCTTTGGCAGTGCAGCTGCATTTTCTGTGTGTGTGGAAGATGCGCTAACTGTTCAGCAGAGGTCACTCTAAGTTTGTGGTTGAGACGTTTTAATGATACTTACCAAAATGTACGACTGAAGACATTAATATTATGACTAGGAAATTCTTGTGCCTGCATTAGTTTAGAGATTAAATGGTATGAATTTTAAGAAAGATCTTTTTTTTTTGGTGGAAGTAGAAAGTGGAGGTGATTATACGATTTCAAGGAAACTTGAATAGCCTTAAGAAATGTGGCACGTACCCATAATTTCATCATATTTAGTGTTACTTATCAAGACTTATCCAAATGATTACTTCTGTCACAGCACCTCCTCCTCCTTCCAAAATGTGCCATGCCTCCCTTCCCCAGAAGCCAGGTGTTTCAGGGCTGTTCCCTCTCGCCTTTCTGGACTCCAGTTGTCCTGCATCGAAAGGCTGCAAAATGAAGTCAAAAAGGAGTGTGGCTTGCTTGTTTGCTTTGTGCATTGCTAAGTGGCCTTGAAATCTTTCTCTTTCATAATTCAGTGATTGAATTAGTTTTTAAATGCATTGCATTTGCTATTTTAAAAGCCATTTTGATCTTCCGTAACTACTTTTTGATGAAACAGAAGTTTGTTTTCCCACAGATGATTAGGAGTGCCTGTTACGGAATATTGCTGTGGCAGTCATCTTGTCCAGAGGTAATGGGTGCTCCTCGATGTGCTATCATCATCTCTTCAGTAAGGGAGAGTTGCAAATGATCAGGGCAGCCTTCTCCCCATCGACATTAGTTCTGTTATCCTTATAATGAACCTGATGTGAGAGTTTCAGTGTGCTGGTGTTGCTGTTTTATCCCAACTCTTTATCATCTCATTCTTTGCGGAAATAGTGCCAACAGATGGTTGCAGTTTTGCATCGGCTGCAGAACTATTGCTGCGTAAGCTTAGGGGGCTGTGGGAGGTGATTAGTGGAGAGAAGCAGGTGGACTGAGGTTGCTAATAGGTGTTTGGGAGGAATAGCGAGGAGCTCAGATATCATTCAAGAGAACACGGGAAGGAGGGGTTCACGTTGGTAAGGGCGCTGCACGGGGATGCGCTGTTTGTGAAGTGGGCCACGCTAGGGGGAGTCTTGTGTTAGACCAGCAAATGCAGCCCTCCCAGACATAAATCCTCTCGTTTTTGTTCTCTCTTTGTCAGTTTGCAGTTGGTTTTTGTGGTTGCACTGAGGTGAAGTAAACCGGAAGCCCAGCACGCTGAACCTTGTGGTAGATCCCGTGTATATCTGCGCCCTCAGAAGCCGCTGGTTTCTGGCACTTGCCAGAAACGGGAACTTGGTCAATTAAGTGCCTCAGTGTGGTCCTAGATCATTTCAGTTATATTCTGGCTTAGTCATGATTCACGCTACCTTCTTTTTATAAAGCCAAAAAAACACCTAAAGTGTGCACTGGGTCCGAAAGGGTGGGTGGCGGTGAAGGGCTCAGCTGTATTCCTGTTCCTCCTTTGCCCGTGGTGAAGTCCTCTGAGCGTGCCTTGCCTCCAGAGCAGCTTCTTGGCCGACACTGGGGAAGAAGGGGTTTCTGTGGCTGCTTCTACCTCTAGCACACAGCTCAAACCACCCGGCCCCTCTCTCATGCTCACTGCTCCTTGCATCCTGTAACTCCAGTCCTGCAAAACTCTTCCTGAGGGAAAACCAGAATTCCTCACCAACCCAGTCCTGCTTTTCACCATCGCTCCTTTCTTCTTAGCTTCATCTCGGACCCAATACAATATCTGATCCCACAGCCCTATGTCCTTTCTCCAAAGCCTTTCTCCTTTCAAGCCTCAGGTGCCCACTGGGTGCCACCCCTGTCTCTCTTTCCCTTTTCTCCTGCTCCGTGCACCTCACTGACCACCAGCTCCCTCCACTTGCCCCCTGAAGTCGGTGTGTCCCCAGGCAGAAGACGTGGGGCTCCAGCTTTGGAAAGACTCAGGCCCAGCCTGCAGGTACCAGCAGCCTGCTTGCAGGGGCCCCGGTGGGATGTTGGAGCCCGCAGATTTGGGGCCTCGAGCTCCCTCCGCTCTTCTAGGAGAGGGGCACTGAGCAGCTCATGGGTGCAGCTCCAGGCAAGGCAGGATTACTGACAATTCAAGATGCAGATTTTGAAAGCAGCATGCTGGGTGTGAAGTTGTCATTGCCTTTGTTCCTTTCTCTGCAGGATAACAAAGCAAAGTCGAAGAAGCCAAAGTGCAGTAGAAGTGCTGTGCTAAAGCTGTGTGTAAAAGCTGTAGATGGATTTTCAAAAACATGCTGCAGACGTTACTATTTTTTTTTTCCTCAATGTTTCTTCTCTGCAGCGGTAACTTCTATAAACTGTTACATCCCACACGAACAGTGCACGCTCCAACACAGCTGGGTTTCCCGAAGGTGAACTGTACTGCTTAGGCTAACGTTAAGTTCACCCATATGTCAGTTAAAGCAGATTTTTGCTGGTAGACCGCAATTTATCACAAAATTCCCTTTTAATGGGAGACAAAATAATCCTTTTAAGTTGTCAGCTTGAAACATTTGTGCTTGTTTCTATAAAGATGGTATGGCTGAGGCAGCACGTTTATGGATGTGCCTGCAGATAGAGGAGGACTTCATGCAAAGCACAGAGGCTTGCCTAGGATGGTTTGTTATCTTTAACAAGTTGTATGTCCAAGGAGCTTCATTCTGTGGTGGGCCCGTCCTCAGGTATTCTTCAGTGCATGATGGTTTGGGTGTTGCTGTGCAGATGCAGTTTGGGATTCCTGAAGAAGGTATTTCTGACTTCAATAGCTGCTCCTACTCCTGAGCAGCTTATCTTAAGGTGAACTCACAAAAATTGCAGCAGTGAATGGCTTCTTCCTGTGACAGGATTTTGTGCCTGCTGGACTCTGTTGCTGTCTTGAGAAGGGAAAGATTTTGGTCTGGCTGTTGTGTAAAAAAACCTCTCACACATACCTACAAAACAGACAAACAAACAAGAAAAACACAAGTGAGAACAAACCGCACAACAACAATCCTCCCTCCACCCCAAAAAACAAAACCCAACCAAATTAAAACAAAACAAAACAAACCCAGCACTCTCCGAGAGTGTTTTTATGTGGCCGAGAAAAGCATACATGTGTGGCGGATAAACTTAAGGCTGTTTTGATTAAAAAGTGTCTGTTTTAAACTTGAAATAGATGTGTGTAAGGATGGGAAATGGGGGGCAGCTCTGATATCTGCTGTACTCTCGTGCCTTCGGTCATGATGCTCACCTGCATGGCACAAGATGCTCATGCAGAGGAGATGCTTCTTGCAGACATTTCCCTTCAGCCTTTATCAGTAATGAGAATGCTTTCAAATGGTAAAGCAGAAATTGCCAACTCATCCTCAATTAGGTGATAAAAACTTCATGCATTGGTTTCTGGGCCTGCTCTGGGTTTCTGATCCTGTACTGGGTAAACAAAGGAGAGCCCCCACTCGTGCTGTGTTTGTGGTAGGGCCGTGGGGTTGGGTTTTCCCAGCAAGGCTGAGGAGAGATCACATTAATTTAACCTTCTCATGCTAAGGCGTGGATGAGACAGTTGTGGTAGGAATGTAATTTTAACACCTACTGTTGGGAAAATAAATTGAAATTGTTTAATATGTGGTGCTAGTGATAAGTAGCGTTCTGCTTGTTAGAACTGATAGCCGCTATGTTTGTGTTCTACACGTTCATGTGCTGTATGTGTCCTGTAGAAAAACAGTTCATTGCTACCTTATCCAAATATATATTTCGTAACTATTAATTCTCTGGTGGTGTTCTGCCATCCTTTCAGTGACCGTCCTCCTTTCTAAGAGAAAAGTGTAAAAATAACGCAGGACGAGCTGTGAAATTCAGCAGTAGCTGTGGGCTTCAAAGCACGGCCCTGCGACTGATTGTCCAAACGGGAATCCCAATCCAGAGCTGTGGTCCCACGGGTTAAATACAAGGACTTTATTGTCCCTCAGCTTTGTTCCTTGCAGTCTTTTAACACAGGTAAGGGAGGGTAGCTTCAGAGTCTCTCTCTTATGTGTGGTCAAAATCCACCTTGCTGGCAGGCTTCACGGGGAGGTGTCCGGTGGCTGCCAGCTGTTGCTGCTCTCATGGCTACATGAAAAGCTGCTCCTAATCCCCTTCTTCCCCTCCTCTCCATCTCCTTGCAGACAGCCGTTCGCTATTATTGTTTATGTATTCTCCCTTTGCTTAAAAAGGGATTAGGAAGGGTAAAAAATAAAAACCAGAGGAAGCCCCACCAGCCTGAGGATTCAGTGTCCGGGGGCTGAAGTGCAAGTGGAAGAGGTGAGCCGGCAGTTTCCAAGGATGGAGACTTGCTTGGTAAATCCTCCCCGTAAAGAAACTGAAGGTTTCTTTCAAAGGGGTGCTTGCTCAGTCCTCAGCGTAGTTTATTTAGAGAGCTGTGATATGCAAAGTATTGAAATAGTCACAAGCAGCGAAATATATCTTTCATTTTATTTCTGCTTTGATCAGTTACCGACATTTTGGCTCTGTGTTACCCTCCACGTGTCAGTATTTGATATGCAGAAGGCTAGGGGATGGAGAGCTCTGCAACCTTCAGGTTTTTGTCCCAGCAAAAGACTTGTCTAAGGAGAAATACTGCCAGTTCTCTGAACAACCAAAGGGCAGCTCCTCTGGAGACCTGGTCCTGCGCCTTAGTGTGGTTGATTTTTAGCTCTGGGAGTTGGTGACACCCCTGAGTGCTCGCTGCCCCCTTACAGACGCAGATCCCAAGCTGGGGAGCGAGTTCAGCTGCAAGCAATTACACCCGTGCATACCTTTGACAATCACGTACTGCTGTGGTTGCTCTTGTTTTGGAAGCGTGTTTGTGTATGTTTATGTGTATATACAAGGATTTTGTAGCAGTTTGTGAACAACGTCCCAGCTTGGGTTTTGCAGCCAGTTATGACCTTTTCTGAAGTATTACTCTGAAATCGGTTTTGGACGTAGCAAGGAGTTAGCTAATTTGGCCAGGATTGGGAATTTTTGTTTTTGTTCAGGTTGGGTGTGTGAAAACGGTGCTTCCCAGCTCGCAGTGTCACTAATCCAATTTGTTGATTTAAGAGATACGATTGCTTGACTGCAAATCTAATCTAGCAAGGTCACTGGGAAAATTTGGAATCGGCCAAGCTGGCAGAGAAGGAATGTCTTTGTGCAGAGCAGAGGCTCTGTCTGCTGAAATTGGTTTTCTCAGTGGAGAAGGCAATAGTTTTCTTTAGTTCTTTAGTTCTTTATTTCTGTTCTCACTTTCTCTTCTGAGGATTTCTACATTACTTCATACCTCCTGAAGCATCTTAAAGGAAAAGTGGAGTTTTTCTTGAAAACCTCAATTCTACCAAAACAACAGCAACAACAAAGTGTTACCACCACCAAAACCTCACCCAACTGGCTGGTGTTAGTGAGTGGGTAACGTGCAATTAAGAGTAAGATAAATAGCTCAGCATCTAGGGTGGCTTGGGCTGTGGTAGTATACTATCTACATGTAAAAAAGAACAACAAAATCCTCTTAAACAAAGAAATCACAGAATCACAGAATCATCTAGGTTGGAAGAGACCTCCGAGATCACCAAGTCCAACCTCTGACCTAACACTAACAAGTCCTCCACTAAACCATATCACTGAGCTCTACATCTAAACATCTTTCAAAGACCTCCAGGGACAGTGACTCCACCACTTCCCTGGGCAGCCTGTTCCAATGTCTAACAACCCTTTCGGTAAAGAAGTTCTTCCTAACATCTAACGTAAACCTCCCCTGGTGCAACTTTAGCCCATTTCCCCTCGTCCTTTTTAACTTTGTGATGAGAGTAAGTACGCTTTCTCTGGGAAGGCTAGAGAAGGTACACAAGCCTGCCACGCTACCAAATAGATGCAGTGTTTGTATATTTGATCATACTAAATAAATTATCTTTTAAATAAGGTAGCGTCTTTGAGGTCAGATTTCATTTCCTCCTGCTGGCTCCTGTACTCAAACGTCATTAGCATGACTATACAGCATTGTAAACTTTTTGAAGGTAATGAGATGACTACCCTACACCTAGGGTCTTCAAGATGTTACTCTCATGAACGTAAAAAAACATCTACCATGGTCCTGATTGGAGCCATGTCCGTGAAACTTTAACAGAAGGTCAAGATTTCTGTTCCTCCTTGGGTTCTGCCATGGTGCAGGGGTATCTGCTTGTACTATAGCATCTACACCAGGAACGATACCACATTTTGGAGCTGTTTTTACAAAAAGAGCTAAAGACCATAATTCAGCCTAAGGACTCAATTAGTGGAGATGAGAGCTGAGCAGACGGCTTCAATACTAAGATTTGTGAGTTAGCTGAGACGCTGAATGTTAAACACAGGCTTAAAGCTTTTTCCTTCATGTTTTTAAGGATCTGCAGGTTTCCCATTCCTCTTGTAGCCTTATTTGGTGCCTCCTGGCCTTATGTGATAAGCATTTTTAGAGGAACCCAGTGGGGTAATAGAATATTTCTGTTACAGGTTTACAGTTGCAGAGCTAATAAAAGGTCAGCTGATCAGTGTAGAAACTCCTGTCATCTGTGTTATTCCCACCTTCTGGGAAATGACTACCTCCCTTAATCCCCTAGCTAGCAGAAGAAATCATATAATGACTTCCCTGCTTGAGCGTGAAGTCAGCTGGCCTCGCTGCTGATGGTGGGTGTCTGAATTAATCTGAACTCAAAGGGTCAGGTCTGCAAATTGTGCTCCAAAACGACCTGCCTGCACCCTCAAGTGCCAATTTAGGCTCCCAAGTCTTGCGCCATCCTTTTTTCAGCTGTAAGATTTTTAAAACTTCCTGCTTTTTATTTATTGCGTCCATTTCTAGAAAACATAACATTAAAATTAACAGAATCTTAATTTAACAGAAAAAAATATATATTTTTTTTCTTTTTGCCTCCCTGTCATGGCTTGAGTATTCTGAGCAGGGTGTGGATATACTTTCATTTCACTTGGCCCTGTGCCTTTCCCACCCAGCCACATGAACAAGAGGGAGCATCTTCTTATTCAGAAGTTGGCAAAAATAATGGAGCAGCAAAATTCCACCCTTGGGAAAAATTTTGATATTCTTTTAAGAATGCGAGAAAAGCAGCAGGCTTTGCCTTAAGGTACCAGGGTGAAAATTGATATCTTTGCAGAGAATCTTTCATTAACACATGGAAGAACACAGAGAACACATGGGAAGATGTACAGAAAAGTGCTACTACTTGGCAAGAATACCAGCTTTTTTTACTAGGGATTTGGGGCATTTTGGATATTCCCTCTACATATTCACCTAGAGTTTTGTAGCTAGCTGATGTTTCCTATTTTCTTCAAGTCATTTTTTGTCTTTATTATCTTTGTTCAGAAGCACTGACATTACTAAAAAAAAGTTATTTCATCCCATTATAGTTTAAATTGAAAAAATACGAATCAGTGCTGTATATGAATGAGAAGGAATATAACTGACTGGTGTTGGGTTAGCTTTCTAGTTTTTTATTCAGGAATAAACAGAAAAGTATAAATGATTCAAATATAAAAGATCAGAGAAGTTGCAGCGTAGATCAGGGAGTTTTATGCCAATAACCAATTCTTGATTATATTCAGCACCAGATGCGTGCTTTGAATTTGCCTTCTTTTTTGTCTCTGATTTCTCAATAGACCCAGGCTGGAGTCCCAAAACACGACAGTTTCCAGCATTCATTGCTGTACTCTTAACCCCTGAAGACGACACAGGGAATTTTACGATGACGCTGATGATCATAGCTGGCTCTGTGTCATGGGGCTAACAGAGCTACCAGGCTAGGGCTGTAGCTGACTGCCGCACAAGCAGCAGAGCCACAGCACAAGTAGGGCACCAAATTAACAGGTGTGCCCACATCCTGCCAGTCGCTGTTTCTCCCGATCCTCTGTCCCAAAGAGAAGGGCTGCTCTGACAGCTGGGGCATCCCCAGGGAAAATTTGCTGCCACTCAGTAGGAACCGCGTAGTTTGTGGCAAGATGGGCAGCAGCAGGAGAGCATCACAGAGAGTAGCATAAGGGTACTACTTCTGCATGCTGTATTCTGGAGCCAATTTTTTTTTTTTTTGGTTGTTTTTTAGCAGTGTGAATCAGATAAAATTAAAGTTTGTGCTTCTGTTGTAAAGTTTCTGTTTGGCTGCACTCTTTTACAGCATGTGTAGGACAAGGAGCTATTGTCTGTAGGCATTTTTGCACATCTTGAACTCAAATTTCATGTGAAGAAAGCCACTATTTTTCTTTCAAAACACCTATTGTGAAATTTCTTAGTCTAGAAAACTGAGAGCTATAGTAATAGCGGCTGTATTAGTCCTGAGGACCTGTGCATTGAAGAGCTGAGTGTCGGTGCTGTCCATACAGCTACCTAACAGCGCGGAGAACTGCTGGCGTGCTGTCTCTGCCAATATCGCATACTTGAACAGTAATTTCTACATCGGTGTCTAGTTTATTGATTGGAGATTGTGTAGGCTGCTGGTGGGAAATACCAGTAAGTGCAGCTGAGGTTGAGAAATGGTAGCGTGACTGATAGGAAAAAGAAACCTCCTGTGTTGTTATAGAGGTCACTGTGGTTTGTGAAACCGTATGGAGTGGCTGCATTCCGGAGGGTATATTTTTGCAATATTTAAGGGGTAATCTGCTGGCTGTGATATTTATATTCCCAGAAGAGAGCAATATTCTACATTCTGAATTCACTGTTCGCACTCAAGCTCTTTCGTTACCATTTATAGGGCACAGTGCTTTGCAGAAATAAATCATTTCATACAGAAATCCACTCAGAGGAGGTTTCATTCTGATTTTGTAATTAACATGAATTAATTTACTAACTTGCAGGTAAATAAAGATTATCAAAGTGTTAAAAAGATAATAATCTGTTAGATTAATCTATACTGTGGTTTCCTTTTTTATATGCACAAAGCAGGACTGTGCCATTTAACAGAACAGTTGTTTCACTGCAAGAGCATGTATTCACACACAGACTTTCCTGCCTGGATGAGACTGTTTTTTGTGGAAGTACGCTGGTCCAAAAAGTTCTTAAAATGAAGCAAAGCTAAATGACACACTGTGATTGGATAAATTTGTGATAATAAAATATCAGGGAATGTACATAATGCTAGAATGCATGTATTGGTAAAAACCATTTAACATCTGCTTTATGTTACCGGCAGTGACACAGCTACAGTAGTTTCTCGAGGAACTTGAAATTGCCAACACAGTTACCAGGCTGCCTGGGACTCGATTCTGGCTATATTGAACATCTGTGGAGTAATTGTTTTTCTGTCATTTTTAATT
The DNA here is from genome assembly GCF_047663525.1 of Anas platyrhynchos. Classification (NCBI taxonomy): domain Eukaryota; kingdom Metazoa; phylum Chordata; class Aves; order Anseriformes; family Anatidae; genus Anas; species Anas platyrhynchos. The sequence goes on along the minus strand of NC_092588.1, from coordinate 145,431,272 downwards.
CTTTCCCTATTTCCTTCTTTTTTTTTCTTTTTTTTTTTTTTTTTTTCCTTGCATGTTGACAGTTGCAGTAGGCTGCCTAATTACAGAGTCATCGCAAATCTTTCTTCTTCAGAGCTTTGCTAATGGCAGTTGTTGATTAACGAGAAGCTGCGTTAAGGTGTCATTATATAACCACTGAAACGTTTCTTTCCATTTCATGGTCAGTGACTCTTGTTGACCCCGCTGATTAGATCATAAATGCAGAAATGTCCTCCTGGAAGTTCTGAGGTTCAGCTAAGGGCAGGAAAGAATTTTAATATTGTTTTATTGTCAAGCCATATTCAAAAGTAATACAGAATTCTGTTGATGTGCTTCACCTCTAGGATATAAATTATTCTTGGGAAAAATATTGCTCACAAAGTTAATTCGGAATACAGGCACAAATTAATATAGATTGTTTAGCATTCTCTGATTTTCAGAACTGGTATTTTTACTTATTTTTCTCCCATAATACATGGCATATATAGTTAGGTGTGTATATACACCTGGAAACTTCACCCTTCGGCAAAATTAGTCTTTCACTGTTGAAATTTCACTGCTGATTTGACTCCTTCACACAGTCTCAAAGTCTCTATCTGCAAGTGTAAATAATCCATAGCTGCTTGTGTAGAATGTTAATAATTACCAAGTATGATTAAAATAATCATTAAATAACCAAATGAATCACTCCCCAGGAAGCAATGCTGGAATTAAAGCTTTATCTTTGTATTTTTAATTTCCATATAGTAGCTTATAAGTGTTTCACTCCTTGAGTGTAATTTCTCATGGCTGTGAAATACAAACTGGAAACCACGTTTGGCTCCAGCATCCTATCGTGCCATGCTGGTTATTGAGAGTTCAGTACCTCTAAAATGCCGTGACAGGTAGAAGCAGGATGTTTTGCCCATTCTCATTCAGGTAACCAGGAGAGAACCCACGTCTTTAACCAGTGCAGTACGTCAGAGGAATGCTTTCAGTTGACTGTGGGGGGGAGCATGAGCAATGACTGATGAAGACTTTTGTGCCCCTTTCTACTGAATTGCATATATTTCACTTGCTCCCTTCCAGCCTCTTCCATCTTGTCTTGCTTTTCTCTCAGTTCTTTTATGGAGATAATGCCAATTTCTCATCCTTCCTGCCCAGGACCATATATTACCCAGTGCTAGTCTATGTCCTCCCCCCTGCTGCTTTGGAAAGATTTCCTCCTTTTTTTCTGCTGTGATGTTCTGGGCACCAGTTTGATCTGTTATTAGTAAAAGTGTCTGCTGTGCATGGCATAAGAGGTAGATAAAATGAGCCCCTAACGAAGTGATGATCCTTAGGGAAAAACTGATAATCTGAATTAGAGCACTAAGACTTGCTGGTCTCTCTAAAGCATCAGCTTCTCAAGGTTTCCTTTGTGGTAGTTATTTATGGCAGCTCACTGATCATAGTTTTTCTGTTCATGTTCATTTTGGCAGAGGATTTATTCTGAAATCTTTAAGTTTTGAAATCTTTTTTTCCCCCCCACCAAAAAAGTAAGAATTGTGAACCTCGCAAGATAAATCTGATTTGTCTTTATGGCCTTTCTTCAGCTGAAGTCAAATACATTCAGGTTAGCTTGTTCCCATGTTGCCTTCCTGTCTAAACTTTCTTCCGGGCTAGAAAATTGATAAGTATCTGATAACCGCTGTGGAGACAAAACAGAAACATAAAGATCATATGTTGTGTAATCATCCTGATTACTCTGAACAGTACTATGCTGCAGGTTTCTCTAATCAAGATTAATTGTGATGTAGGCTACGTGAAAAGCCATGTAGAGTGGATTGTAATTAAATAAAAATATAATCATTTTAACATTGTGCCACTAATATGTATTTACAATAGGTAGTACTTTTGAAAAGACTCTTATTCCCTACAGTGATTAGGAAGCAGAGTTATATTTTCTAACTGCACAGATGTTGTTAAAAGCTCATGTTTCAGGCCATAAAGACTTATTATATTCGAGGTTGTACTGCAATAGAAAAATGGTTTGTGCATCTGTTTATTGTGTGAGAGACTAAAATTAAAAAAAAAACAGAAATACTAGGGATTTATGAAAAACCTAATATGTGTTTGTATATACATTTAATATGTGGTAGATAATTTATAGTACGGCATTGGTAACAAAAAAATTGCTTTGACAGGTCTTTACAGCTATATTTAATATAGTGCAAAATAAGAGAATCACCTCTATTTCAGCTTTCTCAGAGTGAGCTGGCAGGTCTTAACTTGACTTCTTTCATGTGATATCTTTGAATTGTTGACTAGAAAGGATTGTACTAGTACTCCATTTTGAAGCTTAATGAATCAAAACATTTTTAGGGTGTGTATACTCAGGTTTTTTATGTGGGTCCTAAATCTATTTTCCAGAATATTCTGTTCTATATTCTGACACCTAGAAATGTAGTAACTTTAAATATTCCTTGTATTAATCATAAGAAAGGGACAAGTCCTTGGCAACCATACAAAAGTATTAAAAACTTGAGCATGTGATTGGATTTCTGCCCATGTGCAGAGTGGCTTTTTTTGGTGACATTTTTCTCTGCCGATGCTGTTTTCGCCTGTCACTGTCCTTTTCCTAGATAGTGCTTTCTCAGGTGCCTGAACTTCCACTCTTACCTCTTTTGGGGATAACGGAGTGCATCTCAGAAGACCTTTGGCTCTTCCAGCCGGTGGATGCTGGCCGAACGAGGGCAGCTGCCCATGCCGGCTGTTGCACTGGCTGTTAGAGAAACCCAGTTTTTGACCGTGTTTCGTTTTGGTGAGAGCCATACTGGTGTTGCAAGTGTACTAAACACTTGTGGGGGGATCACATCGATGCTGGAAAGAAGCCCTGGTGTCATGAATCGAGCTGTCTTGGGCACTTGGCTGAGATGTTATCAGTTCCGTGGCTGTGCTGCGAGCACCAGATGCGGTGGGCTTTTTCTAAATGTGATTTTCTTTTAAAAGATGTGCTTGTTAAAACTGAAGGAAATTTAATTCAAACGTGCTTTCAGATTATATTAAGTCAAGAAAATAAGTGGATAAAAGCAAGGAACTTCTAGCTAGCAGTGTTGTTTGCCTTTCTCCGTCCATCACGGGCTGCAGGCGGGGTGTACACGAGGCCTGAGGCCTGCAGGATCTGATCCTGCTCCCGGCTGTCCAGGCCTCCATCACTCACTGTATAACCTTGGTGTAACCTGTGAGCAGCCATGGGGCTAGAAGTCCTGTGAAGGGTCTGGCCTGAGGAAACCATGCCAGCTTCTAACCATGTAGGAGGTTAAATTTGGCCTGGAGGTTAAATTGTGCCGGCTGGTGTCCAGATGGAGTTTGGAATTTCTTGATTTCTTCCTGTTTTTAAGAATGATGAGAAAATATTGTTAAATGCTAACTTTCCTTGTCTTGTTGTAAACAAGCTGCACCCAATTTACAGACACAAACATTATGTATTTAAATTTCTGTCAGAACTGCAGGAGGGCTCAAACCGTTCCAGGGAGCATCAACACTCGATGACAGGGCAGCCAATGCCAATTTTGCTTCTTAGTATGGTTTTGATTTTGCAGACTGGCTTGAGATCATCAAAGATGTCTGTTAAATGTAGTGTCATCCAGATTGTTTTCTTTAGCACTTTTGAGCCCCATTCTCAAATTCTCAACAGTTCATCACAGTGCTGCCAGCCTGGGCAGGCCGCACTCAGGTACAGATGCAGAACTGCTCCTGGGGCCCTCTGCAATGTTTTGTTCTTTGAGCTTCATGTATGATCAAAAGAAAAGCCTTTTAAAGTGTCATTTGAGCCTAGACAATGAGACAATTGAGACAATATTGAGAAATGAGAATGAGAATTCTCAATATATTGAGAATGAGAAACCACTTATCCCAGGAAATATTCTTCTTCTCACTAAATTATTGTCATAATTAAAAGATACAAAGAATATATATATTTTTAAACAAATTAGGGAAGACCATACGTTTCTGTCTTTCTCAGGACTGGATGCTGGTAACCGAAATGCTTTTTAAATTGGTAATTTGCATTTACGTGATGACCATATGAAAATATAAACACCATACCATGTGGGTCAGGAACCACAGTGCTTGCCAGCTCTTTACTCTGAGTACCTTCACGTGGCCTCTGAAAATGGCCAAAACAATTTTGTGACTGACTTTGAAGGAGATGAGCCACTCCAAATTGCCCATCTCTCACTCATTGCAGTAGCAGTAGTAGAGCTGTAACCAGGGGCAAATTTTGGCAGTTTTCCTCAGGCCCTACCCATTCCTGGCAGAGAGGCCATGAATTTGTTGAGGGCTGGGAGGAGGTTTCTATGGTGGATCCAGCTGAGGGGCAGGATGCAGTAAAAAACGACAACGAAAAAATCATTGCTGTGATTAAATACATCATTTGTTCAACCTGCAACTACACAGTGTCAGAAAAATTGTCTGTTCTAAGCAAACGTCTAATGAATATTATTTATCCAACCGTGACAAGTGAGGCACTGTTGATTTCCCAACTAAATGTAATTAAAGGAATGTTATTAAGCTTTAGCAGCTTCAGTTTTGCAAAGATTAATGAGTGAGTGTGTGGGCTTTATAGTTTAGTATTACTATATGACTCTCAGGTCCTATTACAACTTACATTTCTTCTGTAACGGCGAGTGCTTTTAGAGGGTACCCACTGAACGATGGGCAGTCCTTGTGCTCAGGCACACTCCAGCTCTCTTCTGTTTTTCAAAGAAGACATCCTCACTTTTCTACACCCTAAAATAGGTGGTTTCCTTCCTGTAGATGCAGTTCGATAAGAACTTGGACAGTGAAGTTACATTCATTTCATTGCGACTATTTAAACTGAAATTTAACCTCACGTATTAAATGCTTTGCCGAGTCTGGGTTTGAGTGGGATGAGATGATTGCAGCGGGAAATGGATACTGCTTGGCACTTTCCCAGGCTTCCGTGCATTGTAAAGGTGTTTCTAATGTGTGTGGTGAGTTGTTGACTATTTTGGGAAGGCAGGAAGTGAATCCACCGTATCAGAAGAGAAGACAATTTTTCCATTTTCTTCTCACAGAAGAATGCCAGGTAGTGGGGGATGTTTCTCAAACTCTTCTTAGATCTACCTCATTTAAACTTTGGATTGTCAGGAAGTTACGATATTCCTAGTCAAAATAATAATTTGATGTGGGACTCATTACATATTATTGCTGAATCCTAATTGTGTAGGGGAAAAAAAAAGTTTTCCATCTCCCTGTTATGATCTTCAAGTCGCCTTATAATCTTTGAGTTGCTGATGTTTTCATAAGTCTATTTAACTTTTTGGCTACAAAAAATGCAAATATCTTTATTACACTTCCTTTTTAAAAATTTGGATGGAAAAGAACTTATCTTTTCCTTTTCCCTATCTCTAAATATGTTTTATGAAATTTTCTTTTGAATTAATTATTTTGCCTTTTATTTGAACTCATACTCTCTGTTTCCCATTGGGCTTTTGAAACTCTAAGGGAATCACTGTAATTGCATGAACAGCCTTAACTGAACTGTACAAATGTGTGGACCATGAAACAACATTCTGTTCTTCTATATTTTATGCATATTCTCTCTTCCATCTTTAAAAAGGTGATAGTGCCTGTATAACAGATATATATATATATATTCATACACACAGACTTATGTGATCTAACTTATGCTACTGTCTCTTAAATTCTTACATGAACTGTCAGTCTTATTGTTCCCTGGGAGCTGATTTTCTCTTAAAGATGAAGTCTTTCTAGGAGATACAGTAAAATAAGATTACAGTTAGATAAGTAATCAATATGGATTGACTATAGCTGAGGGCAAGTTTATTTCCTGAACAAAAAGAAATGTGACTTTTTCTGCTTGGGTTTATTACTTTAAAATTAATGTGACTAGCGTAAATCAGAAAGGCTTAGTATGCCAAACGTAGTGTAGCTATTTGGAGTGATACTGAGATGAGACATTCTGGAACAAATGGCAACAAGACATTTTACAAAAGTAGTCATAATGCTGAAACCAAAGCCTGTGTTATCTCTTGATTAGTCTTTGATTTTGTGATCAGAAGAGAGATTCTGGTCCTCAGAGATGGCTATAATGTATTTTGAAAACACGTATGTGATCTGGCAGGGGGTCTCTACTTCAGTAGCTACATGGTTTTTCCTGTCCCCTTCAGAGGTGCTCTGCAATTTACTGCATTTGAGCAAATCAATCCTTCGGGTATAGAGAATGGGCTAAGGAAATAGGTGAGGACACTTTGTAAGTAAAGAAGCTGTAGTTTAAAGAGGTAAACTGCAATAAGTGCTTCCGCCTAATCTCAGAGGACTAGAGGAAAAGAAGAGATCAAATCCACAGAATTAGAGATCAGCAGAAAGAATTCTGTTTTTTGTAATAAAAATGCTTTGTGGGAATTATTCCTATTGAAATACATTTAAACAATTGTTATGTCTGTATAACAGCCTGCCAAATTACAGGAGGTCAGATTTTAACCACTCTATTGTTCAGATATTTTTTTAGGCTGGAGACAACTGGCCTGTTCTAGCACTACAGGATGTAAGCTGGGGACAGTGGGCATGGGAAGTGCTGGTTTGGGGCCGAGATGCACGGACCCACAGATCCCGTTCCCACGAAACGGCTCTGAATCCATAGGTACATGTGAGTGAGGGGTGAGGGTAGGAAGGAAAGCGTGCTGGCAGTCTGAGTGTATATTTAACTACGAAAGGAAACTGGATACCGAAAGAAGAAATAGGCATGAGGAAAGGGAGCCGTGGAAGCAAATGATAACACATAGTTGTGAGAAACGTCTCTTGGCTTTATCACAGAGCTCTGAGGTAGCACAGCAACACTGTAGTTTCACGAAAGCCTCCATTTGCAAAAGGTGTTATTTTTATTTTATTTTATTTTTTATCTCCCCGTTTCCCTATTCGGAAGAAACCTTACTCAAACTACCAAATTTGGAAGAAAATTATTGTTTATGAATCTCGGACTTACCTATTAATTTTCCTGTAATGGAAAACACACAGACAAAACTCCCCCACTCCTGCTGCTGCAGATCCTCTAAGCCCTCTAAAAGTATAGAAAATGCTGGACTTTCTTCTTATTTAAATCATTTATAACATCATGGCTGTTAGCCAGGTAGTCTGTGGGTGGAGCGGTGAACCACAAAGAGTTTTCCTAGTAAACCTTTCATCAATACATTTTTAACAACGGTGTGATTAAAAAGAAATATTTAGTTGCATCAAGAGCATTTCAGACATGGGCTTCTTGATCTGCACTGGGGCTTGGTGTTCAGAAAGAATCTGATTTCATACCTGGTGATTTTATTTATTTATTTTTTGAGTAGTGTTGTCACTTTACAAAGGCAAAAGACATGCTTCCTTCTATGTTTATTAGAGGTGTTCAACTTTTTTAACAAGCTGTCTGGTAGCAAAACACCCGCACTTATTTGATTAAAACATAATTTACAGCTGGCTAAAGCATTTCCACCAGATACGGCTCAGATTTGAAAATTCAAATAAATGAAAACCCAGCTTTTCTCATCACTTTGTGACAACAATTAATGAAAGTTGCTGTTAATTAACACAGTGAAACCTAATTTTATTGGTACTATTTCCTCTGCCCATCTCCCCTAAAACTTTCTGAAGTAGTCTTTTGGAGAATGAATTTTAGAAGTAAGATCAACTTGGCTGTAGTGTTGTTTTAAAGAGGAAGATATTTTCCCTGATTATTCTCTCCTAATTGAATTTTCTTTTCTAATGAGGTCTTTTGCACTACATATATGAAATCCTTTCATTGAGAACAATTCATTTTTACATTACCGAAGTGGCAAGATTAAATCTCTAATTCCTTTGAGGGGAGGAAAAGTTAATAGAAATTTTACTGAGAACAGAACACAACTAAAAAGAAAGGGACTGTTCGGTGAACACAAAACTAGACAAATAAACAAAGCCCGTCCTGTACTTACATGTAAATCAATCCTTATGTGGGGAAAGAAAATGGACATTAAGATATGCTACTGGTTTTGAAGGGATAGTTATACACAGGTAACAGAAGTTGCTTGTATGTGAGAAATTCATGACAAAAATCTTCTAGATATGGCTTTATTTTCTTTTTCTTCAGAAAAAATATTGACATGACTTTGGGATAACACTTATTTTATTGCTATAGAAAATTCAGTTTTCTTTTTGAAGCAGAGAAGGAAGAAAGCATTTTTCAACCCACTTTTTCATTCCTAGCAATAGTCTTATCCCTCACAATATCACATTTTCTTTGTTTATATGCATTATGTGTGTGCATGATGGGAGGTCTATTTAGTTACACAGACGGACCTTGCACACTGTATTCTGAAGTCTGGGAAACAGCCTCCACTTGTGTTGATGTTGGATGCTTCGTTGAAGCTTGTAGCAAGATGTTTAGCTCTTTGGAAATGTCTTACTCATCTTCAGATGGCTTACTTCAGAGCTGATAGATTTTATTTCATTTTGTCTCTGGCACAGGATCACTTACCTTCCTAGTTTTGCACATCCGTATTTTGTCTCTTTCCTCCAAGTAAACTGCCCTTAGAGTGACATCTGACTAGTAAACTCTCTGTCAGTCATGTTGCAATCCACCGAAGAGCTTTTTTACTCCCTTTAAATACAGCTTTTAGGAAAGGTTGAGTGAAGATATTATAGATGAGAAGATGTTGATATTTTTCTGGTTTTTGCATTAGTGCCTTCTTCAGTGTGTTACTATGACTCTACCCGTCTCCAGACCTGTGGTATCAATACATCACTTTTATGTACTTATGCTTCTTTTTTTACCTGGTTGTAGCAAGTGCTTGGACACAAACATCTGTCATTCCTTTCTGTGCAGCCTCTCTCTCAAATAGGAAGCTTTAACAAGAATATGCACTCTATTTGACTTCGGTTTGTGATCTTTTGGTAGGATAATGAGTACGTACTGAAGAGAGAGCACTGCCTAGGGGTACTCTGAATTACCTTCTTCAAAAGTTCATCTGACAGCAGAGGGAGCCTTGGTTCAGACACTTGCAGTACATGCACGCATTTCAATTACGCTGCTACCAATTAATTACCTGTGCATTGCGACTCTTACAGTGTTATGGTTGGTAATATTTTGTGTCGACCACCTAATACTGTGTTGGCTGGCTTGCAGACTTAATTACAAATACATGCTTTACTTTTGCAATCTGTAATGCTCGACAGTGCTGGTACTGGTGATAAGTCTATCAGTTTTTACTTGGTCAGTAGCACACTACCAGCATTAAATCCTAAATGGCAGACTCTGTGTTCACTGTCTGTGCTATCTCTGATAAAACATTAATCATTTCAAGGTTCCATTCAAACCCATTGATAGAAATTGTGAAATGTAATTTAGCTTTGAGAATAGAATTAATGTTTTCTAATAGCTCTAAGATCTTCTATGATTTATTGGTTCCACTGCTTGAGGGTTTTTATAATCTAAATTGGTGATTACAGATGATACACAACATTGTGTATCATAAATAGGAATTATGTGTCTGGTGAAAATGATAATGGGTTTTTGTACCTTGTATGTATATTAGTCTATTCAGTAGTATATTAAAGCCTATTTTAGAATCTGTAGATAATTTTGCCCACATATAGATCTTGCCAGCTCATTCAGTTAGTCAATCTGCTGCTATTTACTAGTTTTTCTGTAATTCGATAAGTATGCATTGCATCAGAACATCGTAAAATTAAGGGTACACCTGTGGAATCTCATTATCTGTTACATGCTCTCCTTTACATCGTGCTTACTATTTTTTGCTTGGTTTTGAGGAAGCAGTTAAGACTGTAATACTGATTTGTGTTATAATAATGTGATTTCTGAGGGAGTTTTAATCTAATGATTGATTGGCAATGAAGGTTGTGTCTGGTAGGTTCATCTGCATCTAGCCAACTCCACCATTGGAAGACACCTTTATAAACACGGAGAAGATGAAGTGGACATCTTTGTGGATAATGAAAATTTTATATATTTGCATTGAAATTTTAACGTGCTGTTATTTTTATTTCCTGACCTACATTTCCCAAATTCCTGCCCTGGAGTAAACTCCAGGCCAGTATGGAGCTGTTCTTTCTGTCCTCACTTGGTTGGTAGCCTTCTGTGATCATTTTCAACAACCAGTGGTTTTGGGAGAAATTTAAAACCTGTTGTGATAAAGGAAAATAAGTGTGACTGCTTGAAAGTGATCTGGAACAAATGACTTGTAATAGTGATTTGTAAGTTCCTCCTCTAAACATTCATTGATTTATTTAAATTTAAATATTATGAAAAACAGACATTCAAATACCCAAATATTGCTTGATTTTTCTTATTCTTAATATGAAGATATGCAATAAAAGCAAATGTTAAATAGTAGAACTAATGCTGTAATGATTTTTGGTGGAAATTAATTATACAATGAAACAAGGTATTTCTTATCAAATTGAGCAAACCACTGTATATTTCTTATTTATGGTGTATACATCTAACCATAGACAAATTCACTTTAGACAAGGCTTTCAATGAAACCAGGAAGTCATTTATTACATCCCTCTTAGAATTTGTAACGTACTCAGGTTTCATAGTGATGACCATTTACTTCTATTTTTATTGTATAAATACTTAGATGAAGAGAAATCAGTTGCTTTCATAGTTGCCAACAATGAATTGAATAATAAAAAACCTCAACCCTACTGAACAATAACTTGATTTAGTTTAGAATTTCTTTAGCAAATGTAGCGGTATTAATCAGGAGAGAATGCTTCAAATATAAAATCTGATTTTCTTTGAGGAAAATCAGTTTGCTTTATCAAACTCTTAAGGTCTCTTCTCCCTTTCTCTCCCCACCATAGAATCCTCCTTTTGCAGCAAGTCTAAATCAGATTTGTCTGAAGCAGTAATTGGTGATTATCTACTAACGGCAAGATATAGTTAAGCCTCTTTGGTTAATCCTATCTTGCTTGCCATCTATAGTGAGTCAGAGCAAGGCAAGTAAGAGAGGACTTGAAATGTGATTTCTAAGATCATTTTTCCTGTGAGGTGTGATTATGTACAAGAGCTCTGCAAATTGTGGAGAGAATGGCCACTGGGCCTCAGCACGGACGTGAAATGGTTGTGGTGGAGACCTGCTCCCTGCCTCTGCATCAACGTGGTCACTGTGTGGTACTGTGATGAGGCAGGAGGACTCCCCCAGTGTTTCTTGGTTTTGTGGAAAAGTAGAAAACCTTTTAGAAAAGTTTTTCTTGTCATGTAAGCTTTCTTGTGTACTCTTGCATAACGTGTTCATTATTTTCACTAATGAAGTGTTACAAGATGAAATTTACCTAATGGATCCCTACTTCATTCTGTATAGAAATTTAAAATGAAAAGTGAGGATTTTTTATGCTTACGTGTTGTTCTACCTTCTGTTAAAAGCCTCGGTTTTGCTTCACACACGAGGAAAGTTTTATGTACTCCAGTACCTATTATTATTATTATTACTATTACTTCTATCTAATAAAAGATGTCCATCTCTCACTTCAAACCCTGATTTGCTTGTTTTATCCATACTTCTTAGCATCACTTTGTCAAGCATGACAGTTTCTGTAGAGGTAATGCTCCTCTGAAAGATACTGAGAACCTTTCCAGTGACCTCTGGTGGAGCCAGGAGGATGATTTATAATTTTATTAGCAAAGCCTTCTCCTAGAGACAGCTTCTTTAGATATTTTATGGGAAAAGACGTATCTTAGAAGTCCAGCTACTAGTTTGTTATATACCAGGAAACCTCACTGCACCCAGGTTCTTGGTTCTTTGGGTAGAAGTCCCACTGCAGTCAGAACAGTCCTATGCAGTGTGGGAAGAGAATAGCAAAATGGTAATGAGAATGTAATTTCACAGTTTATTAATTCATTCTGCATCATCTCCTTATCTAGCCTATGCTGCTCTCAATTTTGAAGAGCAGATCAATGTGATAACTAAGAAATCAATCTATAGGTAATGTTGCATAAAACTAACAACTATAAAGGACCTTTTTCATAAATTACTGATATTTATGCCTTGTGTTCTCTCAAAGTATTTTGTACGGTATTTTCATTTGCTCTTTAGTGACACCATGATGGAAGGAAGATTTTTTACGTAATTAAGTTCTTCATATATAATTTTGTTAGTGTAAACCTACACAGAGGCTTCAACAAGAGCTTTCCCCTTTTCAATTTGCCATACATTTGAAATGATGTTTTCATATTCTTGCATCAGCAGAATGCTTTGTCCTGCATATTTCTGTAGAAAATGTACTAAAATCTCTGCTACTGAGGTAAAAATCTATTACCTCCTCTGAAAAAAAGCGACTTGACTTTATTAGGACCGTGTCTCTTACATTTAGATAATACAGTAGACTGAATTTTCAGGCCATTGGCAAATTTTCTGCATGCATAATCCAGTTTTAGCTACTTTGTGGCTGTTCTTAAATCCTTTTTCTTAAGATGTCAGTTGGGCAAAAGCAAAGCCTCTAAAAAGGCTGTAGCACAACATCTGCAACTTCAACAAACCTTGTGCTTTGTGTGTTGCCTAAGAGGGCCTGGGATGCAGCCAGAATCGAAGTCCTTAGGTCTGCAAGGTCGATGTAGGAATGCTAAAATCATCAAGGTTATGTTAAACAAAGAACAATGAAGGGAGACTGTGCAACAAAGTTGTATTTATGCTTTGGGAACATGCCAGAGAGACTTTTATTGTAGTATTAAAATGAAATAATTTAAGTTGTTAATAATTTTCAATAACGCTAAAACTTTTTATTAACTTTTTTTCTCTGTTCTTGAAATCAGTCAATACGTAGATGAAGTATGGCATACTGGAGCTCATTCTAACTTTTAGAACTTCAGCATTTTTTCCTGTGTGGTTGTGGTCATTACCTATACTAAAATCACAGTGATATTCACTGAAGATATATACTAACTATTGAGTTATGGTTGGAACTTCACAAGTAAAAACACAAAAAATAGGTTTGTTGCCTTTGCCCCCCCCTTCAGTTGGGAGGTGGGTTATGCCAACACTTACAAGAGGATTCATTATTCTTTGTTTTCCATTCCTACAACATGAAAGGTGTGGCTGAACAAAGAATACAGCATCAAAGCATGAAAGATGTGTGCTTGATTTAGCAAGTGTATTAACTTCATAATTTTCTGAATTATGGTTGGGTACAGAGACGATTAAAACTAAATATATTGAGATTATTGCCTCAATCTATACACAACTCCCCTCATGGTGCAGATCTTGCTTTTGTTTTTTGATGGTGTGAAGCAGTTGTCGATTGTATACAACGGCACAGCAGCACTGACTTGGCATGTGGGATTCTCTGACACTGGCACTTAATCAGCTCTGGTCAACTGTGCGTGCACAATGGTGTTTTGGCATAGGAGTAAACAAGAAGCCTGTGTGTCCCTCATTTTCATATTTTTGTCTTGTACTTCTGCATTCTAGGCTCTTAGGGTAAAATGACAGTATGCTGCTTTCAGCATTTCCATTACCAAATCTGTTGTGTGATGATGCGTGAGGTATCCGGCCGGGAAGGTCAAAGCAACTCATTTTCTGCCAATTTGGGTTGTGGGTTGGCTATTCAGAAGTGACACCACGACCGAAGTAAGTTCTCTGGCCAAGAAATGTTGCCCTTTCTGTGTACTTGCAGATGTGGGGAATGAATACATTTTCATGGGTATTTTGTGCTGTGGAGGGAGATGCATATGAAACAAAATAATTAACCTGACTCCGATGTTTGAAATCTGCTTTCTTTTTTTCCTCCATAATTACTGAAGATAAGCTTAAAATTATTTGTTCACATTTTCAATTTAATTAGTACATGTTTAATTTTTTTTTCTTTTTTTTTTTTTGTAATTGTAGTTTCTTTACCTTTCACAAAAGGAATCAGTGATAAGATTCCTTTTTTTTTTTTTTTTTGGTTAGTCATTAGTATTCACTGCTCTATTAGACTGCAGTTCAAACTCTTTCACTTGTTTTTGTCACGGAAGATGATGGAGCAAGGTTGCTTAGAAACACTTAGCCACACTCGCAATGGGAGTTATCAATCTGTGCAGTGCATTCACCTCCACATGCAGGGGAGAAAATTGGGTTTCACTACTTCGCAGGTTTGTTATAGCAGTAGCATGTTTAAAGATATATAAGCATGCATTTTCTCTCATTATATCTAATGTAATGATCTAATATCAAAATGCAGAGTAAAATATTGACTCCTTCATAACAGTGATTTCGAAGTATTAGAGATTTAATTTGCTGATATACCCTGCAAAAATACAAAGCTTTAAAGTTGTTAGCTGAGATGGTCAAGGAATTGTCCAGATTGTCCTTTATCAGTAAGCTGCATAAATTTGAGGTTATTTCATGATCTATTTAAAAAAGATATATATATTTATAAGTTACTAGCTTTAGTCTTCAGTTCAAGAAAATATGTCTCATTTGACGACCAACAGCAATTACATATTTCCCTAACCTAATGAAATTCTTGATCTTTGTAAGACTGGTCTAAAAATAGTCCAAGTCACTCAAGTTATAAAATTTTTGATCTTTTCAACTTTGAGTGACTTGGCCTATTTTTAGGCCAGCAGTAATTGTACACTAATGTGCTAGGAAAGATGAATGTAGCATTTTATCACCCTGGTTTCTAACCACTCCAATTATTAACTTATTAAATATGCTGGAAATGCATATATTTCCTCCTGTGAGTCTGGGATAGACTTCAGTGTCTTTTCCAGAGCCTTAAATATTTCATACCATTGAGATCCTACCACTCTTTCTAACACATGAGCTGTTGTAGAGTGGGTCATTGACACTTGATCCCCTGCTTTATCCTCCTTACTTTATGCTGAACTCATATTCTGATAAACCAAGAAACAAGAAATTAGGTCAAATATAACTGCTGCACAACAAAGTGCTTCTGTAAAGGTATACAATGCTTGCAGCTAGTTTATAAAATTTAGTTAATAAAACGATAGAAAAGAATATCTATAACTACAGTGGTGTCAGTCTGGTAGCAGACCAAGAGAATGGCATTTGGGAAAGCAGGAAATCTTTTAATTCTCACTTTAGTTTTAATATGATTTTAATAAAAATGAAATTTGAGTAATGTTATTTATGAAAGCATCTTACATGCTGATAATGGTTGAATTAGTCTGGTGCCTGTAGGCTTAGATACATTTAAAGTGTATCCATGGTAGAACTTCACATTTGATGTCATTGAATCTGGATTTTCACATGGAAGATAGATGGTTGAGAAAGTATTTGGTGGGGAAATATTTTTAAAATATATACTTAAAATGCTGCAGTCAAAGTGCCATCAGGTCAGCTATGTAACTAGGGAAAGATAAGGAGCCAAAGATTTCCTGAAAGGAACAGCATGGAGAAGTGGTTGAGGAGGGCAGGTAGGATGTACTCCTGCGGTAAGAATAGATGAGCCTAGTTAAATTGCAAAATAAAACATGCATTCTTATTTACCCCCTTAGGGTAACGTTTGTAGCAAGCTAGAGGTATATCTCAGTAAGCACAACACATCTGAGTTGTGACCTGCCTTACCTGCAGTAGTCTGATTGTGTCCATAGCTATTGTGGTCCTTTCTGTGGCTGCTGAGGGAGAACAAGGGACTGCTTTTCTTTGCTTAATTTTGCAAATATGCAAATTAACTGCTTGTGCCTAGGGGAGAATGCTCCTTTTCAACACAATTTTAGTTTGTTTTCTGCTTGTCAGTTCAGATACTTCCTTGCTATTTCCTAAACTTCTTTGGATTCAGATATGCAATTTTGTTCACTGTTTGTGGTACTTGGATCATCCCAGAGCAAGACAGCAACTACCTTTTAGGAAAGAAATAAGAAATAACAGTAATTAATTCTTGGTACTATTTCTTCATATCAATTATTTGCTTCAAATTAAAACTGAACTAAATTGTGAATAGTAACATCCTCTAAGGAGTTCTTCGGCTATTAAAAACAAGCATGTTTTAAAGCTGCTAAGTATCCTGAGAGAAATTCATGTCTTTTTTTTTTTTCTTTCTTTTTTTTTCTTTCAGTTGAGAACTGTTTTGGGTTGCTCAGAATGTGTATGGAAACAATCCAGGATTAAAACCATCCGTGTCACTGCTAATAAAAATTCACTTTTAAGTTGTCTTCTGAGAGAAATCCCAGCAGAAAATGCAAAAACTCCTACCTGTGTTAATAAAAGGAATTCTCTTGGGAGAGTCTGTACATCAAGTAAGACACAGACACAAGGAAGCAGAACCCAAAATATTCTCAAGAGTAAAACTGAGAGGAAAGCAAGCTGAAAACACTCTCATTTTCCGCAGAGTTTGCCTGTTCATCTGCTTTTTGTTCTCCTAGTTCTGAGACGCGTCATCATTTCCATACAGCAAGAATAACAGAATTTTGCACCATTTCCATACAGCCCAAATAAGAGAATTCTGTAAGAATTGCGGTTCCCAAACCACTGCCCGGTGCCTCAAGGCTGCAATGCAGATTCTGCCTTTTTGCTGTGATTGCCACGGGTTGTTGGAATCGTTTCAGAGCGTTTGACACCATTTCTGAATCTTCCTCCCTTGCTCATGTTCCTAACCCAGTGCTTATTTGTGCAACCAGCATGAAATATCGCTGGAAGTAAAGGTGATAGACTGTCTTCTGCTCTCCTTTAGGCTACTGTGAGTTTTCTTTCAGTGCTGCAAGTCTTGGTGGAATAAAACTCAATAAATCAGGTTCACGTCAGCTTAACAGGAACATGGAGGGAGGAAAAGTTCCCCATCACTGACATTTCCGTATTAAACTTGTTCTCAGGTTCTTCAAAACCATTAAAAGATACATGTTTCAGATAAAGCAAAATAGGCAGTTCTTCAGATCTTCTAACAAAGGCAGATTGTTTGGATGGTTGAGGAAGGATGCGATTGCCTCAGTGTTTTGCTGAAAATGGAGTTGTCTGTTACAGATCCCAGGTTCCTCTTGTTTACTTGCTTGCTAAGCTTCAAGCAAAGCTGCAGAGGGACCATTCGGATGACCCATGAGTGACTGCTTTCCTCACTCCCCTTTACTACCCAGTGACTATGAGAATTGAGCTTATTTCATAGCTCTAGGAAGTCAGGAACTTTCTCACCTTTTCTGACCTTTCTTATTGCTGCTCATCACCTAAGGTGTTAAACACCAGGCACAAAAATCGGTTTTTGGTATGATGGTGAGTGGGAACGGAGCTTTTTAAATGTACTTGAACAGGATTTTGTTTTCATAGGTCCTAGTTTCTAAAAGTTAATAGGCAGTTGTGGGTATATGTGCATAGCTCCTGATGTGTGGAGTGCACGTATATTGTAAAGGCATGATTTCATTCCTATGCTGACTTTGGTAGTGGTGTTAGGAAAGAGAATTTTGGGGCTTTCAGAAGGTAGAAATTATTAAAGTTGCGGTTTTTGTGCCTTCCTCTGGAAGGTGGGTGGTACATGCAAGGAATTCTTTGTCATTGTTTTGGGAATGAGGATTAGAGTCCATTAGTGGGGAGGTCAAGGAACACTGCGCAGTAGGAAATCTGTGTGTAGAGGCTCTGTTTTTCAGTCTTGTAGACAGAGTAGAATTGAAGGGAAGCAACACTTGAGGTGGAAAGATTTTAAGGTCTTAAGAAAATTTTGGAAAGCTTTAACAGATTTAATGTATGTTTCCCATGGAGATCTTTTAAAAACTAGCAGAGACCATTATGATGTTTAAAACTAGAGGGCTTTATATTGTTAGGTGGAAATATTCCCTGTCTTGAACCCCAAAAGCTTGTATTTAAGCTGGAGACCCTCACGTTGTCATGTGCATAGTAATATTCTTTTGTTTTTCCCTAATGCAGGAGTTAGTTCACAAATATAGCTTGTTTTAAATACCTTAATGTGGTGTCATTATCGTTCAATTTACCAGTCCTATACCAGCCTAAAGTAGCTCGTGTATCAGTAATTGCCTTGCATGGTACTGCTTAATACTGGGAGCTGTGCTGTAACGAAGGCAATGATCTATACCTCTGTGGAAAGCAGGTGCATCTTTTCCTGCTAAAGAGAGTTGTTTACTACACTTTGTGTTTTATGACATTTTTGTACCTTGTTTTTGAGGAAAACCAATTTTTGCCTCTAAAACAATACACTGTAGCTGTTTTTTGCAATTTTACAGTGAATACATTTTTTTTTACTCTGCTTAACTAGGAGGTAACTTACCTTAATAGGTTTGCTAAAAATGATGGTATAATGGCTGAAAAAATCTTCATGACATCAAAAAAGGAAAAGTAACTTCTACATTTCCCCCTTGTATACATTTCTTATTGTAAGGAAGATTTATGATTGGTAATGTGACCCTTTGAGTTCAGCCACTGTCTGCAGAACGTGATTTCAGCACCTAAAGCAGCAGGAATGATTGCAACGCATGTTTTGCATTTTGATTTCTATCCTGTAATGTTGACCTTTAGTTTCTCTTCATTTCTGTCATGTTTGCCTTCCTTTCTGCATACTGTGTATTGCTGCTGCTTTTTCTTCATATTGATAATGTTTTCAGTAACTTCTGTCTTTGTTCACTGGGATGGTTAAATGCTTTAAAGCATGATTAAATGCCATGTTAGGTGTTGAATTATTGCTAATAAACACACCACTCTAAAATCATCCTTAAATCTCGCTGTATTCTGTATGTTCCTCGGGTAGCATTAACTGTATTCTGTATGCATTTCTGGTACTGTTGGAGCTGCTTTGATTGCATAGAGTGAAACAGAGAACATTGTGAAAAGAGGGAATATTGATTTTTTGTCTACTTAAGCAGCAGTTTTCCAAGTGACAGAGCTCAATTATATTATACTGGTTATAGGACTATTTAACATATGCCTTTTTAGTGAAGTGATTCTGGTCAGTAATGTCCTGTATCTTAATTAAACCAATATTGTGAGGGCAGTTGGATAGAACATACATTTGAAAATGTAAATGTCAAGTATATTGTACCAAGGCTTATCTGTTAAATACTGTTAGGTTACAATCCAGATGAGACTGCTGGGAGAAAGAACAATTGTTCAGCCTTTCCTCTTTCTTTTGTTGCTGTGTAATTGGATCATCACGTTGCCCATTTGATAACTACTGGAAAGTGCAAATTAGAGTAAGTTGGAAGTGAGTGTATAAACATGGTATTTAAATCTTTAATTAATGAGTTGGAGTAGGTGCTCTGCATGAGGTCAGCCTTCAGGCCTCTCACAGAAGTGTTGTCAGAAAATTCCATTTAACATTAAGGAAAATGCTGAGAGAGAAGAAGTGAGTTTTGAATGACAAAGACAGCTCCAGCACTTTAGGGAATTAAAAGCACTTTTAGAAATAGGTGAGAAACTGGCACTGTACAGTGCGGTCACAGTTTGTCTGTCTAGATTTTGTGCTCCTTATGGATTTACCTCGTATTTTGAGGTATCCTGACTTTCCACTGTGTGGGTACATGGGTGTGTGTGTGGAGGTAATCGCAGGTTTACCCAGCAGTGAGCAACAATTCATTGCCTGTTCTGGGAAGCGCTGTATGGATTACAGTTAGGTGTGTCACAGTTTCCGTATTGATCTGAAACCACTGCAAATACAAATAAAATCAAAATTAATGTTAATTGGATCTTATTAACCTTGTGTTTCTGCATTGATATATGCATTTTAGCATACGTTTTGGGTCTTTTGCTTCCTGCTGTTTCGTTCCTTTGCTCAAACCCCAAATAATCACCAGTACTACCATCTCCAGGTACTACAAGGAAAAGGTACACAAAGACATTGCCATCAACTGTAGCTATGCAATGCAGACATGTTTCTGTATAGTGGGAAATATTTTTATAGTTTGGGAAGAATATTCTTTTCCAGTTTTCTTTGTATATTACGTTTCTGATTCAGTTAAATAGCAATGATGGTTCCAAGTTCTAAAAATGCCATGCAGAAGGTATGATAGATGTTTAAAATTTGTTTCAGCAATGTTTTTAGATTTGATAAAAATACAGTGGTATGGTGTGCAATACCAGTACAGTATTATGTCAATGTGATAGAAAGTGTGCATCTTACACAGGTTTGTATTCCACTTTTTTTCCTCCTTAGTTTAGACTACTTGAAAAGTTTTTAAATCTAGAATATGTCAATTGAAATCTTTTTGAAGTTAGTAGAAGAAAAGAACTTCTCTATAGTTCAGCAATCAAGATAAAAATATGACATGCTTTGTTTGAGGGATAAGTAAGTGGCCGTCTTGTTATCTCAGAGCTTCTGTGTTGTTTTGCAGGATGTGACCTTTCTGTTCTGCAAGTCCATGATAAGGGTATCTGTAGCAGTGATTCTTTCTTAAAATAATGCATAGAGACTAGGGAAAAGAACAAGAACCAAAGGCTTCACCTTGTAAAGTTTGATGGTATTTACCTTCACAATAGCAATACTTGATTGATAGTGTATGTGTTTACAGCTGCCAGATGCTGATGTGTTTCTCTTTTTGCTGCTGCTCAGATTTGACAGTGTTCGGACTTGTAAGGTTTTTGTTCATTTGGATTGACGAAATCTGTCAGCTGGGGGAAGTTTGTTGAGTGATCAGGCTGCAGAGGCAGTCTGGGTGTAAACTTTCTATTTTGGAAAAGGTTAAGGAAAGCAAAAGCCACTGCACATTACTTCATGAAGTTATTTGAGACCTTCAAAGTTCTGTTCTATCCTGCACGAAAATGTGTTTTCCAGCATGTTAAAAAGAGGAACCAGCAGGACTGTCCTACCTTGGAAAGATTAATTCAGGCCCTGGTATTTCTGATGTCGTATTTCTTGGGCTTCAGTCTTTTTACCAATGTAAGGGCAGTAACTTAACAGTAAAGACACAAAGTAATGGAGTCCCACAAGATAATTACAGTTTTATGATCATTCTTCTACGAAAACATATCCTACTTTTCCCTTGCTTATGGCAGGCTATGAAGGTATGTCTTTCTTTCTGTCTAAAAAAAATGATTAAGATCTATTAACTTTTTTCAGTTACATAATAAAAGTAACTGAATGTCATATAAACACGTACAGTTGAAATATTCACAAAATGGAGAAGACTTGAACCAATTTAATTTACAGCCAGGATTTTGTGGTTACCATACATCTGTATAGGCAACTGTTGATGGAATAACATGCTTATGCTCTTTAACAACTTTTTGATTTATAGTCTGTTTTATCTTCCAGTTAACAGGGCGTCCCCCCATAAGCAAGGTCCCCACTGTTGTCTTGTTAACTCCCCCACATTTTGCACTGACGATGCAGCTCTGTGGAGGGAATATTTCCACACAGACACATCATATGAAAGACATTTAGTGACAAAGACAAAGCAGATGATAGCAGGTACTGCCTTGATCAATAATCTGACTCTAAGAACTCAGCTCCCGATCTATGATATGTAACTACTTCTGGGTAATTCTGCTCTGCTCACCGGTGGGATTGATTGCATTTTCATAGTCATTAATGTCTGCAGTGCAAAAAATGAGAAATGATAGGGCAAGAGGAATGAGAGGTTACACGAAATGTGCTCTGCATCACCAAGCTGTTTAGTAACACCTGCTAAAAACTTGATTTCTGTAAGACAGAGTACACTACAAATGAAAGAAACCCTTTTTTGCTGTGGACTGACATGGTGCTTTCCCATGCGAAGCATGGGCTCCGACCCTGTTGACCTTTATGCATGTCAGTGACTACCCCTGCTAGTTACCTGTTGACCTGAGGTGAATTTGCTGCACCCATGTTCAGAAAGGAGCAGGTTTGGTGGTAGGCCCGATGCGAGCTTCCTCCTGTTGGAGGAGCGATTGGCACCCTGCCGCTGTCTCTGCTCTGTGGAGCTAAGCCCCAGAGGAGGGATTAATTCAAGTTACTGCATTTATCTTGTCAATGCTTTTCAGATATTGAGCTCAACTTTGGGTTCTGAAAGTCCAAAATTCAAACCATGTCTCCATGGGCAGCAGCGTGGTCATGGGCAGCAGCGTGGTCTCTGCTGCCTATAGACTCCTTTAACACTTCTGCTGAAGGTGAGAATATTATTACCATGTTACTTGGTTAATCTTTCCAACAAAATCTTTACATTTTGTCACAGCTCAGCCTTGGCCAGACCCTTCCTGCACATACCCTGCCAGGTTCAGGGCTCGAAGAGCTCAGCAGGGGCAGGAGGATCCTGGCCGGTGCTGGGAGTGGGAAGTGCGTGGGCCCATGCGTATCCCTGGTGGCCTGCTGTGAAGTGATGCACAGAGCCTGAACCGGTTAGGGAAACAGCAGAATGAGATGCTGGCTGTGTTTTTCTTGGACGTATTTCTTCCAATCTGCAGTTTTTGTTTCTCCTGAGCATTATTGAGGATCCTGGAGTTGTAGCTCTGAAAATATTACCATGTTTGTTGGGCTTTAAATTGCAGTAGTTTACTTTTAGTCTTAACATTAATGAAATTTTGTCTCTAGGGTGAATTTGGATAGTGAGAATAAAGAACTGGTAAAGCTGAATCTCACATCTTTGTTGATATATGGGGATTAATGTCCTGTCTTGGAAATTATAAAACCATAATCTATTAAAAGAGCTGGAGGGACGTGATTTAGACCTAGCTATTCAAGAATATTCAGACTTAAGGTGGAAACAGTATTCAACCCCACTGTATTCTGTATAGAGGGTGGGGATTACAAAATAAATATAATAATAATAATAATAAAAAGTAAAAATAAAAAAATGGTATTTGTCCATGAGCTACTAGGCAGTATACCCTAATGGTGAAGTGGGCTCTGATCTGTAAATAATCATGTCTTGGCTGTACGTTGATCTTAACTGAGAGAAGTTTGGTCATTGTTTTTTCATTACTCAGTTACAGAAATGGGCCAGTTTAAGTCAAATATTGAGCTCATGGTAGGGCAAGCTAGAAATGTGCTAAATCTCATATTTAATTGCATTGGCAAAGCAGTTGTTTCATTTGCTCATCTTTTCTAAAAAAATCATGTAGAGAGTGTTTCCACATCAGTGTCTGGTCTTCAGGAGATGTCAGTGTTTGAGAAATTTGTACCCTTGCTTTTTGTCTAGTATTCATTTTGTAGTTAAATGAGTGCTTGTTCCTAGAAACAGTGTTTTTTAAGGCAGAGTGCTTGGATTTGGGATAACTATGCTCCACATTCAGCTTCTCTATGGTACAGTTCTTGTGGGACTTCAAACAAACACCTGACTTTCCTGTCTTTTACTTTTTTCTTCTATGAAACCTGTATCATACTTTCTAGATGAGGAAAATAGCATCAGGCCAGATCCATTGGTTTGTAAAACACTGCTCAGGCTCACATATCAAGAGTGTCATATGAGTGTGAAAGGTACAACCTGGCATTAGGATGCCCGTTCTTAGTTACCTGCTGTGCATATTGTCTTATTGTTGCTGCTGAGTACAAAAACACCTTTGTGTACTTATGGCTGAAAGAACAGCTTACTTATGAAAGATAGCATAGCTGTTACTTGGTAACTTCTGACTGTGGAAGTCTTGTCCATTTCTTGTCCAGAAATGAGAATTTCTTTATGCTTGTTTGTGCCTGAGACATCATTTCTGCAGGCTGTCAACCTGACTGTACTGCTAAATATGAAACAATCTTGTTAAGAGTTATTTTTGCATGGTTAATTATAGCATTTCAAATAAAATGCATTTTGCATTTATTGTCAGTGTACTCTTTTTAATGTTCCACATCTGTTAAATTTCATATTTAAATGCATATCATCCTTGGCAGTGAATACTTTCTGGAAGCATCTGAAACTATATAAACACAACTTCTGAAATTTTTGGTTTTTCTTCTCCCACCCTGTTTGTAGGATGTATCATGTTTATGTTTTGATGATGATATCAGGCACTTTTTCATCTGTTTACAAACTCTTGCTGGATGGGAACTCTGAAGAACTGTTTTGGAGACATGGTTAAACATCTTCTGGTTAGGATGATCTAAGAAACCTTGTGTTTTTTTCTCACAGTTCTTCAAAGAGTCCTCATAAATTATTTGGGAAATGCCTCCCCATTAACTTTCTTGAAATTGGCAGTGAATAAAATATGTTAACTTGGAGAGAGTGACACAAACTCTTCTGCATTTTTTTTGCATGTGCTTTGTAGTTATCCAGTGAAATTTGAATTCTGCAGGCATTAAAAGCAACTTGAAGATTGAGTTTTTTGCACAAGATGAGATATATGGGGGCCAGCTTTAAGCTGTGTCAAATGTAATATATATTTTTTTTCAATACAGTGTTGCTAGGCATATACAGTATAGAAATAAAGAAATATTTATAAAAATAGGTAACATAAGGGTTGCTTTGTTTTTCAAGCTGTGCCTTTAGGTATATGAAAATGGGATGTCTTACTTGAATAAAATGTAAGACTGGAAACAGGGAATCTAGTTTTCTATTCTAGCTTTTACAGATTTCCAGTGTAGTTTTGAGAAGAAACATACTTGATCGGGCATTGTCCTTCTGTTTGTGAAATAGCTAAACTTAGGTATGTCTAGAATTTATTTTAAGAATACTTTTTTAAAAACAGAGTCACTTTTATGGGCTTAATAGTGTGTTCCAGGCATTTTCTTTCATCACTAAACATTGGGTTGCCTTGCAATACTAAAAAATATTATTGAAGACGTTTGTACGGAGATGTAAACTTACCATCAAACAGTGTTATACTGAAGCTTATCTGTCCAAGAGATGGGTACGTGGAACACATGCCTTAGCTGCTTCTCAGTCTTTGGTGGAGCTTTCTGTCAATAGCAATTCACAGTACGTCCCCGTAGTACTGGGGTGATGTTGCAGAGTTATGCTATGAAGGCAGCCATTACGACTGCTGGGGAGCAATAATAATTATGTCTGAGATCATTATTCTTCATTTACAAGTTGGGTTGAAGTGGGATTTGCCTTGTTATGTTATTCATTGAAAATCAGTTGAAGGCTAGGTGAGTAGTTAAAAAAAAAAAAAAAAAAGTAATCAGAAAATCAATTGTCAGGGCCTTTCGACACAAACATGTTTTCATGCTCTTTTAGAACATTTTTCCACTTTTCCTAACTTGCAGAGACCTTTATGGTTGTAGTGAAAGTGCAGACCTCTTGGCAGTGAATTTGGCATGTTAATGCCACTTGATTTTCATAGCTCCTTCCTGTGGACGTGTTTAGAAGAGGTCTGCAGACCAGCAGGTGTTACAGGGCTCAAGGTGAAAAGCCAGTGTTTTAGACTTCAGGTGTTTACTGCTGTGATTCTCTGGTTTTGCTGCAGCCAAGAAAGGCTGAAGTTTTGCTTTGGAGAACTGGATTACGTGCAAGAAGAAAGCTGGGTGCTATCTTAGTATGTTTTTAATATGTATGTCAAGTCCAAGGATTTTAAAAAGTGTTTGATCATTACGGTATTGAAAAGGTCATAATATAGCATTGTGCAAACATGTAGCAAATCATGTGCTCATGCCACAATGTATTGCTGCGGATTTCAGAGTACTGGATATATTATTAGAGAAGGTGGACTTAGGATGAACTCTGAAAGATGCCTTACGGGAGCAAGCCAAATACTTGAGAACTTTTAGAAGCACCGGAGCAAGCTAGTCTTCTGCCACACACAGAAAGTTCAGAGTCCTGTTATTAAAGATGCTATGGCATTTTGACTGCTTTATTTTGTATGTTATTGATGGAGAGCAGGTAATAGAATTTATTGATGGAAAATTTCTTCCATGAATGGAAGATTTCTTTCATGAATTCCTGACAGTATTTTTCACAAATGTGCCAGTGTTAGACATTTACATAATTTGTTATCTTTTAATTTTTGATTAAAACAATAAATCTGTCATTAGGATTGAGTATACCTAGTAAAATACTGGAAGCATGTCATTGGATTCCTATTTCCTTCTCTTTGCCATCACAACAATAAAAAGAAAGTAATGTACAGTTTACATAAAAGTGATATCAGAAATAGAGTAATTAAAAGCTTTCTATTTCAATTGTTATTCAAGAAAATGACCAAGGGTCCAGTAAGTAGCCAGTCAGGAGAATTATGATTGAGGAGCAACGTAGGTATCGCATTTAATTCTTTGCATGTAGCATATTCTAAATCATCTCTTTCCTGAGTGCCCCTCAAGTTGATGGCTACCAGCATTCACCAGCTAGTAGGCAAAAACTCTGAGCAGCCAACAGGCTGTGGGACACATGATGCCTGGCTTATCTGCAGTTCTAACTTCTTAACCTATCGCTCCGAAGATTTTTTGAAGGTCTTTTGAACAGTAGATTGCTACAAGCTGTGTCTTGGGAAGCATAATGTGAATTACATGTTGTCATCTTGCATAGAGTGAAGATAATTACATGCTACTTTCCTAGTGATGTGGAAGTTTTCTGGAAGCTTTCCATTTCCCTCGTACCCCATGGTACATTGGTAGTTTAGCAGTTGTGGATTTCAACCTTTGCTTTACAGCTCCCTGCATTATTATTTTTTCTTTATAGAGAAACCAAAGAGTTGTTGGTTTAATAAAACATTTTTGATAATTATACACACTAATGCACTTCCTTTTATTGTTGTATTAATGACACAGCCATAACCCCCTACTGAATTTATCAGTCCCAGTCAACCATAAAGATAAACGGGAGAGCTGTGATTTTTAGCAGAATGTTTTGAAATATGAGCAAATTGAAAAATGACTGTTATTACAAATCATGCTTCTCTGCAGAATTGGTATAAAACCCTTCTTAAGTCTAATATATAAAATCATATTGTGGATCATATGTGAACATTTCTAAATGGTATTCACATCTGCTGTATTTTTCTATTAGCGACATCTACTTCAGAAGTGCTTTTTTGTTGTTCATATGTGCACTTTTAGTTTCAGTAAGTGAGCAAAGTCGAATTATATTGCTGTCTTGGGAGTCTCTTTTCTAGTCGTTTATCTGCATTTTTTGGTGGATGAGCAACTCTATTAAAGTGCAGAATAACAGTTTAAAGGAAGGAGTGCAGTTCTTCTGTGAGGTACCACAGGAAGCCTGGCCTTCCTGCAAAAGCCACCTGTGAGGTGTGTTTAAGGGACTGCACTCGTTCCTTTGTGTCGAGCCTTTTTCTTTCACAGCTGTACTGTGTGGGTGCCATATAATGAGCAGCAATCCTGTACTTATCCCTGTCACACTAAAACGAAGTGTAACATGGGCTGAGATCTTATTGTGGCATTATTCCTTTCAGATCCTGGCCTATTAGAAGCAGTGGGCATTAACCACGCAGCGATACGTGCTAGGACTGTGGGCTTCTGCTCAGGATTTGGACATTTTTAAGCTTACACTGGAATTGCCCGTAGTTACATAGTTTCCTTAAATGTACAGCAGTAGGTTTATAGACCCAAGAGAAGAAAGTTTTGGGTGGGTGACAGAAGTGATTGCTCATGGAGATCCCCTGGACATCAGTGCCTCCACAGAGGTCCCTGTCTCTGAGGAGACATTGAAGGACTTGGGGCCATTCGTGCCACATCCTGGTGTGTTGAAAGCACCTGGTCACCTGTGGCAGCAATCTGGCTGAGACGTGAGGGTTTAAAGACAATTTCTGTCAGTGTTTTGGCCCTCTGTACATGGCTGGGGCAGGACAGTGACCTGAGCAGGGCCCGGGCCCAGGCCTGCATTGGTGCAGCCACTATGGCCGTCATGTTGAGTGAGCTGAGCCCAGGGAGCGCTGGGCAGCCCAGCGGGTGCAAGACATGCCAGAGTGGTTTTGTCAAGAAGAATTAGCGCTTCCTGAAGGCTAATTTTAATGTAACTCATTGAAAATAGTACACACACACACACATGTATTTGTATAATATATATATTATATATTATACAAATAATATGTTATTTGTAATATATTTGTAATAATATGTTAGCCTGTTAATGGCAGGCTGATGAGAAGAGGGGTGATGTGTCCAGACGTCTGTCTTTTCTCGGAATGTTTGAATTGGCCTATTTATTATTCTGCCTCTCTCTATAAAATCTGCTTCTTTAAATGTCCAGGAATTAAATATTCACACACTACAGAGAGTCTTTTTCTGGTTTGTTTGGTTTGTCAGGAGGTGTTTGTATCAATCCTTTTGTTTCTCAGTGCAAAATCGATTTACTTTTAGGGGAAATCAGTTAGGCCAGAGGTAAGCAAGTGGGAACAAAGTTTAATTTGGTGAGCTTTGACGAATATTGTATTGCTGTTGATGGCCTGAACCAAACATTCAACTTAGTAAGTCTCATTCAAGTATATCAAGTGGGATGTGGTTCAGTTTCTTGTTTCGTTGTTTTAGAAACACACAGCGTTCAGTGTGTCTAATTGCATCAGACTTCAGGGCAGCACTCCTTGAATAACAAGTCTTTTGACTTCAAAACATTTCATGGTTATCTTGCATTTCTCCGTTTTTTATTTTTTATTTTTTCATTTTGTATAATATGCTGCTTTCACCCTGGATTACTTGGCAATTTTCTAATATTAAATCCCAGCACTGAGATTAAAATCTGTTCTTTAACTGAAAGATATTTCTATCTATGATACTTGTTTTGTATTTTAAAGCAGCCCACATTTTAAGATGAAAGGAAAGTTGCTTTTTACCATATTAATAAAGACCTAATAATACCAGAGTCAGCGATGGGTGGTGGTGTTAATAATTGGCAAATAACGTTTCAGCAGATTCAGGAGTATCTGTGAACTGTGAAATGAAACACTTTCTTTTTAACAAAATGTCTGGGCATATTATTTCCAGGGAGAGATAGCAATAAAAAGGGGGGAAAGGTGTATTAATAACTTACAAAAAGTCATAATTCATAGAAATGTTGCTATCTCTTATTGTGTATCATAATAAATAAATCAGTTCTCTGTTTTCAGACTTTTTATTCTGGCCATTTTGTCCCATGTTTATCTGACAATTGAAATCTTTCATCTGGGAAGGATGGAAACATGCAAAAGGACTCTGGATTACTCTGTGTGTATATATATATATATATATATTTCAGTTTAGCTGACTTTCAGTGAAATACAAGTTTTTTTCAATATTTTTCTTGAAGTTACTGACTTCCTTTATCTGTGATAACATAGTTTTACTTGTTTTCTTGCAGCTGTGCAAAAGACAATTTGACTAGCTAGAGCGTACTACACTTAGAAAAATTAGGGAATTTGTAAAAGTTTAAATTTTTTTTAAGGCAGTCTTAGGCTTTTAAAAAGCAAAAAGACAAGATGAGCAACAACAACAACAAAACCACTTATTTTAGAATATAAATGCATAGAAAAGCATAATGAATTGAAATCCAAATTCAGAGAAGGTGGTGGAAGAACACTATGTTCTTTGCTGTTAGTTGAAAGTTTTTATCTAACTTGTTTTTCTTTAGCCAAAGTAGATTAGTTTTTCATTCATACAGAAAATTAGAGTAGCTGAATTTCTTTTGAAATTTCCTCTTAAAAATGTGCACAGGGGATTTTTGTTCACATGTAGATATTCCTGGTTATTTCTTACATTTAAATATGTTTATTCTGGAACAGGACTGTTGCTAAGATTTTGGTTATCTTTATCTGTAAAGTGGAAACAATAAAGTAAAAACAAAAGCAAATGATTTTCTAGAACAAGTGTTTCACACAAAGAGCTGTTCAGAAACTGCTGTTGTGCTTTAAGTGGACTCCTGTGTCAAATTTGAGCAATAAAGAGCCTGACGATAGATGAAGGTTCATCAGTTTTCTCTGAGTAAATGAAGCCTTTTGTATGTTCTATTACTTGAGGTTTGAAATATCAAATTGTTCTGTTTTGCAGGGCAGACAGAAATTACATGCTCAAAATTGAGAGACTCTAGGATATGAAATACACAACCAATCTGTTTTTAGGATTTTTTTTTTTATTTATCTCAACAATTGTTTGTTACAAATGGAGCAGCCCTTGCTGTAAATTATAAACAGGTTTATTTTTTGTGCTTTTCTCTATCCCTTGTCTCCCATTTCAAAGCACTTCCTATTATACAGAAACCAGCTCACATACTGGCTGATGTGTGTGATGAAATTACTTTAACTTCTGCCATAAGCCTGTATGCAACAAATACTTCTTCAGTGTCACGGAAAACTGAAAAAAATCAGTTTTGATGTTCTTACAGCATACAGATCTCAAGGTGGAGGAAAAGCACCAAGGAAATGTTGATGTAGTTGAAGAGGGGTGCTCATTTGCTATACCTGGAAGATAAGTAGCGATAAGCAGAGTATTGAAACCCTATAAGTTCACTGTCTGCCATAACCAGATGTCTGGCACAGGTAAAGAGAGAAGGGGAAGAAAGAGTATGATGTTTTTTTCTTTTATGCTGATACTTAAAGGGAATTATGTGGGGTAAAACAGATTCCAGGGCAGAAACAGGTTGTTACTAAGAGAGCATTTTGATGTTGCTCCACCTGTAATGTAAATCTGGTGCTGTTGATCTTGATCATGTAAGACATTTTGTCAAGCCTTCCAGTACATCCCTGTGGTGGTGTTTTCCTTAATTAGACACAGATTACTGTTTGCTGCACTGACTTTCAGTGGAACTGTTGTTTTCATGGAGACTACCCCATACTTCCAGCATAGCTAACAGGATTATTTTACTACTGAACCTTCATTTTTTGAAGAATTCAAGGGTCCTTTTCCGTTCAAGTTTTCAAAGCTATTTAATACGTTGACTTTCACAGTCTAATTTTGCATTCTACTTAACCCTGCATACAAGTCAGGTATTTCCTGAAAGGATAAGTATGCTGCATTCTGCCCTCTGGCTGAAGACATTTGTCATTGTCTGTATTTATTTATTTTTATTATTGAAGCCAGTTAAGGGGTATTAATCAAGTCTTTAAAAGCATTTTGATTTTCAGGGGTAATAAACAATAATTAAAGTAATTAGAGAAGAGAAAACAAGTTGTAGGCACCATACTGAACATGGAGCTGGCCTGTAAGAAACGCAGTGCTGTCTTCCTGCTGCTTGGCCAAAGGCTTTTGAGAAATGTTGATGTCATCAGTCACTTCAGAGCCCTAGAGACCCTTTGAAAACCAAACAAATGTTTCAGGTAAGGAATGTGTTGGTGTTGATTCATTTACTTCGCCATTAGGGCGAGTGCATTAATCACCTCCCTATCTTGAGAGCACGAGCAGGAAGCAGGGGGGAGCCCAGGCACGGGCACCTTGCCTTAGGTGTAGGGGCAGGTGGCTTTGTGTGGGGACCTCCATCTGTCCTCCCTCCACGTCTGCTCTCATCTCCTGATGGTTTTAATGAGATCAACTTTTAAGTAGAATTTTCTCTTGGTGGGAGGGACAGAAGAGGGTATTTTATTAGGTTACAGAGTAAAAGTGCCGTCTGTCATGCTGCCCTGTCAAGATAGAATTATCAGACTTTTAATGTTCCTGTGTCTGGACTCTCTTCTGAACCGTGGTATAGCTTTACAGAGCCTTTTCTTCTTTACCTGCTTTGGGGGTGCAAGGAGTGTTTGTTTTAGATATAAGGTAGATTTGAAAAAAGGGAGTTTCTTAACTGTACATTGATGTATGTGAAGTTGTCCTGATTATCTGGACTGGTAAAGCCTTCTTCTTCTTGCTTGCTTGCTTTTCATGTGAAAGATTTGGGAAAAAAAAAAATCAGCTGTAACTGATCATGTGAAGACATTTTGCTGTCTCTGCACTCAGTTTTACGTTCGCATCAGTTTTCCTTTGGTGCATGATTTCATGGAGTAGCACTTTTTGCAATTGCCACTTTTTATAGTGTGGTTGTTGCTTCTCTGGATTCTTAGAGCAGCCCTCTGTTCTTGTTCAAGAAACCTGCATCAGAGGAGGCTTGCACAGCCTCATGTAATCCAATGCAAGAAGCAATTGACTTCACCAGGGTGTATGAGGAGGTCTGGAAATAAATCTCCTCATTCCCCCATCTGCTTAGACCTTTAGGCCCCAATAAGGTGTTGTGTGCAGCTTTCTGAGTAGTAGGAGAGGCGCCTTCCTCATGGAGGAGCAAAGCCACTGTGTTCATATTGAATCCCCTGAACTGGATCTTTCAGAAATACTTCTAGGAATCCTGGAGTAATTTCTTTATTTCTTATGGAACTAACTACATTTTAAAACAATTATAAACATGTAATTTCTAGATAGTATTGAGAAATATTGTTAACATCGTTACTTATGAGCTCCTGAGATCCAGTTTACCTCTCTTTAATTTGATTTGGATTTTCCTGACTTGGCTCATTAAAGTCCCTGAGAGAGATTTACATCAAAATTAATCATATCAATGGTTGAATTGCTTAAGCAGCTCAGAGAACTCAGTTTTGAATAGGTTTTAAGATGCTGTTTAGATAGTATGCTTATGTTTCACAAAATGATTTGTTACGAACCCTATAGATTCTCATCAAAGATGGCCCTCACAGAGGTAGGGGCCTCTGAAAAGGACCTTGGAAATGCATATTATGCATGTACTTTGTATCTTTGTAAAGTTCATTACCGAATGTTGGAATATATGTTAAAAATGTAGGTACTGTAGTAGAAACTTAATAGTTACAAATTTGCTTCTATGGAAAGTGTTAATTTTTATGAAAAGAAGTAAAAAAAAAAATATCAAAACTCAATGGGACTAGTGGTATTTTGTCACTCTATGAATAACTGTTCAGAAAAGATAATTCAAGTTCGACTTTTCCAATAGACTTAAAAACGTGTTTATCAGAGCTAATACATTTATTTGTCAGTTGTTCAGTGGCTTTGCTGAATTGGTGTGTTACAATATCTACTTATCTTGAGAGAGAGTTTAAACTTTTAAGGACTGTTCTGTTGATGTGGAAAAATAAACTATTTCTCCTTTTCTCAACAGTTTTGGTTACTTTTAGAGCACATCTCTTGTTTTTTTTTTTTTTTTTCTTCTCCCACATTTTTCACTTTAAATTGCCATAAAGCCATATTCAACTCCTACTTCTCCTGCTTCCTTTCTGTGGCGATGCAGACCTATAAAAATAGAACTAGTAATTAATATATATGATCGAGTACCTGGTTTGAAAGACGTGATGCAATTACAATAGCAGGACTTCTGTGTTTTATAGAAAGACTCCTAATCGTTCATAGAAAGTGAACACGTAAACCATATTTGCAAAGTACTTTGATATATTTAAAAGGTTTTAAAATCTTATTTAGTTCTTTCTCTTTTTTTTTTTTCTTTTTTTCTTTTCAGAAAGGAGTATAAATACAACATAATATGATTTAGCATAATGAAAAACAGAATCACTTAGAAAACAGAACACAACAGTGTTATGCTCCTGCTGTTTTATTGTTACTCTGAACAGTTAAGGACTGAAAAACTATTTATCACTTTGCAATCAGGAGAAAATACTTGGTGGCCCTACCATTGCGTGACTGCAGAACTTGCATTCTCACAGGAGGACGCCTCCCTTCTTCTGAACGTGCCTTGAAGAACAGAGGAGCCCATCAAATTTCAGAGCACCTCTTTATTAGTTTTGACAGTGTTTCCACTGCACGCTGAGACTTCCCAGGAAGGCAAAGAGGCTGTTCTTGGGGAAAGGGTGCACTGCAGTGCATTGCAAGGAACCTGTGTTCTGGAGGTAGCCAGCCTGCTGAAAGAAACCTGGGTCATTTGTCCCTGTTTTGATGGTTCTCGTGTCAGAAGCTGTTCTCCAGGATTCTTTCAGAGTTTCTGTAACCCAGGAAGGGTAGTAATGCAGTTTTTAAAATTACCTAGTTAGCATAAATAGTATTTAAATTTGAAACTAAATGCAATGAACTCTTTAGGACTCAAAAGGGCTTTTAAATAGAAAAGAAATTCCTGAGGTTATCGTGCATGCTGGGTGTCCAGGCTGATTTGGAACATATTTTGAAGTTTGTATGGATCAGCATGATGTAAATTGTTGTGGAAAAAATAGAGAAAAACATGTGAGATCTGTAATTTGGAAGTTTTGCTTTGAAACATGCTGTGCTTGAAAAGAATAGGTCTGATCAGATCTGAACAGGAGCATAAATAGTGCGAAGTCCAACAGTCTGGATTTTGATCAGTTTCAAAATATTTGGATAAAATATTTTTATTATCAATTTATATTTAATTCTGGCTTAGACAGTGTAAATACAAATATGGTATAAATGACCTACGATGTCTCTGAGCTGCAAGCCCCTTGATAGCTGAGGTAGGAAGTATTTTTGCCCTGGTCTTTTGGTATCTGCTGCTGGAAACTGTTGGAGGCAGAATTTTGGGATGGGCAGATCAAGCACAGCTGTGTGTATTTTTTTTTTTTTTTTTATATAAATGCCTGGTTTTCTAGAAACATTTGAGAATTGCTTTTCCACATGGACCTAATTGTATCTTTAATACACATGGAAGGTATCAGCGGACTTCTCTGCTCAAATGTCAAAATGGCCTGCTGCTGAATGTTATTACATAGTTAATTTGTTTTAATGCCACTTTTATGTACATGCTATCTAGGGATGCGATTTCATCATCAAACAGTATTGGCCCCCCTGGATGACTTCAGAAAGTAGGGATGCTCAGAGAAACCCTTTGGAGACAACTGTAATTTTGGCAGCTGCTCATCACAACAGGAACGATAGGGGCTGCCTGGCACCGTGTGCTGGGAGCCAGTTACTGTGAGACCGGCCCCGTACCACACTGGATGCTCTCCTCCACTGAAGTCATTGTCAGTCACTATTGTCAGTGCACTTGTTCCCCCAGTAGCAAGCTGGGAAGGATGCAAACTCACTGATTTTCAATTTCCCACTTTTACTACCATTCAGAAAAGTATTTCCCTTTCCTGTTCTCTTCACTGTTGCATTAGGGTTTTATATTTTCCAACTATTAGGTGCAGTAGAAAATACTGTGTAATTATAGATGAACCTAGTTAAAATAGGTAAAGCTGGTATATGAACATGGCAGCAACCATGGTGGTTTTTTTTTATTTTATTTTTTTAAACTACAGCAGGAAAGAGTGAAGTGGCTGCTTTTGTTTAGTCCTCTTATGCTCCTAGGCTTATCTTTATTAAAGAGAATGCCTGTTGTATCACAAATTTTACTTGCTGCAAAGTTACTGTGCACTGAAATGACATTACCTGGTTGATTAATATGTATAATTTAAGATATAGAATTTAAGGTAATACTATATTTTTTTCTAAGGAAAAATAATTTAATTTACCAGTATTTTGATTTAGAATTCATATCCTGCATCTCCTCAAGGGAATTAAAAAAAAAAAAAAGAAAAAAAGAAAATGAAAACCTAACAACTACCCCCCCCAACCACAAAAGTAAAATATTCTTCCTTCCCTTTTCCAGAAAGTTGTCTTCTGACCAACAGGCTAATAACTTCTTGCCATGTTCAGAATATTCCATTTGAGTGCTGACAGTAATAACCATGTTTTATTTGGCTGTCAGGAGCCCTGTAATATGGACAGGTAATGTGTTCATTCTCTGTCCAGTGGGAAGAGAATACATTAACCGCCTGAAATGATGTGAAAAGAATGAGAACTAGTTAAGTTGATTTTAAGGAAAATAAAAGCAATGTATTTATTTGCAGTGGTGTCTTGCAAGTTGTCTGTTAGCTGGGCACTGGTTATTCCTTGTGGATATCAGAACACACAAAACAAAACCACAGCCTTTCATTTTTGTGAGCACACACAGCCACGTGCTGTTGAGGTGCCATCACTTGAGATGTGATGACAACAAAGCCGACGTGCTTTATCGTTTCCTGTACATCGACAAGTTCGAACCTTTCTACATCCACGTTACATGAGATTTAAACTGTAACGAAAAATCTGAAATGGAGTGCAGCTTTAAAAGTGCAATACACTTTCTGGGACATCTGGTGTAGAAAAACTGGCTCATCCAAGCTCAGCGTGGTGTGTAACAAGTGGTAGCTGCGTGGGCACCCGAAGGCTGCTTAGCGTGCTGCAAACTCTGAGGAGCCTGACTTGGGGACGAGGAGTAATTCATCCCAAGCCCACGGGAGTACGTGGCATATGTGTGGGGGCGTGCAGAGACTCGAGCAGTGCTGTGTCAGGGGGTGCAGGATGCAGCTCCCTCTCCATCGTCAGCAGCGTGCCGTAGCAGTGAGGCAGCCCTGGCCTTCCCAGCACTCGTGGCATGTGGGGAATGCAGGAGATGCCTGTTTTCTCTAATTGCTCTCTTGTTTTCTTGTTGCCCAGTTGCAAAATGTCAGAATGCATTCCTGATCTCTCACCTGGTGGCAGAGCCATGGGGAAAGGAATTGCTGCCCATACATTGCTTTGGTTCATATCGCTGCCAGCTGCCTGCATCCCACCTCAGTCACCTAGTGAGTCAAGTACTTCTGGCTGCAAGTCTGTAGTGGAAAACAGCCTCTACGTGCGATTTCAGTGTGTTTAAGGAGATCCATGTCTCAAAAGAACGAAGTAGATGGACCGTTAATAGAGGATGGACAGATCTGGGATGCTAAATCTAAACAGCCACCCGTTTTGCAGTCCCTTATGCCTCCCAAAGAGCTGTGATGAGAGCTCTGCCCTAGTTAAAATAACTTCTTTCCTGGTTGACTGTCAGAGCATAACAGGGATAGTAAGAGAGGTTATTTGCTGAGGGAGGTAGAGTTATACTCGGCTGCATTACTAGGTTGTGTCTAAAATGGCTTGCACATGGAAGCTGGGCTGTGTCCCCCTAACACAAGGAGGGGCAGTTCCAGATGAGGCGTGAGGCAGAGCCCTTGGAGCGGGGATGCAGCAGGGTGCACAGCCAAGCCAGCAGTTTGTTCTCTGCCCGGGGGACAATTCCAGGGGAACTGGGGCAGGCAACCCCTTACTGCTTTCTGCTTGTGTCCAGCCTGCATCCTTCTCAATGCTGAATACTTCTGCAGGTCACGCTATGACCTGCAGGCGGTCTGTAGCTGTTTTACATATGTCACATGCGTGGTTATGGTGATTATGAGTACTTTTAACAGGAATTTCCCCTAACTTGCTCGCAGCATTTTAATTAAGATGACACTAGTTTTCCACACAGTCTTCTGTATGACATCAATAAACACTTGACTGATTGCCCATGTGGCTAATGCAGCTGGACAGTTGTCAAGACAATCTGCAGTCTTTTCATGTATTCAAGAGTAAAGACATCTGAGTGTCCAAATTTTATTCCGTCGGCCTGTTCATTTATTCCTTGAGCACAGTCAACTCTCGTTAGGTTGCTGAGTCAAAGATATGAAAATGACCTCTTGTGTCATTTTGATGCAGTTTGAACTGCTGCTTCAAAATAAAAATTGGATCACAGAATGCATGATTTTATGAGCACTTCATACATAACCTTTGTTTCTTGCTTTCAGACTAGCTTTTAAACATTAGCCTCAGTCTAGAAGAGGCTGGTGGACACTATTAACTGCCACATCAGTCGTACGTATTACATCTTTGCAGTCAATTGTTCCTTGATTTGGTCCATGTGGTTAAGATAATGCACAACATGTAATGTTACCATGTTTGAAGTAAGCCTTGTTCTTTGACCAGATGTACTGGGGATTTAATGTTTCTAATATGTTGTAAATGATATTTGATGGTAGTTCTCA
Source organism: Anas platyrhynchos (assembly GCF_047663525.1). Taxonomy (NCBI): domain Eukaryota; kingdom Metazoa; phylum Chordata; class Aves; order Anseriformes; family Anatidae; genus Anas; species Anas platyrhynchos. Next base: position 145,393,773 of record NC_092588.1, on the reverse strand, counting down.
TATTTATTATCATCTAATAATTTAATAATTGGAAGCATAGCTCTTTTAGTTCGTTTAGTGGAATATTACAGAACTCTATTTTTATCTGCTCCTCTCCATTTCTCAAATACTTCTGTGGTTGAGTAACACAGATGGGTATTTCAGCTGCCTAATTTTAGGCATCTGATTTGTGCTAAAGTTAAGCATTTACGGTCGTGTCTCAGAGCTAGAGGGAGACAGTTCCGCCCCTGCAGCGAGCCATTGAGCGCTAGGCGCTCTGAACTCCCCCCACCTCTCCGGAGAGTCGCATGAGGGCAGCTTCTCAAAAGTAGAATCCCAGTTTGATGTCTGAAGTTAAGCAAAGCTTCTCCAGAAAAAAATAAAAATAAAAAATTACTGAAAGGTGATGTTCAGTCAATGGTTTTATGGTTGACTCTTAAGGTCAATTCGCAAAGTTGCCTGCTGCCTCACAGTATCTAAATGGAAGGCGCTGAGTGCGTAGAAGGCTCTGGTGCACAGGCTGTAGGAAGTACGTCTGGCTGCTGAATAGATGCCAAGCAATTTAGTTCTTGATGCTTTTTGCTTGCTAGCTGTTCTGCTAACATTCTTGCAAAATCCCAGACTTTGGGGTATCAGAAAAACATCTTACAGAATATATGTGAAATGCTACTGCTTTAGGTTTAGCTGGCATCGACAACCAGGTTCTGGCAGGAGTGATTACTGTTTCTCTGTGCAGGAGTATAGTCTGAATATAGTCACAACTTGTATCTTTAAAGCACATGAAACCTTTATTTTGTAATCACCGGTAGTCATGCCTGTTGCAGATAAATGACTTAAATAACACAGAAGGTAAAATTATGCATAGTGTCCATTTTCTTATTTGATGAATCTAATCTTTACAAAGAGGTGTGAGGCTCACAACATATGAGATGAGCTCACAACATCTGTTTTACTAATAGTAGGCTTCAGTCACTGGTTCTACAGGTGGCCATCCTCCATTTCTCCTCCTGACATGCCCCTGCTTTTGCTGATGTTGGCCATCTCTCCTTTCTTTGGTTTTGAAGGGATCACCTGCTGCTGGAATTGGCAAATAAATAGTGGTGGAGTAAGAATACACACACCTCCTGCCTTTCCCCTGGGCAGTCAGGAGGCTCTTCTCTGGCTAAGGAGCCCAAGCCAACACTTGTGGCCACCTTAGTGCATGTACTGTCTCAGAGTTAAGAGTTTCGTGGTAGTCTCTGTGCTGCGTGTTGGCTCCATGCTGCACAGTCCTTCTCTGGGAGAGTTGTCCCATGCTCAGCTTCAGTCGCTGTGGAGGATGCAGCTGCAGGATTTCAAACCCAGCCAATTCCCATGTTTTGGAAAGCAGAGCAGACAGATGATATACGTTAATCAGAAGCCTTTCATCTCAAATTCAGTCATTGGTCTTAATTATTTTATTACCCAAGGAAGCAGAAAATGAGAGGTGGTCCAAGCTTTCTGAAGTCAGTCGTTTAGGGATTAGAGGAAGGGGAAGCAGGATCATCCCCTCAGGTTTCACCATCAAGAGCCTTTTGCCAACACTTTTGATTGTGTCTGTTCCCTTGTCTGAGTGTACTCTGCATGTGAATCATGCAGGAGAAAATTAGAAGACTCTAGTATCTACCAGCTAGATTTGAGCTGTTTATACCTGACGTGCTTGCATATAAGATACACTGGATGTTTCACGAAACAATTAAGAAAAGCAATAACCTTTCCTAGTTTGATGATAGAAAGTAAAAAATGCAGGTTGAGCATGTGTTTTGATGAGAATTAATTACAGCTTGAGTGCTTTAGCTGAATGATTTTTTTTTTTCAGCATTTTGAATTGTAAAATATATGTGGCAAGTGGTCTGTTAAATATTCTTAATTATTGTGGCTCTTCCGATGTAGCATTGTTTCATAAAATTTTGCTTTGTACACAAGAAAATGTTCTACAATAACCTTAGGATTGCATCTGAACACAAAAACTAATATATGTTTGCTGGAAGTTGTATGGAAAAGTACTTCGGTTTTAAGTGGAATTTATAGGGATCAGCAAAGTGTAAATTAGATTCTAATGAACTTTCAATGCAATATTTAGAGCAGGCTGTACTGAGCTGTTTATTGCTTTTGCTCACAGGCCTCAAAAGTTGTTTTTGGCTTGGAGACTGCTCTCAAAAGATGAGTGTGCTTTGCATTTCTTCACCCACCCTTGCCTGTGCTTTTCCACTTCTGTGCAAAAATCTAAGGGGGGAACCTCTTCCTGAGCCACTCTGGGACAAGCCTCATGTGTCCTTCTGGCCTCAGGAGTCCATGAGGAGGTAGGGCATGTGCCTGCCCGTACCATAGTCCCCAGGCCTGTTTTGGGAAGCACTGAGCCCTTGTTAGTTTAGGTGTGTTGTGTCAGGATCTGCACTGCATTCTTGCTCAGAAGAGCAGTGCAAAACACTGAATTAAGTTCTTAAAAATACTTGTACTTGAGCACCTGGCGCCTTCAGCTCTGCAGTGGATTAACACCAGCACCAGTGTTTCCTCTGCAGGTTGTAAGTAGCTTCACCTGGTGCTCCCCCGCTGAAGGTGTTTGAATACACAAGGGAGCCCCTTTACTGAGTCTTGAGTCTTAGGGATGGGCATAGGGTGGGACTAGCACATTCATAGCCCAAAGTGGAGCTAGATTTTATTTTGTGGGAGTTTTGGACAACAAAACTGATCATACTCAGTTGTCTCCTCTGAGGACACTCCATCCACATACCACCGCCTTGATGGGATCCACCTGATGTCTTCAATGTACAGTTTTTAAATTATAAGTGAAGGAACATAGCTGGTAACAAACCCAAAATAAACATCACAGACTCATAAATTCAGCTTCCTTCAGTGCAACAAAACAGACAAAGAGGGAACAAAAGCAGATATAAGGATGGCAGCTTTCTGAGGGAGGCAGGGAGTGAGGGTGGAGGAGCCATAGGCCCTTTTTCAGGGGGCTGGATTAAGTGCTCTCAAAAGAAATATTTATTGTTCTTGGTCTTCAGCACAAGTCATTCCCCAAATTTCATCTAGAAATTAATGACTGGTGAATTCCACTGTGAAGGGGGAGATCTGCTTTGTAATTGCTGGCTCTGAGATGTAGCCCTGTCATCTTCTCCTTGCTGGCAGTGGGTGTCAATAGGGGTCAGTGAATGCTTTAACGCCAGCACTGGCCTGGCTGCCCAGGCCTGCCAGGCCTTCCAGGCCAGCCCCGTGGCCTCGTGCTCCTGTGGTGCCTTTTCTGTCAGCCTGCTCCTCACCTTGGGATGACTGCCCCATGCTGCCACCTCCTGTGGCCCTTCGTTGCCCCTTAATGCCATCAACATACAGGTTTCCTGGGAAAAAGATCATTACCAGGGCACTTGCTGGTGCATGGAGCTATGACCTGTGTTTATGCACATTCTGCTTTCCTTACATGCACACATGTTTATTTTTGACTCATCTGTGAGCAGTATGGAGGACGCAATCAACATGCAGTTGAGGCAACAGAAAACTCAAACAATGCCAAGCTGTTGGTGCCAAATTAGAAATGATAGGCATGATAACCTTTTTTTTAAAATCATTTTCAGTTACTGTGTAACTTCTCTTTCCCCTCTAGAAATGATTTTATTTTTCTCCTTTCTTCATGTTTCACCATGTCACATGAATATGGCTGAAACAGTCCAGGAGGTATTTCCCTTTCTGATAAAATCAATAGCATAGTCCAGGGCCCCAAACCTCCAAAAATCCCCTCAGTGCCATTCACCCCCACCACCCCCACCTCAGAAACATCTATACCATAACACCCAAAGCACAGTTTCTGCTTTTTTGTCCTTAATGTTAGATATATGTTTGTGGAAAACTTTAGCATTTTAAGCATTTTTTTTCCTTCTCTGCATATGGATTTTTTATTTTTGTTACTGAGGTTAGTTTTAAAAGAAACTTGTGTGGTTGGCAGCCAGCGCTGACAGTGCCAGCCTGGGCTGGGAGGCAGCGCAGTGACTCCTCACTGTCTTTTCTCTTTTTGTTAGCTGCCGCTTGCCTTTGCCAGACAGAAGGAACCTTTGCTCTGGCAGGCAGGGAGAGCTGCAGTTTTTCCTGTGTGATTTCTGAGGGAGTTTAGTAAAATTCCTCTTTGGACTGAGCTTTGATTCCTGTGGCCATGTGGTACTGTTAGCTGGGGCTAACCACCCATGCGTGTCCTGGTAGAAGAAAAGCAGCTTGGCAGATTTACATTTCTTGTTTGCATTTTTAGGCAGTTGCACACGTCCACCTTTGAGGAGTAATCGCCTTTTCTTCTGCATTAGTTATTCTGGAATTATGCAGAAAATGGAACTATTACAAATCTGAAACTCAAGGATTTATCATTTGGAGTTTTAGGGGACTTAGAGTAGGATTTGAACCTCAAATGCTCTAAGTAAACTAGCAAGCATTTAAAATTTTGATTTAGATCAGCTTAAGGAGAAAATGCTTTATCAGTGATCTGTAAATTGTATTAGCTACAACTGAAAACACTGAAAAGCTTCCTTTTCAGCCAATTGTCACTTCTCATAAGGAACTGCATACTATGGCAGTGAGGCACACTACCTAGTACTTAACTCCCTTAACAGGATCCAGGAGGAGGCCAAGGCTTTCAAGCAAGTATGCCTGAAGTTAGACATACTTAGCCAGTCAGTTATGCCTGAGCAAACCATAACTGAGACACTACCCCCCCTCCCTGGGGGTTTCTGCTTTAATAGAAGAGTGTTTTCTGAACTGTGAGGGTGTTAACAGCCATTCTTTGTTTCTGGTACTCTTGTCACTTCTACTGAGCCTGATATTTACACGAGCCAAGTCAACAGTGTTTCACTTTTCGGACAATAAGAAGAATGTGGAATGAAATGAGAACTAATTTCCTCAAATTGTTTATATAATGAGTATATTTATGTAATGAACATAATATGAATATATTTATATAATGAGTAAAAATTACTTAGAGATGTGTATCTGGAGGTAGTTAGCACCAATGTTTTCCAGCGAAAGACGTATATTATTTTACTAGTGGATGCAATGCCCCAGTACATACAAAAAGGGGAATTTCAGATCATTTGAGCTGTCAGTGATGGATGGAAAAGGAAAAAATGGAGAAAAACGATCTATCTTTTGCTGTTTACCCTCCTCACTGACCGTGCGATCTGTGCAAACCATCTGTAGGTTCCAAGTTGGCCAGAGGCTGGTCAATATGCTGCAGCTTGTAAACTGGGCGTGCTGGAGCTTCACAACGAGGAGCCTTCACCTCCCTTCCCCCTGCTTCTGGCAGCTGACTGGTTTGCTCTTACTCTTGCTCATCTGTTCCGTCAGCCATGTGCACGTCTTGCGTGTCTCCTTTCTCCCACTCTGTCATTTTAAGCTTTGGGTTTTCACGTTGTGCTCCATTCTGCTCTGTGTTCTCCACAGGAACATTTGAGGTTCCTATCTCATGAATTCCTGCCAAGTTCTGATCCCAGCATCTGTTCCAGACATTATCCAGATGCTCTAATTTTGGGACCTTTAAAGACAGGACTTTTTTCTGATCCTACGTTTCTATGAAACCCAAGTAACCTGAAGCACAGATATGATTGTGAAAACATTAATCTAATAGTTAAACAATAGGAAAGGCATTCTGGAAATGACACTTTTGACCACAAGAGTTTTTGTAATTGCTGGTATGTGCTGAATGTAAATTAATTCACTCTGCTGGGGATAAAGTTACTTTTGTGTAGCTGTGGCTAGATGGAGCTGTCAGAATGTGTAAGACGGTTTGATTTATGTGCAAAGGCTATATGCATTAGACTTCCCTGGTATGCGCTATTCATTTTAGCTACTTATGGGGTTGAATGTTGATGCCCTTTTACTGTTTTAGCAGAGATGATATAATGTTTGGTAATTATTTTGGAAAGTAGAGAAATCATTTGGGATACAACAATTAGGCACAGAGACTGGGAAATAAGGCTGGCTTTTGATGAGGGGTAAGACCATCTTCAAGCAAGGACATTTGAAAAAATAGTGAATGCATAAATATTTCTGATTAAATGTGTATTTTTTGTATTTATGTGGTTAGAATTGTTTTAATAAGTGAGTGGTCTCCAGTGAGGCAGGTAATCTGAAAGTGGTATTTCACGCTGGAAAAGGTGACCCCTAATGAGAAAGTGTTCTGTTCACAAGCTATGCTGTCTCTCATTTTCAGTCTTTTCCTTTTAATATTAATTACTGGGATGTTTTAATTAAAAACAGATCTTGGAGGTATTATCTGCTTCCTCTGTTTAGTCCTTTTAAATGTTAATCACTTATGACAGCATAATTTACAGAGCAACCTGCACGAGCCTTGTGCAATGTGTCTGCTTTGTGTAGTGCCAGACTGCAAACTGCACCCCAAAAGTGTTTTAAAAAGTGCACACAATTGCATAGGTTCAACCTGGCAGGAGAAATACAAGGAAAATAATGGCTTTTTTTTTTCTTCTTTTGATGACTTAAAAATTAAATGAAGGCTTAGTGAGACAGTGTGACAGAAAATCTATTTCAAGATGGCTGGAGCTTCCCAAGAACTGATGCTTACGCTTGGGGTGACCAGGATGAATTCACTCCTGTTTCCATGAGAAGACATTTAGAGAAGAGTGGAAGGTGAGAGGCGAGATTCAAGGGAGTCTTGGTACCCATGGAGAGATTTCATCAAACAGAATTGTGAAGTGTGCACAGAAGAACACTTAAAAAACAACGAACACAAAAAAAAAATAAAAAAGAAAAAAGAAAAAGAAATCAGCAAGGTGAAAAGGCATAGAGAAATAGTGAGGGTTTTTTGTTTGTTTGTTTGTTTAATCTAATATTGAATTTCACATAAACATGTAGTGAGATCTCTGCCCTTGATTTGTCAAGCAACACGAATGGAGCTCTGGGCATGCCACGGGAGCTCTGCCCTACCCAGCCCGAGGCTGAGGAGTGGGAGGAAGGAAGTGGCATGGCAGGGGGAAGGCACAGGGAAGGGACCTGTAGGGTGAGACACAAAAAATGGGTTTTGGCAGTGTAAAGAAGAGAGAATGCACAGGCAGCTGGCATGTTGGCACTAAGTCTCTGTGGGGTTAATGTTCTCCCTCCCTCTGCCCCCAGCTCTTCTCCCCATCCTGCCAGAGCTGGCCTTGCTCACTCATCCTTTGGAAGGCAAAACAAGCATCCTCAAGGTCCCTTCAGCTGTGGCTATGCTGTGCTTAAAATACTTTTCAAGCTGGAAATATTTTAAAGCAAAATAGTATTTTTTTATAGCTGCATATCAGCAGAAAATCACCAAATCTTACTCAGAAGGACGTAAACCTAATAAAATATCTCTGTTATAAGCACAGAAGCAGAGTGAGTGCTCCTTTGATTGTATTTTTCAGTATAATTTGCTGAGAAATGAAATTCGGCAACAAAGCCCTCCCAAACGTGCTGATTTTCAAGGACTTAGCCTCTCCCAGCTACTGAACAAGAAAAGTAACTTTGCTTTTTGCTGGGTCCTCAAATTTAAGGGTGTTTGAAAGCAAACGTTGGGTTCTGAAAGATGTGGTTTCTGTAGAAAGCTGCCATGTTTGAAATGCAAACAAAATTGGGGCTACATTCATTCCTTGTCTAACGCAGCAGTTCTGGGTGAAATGAAGATCCCACAGTGACCAAATCAAATCTCAAACTGTTGTAATATTCCTTTGCAATATGGCCAGCCATTGGCATCCTCTTTTTTCTCTCTGCCTTTTGGCTCCCTGTATTCTTCTTTCTCTGAGATTTTTTTTCCCCTTGTCAACAGCTGGTTTTATTTTCAGTAACTAAAGGTATAGTTGTCAGTTCATAAATCTAAACAATTACTGTATTTATCCCTACAAGGGAATATCTATATTCATACATGGGCATTATTCCCTAAGAGCACGGGAGGTATAGTTCAGAGGGGCTTTTTTTGAGCATATAATAGTAAAAACTAAAGGGAACTATCAACGAGTTGGAACACCATTAATTCAGTAAGCACTGGTCAGAAGTATTAATGCGTTTGTAGGTTTAAGATAAATAATCTTCTACTGCACGAGCGAAACTGCTTGTTCTGTGTGATGTTTCTGAATGGAACCTTTGGTAATCTGATTCCACACACGCTTTAACCTTGTGCAAAATTTAATGAAAAATACAGTTACTACTGAATGTACTGTTTTGCCAGCTCAACAAAAGATGTTAAGTTCTGCATATTTTTGCATAATAAAGATAAGTGTTGACAGTGTAATGATCCATTTGGCATAGATAAAATCATGAATGATTTTAATAACCTTACAACAATATTTGAATTCACTATGAAATATAATATAGGCACTTCAAACAGAGGCAGGCCTGATGCCCTGGTATGGAGTGCCAGCTTCTTATAACCTTAATTTTTCTAGGAGGAAAAAAACAGAGAAACAGAGGGACTAGACCAGCACACAGGAGACAGGGAAGAATTAGGACAGCTAACAAATGGAAGAGATCTTTTTCGAAGTTTTCAGTGAAGCCCTTATATGCAGGTTGACATGGATGGGTTTTGGCAATGCTTGCATCTCCTTCCACAGTTTGGGTATTTTAGTTGTATCATGTGTTGGAAAATGCATTCATCTGTATGGGGTGAATCAAGCTAAACTGTAATAATGGTACAGTGTTCCCAAGTTGGGTAGCTTGAAATGATTGTACATACAAATGTAATTTATCTTGGGTATTTCTTTTTAAAAATGTTTTTCAGGTTCATGTAGGTGATACAGGTGCTTCAGTTCCAGTTTCTGTGTTGATTTAGGGAATGAATTTCCAAAATGACTTCTGAAAATTGAATCTGGAGTCTTTGAAGATTTCACACTAAATGATTTAGGAGTAACGTCCCAGCCAAAGTCACTGCTTGTGTTTCTGTCTATTTGGTTATAATGCATCCCTACATAAACAGAGCACTGTAAGGCGGTGGAGTGTTCTGTGCCAAGTAATCAAGAATCACAGACTGATGCAAAGTGTCATTAGAGTAAAGTTGGGGATCTCCTTTACTATTCACTCCTGTGTTTCACTTAGACAAAAGCACTTGGCTTCCAGCAGTTGTGTTTTGATACTGGATGTGATGGTATTAACTGGCTAGATTTCTTCTGAGGTCTTCAGATGTTTATCTTCATTTCTTCTTGCTGCATTTATTTCTGTTCATGTTTGTTTTCATAAGCGTTTAGAGGTCAGGTTTGAAAAGCCACCAGGCAGCCTTTAAAAGCAGACTTTCAAAAATATCTTGGAATCTAATTCCTAATGATTTTACAGGGTGTAAGTGAGGTGCCTTTCTGCAACCCAATGAGCTGATTATCGTTCAAAATCTGGCCCCAGATCATTTTGAAAATGATTTTGGCATTGGGGTGCTAGGTTTTAGTGAAAGTCCCTGGGGATCAGGTATGGCATCGTTTAACTTGTGGGTGTTTTGTGTGGAACAAACACAGTCCCTACAGATTACAGTGTATGGTGGGTGGATATACTTCTGGATGGGGATGCACCAGGATATTTTTTCTTTGTACAGACATTATTATAATCCTGGCAGTTGTAGAAAGCTGAGAGGCATTTAGTAAGAACTGTAGTACAACGGTTCAGGGATCCTCTCCCTTACTACACTATCAAATGTAATCTAATTGGTGTCTTCTGCTTAAGAGCAGAGCTCTTTGTCTGCCTCTTGCCCATTGCGTACCATCAGCCCCTCTCTGGCAGTGCACATAGCTGCTGGCAGAGCATTGCACGCTGATTTGTAAGGGTGGCCCTAGTGGGCTTCAGGTTGTTGCATTGCTTTCACTGTCGTTATATTTAAAAATAATATAAAATGTTAGTCATGGGGGAACAATCAGGCATTTGCATCAAAGATTTTTTTAGAACCTTACTTAAAGAAAGGGAGACAAGCGTTATTGACTAATGCGCTGATTATTTTTGCCATTATGCATAAAATAAAGAATATCATTATTGTTATTTTAAAATGCCAGAAATAAATGTCTCTTTCTTTGACATTTAAGAAATACTAGATAATGAAGTTAGCTAAAAAAAACATTCCACTCTTGTTTTTCTTAAGGCCTCTGAAAAGTTTCTGGGGGGAAAAAAGGAAGTGTTATACAAAAAGTAAAGGGTATGTAGAGTTTTACCTTTTGAACAGACCTTGACGTTGATTTAAAATAAGCCTTATTTAATAGGTATTGTATTGCACACTGAAGATAATTTAGGCTAATGTCAAGGACAAGTGTTATCTATTCCTTTGTTGTAGTGAGGTATTGAAATAATGAGTGGAACAGAAGGGAATCAGAAAATGTTTGAAGTTTTTCATCTGTGTCTCTAGATGGGTATTTTTAATCACATTCTCCTGGCTTTTGCATGCAAATTACACTGAACAGCACATACTATAAAAATTAAGAGCTGTATTTTACAAAATGTATTTTCTTGAAGTTTAATAAGCTTGCAAAGATTTGACTGTGCCTTAACTAACTAGATACCTTTTTGTACCTCAGCTGAAATTAAAATCTTAGATTTTTCAGTGCTGCTGTTTTGATCCCATAACATTGAAGAAATGTTGAGAAATTGAAAGCCTTTGGTATTTTTGGAGGTTTCTGAAGCCATTTTTTCCTTGGTACTCAAGGGCTGCAGCTCCCAATGACAGATGAGACAACCGTTAAGATTTAATACATCTTTATTTCAGCAATATATCTTGCTGTGCGACACCAGCCCCTCTAATAACCCCAGTGTCTGGATTACTTACTGCATAGCGTCACTGTTTAACTGCTGACCTCTGTGTCAGAAATAAAACACAAAACTCCTCCGTGGCCCACACTGTTGACTTGGAAGTCTGCTGACCTGCGGAGTCATCCCATCCTCACAGGCTCAGCTGAATGGGGAACAGTCTGTGGGTATCTTTCCGAGCTCTGTCCTCTTAAAAGAGGAGGCAGAATTTTATAGTGCACTCTAATAAAATGTAAAATTGCTTCCAAAGTAATATTAAGAACATTGTCCTGAGTGTAGTTCGCATAAATTAGTGCTGAAGGAGCAAAAATGGAGGAGATGAAATTGGCTTATTCAAGTATTCAGATGTGTACCTGCTGCTTTCCATGCATAATGCACTCTCTTCTGATACCATGTTTTCTTTGCACTCCTCTTTAAAAGCAGAATAGATTTTTTTTCCTATTTCTTTTCAAAATGAGCTAAAGAGATACGATGGTGAATCATATACTGTGGTAGTTTTGCAGAGTATGTCCTTAGCCTAGCGTAAGAGGTCTGTTTGTACAAAGGGATTTTGGAAGAAATCCTTTTTGTATAAATTGAAGATTTAAGAAAATAACAGGATAGCACCATATTCTATTTGCTTTCAAGGGACGGGCCGGTGAAGAAACAATCCAGTATAAAAGCCCTATGATAAAACAAAAACAACAAAAAACATGATTGAAAAACTTTCTAATTTAGGGCCGTTTCCCCAGCTGTTCTCACATCCCAGCTGAGCATTGTTTTAACCAGTTTGGTGTCTGCTGTGTGGAGGGACTGCAGCAACTGAAGAAAACCAACTTCTGTCCAATAGTAATATCTTCATTTTTGCTGAGAATCATCAGAGAAAAAATAAAGGTTGTTTAAAAGAAATTAAAATATTTTTATCTATTCTTCCACTCCCATTTTAGCAGTAGCTTTGTGCTTAGTTACAGGCTCAGGAATTTCTTTCCCCAAAATCTCACCCGGATCACTTGCTTTTGCAACGTGATGCACCTGTAGGGTTTCTGCGCTTTGGCTTTTGTGTGGCTGCACCCATCCTAGAGGTCAGTGCATTGATGGCATCGCCTGCTCTTTCGCCAGGACAGCTGATACTGGTGGGGATCAGTGTTCCCTGGAGAAGGTTGGGCTGGTCGCCACTTCATACTGGTGGGAGCCTTCCTTAGCGTGGCGAAAGAGAACAGCAGAAGCACAGCTATCAGGAGCATGAGCTAAAGTCATGAACTGGAGCATTCACTTCACAGCTAATGAAAAAACACCCTGGATACCTGCATACATCATCATCTCCCAGTGTGCTTCATGACATACACTGCTTCTGGCGTTTCTTTTTGCGTTGAATGCCTTCTGGCCATTTGGGACAGGGCTGGTGGATTGTAGGGCTACTAGAACTGTGGTGCTGGGCTTGCTGTGCCCATGCAGTAGTTTGGCTGGGTAAGCAGGCCAGAAGGACCTTGCAGAGGACTGAGTTTGTGCATGCTCTGTATGTGCTTGTCTGGCAGGCCACACACTGGGGCTGGGGGCTTGGTGCTCATTGAGCATATCATGGTATATCTGGTGTATTCAAGGCACATCCAGCCAACTTGTCAGGAAGCTCAGTGGCATCTACCTCTAATTGTGGCCGTAATGCTTCTAACACTGCCCAGTTATTGTCTTGTTTCTTGGTCTAAACCCCAGCACGGAGGTCGAGCAGAGAGCAGTTCAGTGGGAACAGACACGCTGTGCTTTCCAGGGTGCCACAGTCATGCTTGCTTTCAGTCTGTTGCTCAGCAGTACAGGAGAGGAGGGAGGAAAAGTCTTTTAAAAATATGTCATCTTAAACTAATATATTTTAAAAATAGTCTAGTAAATTACAGTATAGTAACTAAAACTGTATTTAATTCCTACTGGGAGAAGATTAGATTGCAATTTAATATTGCTCCTAGAATTTCTCAGATCAAAGTGCTGTAGGCAATGAATAATCAAAAGCAATGTTTTAATAAAAAGCTTGTATATTTACTTCAGAATCATTTCTTAGATTTAAAGAATTATGAAAGCAGCAGATTCTTAAACTATCTGTAAAATTAAAGTGTTCTTTGAACGTGTTCTGATCTTGCAAATCTGATTTAACTTGGAATGTTATGTTGAGCTTCGAAAGGGAAGGGTGTTTGCTTAGTCAGCAGAGTAGAGAATGACTTTCAATTAGATCTGTGATGTGTTTTCCAGCAGTTTTATATCAGGGGCTTTTGAGGGGGCAGAATGTATTCAGCAAAGGCAAATGTGGAGTCCTGCACCTGGGCTGGAAAAACCCCATAGAGCAGTGTAGGCTGGGGGCCTACCGGCTGCATAGGAACAGACCCGGTGGACAGCCTTGTGATGAAGACCAGCTCCATCCTGGGCTATATCAGCAAGCATATGGCCAGCAGGTTGAGGGAAGTAGCTACTTCCCTCTGCTTCTGCACTGTTTTGGCTTCCCCAGTACAAGAAAGACATTTCTATGCTGGCCCAGCCAGGGGCCACCAGGATGATTTAGGGGACCGGGAGACATCACACGGGAATGGGGGCTGAGACCGGGGTTCAGCCTTAGGAAGGGAGGCCTCCAGGGGTGCTGTTTGCTATGCACTCAGCATTGTCTCTGTAACTGCTCTGTGTCAGGTACGGAGAAGAGGCAGCCAGACCTCTCTGAGGCGTGCAGGAGCAGTGCAAGAGGCAGCAGACATGAATTGCAACAGAATCATAGAATCATAGAATCATAGAATATCCTGAGTTGGAAGGGACCCTTAAGGATCATCAAGTCCAACTCTTGACACCGCACAGGTCTACCCAAAAGTTCAGACCATGTGACTAAGTGCACAGTCCAATCTCTTCTTAAATTCAGTCAGGCTCGGTGCAGTGACCACTTCCCTGGGGAGCCTGTTCCAGTGTGCAACCACCCTCTCTGTGAAGAACCCCCTCCTGATGTCAAGCCTAAATTTCCCCTGCCTCAGCTTAACCCCGTTCCCGCGGGTCCTGTCACTGGTGTTAATGGAGAAAAGGTCTCCTGCCTCTCGACACCCCCTTACGAGGAAGTTGTAGACTGCGATGAGGTCTCCCCTCAGAAGATTCAATGCAGTGCAAGGAAAATGAATCTTAAAAGCAAGGGTTGTCCAATACTGGGAAAGGTTGCCTAAAGAGGTTATGGAGTCGAAAGTCTTTAGTGTTACTCAAAACCTTACTGGATATGGGCCCAAACAACCTCCTTGTGCTGACCCTAATTGGAGCTGGGGTTTGGACTAGGTGACCTGCAGGGGTCTCTTCTGGTTATGATTATTCTACATGAGCTTACACTTCTGTTTAAGTCACATAAGATCTAATACAAAGTGTTAATTTGATAGTAGAATGTGACCCTTGAAATGGTCTTAATATTTTTTTTCAAAAGCAATAATGCAATAAAGCTATTAGAGGAATATCAGTTGTTTTGCTCCCTTCTAGCTAAACTACTGTGCAAAGTTGTTATTGAAAGCCAGTTCTGACTTCTGACTGAACTTGATTAGGACAGGTAAAGACTTTCTTGAAATTACAAAGGCTTATGTTCTGTGTCAGCTCATCTAAAATTTAAACTGTGCTTGCCTTTTTTCTTCTGTTAAAGTGTTGGGTGATCTCTTGGTCTGTGTTGAGGGGATGCAGGCTGGAGGTATAACACAGGATGCCTCTTAGATGATATTTTTTCTAATCCATCCTATTTTATGTCTGTGGGTAGCAGTGCCTTATTTGTTTAAATGTTCCTTTTTTTCCCTATTTCCTCTTATCAGTTTCTTAGTACGGTAGTTATGTTTAAATGGCTTTTTAATAAACCATGTAGAAAAATGAAGCTGAAGGAATTACAAATATTTAGATATGCCATGGTGTCATTAAAGTCAGTTCAGCCATCAGAAAGCCTACAAATTGATTTCATATTTAGATTATTTGCCATCTTAATAATAATTAGCTACTACCTTGTTAATTATTTTCCCAAATTTGTGTTTTTGCACTCTTACCTGTTCCTTCACATGTGCAGCAACTTGTATTTCAGGACACTTTGGAGCCTGAGCTGAAATTTGATTTCCTGCTGGGCAAGAGCAGTAAGCGAGTACTTGGGTTTGCACCGTAGGACTGAGAAGCAGCCCATGCTGACTGCTTTGGGTTACGCACGGCTATTGCCAATTCTGCAGAGTTTTTCTAGACATTTGTTGGTGGTCTCTTGAATGTTCTTCAGCTGTGCTCATTGCAAAGGAAGTGTGTGGTTAGTTGTGTGGTACGGCTTTGCTTGAGTGCATAACTTCTGGAGAAGCTTTAGGCCGAGGAGGACAGGTTGCCAGTGATGCTATTGGTTATATTTTCTGTCAGCCTTCTCCATGTCCAATTTCTACATACAGTATGTCTGAAAGTATGCGGCAATGCTCCCACATCAGCAGGTTGAATGTCTGTCTAAAAGTGTGTGCGAAAGAGACCTCTTCTTGGGGACTGCTGGACAGGGCATAACCCTCTGGCATCAATTTTTAGGAAATAAAGGAACTATTTTAGCAAGAGATATATTGGAAGTTAGATTGTAAAATTTCGTTTGGACCTTCAAAATCTCTCTCTTCAAGATCCAAAATTTCCTATGAAAGTTATTTAGTTCAGTTATTAGAACTGAGATCTTCTTGGTGCTAAGCATGAAGGAAGAACCAGCATCCTTGCCTGTGTCAGCACCTGTCCGGAGGTGAGCATAGAGCTGCACCAGTCCTCTGGGCTGCCTTGGAGGTGAGCACCTCTACTGCTCTCTGCTGGAAGCAGAAACACAATCACTTGTGAGAAAGGCAGTTTTTGAAGGGCCATGCTGTAGGAGAAGATGTGCACATGCACTTGAGGAGAGCACAGCAGCTGTAAGCAAGCTGTAAGCTTACACAGTGAGCTGTGTATGGCCACATCTGGATATCATTGTGTGGGCCAGCAGGGGAAGCCTGCAGTGCAGCCCGAGGCACTGAGACACGTCTGGTTCCTCTACAGATCAACTGCAGAGCAATGGGCCTCTGAATAGTAGAACAAATCGGGAATGTCGTTCTGTGAAATTATCTGATAAGCATCCTTCCGGTGAGGAGAAAATATATTTAAAATAGCTCTTAATGATTCAGAAAGATAAGGGACTTATCTTTTGCTTCATGTTAGAAAGAGTGGACAGGATTGTGCAGAGGATATGAAACCAGAGCAACGGTTGCCATCTTTCTGGTGTGAGAACGGAGCTGTCATCCCAACTGATGCTGAAATCAGTCCGAAATCTTCACAGGCACTGATACCTACCCATGATACAGCAACAGAGTTGTCAATATATTACAAAAGTTTTAGAGAGACACTTAGGAATACGTAAAATTCAAGTGATCTTTTTGACAGTCTTACATGTCATAGGGCAAAGATACAGCAGAAGTGCCTAGCTTTATGGATTTTGTGAAGTGGAGGATTTCTGGTTCCGTGGTAGAGCAGGATGACCTAATTGCACCATGTGATAGTGATGAATTGTTTTATATGGTATGAGTATTTAATCAGAATGTAAACAACCATTGCTGGTGTGATTTTTAAAAAAATCCAGTTAATTAACATTTAAGTACTTAATCTAGTCTATTAATTAAGCCTGCATATGTGTTTACTAATTTTTAATTGCCTTAGAATCAAAGGAAATTGTAATAATGAATGTTGGAATGCAGACTGCTGCTGCTGCATCAATATGAAAAGAAATCTTTCTTCTTGCTTTTTGTTTATTTGAGTACATATAACCTGGCTAACATGATATGGCTGGAACAAAGCAATAGAAAAACTCATAATGGTCTCCATTTCAGAGAGAGCTGAAATAAGTCTGGAGCTAAATGTTGGAGAAATTAAATGAATATTTCCATAGGCTGTAATCTCAGCAAAGCTCCTGTCTTTATATTTGAAAGTGTTACTGAATATCTGATACATTTTTGTACATTTTTTTTAAAAACACACAACTAGTACATGCTTTCTCTGGGGATGAAATAGCCTGTTCAAACTGGCGTTTCTTCCTATGCTAGTTTACATTCATGAAGAGCGTGGACATGTATTGAAACCTCTTTTCCATTGCTGTCATAATTAGAAATGTAAACATGTCAGTCTAAATTAAGGCTACAATTTATTAAATTTGTTACAGGATAACAAAGTGGTTTGTTGTTACTGAATTTTATTTCTTAGTTCCAGATTTTTAGTTCAGTGATTGAAAAATGCAAGCAGTGTGTGTCCTGTGCTAGTCTGTTACCGCAGTCCCACTTCTTTGATGCATTAGGTTCAGGCCCCTTGGAGTCGTGGGCTGAGGAGGAATAGCCTAAAATCTTGCTATTACTATTAGTGCTATGATTATTTATTTATTACTGTTGTTGCCATGATATTTGGTCTTTGGCAGTGTTTTTTTTTTTTCTTTTTTTTTTTCTTTTTTTACTTTTCTAATGGATTCAGACAAGCCAAATTGCTCCCATTTTCACCAAATTTGTGTGGAAGATATGTTAAAGAGCTGAACTAATATTAAACAGCTTAGCTGTTTTCTGCTTTCTTCATGCTTTGTTATGGCTTCTTCATCCTGTCTGCCGATTTCTAGTGTAAGAGTGGCTGGTACGGTGGGCTCTGCGGGTCACTGCGAATGATGAGATCTAAGATTGAAAGATGGAGAACAGGAGGCACACCTGGTGTCATGCATTGAGTGTAATCATTGCAGAATAATTCCGGAAAGCAGTACGCCGTCCATTGTATTTGAAAATGGACACTGGGCGTGACTATGGTAACTTCAGTTAAAAAAAGAGAAAAGGAGAGAGAAAAGAGAAAGAGTCAACGTGGAGTCAAAGCTGTCTCCCTGCAGGTGCTGTTGTTTTCAGGCAAGACAGTCATCTTTGTTTTCTGTGCTCTTTGTAAACTTGGTATTTAAAACCTATCAAATTACGATAGGTTTACCATTGACTTTAAGGCTGCAAGCAGCTGGTCTAGTAATCTGTGTTACGTGCTTGGCCAAATTAACACCATCCCTGGCATGAAGCAGCTGTTACTGCTGCAGATTCCCGTGCACAAGGTTCCTGGTGGGTGCAGTGAGCTCCTGGTCTGGCTTCTGTCCAAGTAGCCCCTCACGGCGTCTTTTAATGTATGTGTTTTGTGTCTCATTGCTGCAGAAATGACAGTGGAGATGTGGTTAGTGGTAAGATCACCTCGCTGGTTGTATGTAGGACATTTGGGACAGAAATGCGCAGGACATGGAGCACACAGCACGTCTCACGCTTCTTCACGTGGCACTTTCTGTGGCTGTGCTACATAAATGCATGCCACGGGGGTCGTGGGGTTTGAGTGTTGGGGGCCAGTCTGCAGCAGGATCTGGCCTGGTGCTTGTGTCCTGCATTTCTAGGCTTCCAGAGGCACAGCTGTGGTAATTCCTTACATTGCTCCTTGAAGAATTTCCTTTGAGGAAAAGCAAAATGTGCTGGAGAAAGCAGAAATCAGTGCTCAATGTAAGGGCAGGGTGGGAGATGTTCGGTCTGCCCTTGTTTCCTGTAACCTCACCGTCATCCAAAGTGTGGCATCCCCAGCTCTGGAAATCCAACGTTGTCATTTATTTTAAGTCTTCCAGTCCCCAAGACTCATCATTAGGGATAAGTATACCTTGTAAAACTGTTTTACAACCAACACGCTAACTAGTGTAGCTGAGCTGCAGCAAACCTGTGTTGAATTATCTAATTAGTCTTGAGGAAAGCCAATGCAGCTTGTATATCTTTACAGGCTTTATGCAAAAATGTTACAACTTGGTAGGCTTTTTATTGGAACCGAAGCCTTTTGAAGATTTGATGCTGTCAAAATGGCGAATACCTGTGCAAATACAAAAGATCAAAAGCTGAGCTTGAGATGAGCACCATTCAGTTTTAGATGTTCTGAAGTCATAGGTTGTAGGCTGCTGGAATAGGCAAAAAGCTCGAGGCAACTTATGGTAGAACATGAACACACACATAAACATATTTATATATTGATATGTACATACAATTTGATGTGGTTAATATATATAAAATACTTGCAGCAGCATACCATGATATTTTTTCATTGGCCTCAAGGGAACAGAATGTAATTTGGGGATTTATCTTGATACATGCCCTAGTACAGTAGAAGATTTGATGGTTCATCCTTGGAATTCTTAAACGCATCCTTTGTGTTTTGTTCTGATACCTTGCACATTTTCACTTGTGGATTAGTTTATTTTCAGTTGCTGGAGATTGGTAATTAGCTTGTTATAAAACAGATAGTCAAAGTGCTATGAGTGTAAAGTGTGTTGCTTTTGAGAAATAAGCTTCAGTTTATGTAAGCACGGATATTTCTCAATGAGTTAGAATATTAACCTGTCTCCTACTGTTGAGGTACTGATGGTGTAGGTATTGACAGATCTCTTCTGGTGTTATCTTGTATACAGATTTCTCAAAAATAAAATAGCAAATTGTATGTTAAAAACACGCTCACTGTGTCTGCTGTTGCAGCCTGGTTTTCCTTGTGCTGCCTACCTCCCAAATAACCCTGTAGAGAGATTGCTGACTTTTACCCGTTACCAGTTTGCTCTTTCTCTTTCACACATGCCAGCGCCTAAATTTGCATTAGGTCTGGAATTACTGGCAGAAGATTGCTACTCTGCAATTTCAAAACTACTCATTAAAAAAACGTTAATGCCTGAAAGTAGCTTCAAAGGCTGTATTCCCAAACCATTTCCACTTGGGCTTCCAGTTGCAGTTTTAATATTTATTTATTTTAAACCAATGTTTTTGTAAGTCAGATTAGAGTAATGGCACTAATGTTAAAATCTGTAGGATGAGGTGATGCCAAATTCCCTGAAAGAAAAAAGGAAAAAAGAAGAACGAAAATGACCCCTGAAATGATTCCTTTAGGTTATACGAAGCTTTAAGTGTTGTTATAACAAAATAAACAATTTGCAGAGATCAGCGCAGGTTTAAGCTGATTTGCTCCATTTACCCTACCAATTTGGACAGAAGAATGTAATGTGTTCTTGGAAATGCCTTTCAAATATTACATTATAGATTAATTTATAGGCTGCAGAATGCTGTTATCCATAGGACTTTTCTACCCATCTTGAAAATTAAGTTCTAAAATTAAATGTGTATAAGAGCTGGCCTTTTCTTTTTCAGTAGGTCACTAAAGATAAATCGGGAGAAATTATTTGTTTCAAATAAAAGCCTTCATATACAGTGGAATAAGTATCTCACATTTACTGAAAAACATCACAATGTTTTCCCTAGTTCTCTCACGATGGTGAACACAGGTTTAGTAAATCTTCATTAAATTAGTGACCTGGCTAAGTTTCCAATTGGGCTTCGGTTCGTATTCTTTTCGTGGAGAATCTGAATGCAAACAACAGAAGTATTTCTGGAAATTTGGATAATGAAATTTTGCAAGGGAAGCCCACAACCTAATCATATTAATAGCTTGTAATAGGTGTCAGATTAATAGATGAAAAGAAATTTGTAGTTTAGGATGGCTGCGTATTTTGCTTGTAGCTTACAATGTGTATTAATGTCATTTCTTACTGTACATTTTTATTCCATTAACTTGCATTATCACTCATGATTTGACTTTGTAATAATGATTACATGTAGAGGTATCAAGACAGGTGATAACTTCCAGTGCTCAGGTGTTGGCATTCAGGTAATTCTCTGCATTGCTGGGCAAGATGAAGGGGTTTGCTGGACATGTGTGACTCTGCCTTTCCTGACTTGGTGCCATTCACTCTAGGGCTTGCAGCGTTGGGTTTTGTGTCATGTCAGAGCTGCTGACCCTTGGCACTAGCCAGTTAATGGCTGCCTTTCCTTGGGCCGATGTTGAGATCCAGGCATTGGTTTGGGTCATTGCTGATAGGCATTTCTTGCTATTTGATGGGAAGAATGATAAAATGCTCATCTACAATGGCACTTTGATGTTGCTGAAGGTTTCTTTCTAACAGTAAATTAAATGTCATTTGCAGCTGGTAGCTGTGTTTGATGAGCAAGACCCCCACCATGGAGGTGATGGCACCAGCGCCAGCTCGACAGGCACGCAAAGCCCCGAGATTTTTGGCAGTGAGCTTGGAACCAACACAGCGTCGGCCTTTCAGCCCTACCAAGCTACGAGTGAAATTGAGGTCACCCCTTCAGTCCTTCGTGCAAGTAAGTAAATGATCTCCACATCTTGACGTATTTCATCTTAATTTACGAGGATGCCAAGCGCTGCTACCCATTCATGCTGCTGGGAATGTGATTCATTATCTGTCCTTATCGAATGCTGATCAAAATTGAGAATCTGCATAAATGCCGGTTGTATGTAAGCAAATAAGCCTGTTTTAATAAATTATTTATAAGCTGCTTTTAGGAGCAATAAGCTCTCTCTGTGCTGCCAGTTTAAAATTGTCCTAACACTGAAAATCACAGCAAAATTTCCAAATGCAGTTGCTGCATGCTGTAATGTGCAGTTTGCCAGTTTTATTCCATTAAATGAAGAAAAGGGTAAAAAGAAACTACAGATAGGAGCACTTTGTATTGAACCTGTCAGTGTTGCTAGGTTATGCTTGTCACCTTTCCGTAAAAACACCTTGTGATACATGTATTTACTATGTTGGAGAAAGATACTCTTCTAAAAAAATAAACCCAGGAACATCCCTTTGGTTTGTTTAGTTCAAAATGAGGACAATTTGCTGCAAAATCATGAAGTATGAACTATGTATCACCATTCTTGTTTAGGCAGGATTTTGAATATTTCAGCTTACTAAGAAGGAAAAATGTCCATATGGCACAACAATGTAATTTTCATTGATGTTAAGAGTTCCATGCAAAGAAGACAACAGTAGAGTAAGTGACATGCCCCTCTTGTAGTATCTGTCATTTCCTTCATTAAGGATTTGAAGTAGTGACTCCATTCCAGAAAATTCTTAGCAGAAGTTAGCATCGGTCAGTCCTTCAATATTCTGTGAGTATCATGTTTTAAACGAGGATTTGTAATTCCCAAGAGATTACTTTTCTGTAGATGTTCCTTTAATGGATAAAATGTGTATTTAAGTAATCAGGTAAAAACACAAATGGAAAAGTTACAACTCCATTTAAAGTTTGAGGGATTTTGTACCAGTGTGTTTTCTGTAAAAAATAAGGGAACATTTAAGAATTAGCTTGCACAGACTTGAATGTATATCATTTCAGGCTGTGACTATGTTTCACTGTAACACAGAATTAAATGAGGGAAAGGATAAACGGCAGATGAGAATAAAATAATAATAATAAAAAAGAAACCTGGAATTTTGGGGCCCTTTAGTTTTGCTGTTGTTAGAGTATACCACTGCTAAATGCACATCTCATTTCTATGCATAAGCCAAAGAGCTGTCCTCCTGGGTTTGCAACTCAGGCTGGCTTAGAGCAGATACATACACACACACACACATTTTTTCCTTAGTTTGATTATCTGGTGTATTATTCAGTATGTTGATGTTGGCACATCAAATGCATATAGTGCAGATGAAATTCAGTGATATATTGGACAGCTCACTTATCTTTGGTGTCATTCTGGAGAATGCATGTAATACTTAGTCAGTTCACTGATTGTTAAAAGGACCAAAAAGTGCTTTAAAACCCAGTAATACAAAGGTCTGTAGCCATGCGCTGAGTTGGTAAGCATTACAGTTCTTTTGACATTTTAATAAAATCATGCAAAAATAAAATGGGTGAAACAATTTGTCATAAATGTTACTGCAAATCAGAGATGCTCTCTTACCTAGCTAATGCTTTTTTTTCTTGATGTTGACAATTAGATATATTTTGTTTGTAAATGTTCCAAGCCACAGCCTTAGAATCCCAGTCCAGTAATATTATCCCATATTAAACCCAACTATTTCAAGAATTTCATTTAAATATACATTGAAAATGGAAATAATATCCCTATTGTATTTCCTTTATAATTTGTGAAGTGAAGCATAGCATACAAATGGTATTCTCAGTATTTCAAATAATTATCTTCTTACTGTGTAAGTTCTATTCAGCAAATAAAACCCATCCAGTTTTGTGGTAGATGCAGATCCCGATTATTACATGTTGACAAGGTCATATATCTATTAATTGGATTGGAGATGGGATACAAAATTGCTGTAATTATTGTAATTTTCTAGCTAATTGCAGGGTTGGCGGTGAATATTTTACTTCTAACAAATGAAAAACAGTATTCCGCCTGAAATTGGTTTATAGCATTTTAGACATTTTGTTTTACATCTCTGGTGCTTTTTGCTCGCAGGCTGGGCTCTGTCTCTCGGCAGCCCATGCACGACCGCCCGGCTGTGTGCCGTCTTGCTGCCGCTCACCTGCACCCGGGGGGCTGGCGGCGGTCCCCGGGTCCCCGTGCAGAGGCAGGATCCGAGAGGCTGGGGCTGGGGCTCAGGGGCCTGCTGAGATTTTCGTCTCTTTGTTCTGGTTGCCATGCCAGCCCTTTTGTTTGTTTAGAGATCACGCCACCGCTCCTCTCCCAGCCAGGGAAAGGTTAGCTAGATCAGGTCCAGCTGGAAAAGTAATATTCCTCCGGCTTCCCTCTTTTCCCATGCACAAACAGAACCTGGACTTTGCACGTGGGGGGTTGTATCAAATTGAATCTTCCCATCTAAAGGTGGAAACAACAATGATGCTGGCCCATACCCCCCAGTGTTTTTTTGCGTTGGGAAAAGGCAGTTCATCAAGGCGAGCAGTTGGTTTACGCTTCTCATCTAGCTCTTTCTCCTTTTATTGTTTTTCTGTAACCTAAGTTAAACTTCCCGTTGTTCTATTTCATCACTTGAGCTGCATTTTTTTCTGTAAGCATACAGTAAACAAGGCATTTTTTTGTGTGTGCCTGCATGCTTTCTGAGAAGAGGTTGGAAGCTCGCTGCAGAAGATTGTTAAAGCAGACTGATGTTTATTCCCTGCTGAAATATAAACTCGAGGCGCAGGTGAAAATTGCCAAACCTAATGAGCAATTTGGCAGATAAGACAGGATGTCAGGCAATGACAGTTCAGCAGCGGGTGCACTGCCTGTGAACCAAGTTGTTTGTTTCACAGTACTGCATTTAAATATTGTAAATAAAATTCCTTTTCAGCTACGTGAGTTACTGTGAAAAGGGCCATCTCTTTGTCTAGTGCTCCTTTTAAGTTATTTAGCTCTACCAAATAACCAAGGGTGGTCTTAGTTCTTGTCTCGGTGTGATTATACGTTACAAGTCTCTGAATGTTTCAGTATTGCAGTTAATGAGCATTTTTAACATAAAACATTATTTGGGAAATACATTAGGGGAGGCTGAGAGGACTGATATTTTCCAGTTCAGAGTACAGGAGAGTAAGGGCAGTGGGAGATCCTCTTTCTGTAGCTTCATCCAGAGGGAGGCTATCAGGAAGATGAAGCTATCAGGAAGATGAAGTTAGTGTGTTCTCATATGGGCAAAGTGACAGGGCTGGTGGCAACAAACACAGGTTACAACAAGGACGATTCCAGTTTTTCAAGGAACTGACACAGCTACTGGTGTGGTTCTCCTGCAGGCTGGATGCTGAGCATCTCCTGCAGCGCTGGCCGGAGCAATCTAGGAAATTACTAAGAGCTAGCTGGAAATGGTGCTCTCCAGTGGTGTATTTGCTCAAGTGTATTTTAGTAGCACTCTGGACATCAGTTTCATATTCTGTTCTCAGAAGGAGAGTATGGCAAAAGTGGTCTAGATGAGAATATTATGCAGTGAGCGCACAGCTGGCTGTAAAGACGTGCTGAAAGTGCAGAGGAGCAAATAACTTGCTGCACTTCCCCTTCTTTGTTTAGCCAGCAGCACGCCTGTTGCTCTGAGGTCACCTGTGTGCATGTGTGCTCTCACCCTGCGATGGGAACAGGTTTATTCCTCACAGGTAAGAGCACGCATGCAGACTGCCACTGTGAATTACTTGATATATTAGAGTTCGTGACCTTCCCTGCCTTTGAGTTTGTGCATCTCTCTGTGCCCTCTCAGCAGTTTTCAGTAGTTTAATGGCAAATTAGGAGGATATATCAAGTGTAGTCCCTGAGGACTCTCTTAGGCTGAGGACTGTTCAGTATTTTAATAAATCTGAACTGGAATACAGAGTATTGCATTAAAAGCTAAGAAGGTGTTTCAAGTACTTGGGGTGTCAAGGTTTCAGTTCAGCCTTCACTACACACATTTATAAACTCTTTTGAAATCAGTGAGATATGCATAGTCACTACAATGAGAAAGAAAAAAGTAATTTGCAAGCCAATACTAGTGCACAGCAACTGCATAGGACAGCTAGAAGGATCTGGGCATTATTGCAGGGCATGTGGGCATTATGTTCCACCTTCAAAGGCAAATGCTGTTGTGGGCTCACTGAAGTAGGTGCAAGCAGGAAGACTAAAGCTGGGGTAACCAGTGCTGGTGCCAGACTTAGAGAAATTGTAAACCAGTTGGAAAGCGATGAAATGCAGCAATGAGAAGGTACTTTTGAGACTACAACCAAGCGTTGGAAAGATTGGCTTATCCAATTAAGATAAAATTGATAGAATCCAAGTCTTCAAATGTACAATTTTTTTTGTTTGTTTTCTGTGTCTAGTAAGAGAAAAGCAGTTGGCATTTCTTGGAGAAAAAACATTTTTTTGTAATCTGAAGGCCTGCTAAGCTTTTTCTACACCTCACACAACAAATGGGTCTTTGTGGGAATGGTTCAGAGACATCTGCTCACTGCTAAACACCGTCATGTGCTCTGCTGCAAGGCAGTCACTCATCTGTGTCAGGTCTGTCTGGTTCCTGGCTAAGCCATTGAGCTGTTTTGTAACCACGGGCCAGCCACTTCCTGCATCCCTTGCAAATATGTGTCTTTTCTTAGCATCTTTCAATTGGAGTATTCAAAAAATCAAATACTAAGCAAAACAGTTAAAGGTGTGAGTGTATAAATAAACGTGTGAATTTCAAGTACTTTAAACTTGAAAAGCTTGCATTTCATTTTACTTCTGATTTGATACAAGTATTTATCTATTGAATCCCAAATGCATGTTCTAAGAATTAATTTGTTAATATTTCTGAGTGCCTTCATTTAAGAAACTGGATTTCTGCATGTAGCTTGGCAAAGAGTTGCAGAGGTAAATTTGTAGTAAATTTGTAGTCCAGTTTCAAAAATGATTATGGTTTCAGCACTCTTTCCTACATATGGCCACTAGAAACATTTTCTTTCTTGGATCTCTCTATCTCCTTATTTATCAGTGAGTCAGCTTTATATATGGAAACACAGAGTCATTTTCAAGTGATGAAGAACCAAGGAAGCAAGAGATTAGAAAAGGGAGGCAGAGAAACATGCGTTCTTCAAAAACCAGATGTTTGGAGCTTGATCAGATGGAGTTGTCTTTAAGTACCTGCTTACTAAATGTAGAGAAATTCAGCCACATTAATAATAAAATATTATAGTTTTAGAGGCAAAGCTTGCTAAAGTCACTGGGACTTTTTCCACCAGCTCCAACAAGCTTGGGGTCAGGTCAACTTTCCGTGGTGTTCCCTCAGTCAGAAACGTTCACTGGAACCACTGTGAGGTGTTAGGTGTCCATCGTTCAGTGCAGTAATGGGAATGAATCCCTGGAGATTTCATAACCATAACCATCATTCCCACTTTTAATGCATTGCCAGCTTCTCAGACGTTTCTTTTATGGTGTCAGATAATATTAAAAGAAGCTAAAACTGAGGCTTGCGCTGAGCTGTTGGCAGCTGAGTAAGAAAGGTTTCTCATGCGTCAGAGTCGGAGGAGAAGCTTTAGCAATGTCTGCTTCCTCACCTTCTGGTGCTCTCGCCATCCAAGAATTCTTATCACAATTATCCCCATAGCTCTATCAAGGAAGTGATTGTTTTAAAGCCAGAGTTATTGAATCAAAAAATCAGTACCAGGTGCTGCTTTCTTCCACGAGGCTAAATTTGTTCTCTCTGCAGTGCAGCTCTGACTTGAGTGATCTCCAGTTGGTGTTTTCTCCAAGTGTAGTGCTCTGCTGTTAATTTGGGATTGTCGAACAGTTTAAAAACCATGTGTTTTTGATGAGACCGTGACACGTTTGTAAAAACAAATGGCTTTTAAACTGCTTAAGTTTCTAAATTAACCTTTAATATCTTCAATCTTCTCCGTATATCATCAAATAAAATGCTGTAGCTTCTACTAGGATTAAAAAAATCACAAAAGCAATATAGTAAAGAATTTTCAAACTCACTGGGTTCTCTAAAGAAAACCTTAGTAATCATGGGGCATTTCAGGATTTCTTTCCATATGGTGAGAGCTTCTTTCTTTGAGTATTGATAAGGGGAAGTAATAAAAACACAGTATTGTATCTGATACCTGGTGGTACCGTGTATCATAGCTACAGAATATAGTACAAGACAGATAATAAGGAAGGGTTATGAAGATGTGAAGTATTGAATTTGAATAGTTTAAGAAGTCAGGTTGGATATTAGTCTGAATTTGACATGTTAAATAGATTTAATGATCACTTGAACAAGAAGCTATTATGGAAATCACAGCTGTATTCCGGGAATGTTTCAAAATGTATGTGTGGTGGTGGTGGTGGTTTTTGTTTTCCCCATTCTTTGAATGAAAGGTAATTTTTTCCCCTCAGAGAACTGCATTTTTATGTATAGAAAAATGTTGTGCCGTTTTCTCCAACCAAACATCACAGAGGAGCTGTGAAGTTTATTGTATTTGGGTACCATGGGTTTATTCCCATTGTGATAAAGCTGTTTGTTTATGGAGTTTGTCATCATGCATGTACCAAGAAGTGTAATAACCCTTTCTAGAGACAATTTCTTGATTACTCCTTTAGTTCTTGTTATTTCAATGTAAGCAAATAAGAAGAAGCACAGTGAAGATAAAGAAACATGAGTTTGAAGTGAGTAGGAAATGCCTTTTCACGGTACAGACAACTATCCTGCTATTTATTTATTTTTACTTCAGCGATGCATGTGTATATTATACATGGGAGTGTAGATCAGGTGTAACAGTCCTATTTATCCAACTCATTGTAAAAAAAATAGCATAGTATTTATAGTTACTTATTTTAAAATGTGATAAACACCGTGCTTCAAGGCATCCTTAATATCCAGAGCCACCAGTCCTCAAGAGTGACGGGTGTCCAGGTCTCATTTTGCTTTGCTTAGAGGCACCAGCCTTGGTCTCTGTGGGGGTGCAATGCTGACATGAATTACTCGCAGACAATTTGCCAACAGGGAGAGGATGCAGAGTTTGTCAAATGTGCTTAATGATTCACTTAGTCCTAAGTGGGATGACCTTATTGAAGGGGTGTTGGAGGGCTGGTGAAGAGCTCTGCGCTGCTGGGGGCTCCGTGCCGTGCTGCCGGCAGGGTTGCCCTGGGGCCCGGGCAGCAATCTTCAGCTCAACAGCAGCACTCGCCCCCCGCTGAAAACAAAGCAGCATGTGGGTTATGTTTCCGACCACACGCCCAAGGCTGTAAGATATTATGCCTAAAGTATATCCTTAATTACACTGAATTTATGCTTCGTTGAGAGCGTTGTTGCTTGGTTTTGTTGTAAATTCACAAGGAATCTTCTTCTCTCGATTTTATTTGCTGCACGTGAACTCACGTGGTCTTTTTTTTCAGATGGGGACATGTTTTGGAGATAGACCATCTCTTGCTGATTGCTGGGAAAAAGTTGCTTTCAATTCTCTGTCTTTTGACATGTGCTTTTGAGGGGGATGAAACACTGACAGATGGCTGCTAGTTGAATAGGCTTGTTTTTAGTTTGTATTTTATTTACTCATGCACTGAATAGGACTGAACAATGATACAGAAATGAAGGAGTGGATGAGAAATAACTCACCATTAATTTATTGCTTGATTTCATACTTTAAAACAACCAAATTTGTTCCTTCTCCCACCCGTCTCTTGTTGTAAATCTGAAACAAATTGTGTAAATAAGATGAGCTCCAGCTTCAGAAATGCACTGGGTTCATTTTAGGGGCAAATTAAGTATTTAGGGTGAGAATCCTGCCTAAATCCCACAGAGATTTGGGCCTCCAGTACCACTGGATGCTGCAGAGGTGACAGGCCCAGCTCAAGCCCACGAGCCCAGAGGAGCCGAGCTGCCTGCTGCCAACCCGCTGTGGTGCTCCTGTCCCCTCTGCTCTGCGGGCAGGGACCCCTCGTCCCTCCCTCTGTGGCATTGTGGCCACGTCCCTGGGGTGGCTTTCACGGCCTGGCTGATGCCAGAGCTCGGCTGTTGAGGGTTGGAGGTGGATGTGAGCTCAGGCTGTGGTCCAGGTCGATATTTCTTTCCTCCGTTATGGATTTAGGTAATTAATTCTGTCAACAATTATAGATTTGGAGAAACTGGAAGTGATTGTATAAATGGGAAGGGAGCTGGGGAGTGTGGGTTTTTACAAACAAAAGCAAAAAATGGTGCTTAGGTTAACACAAAATCTTTGTGCTGCTACTTCCCTGCATGCAGTAAAGGGAGGCACGAAGGTATCAATACAAAGCACACAAAGTGTTAGCTTCTGGAAACTGTGCCTACAACCTGGGGACTAGGCTTCTGAAAGCAATCTTGTGGTCAACCATTAAAACTTTATCCCTAATGACGGGATTTGATCCTGCTGTCTGTGCATCAGCACTGTTAACAGGGGGAAGTAAAATCTAAAAAGAGGAATTCAAAGGAAGTAAGAAGACTTCTTTTGGCAGTCGCTGGGCAACAGCTGATTCAAAGCAGGGGCACAGTGGATGGGATGAATATCAACAAACTTCACGTACTGCACCTGAGCTAAACACTCAAGGCAGTCCTCTTTCTCATCCCTGGGGAAGAACAGACACCTTTAGGATGTGTTTGTCCGACCTATTTTACAGCTTATTTCACGATGAGATGGGACATGGCCTAGGCAAGCTGCACTGGCTGGTCTCTATTGATCAGGGAGAAACAGGGGTGACCAGTTCAGAAATAGGTGTCTGCAGCTGTGTGAATCCCATTCTGCTTCTGATTCACAGGCTGTGAAAGTAAAAGGGTTTTTATTTAAAAGTCTGTCTGTCTTTCTTTCTTTCGTTCTCTCTCTCTCTCTCTCTCTCTCTCTCTCTCTCTCTCTCTCTCCATGTTGCCTTAAAAAATGGTCATTTGTACTTCTGGAAAAGTAAAGCTAAGTGGCATTTTGCAAAGTCAGAGGCTTCTAAAATGTGGCCTGCAGAGCAATTTTACAAGGCTCCAGGAAGTTCCTGCACAGCCATAATTAAGCGTGGGAAGTATATTTGGGTTGTATGTCATGACTGCAGATGGTCACATGTTAATTTTTTTTCAGAGCAAAATTGGGTTCAGCAAGCTTTTATGAAAATCTGTGGTAAAACCAATAATGTCATCGTCTCGGGTCTGGAACCGGTCTGTAGTCACTTCAGCAGCACCACTCCCAGCTTGGTAAACCTCAGTAAAGGGGCAGCTCTGCTTCCTCTGGCAATGCTCAGTTCCCGAAGCATAACGTAACGCCACGTGGCCCTGCAGTCAGCCCAGACCTGGAGAAACAAGCATGGCATGGGGTTAATCAGCATGGAAGGACGTTGGTGGCTTTGCTGGTCAGTGTAGCCAAGTGTCTCTGCGTCACGTTTCCCCGTGTACCTTGCAACATTGCTGCTTTGTGGCTGCCCTGGTGGTGCTGCTGTGGGTGTGTGCTGGGGAGATGAAGGCTCTCGATACACCCAGCTTCTTGGTGGGCAGCTGGGGAGAGAAACCATCCCTGCAATACGGGCTATTAAACTAAATGCCTTTGCAGGTCTGCAGAGAGAATGAGGGTAACGGTGAGCAACAGCTACCGAGACTGTTTCAAGTGAAATGATGTTTGAGCCAATGCAAGCGGTTCGTTTTTAGTACATTATAGAGGAATGAAATTGTTTACCAGTTTCTGATAAGCTGGAGCATGAATAGGCGCACGTATCTTGTTAACCAGCCCTGTGCGATGTGCAAGTCAATCTCTCGGTGGTTTTTGATAGGTCCTCTGTTTGTCTCTCTGCTCTTGGGCTTTTTGGCACCAAAATCTCAGAAATGTTTTGAGTATGAAAGCTTTCTCCACCAGATAGAAAACTGATGTTAGCTCTTCAATTCCAATCTGTTTTAAGCTCTGATCTTTAAGACCTTCATTAGATGACACAGGGATTTGAGGTCGAGCACTGTCAGACTTTCACGATGATTTCCATCTGAAGGGTCTTGCATAGTGAAGTGTCTTGATGTTTTATTTAAAATTTTAGTTAGGCTCTTGACTCATGGAAAAATAAATAAAAATGAAGGGCTTGCTAGGAGTGCCGCAGTGAAAAAATTATGGAACTGCTTTTTCAAATGAACTGCGTGACATTTATCCGTGAGAAATATCCATTAAGTAGGTGTATAAAGTTACTGCTCCAGTTTGACACAGTAGGCAATATTTCTCTGAGTATTGTACATGTAGATGATTTACCTCTACCTCTGCTTTAAGTTCACCTTTAAAGTAATAAAACATAAGTGGACAAAGTCTTCCCATAATCCTGTTTTCCCATAGCTCCGTGCTGTGCTGTTTAAAAGGCAGCACTGCACTGAAATAAGTATTTTTATTTGTTCTGCCCATGGAGGGTGGGGAGAAATCAGTTTCTGGTGCTGCTGCAGGAGGGTGGCTGGCTGTGCTTGGGCAGAGACCAGCAGTGCAAGTGGCAGGGCTGGGGACCACAAGTGCCCAGTAAGCAGAGGGCAGGGGAAGCAAACTGCTGGAAGCCTGCCTCAGAGGGGTGGGAAGTTAAAAAGCCTCAGTGAAACCGTCACCAAGAATGCGTACAGGCGTTTGTTTATTGCAGCTTGGTCTGTGTATTTACTGTGTTAGCTAAAGAGTTTGCCCTGTGTGCCTGGTGGCAGTTCATCTGTGCAGCAGTGCGTGGCCGTGAGCAAACCCAGAAAGCCCAAGCCCACAGAGGATGAGTACCAAAAAAATCTCTGTCCTTGGCGAGGCAGGGAGCGAGCAGTTGTGTTCCTGGGGTTGCCAGCTGTGAGTCTGGGGGTGACCTGGATGAAAGCTGCTCCTTTCACCTTGCCCAAGCTTGCTGTGTGGCTCTTGGAAAGTGTGCTTGGGAAGCACAGCCAAACACATACCAGTTATTTATTTATTTTTATTAAATGAGATAACCAGTTATTTATTTATTTTTATTAAATGAGATTTAAGGCAGGTTGCTGTAGCACTAATATTTATTGGTATGTCTGCATGCCTGCTGGTGTACAAACAAGTTTGTTTGCCCTGCGTTTTACCAGAATTATTTTGTGGACGTGCATTCTGCGCATGGGATTCCTGTTAAGGGCTGCAATGAATATTCAATTACTCCTCAAACCCTCGAGGCAGTACATCAGCTTCACTCACACTAAGCAATCTGTGCCGTGCTATATGTGCCATGTACAGGCTTCAGTTTCGTAATTCTCACAGGGCTAGGATTTTGTTCCATGCATTTACATTTTTCGTTTTCAAAGTCAGAATGTTTTACGAAGGGTCAAAAATATTTTTAGTGAAGTATTTTTAATTTGTTCTCATGTTATTGGTTTGTAATCCCCCACCCCAACCCACCCCAAGATTCAGCAGATGTTTAAAACATTTTCTGAGTACATGTGCTTTTCAAGGTTTTTCTGAAAATCAAATCATGTTTACCAGGCACTGAGTCCTTGCAAATTGAGGTTGTGTTTTCCTCTACTTTAAACCTCCCATTCTGGCAGATGTCTTGGAGTTCTAGGACAAGAGATTTTCAGTGTTTTCTCTATGAAAGCAGATAAGATATCTGTGGTGCATAGTTAGAATTCACTCTGAGAGATGCAAAGTAAGTTTCAGACCTCTGTGGGAGGAAGGTCCGTGGACCACGATTTTTTGGTAGAACTTAGTAAATTTAGTAAATAATTAAATCCAGTAATGCAGACGATGCTTTATCAAAAAGTGGTGGCTTTTGTAAGGAAAGCCGTACTTGTCTTTTTTTTAACTTGAGGGTGGCATATGTTGCATGTAAAGAAAATGTCATGTTGTCTTGATCTTACTATGGAAAAGGTTCTTGATCTTAAAATCACAGCTTTAGAAAGATCATTTTCACTCATTGATAGATATGCTTAACGTCCAAGTTTCGCTTTCATCTTGGCCAGAAAAAATAAATGTATTTGTTTCATGTATTTTTTTCCCACCTGTATTGCAATATAAATTCCGTGTTTCCTTACTTGATTTTTTCCACTTACTTTTTCTGTCATTTACTTTAAGACACCTGAAGGATCATTTTTAACGATGAAAAGTAAGGCAATGGCAGTGGTAGGGCTACTTATTAGGGCTCTTCTTGTGTTCTGTGCTTTCAATCTGTAGTTAGCAAGCTGCAGAACGAGAGGTGCCCAGTGTGTGGGGACCTGGGTGTAACCTTTGAGAAGGTTGGCTGGTGACATGGTGCTCCTTCCTCTGCTTCTCACTGCTGACTTCCAGATTCAGAAGCCATTGAAGCTTGGTTTACTTCGTGAAAATTTTAGATTTCTGTGCTGAAAATTTCCATTCATATCAGCCCATGACCAGAAACAGAGATAAAGGAAAACAGAAGGCATGAAGAATTGAAGAACAAAGGAGCATGAATCAGAAAAGCAGAAAGGAGCTAGTGGCAAGGAATGCTTATCTCCCTGAGGACAAATAAAAATACATAACTGTTTCCTTGATGTTACTTTGCCATATAAACAATTAGTCTAGGAGCCATGTAGATGATGTATGACTATGAAAGAAAGTGAGTCAGTTTCTTTTGCCCTCCCTCTGCCCCTTTTGTGCTCTTTGCAGAACCATCTTGAGAATCTGAGACCTGGTCCGTGCCAAAAACAGAGAGAAAAAAATAAATAAAAGAAACCAAACCCTTAAAAGAAATGAAAAGGAAGGATAATCCCACATGATTACACTTTTGTTATTTCTCAAGTGTTAATCACAAAATGAAAAATGGTATTGTGTGTAATCGTAGATTTGTGTAAGTGCATGATGACATTTTGAATTACCTTTCCTGAAACACAAACTGTGGATGTCTCAGACGCAGCAGACATTCAGTGAATTGCAAAGCTTTAAAAATGACAGTCCTGGGGTTTTGATGGATTCTCTGTCTCCTGAAGTCTTGAAATTAAAGTCAATATTTTTCTGTATTTCCAACAGAAGTTAAAGACTAAATGCAGACATTATTGCAGAGTACCTGGGCTTATATAGGTGTTTGACAAGATGATCACAGGGTGTCTTCAGGATTTGAGTTGTGAGGCTTGTTTGGAGACTTGCCGTGGTGCTGCCGTGTGTGTGGTGAACCATTCTTTGCATACTTGGCCTTGTGCTTTTCTCATTTAACATTCTTCATTATTTATTTTCTTTCTTGTTGTTGTTGTTGTTGTTGTTGCTGCAGTTTCTTCAGCTGCACTCCCTTCCTGTGATTACTCTGTCCTCTACAGCCAGTTTTTGTGTTTTTCTCATCCTGTTTCCCTTCTCTACCTGTGTAGCTTTAATCCCCTTTCTTCCCACAAGACAGCCAATTCCCACCCATGCCCCAGCTTGTTTGTAGGTGGAGAGTTAGTAGTTTTGTTGTTGGTGTTTTATTCTTTTAAGGAGAAAAGGGAGAAAATTCACTTCACATTATTTTTGCATTTGTGTTTTGCTTCGGTTCCTCCTTCGTGCAGCCCGCGGCTGTGGAGCAGCACCTGGCTTCTTCACCATGGCGCGGCCTGGTCCCGGCCTCCTGTCAGACTGACTGGAGATGGAGCTGCTGTCCCAAAAACCAGGCTGCCAAACATCCTGCATCGATGTTTTACACGGTCTTGGCCCATCAACAGCGACTGATCTGGCTTGGCTCAGCTAAAAAATGGACATCTTGAGCCCTTTCTTCCCAGAGTATTTCTCCTCCTTACAGTACTCAGTGGCCAACTGCTGGCATAGCTGTAGCAGTGACAGTGCCTGGAATGGTGTTTTGCAAGTGTGGCTCGACTTATCTGGTGGGAAAGCAGCTTATAATATCTCTGGCTGTGCTGAGGGCTTTGTACTCTTCTGTCATGACTGCTTATTGTTGAACCATCAATGCATAAGAGCTAGTTTACCTTACAGATAATGTAATTTTTTTTTTCAAACAGGAAAATAGGTTAAAAATGTAAAGCGCCACACAAATGCTAAGTATTGTTACAAAACGCAAAAATGATGATGATACAAAATTCTGTGAGAAAAGCCATGCAGGAATGCCTGTAGACCCAGGTTTTTATTCCTTTGCTTTTACAGAAAAAGACCCAAAATGCTTATGCAATATTAATTCAGGATATACAGCAAATTGGCGTTTGGAAGCATTCAATTTTCTTCATAATTGTTCTCCATTCACTTGGCAGATTATCAGTAATTTCAGGGAATTAGAGATGCTCCTTTCAGAAGTTTCTAGTGAACTCTTTAGAATTGTCAAACAATGACAAACCTGCCACTTAGGCAGCAATTTTCCCTCTCACTGTCCTCGCACTAATGTTATAATGCTGTTTGGAAAGGCTAGACAACCAAACTGCCGTGTAGTAAATCAGGAGAAATTTTTTTCAGCCTCATGCTGCTGAGTGAATTTTGATCCAAGAGGTTTTTTTTCATGTGTTTTGTTCATGCAAAAGCTTTTATCCTCCCATGTGGGTTTGGGAAGGTTGTTTTTTCTTGGTAGCAAGATTTGCAAAAGTATATTTTGCTAAAGGACTTAATACTACATTTTTGTAGATTAAGCTTTCATTTCTTTAGTAATCTCCAGATGAGTCCCACAGGCTAGTAATTTGAAGTGTATGATGTCCAGGTCTTCTGTTTCCATCTGCTGTAAAATGAAAAGGAGATTGTTTGACGTGGTTGTCAGTGGGAGAAGGGAGTGGGATTCAGAGACCCGGTGGGGTATGTTAGGTCCCCAGCTGCGGGATTTGGAAGCGCTGGGCAGCATCTCTCTGCCTTGCATTAGCGGGACGAGGGGACTGATTTCTCAGTGCTGCCCCTGTGCCAGCTGCGAGTGGCGGCTGACGACATCTGTGTGTGGGATTAGGTTCAGGTTAGGGTTAGGGTTTTGGCTGCCATTCCTCTCACTTTAACTGCTTCCAGGTCTGCTGTGGTGCTGCTGCTGTGGGGTGCAAAGCTCACAGAGGTGTCTAATTGCTTTTCTCTCCACCAGTGTGGAAACAACAGAAACGGCGAGCCTTGATCAGTGCATCTAGTCCAGTAGTTGTTTTGTTTCAGAACATGTGAGGCAGTTTGCTTTTGACAAAGGGTTTTGTTAATCTCAGAAAAATGCAAAGATACCTGTTTGCTTTGTCTTAGTCTGCCCTTCAATAGAAGTACCATAGTAATCACGCAAAAAGTACAATGATGCTTAGATTCCAAGAGCTTAGAAATGATGAAAACTGGACCTGCATCTGAGAGCCTTTCCTCTGTGAGCAGCCATGCCAGCTGTTGGCTTTTTCCTGTTGAGACAGAGCCCCTCTCCTAGAAATCCTGTTACGGGGAGGCAGGGACAACCCTCCGTTATACATGTGATTTCCCATATGTGCTTAGTCCTGGCTCCTCTTTTAAATTTTTTTGAAAAAGTCTGCATTTTGTACATGTGTTGCGTGACCAATGGATTTGTTTTCTCTGCTCCTAAATTTGAACTTTGAGTCTAAGACAAAGGGTGTTGGACATACTTTGGAAGTATTTTCAAATGTTTTAAAAATAAACAAATCCAAGTCCATGTGAGACACAAACTCGAACTATGTTATGAATTAATAACTTTTTAAGTAGCTTTACAAATTCCAGAGAAGAAACACAAGGCAATGAACTTAATTCTCAAAAAAACTATTTAGTTTCAAAAAACATGTGACAAATATTTTTAGTTTAAGTGAGTAGGCTTCATATTCAGTTAAAGATCCCAACTAAATGCAGTGGGTAGCTGTATAAATGCAGATTTACTTTTATTCTGTAGTGGACTTAAAAAAAAAAACAAAAAACAAAAAACATCTGCATGAGTGGTTATAGGGTTCTTTGTTTTAAATAGCCTTTTTTATTTGTAGTGATGAGCAAGTGTGATAGATACTGTTTTAAATTATACATATTTTGACATCTGATATGGACTATTAAATACACTAGCTCTCATATTTGTTAAAATGCCTACCTCTGCCCTCAGAGATTACATAAATATTAAGTAACTAAACAATAATCTATTTCTCTGCTCTCATGTGGTTTACATGAAATTCAATATAGCTACTTTTATTAAACAGTAAAATATGTTTTAGTCAGAAGCTCCACGTGTAATGTAAAAATACTGGAGTTTGGCAAAATATATGTGAACAGTTTCTTACGGTGACTTTCAGATTTTGATCTAAGTGCTCCAAAAAACTTTCCTGCTAGAAGCAGACAGACTCCTTGATGCATGCTGCAGAGAAGCTGATGATCTGTGAGCCTGTAGATGTTCTTCTCTCAGTCATCTGTGCATCTTCCCCTGGTGTATGCTGTGAGAGTCCAGGTGCTGTGTACAAACCTCATAAGGATACATGGACTGAAAAATCAATATGCTAGGGAGGTTGTAGCATCAGAAAGCTTTCTAAATTCTAATGTAAGGAAAAAAAAAAAAGATACTGAGAATTGTTCCGTAGAATCCATCATTCTCAGGTGAGTTAAAAAAATAACTGCATCAGTACAGGAGATGGCTCTTTTCTCCTGTGGCTTTCTTTTTGTGGTTATGCAAGATAACCATCTTCCTTTAAGGAGTGGAAAATAACTGAATTGCATTTCACAGAGCCTTTGTGGAGAACTTAAAAAGAGAAAAAATAAAAGTGAGTTTTACTTTTGGTTGTACCAGCAGCATCTTACAGGTGTGCTGCTACATGCTGGGTAGGGGAATCCTGCCTGGTCACCACGGTGCTCTTGCTGCATTCCTTCACCTACTGACCGTGACATCTGTGAGCAGGGTGCTCTCCTGCAGAAAGGTATCTCCTCCCTTGCCTCTCTGCATGGGGGCAGTTGGATGGATAGCGAGCCTTCCATGTTCCTGTTTCACTTGTGGATACGTTTTCTTGTAGACTGAGGTTGTTCGCTATGATGCTGTGGGGTGCCTGCCATGCAGGGAGGTGGGTGCCCAGCCATGTGCCAGCTGCCCTGACCAAACCTTGCAAGGACTAAAGGCCCTAACAGGCCAGGGATCTTTTTCTTCCTTCCTTTCTCTAATTTCCCTAGAGCTGTTGAACTTTTGTCAGCTTTGTTGCCAGACAACGGACAGGCATTATGCTGTATTTCTGCAGGGATGCCTTGGAGAGAGAGGTACCTGTAGGAGGAACATGAGGCACTTAACTGGGTGCAGGTGGCAGATGTGTTGTAACAACATTTTTCTTCTGCTCTGTGGAAAATGCAATGAGTTGGAGTGGCTTTGCAGGCTACTTTTGTCCAGCAAGCTACTTGCAGTGTGTTTTCTGGGTATCCTGTCCTGGACTATTGATTTTTCCTTCAATCTCTTGGGATTCCTCTTGTTCGAGCATAGGCCTCCAATTATTCATACTGGTGGAAGAGGACGAAGTCACATACAGTGACTGTCCCCTCCTTTTCTCATCTCAATGTATCAATGCATTTTGGGTCGCAGAAGAATAAATACCTCATTAATCACCTTTGAAGAATGAAAAATTCTTAATAGTATAAAATTAGTAATACTTATAATCATTTTTTAAGTAATAATTGTAAAATAAAATATGCCTGCCTTATGTCCCCTTTCTTTGTGGAGATAATCCCAAACTGTAGTAGCACATTATAGGATGATACAAGGAGCGAGGCTTGTGGTGTGGAGACAGCTTGGAAAAGTTAGCTGCTGGGAGTCTGACAAATTCTGGCATGATGTACATACCATAGTATTTCAGTAAATATCTTCTGTTAGTTCTGGCTAAAGCTGTACCTCCAGAAAGAAAGCCGATCTTCATCTCTGGGCTAGAACCAATCACAAATGGTGACGGAAATTGGCAACGGTAAGCCTGAAAAGTCATTGATCCAAAAATTCACAAACCGTCTTTCATGTAGCGAGATTTCTTTTTGAACTCAGCCGAGCTTCTTCTTATTTGCTTATTCTTAGTTTTGAACTTTTAGGAATAATTTTGACTCTCTTCAGCCTTAGCAACGTGACATAAAAAAAGAAGCGAGAGCTGCGTAATTAGGCATGCAGTGTAACCACGGGCTTCCAGGGCTGTAAAAGGGAGGAGGGGCAAACGTTGCTGAAGTTTCTCCAAGGAGTGGTGGGTTTTGTACATTTCCAGAAGAGACCAATTCAGGCTCCCAGTAGTTGTGATGTGTTTGGTGAAGTACATATAAATACAGGTAGGGATCTTCAACTTCAAGCAGCAGCTAGGTCTCCTACCACTCATCAAGCTTGGCTTGAAGAAAGAAGGGGATACGGTTTATTAGTATAATCTGCTTCTAGTAGGGCAGAAGAATTAAAGATGTCCGTTGGTCTGTCACCCCTTGGAGAGCAGCATATGTTCTGTTTTATTGTCCCATTGTGGGCATTATCTAAACAATTTAACTAACAACTTCCAATGTAGTCTAAATTGCCTTACTCTCTATTTGGCTACTGGGAACCCCAGAGGTTTTTGCAGAAAGTGATCTTTAACCTTGAGAGCTAATGAGAAGATTTCAGCGCCTTGTAGCGCTGGAGCATCTTATTCCCCACTCAGGTAATTGGAAAGAGCTTGTTCTGATGCCAGTAGGTTTGTGTTGTCCCCTGTTGCCTCTGACCTACTCAGCCCATCCTCTGACCTAGTAGCAGGTCAGAGACAGCATCGCATCTCTTTGCTGGCTGCCCTCCCATGTTGTGGGCACGGCAGCCCCACTGCTGCGCATCCCCTGCTGATGAGGAGGATTGGTGGCATTTCATCTCGTTGGTTTAAACACGCAAATACTTGATTCGTCTTTGGGGATTCAGCGTGATACTTGTAGCAGAATGATGGAAAATAATGGTCTTACCTTGAGATCTTCATGCCCTGTGCTTTGCCTCTGAGCTGTGTTAGTCCCCATGTGCAGAAGAAGCTTCTGCTAAAAATTATTTGTCTGAGTGTGCGGGGTGACAGGACGTGGTCTTTTCCTAGCTCTTTTGTTCCTCTTGGTCACCAGCAGCAGAAATGAGCTTGGTGAAATATTAACTCAGAGGGATTTGATAACACTTTAAATGAGAGCGTGTTTCTTGAGTTTCAACATGTTTCTAATAATCACAGTAAATATTTCTGTCACGGAAACAAGAACAAGTGCCATTAAAATTACAGAAGCTGTTAGTCATTTTTAATAGTTATTCTGGACCGTGTACACCCTATCTTGTTATAGAAGTTAGTTGTATTTTTTTTGGCCATGTGAGAAACTCATGAATGTGCAGTACAATATATTCCTTCCCACACCTTCTTTTTTCTTTATACTCTATGCATGCAGATATGAAAATGTATGTACAGATCGTTTCTGACAAAAAAAAACACTTTTAAATTATTGTGGTAAAGTTTGTTTGTTTGTTTGCCATAACTATCGTACTTCAATTAGAAATCTGTCTAAATCATTTTCATAATGAAGCTATGTGGATTTTGGGCAACACAGGTTGAGCTTCACCTCCAGGTGCTGATACCCCAAACCTGTTGCCTTCTGCTGCCTCACAGTGGCCTGTGAGCTGGATGTAAGTGTTCATCCTCATGTCTTAAATAACCTTAACTGTGTTTTTGACAATTCTTACACTTCTCTGGAGTGGAGCAAGGCCGGAGCTGGCTGTGCTCACCCTAGACTATTTATATTTAATTTCATTTATTATTATTATCATTAGTATTATTATTATTACCAATCCAGAAGGGTTTTTGACTTTTTACCCTAACCCCTGCAGAAATACTGTAGATTTTCATTCCTTGCTGTGTGCAGTGCTGTTTGCCCTGGGCAGTGTTGGTGGGTAGGGTTTCCTCTGCCAGATGTGTGGGTCAGGGCAGGAGCCTCAGCAGTGCTGCTGATGGGCAGTGATGATGCTCCTCAGCCCTTGGGGCCGTGCAGACCTTTATGGTTTTACAGCTGACTTTACAGAAAAGTCAGCTAGCTCCATAGATCAGGAGCAAGGATGCTGCATGAGGTTCTGATGGAGAGTAGGGTAGGGGAGATATTCCTGTTCCAGCTTTGTAAGGATTTGTGTAACAAGAAGTCCCCTGCTAATTACACACACACACATGCTGAATTGCAATTAAGCATATCTAACTCTGGTACCTGGACACGATCCACATATGAATTTCCACCTCACACAGAAGGTGATGTATGAGGCTGTGTCAGCAACAGATGTTGAAAGTTTGATTCAAGAGAAAGTCAGAAGTGGATATGGACAAGAAAAGCTGACAGGTAGTTTTGAACCCTTAACATCTTGCATGGCAGAGCAGCGGCACTTTCTGCCTACCCCTTTCACTCCTCACATAAAGGCACAGTGGTGGCCTGGGGACCAGATGGAGGAGGCGATGGCACAGGGGCGACCACAGCAGGGTTTTTTTTGAAACTTACTAATGAAAGAACCATGATGTGTAGTATACACATTATTATCATTATTGGTTCTTCCTAATTAAGTTCTTTAAGTTACAATATAAATCCTGTTGTTGCATCTCTATTTTTTCCTTCTGTCCAGGAAAAAATTGCAAACTTCCTTCTCTAAGTGAGCCTTTCCAAGCCTACCACAAGCAATACACAGTTTTCCCAGCATTTTATTATGTGATGGGAAATTTTACCACTCAGTTTAAGGATATTTTTCACAGTTGTGGCAAGAATAATACTTGCCAACCTTCTTGGCTTTATCAACTCAAACTAGCTAGGAATTTGCTCCCGTCTCTGCACACCCTTGTCTGCACCACAAAATGAGTTTTGAATGAAGATGCAAAACCACAGTACCTTCAAGAGAAAATAACTATAACTAAAAATCAATCAGAATCTTATTGTGTAGGGTTGTTCAGTGATGTAAGCAGAAATGCGTCAGCAGAAGTAAAGTTGACTACAGTACTTCTACTCTCACACCAGTGCTTGAAGAAGTAATGAATAGAATGTTATTTGGCAATGATTTGTAACATCTTGGGGGCTGCAAGTGCATTTTCCTTGATCTGCTGCAATGGTGTGAAAATAGGTGAAAAGGTAATCCAGAACGATTTAAAGAAATCCACAATGAATGTACCCAAAAAACTGAGACTGCAGCTCATTAAAACATACTAAAATGTAATTTTTGACAGAGATGAGTAGAACATTTGTAAGATCTGACATTTTTGTCTTTTCTTTTGGCATGCAAAGACATTTGCATTTTAGAAAAAAGCCCAGAGAAAGGAGATGGAAAGAGTGTACATAATTAAATTTTAATTTCAGTTTTAAAGATCTTTCCCTAATTAGCTTTAAAAGTCAGTGTCTAAGTAAATTGAGTTTCAAGGTGCAATCATCTTTTTCCTCCCTGGATCTTAGTATTCAAAAGTAAGAAGAAAGAATAGTAGAGAAAGAAAGAAGACTGTTATTTTACAGGCCTTTCAAGATAAGGATTTAACATTACCTCATTATTAAAATATATGTGGCAGGTTGATGTTTTCTTGTTTTTAAATTTGATAGTCATTGAGCAGGCATGGTAGGGAAAACTGAAAACTTAGGTTCTACTAGAAGACAATGAAAATGATATTAAGTAGGTAAGGATTTTTGTCTCTTCTGCTGTATGATAAGACTTTTTTGATGGAGTGGTTGCTTTCTTTTTAATGTCATCCATTCTTCCAGAGATGATGACATTTATACATTAGTATGGGTGTTTTCTGAACAGGTTACGACCAGAATAATATTTACAAAAATGAACGCCAACAGAGAATTAAGAGAAGGCAGAGGTGAAGTTATGTATTCTTTAGCACCGAGCAATGGTTATGACCATGGGAAATGTTATAATTGTATGTGACACATGAAAGGAAAGATAGGTTTTTTAGTGAAAGGGAGATAACTCAAAACAGAAGGATCAGCCTGGGGAAATAATAATAATACAAATTGAGAAGAAAATATATATAAATTTTTTAAGATTTTGACCAAATAGTATTCTCTTTGGGAAATGCTGTAAATTCTTTTACAGAATCATATGATAGTTATATAAAAGTGGACTGGATTATGTAGGAGAGAAAAACATTGCTCTGTGCCATGAAGAGACAGTTGGGGTTGTACATGCTTTTCCTTTGCTGTCATGTCTGAAAATGTTTCTGTAAAAGTCTATAACTGATAATGTGTGGCCACGTAGTGCTACCATTTAGCAGTCCTCTCTGTACTGCGTGCCAGAGTTTACTCTTTAGGAAAGATGGCATAGTAGTACAGGGTACAGATCTTTATCTTCTGGAACTGCTTTATTTTTATTATATTTTTTTTCTTTTTTAATTCTAGATGCCTACTGTTGATTTTCACTGCATTGTTAATCTTGAATAGAAGTGCTGATTTAGATTCATTGCTGTTAGGGTTTAATGCAGTTTGTAGCAAAGTTCACAATCAGTTACTTTTTTTGTTCTCTGACTCGTTTTCTTCTACGTGAAGAGAAAAAGCATTGAAAACCTTTGTAGCTGTCCAGTTTGCAACAGCCTCGATGTTCTGTGGAAGTTATCATCATCTTGTCTCTAGAGGCTTGCAGGAATGAAAGTTGGTCAGATTTGGGGGATTTGAGGTTTTGAAGGTCATAAGAGATGTTTTTCTCTCACTGTGTCTGGCTGAGTAGAACAACGAGCTGGACCTACTGAAATTTGAACCACAGCTGTAGGAACTGTGCTGGTGTGTGAAACTCAAGGCTAATCTAACTATTTTTAACAGGTATTTCAGTTAAATATTGATGAAGTCTTAGCTTGTAATTTCAAATACTGAAGGCTTAAAGAAGCAGTCCTGCTGTCCTCAGCCCCAGGATGGACCCGAACTCATCCTTCTTCTTGAAGGCCAATGAGGATTTGGGTGGTAGGATGAACCAGATAGGTGACACAAGCAGTAAAACTGTTAAATCTCTTTCTCCTGTCCCCTGACCAGTTTTTTGATGCTGAGGTAGGATCTCTGCATCTGAGGTATGATCTCTCTTATGTGTTCGACACCACTCAATGTACCTACAATGTACATACAGGCTCACTTCAAGAAACTTTGTCAAACTTGAGAAGCATTCTTGTTGAAACCTACTCCTTCCCACAGAGGTTTTTTTTTGTTTGTTTGTTTTACTGAATCATCATTTTTCTAGAGAAAGCTCTTGAGTGTGTGTGGGGAAGAAAAAAAGATAAAATAAAAAGTCCTGTTCATGTCTACTCCTCAGTCTTGGGCCTGATAGCCTGTTTGAGGCAGCCAAAAATCACCTTATGCCCATTTTTCATGTCTTAAAATTCACTGCATGCCAAACTGCAAGCTGTCAGTGATACCAAGGAGCTGAAACATCAGCTGAAATCTTCACAGTGAAAAATTGTCCGTGCTACGCATCTTTTTCTAGTCATACCCTCCTAAGCTGCTGTCTGAGAGGAAATTGATATGGGAACATATATATATGCTCCACTCTGAAAGGCCAGCAGCTCTGGTGTGGCATGGTTGCCGTTCAGAATAAGGCAGTCAGCTTTATGGATGAAATCTGCCAGATCCTCTCACGCTTTTGCTCGTGAGCACGTTTGAAAATCAGAAAAGGTGATGACCCTTTTAAAATAAAAATGGAATTGCTGGCAGGAAGGAAAGGTACAACTCAGTGTTCTTAGCATTTAAAGATGG
This sequence comes from Anas platyrhynchos, assembly GCF_047663525.1. Lineage (NCBI taxonomy): Eukaryota > Metazoa > Chordata > Aves > Anseriformes > Anatidae > Anas > Anas platyrhynchos. The sequence continues at coordinate 145,349,332 of NC_092588.1, read as the reverse complement.
TTATAAAATGTATATTGGCTGTTTTTATAATTTATAGTGAAACTGCTGTTGCTTTTAATAAAATGAGACTTCCAGTCAGAGTTTCATGATTATGAATGTGGGCATTTTGTTACCCAGCTTGGATTTATCCTACAAATAACCATTTTCTAACATAACTGTGGGCATATACATAACTTAATGGGATTCTCTGTCACACATAATTCTTTCTCAACTTCTAGGGGTTGGACTTGTTGCTGAATACTTAAAGTCCTTGAATAAAGCTCAAGAACTGAGTGATGACTTTCATGATTTTTAATTTAATTTTTTCCTTAATTCTTAGACTTTTAAAACTTCCTGTAATTCATTATTATTAGATTTACCATTTCAAGTGCTTATTTAAAAGGCACCTTAGCTGCTGAAGCAAATCAATATTTACAGTGCATTAGTGCCACAGAGAATTTGAAGCCTTGTGATTAGAGTTCATTGCTGTTTTATCCAGTCTTCAAAGAAACTCCAGACTTCAAACACTATCAGCCATCATCCTGAAATCAGTGACATTGCATTGGTCCCATGCGTACTTCATCTTGTGGTTTAATTATTAAGTTTCTTTCCTTTGATTTTCCTTTTAATATTTCAAAGTATATCGTCTTCAAATCTATAAATTTAAGGAAACCTGAAGATTGTAACCACCAATATATTGGTAGTAAAATCTGTTCAATATATTCTTTTTTGTTATTGTTCTAATGGACGGTATGGAAACTGAGCTAGAGCAGAGTCAGAATAGAACTGAAGAGAGGAGTACAGGAGATGGTATTTATCAATTGTGGTTAACACAGCATGAATAAAATGTAATCCCTAGATCAATACCTGGTGAAGTATTGTCCACTGCCAAGGACCATGCCCTAGAGCTTCATGTACTTGTCCCATTCCAGTGATAAAAAAAAAAATAAATAAAAATTACCACCCCCAAATTTCTAATTTAACTTGGAAATGCATAGATCTAGCACACCCAAATGATTATCTTTTATAATTCATTTTCTTGTGAAGTTTGGCTAGCAATGCAAGTTATGTTTCCTTATACATGGAGCCATTTTCATAAGGAGTGACTAGAGTTGATCAAGTTGTATCTTTGAATTGACAGAACACCATTTTTTTTCGGAGATTTGGAGAAATGTTCAATAAATGTCTGAAAGTACCTCAGTAGCTAACCTTAATAAAATGAGATGGGTCATATTAAAGGTGGCACAGCAGCAAATAATTTTTTTAGAGAAACATCTTGCATTGATGTTTTCTCTGGGAAATTAATATTTGGAAATTCTGTTGCATAATTAACTTTCTGTGTTGTGAAAAGTCTCTGACACTTAGCATGGTTCAAACTGTGATGTTTTAGCTACAAAGAAAAAGGCAATGCAGTGATAATTGCTCTCTCCTCTCCAGAAGTGCTGACTTGAGTTCCATTTTCTTCCCTTTATTTCTTTGTTGGCAATTCAGCTTCTCCTCTTACAGAAGTTCACTGAACTGAACTTTTGTTTTGTCAAGTAATTTGAAGAAAGAGTGTAAAAATACAAGAACATTTTGCTATCGCCATGCTTATATATAGATGTATGAGCATAAGGAGCAAGTGAACTCATGTTTGAAAATGATAATTCCCTGTTGTATGTAGGGTGGGTAGCTAAGGCAAACAGGATAATATGCATGCGCTGCTGCTTGGAACAAATATAGATTGGTATTTCTCTTAAGTGGCACCACTCATGCTACAGACCCACTTTCTTGACCAGGCTAATCCAATAAATGAGAGTGTCCGTTCGGAGCGAAGGCAGCAGCACAGACACTGCTGTTAATGGGTCACTTCATTATGCTTTGCGGTGCTGTTGCCTGTGACCACAGCTGTGGCACCTTTGTTATATGGATCTCCGGTGATTTGCTAGGGTACTTTTATTATGTTTACCATCTAGTGGGAAATGAGGGGCTTTGCTTTCAGCTGCTTCATGAAACTTGAAGTAGTTGAAGACAAGGCAATCAAAGAAAAACCCTCTGTTATGCGTTTTGTGAGTATATACTGAGTAATCACATTCTAACTAGAGTTGACTCAGACCATAAATACTTTTCTGCATAATTAACGTGATCTTTCCTGAAATATTCTTTTAATTATTTCTTGTTCCATTATACTCTCGTATATACATATTTATAAAAGAAAAAAAAAATCTATGCTGGAAATTAACTCTTGTGAATGTCTTTGTTATGAAAATGGAAAAAAAAAAAGAATTTTCAAAGGGAAGAGAAATAGTACAGTGTTAGTGGGAAAAACATTAATTAATTCTCTGTTATTCTCATTTACCAGATTGGACATGAAATAGAATGACTGTGTTCATGTTTTGTTGTGTACCACTTGTGCATATCTCAGCAGCACAAGTCCTGGTTGTTCCAAAAAGCTCCTTGCACATGTACTTTCTCTGTGTGGCAAGACCTGCTAGCTATATTTCTCAGTGTCTTTATAATGCCATAGGAAATAAGATTTTGTATTTTAATGTTGTTCTGTGTAGCTTTAACATAATGACATTGTAAAGCTTAAGAGCAGTCAGTTATCCAACTGCTGTCATTGTATTTTCTGGCTGGTATTGTGACACGTGAACCTTCAGCTTCTTCAGGAACTGCTTGATCATGGCATTAAAAAATAGTCCTGGTATCATTCTCAGATGTTGGCCAGTGTGCCTTCCCCAGTGACTCTGCTTGCTTACGTGCCATAGTTTTCACCTTTTCCTTTTTCACTTTGCATTCAAGGTTCTCAGTGCAGCAGTAAAGAGAAATAAGACTGATAAATCACATCACCTCCATTCTGGTGTTGAGTGGGAGAGTGGTAAGAGGTCGCAAATGCAGGCAATGAAACTTCTGTTTGGGCATGAAGACTGTAGATGTGTGGATATTTGCTGTAGGATAATAAATGAAATTGGAAAAATTAAGTTGTATTTCAAGTGAAACAAACTTTAATGTGCCATCAAAGTTTCCAGACCTGATTTGACCTCCACATATATTAAAAAACCCTATCTCTTCCCAATCAGTCTACCTGCCTGATGCACCATTTATTACTAATGAAATATTTTTCTCCTGTCAATCATGCCAGCTGGCAAGCTAAGGGAATCAAGGTAAATCAACACAGACCTTCCAGACACAGTCAGGGAAAGGAATAATGCAGAACAGAAACCAGTCACCCCCAGAAGTTCTAAGAAAGGCACGGAGAGTGTATTGCCCAAGCAGAAGAGCTTTCCCTGCAGAGGCTGCTGTGCCACCCCTTGCAAGCATGCTCTGGCTGGCAGTGCCCACACTGGGAAGCGTGGCCCTAGTCCACTCCTTGTTTTGGCATCAGGCTCTTTGGACCTTTGGCTACTTGCCCTTTAAAACAGCTTTAAGTTGCCTTAGTTGGTTGCTCAAGCTTATTCTGTTTTTTTGTTTTAAATTTACACAACAACCAACAGATGGTAGCGATACCATGTTTGTACTTATAAAGCCAAAGAGCTGTACAAGGTTAAAAGAATTATGTTTGGCCCTTGTTTTCTTCTCATGTGGTCAAGTAGCAAGGCTGTGGTTTTAAAGGAAACAGACCTTGTCCTTGAGGAACTATGCTGAGGTCAATAACCGGTTACCCTGCGAAACCACATTTGGTCAAAACCACCCATCCAGGGCTTGAAAATTTTTTTTTTCCTATGTGAAAAACATTTTAAATCTAGTCAGAGTTTATTTACTGTCTCTTTTGTTTTTCAGATATGCCTCTTCATGTACGGCGGAGTAGTGACCCTGCACTGATTGGCCTCTCAACATCTGTAAGTGATACAAATTTTTCTTCAGAAGAACCTTCACGAAAAAACCCTACAAGGTGGTCCACAACAGCAGGCTTCCTCAAGCAGAACACCCCTGGTGTACCCACTACTCATGAAAGAAAGGTATATTTCTTTTCACCTCTTCATTCAATAAATGAGAAATGTGCATGCATCTTCACTTCTTTTGTCCTTCTCTTGTGTACTCCAGGCTTAAACCTTTGTTTTCAGACCTTGTCCAACAAACCACATTATCAGCAGAACTCTGTGCCAGTCACATGTGTACCTACTTCTTAGCAAGTCCTCAGTGGCACCCACAGCAGGTGTTACAAATGTTTGATTTTGCCATTAAGTGCCATTGAAGCTCTGATTACTCATTACTCTGTTAAGCAGGGCCTAAATACTGTCACATATTTTCTTTGAATGCAAATAGGCGGTTTATATAATGACTTCTATCTCTGCAGAAGTCCTAATGTCAGTGAATAATCTGCATGCCTACAGCCATTCTGGCTCTGTCTTTCTGACATAGCAATGCTAGTTTTCATTTTCTGAGGCACTAGTCAAGTAATACAAAGCAAAAATTGCAAATGCTGTATTATTTGCTTTCATTTTTTCTTTCATTTTTTCAATATGATTTCAGTTATCTCTACCTGAATTGCTTTACTAGCTGGAGAAGTCAGTAGGAAGCACTCTCCTCAGTGCATTATTGGGAAAAAAAAAAAAAAAAAGAAGAAGATGTAAGAAAGATTCCCTTTTGTGTAGCTCCCTACATTGCCCAATATTGTGATGGTAACATAAAAACAAACTGAAAAGGATTTTTTTTTCCAACAGAAAGTTACCCTATAGCAAGTTGCACTTTCAGTTGCCATTCTGACTGCACAGCATAAGATCCTGTCAGAAAACAGGCAGCTTATTACAGTTCTTTTTTTTTCCTTTATTGTTATTAATTCTGTGTAGTATAAACACAAGCTAAGAAGATGCAGCTAGAACTCCCAAATCCCAAAGAAAGAAATCTTTACATGCTGCTAATGAAGTCACCTATCTCCCATGGGATTTTAGTTACTTCAAAAATATCAATAAAGACACAGGACTCATAGGCATTAAGGTCTGCATTCTTACAGAGTTTTCAGTTTAATCTGGTACCTTTGGGTCTCTGCTTGATCAGGATTTCAGGTAGGTGAAGGTATATATTCTGTCACTTGTGCTGGTGCAGTATAGAAGTGTGTGTTGTTTTGAAAAGTATTTTACAGTATTCTGATTTGGAGAAGAAAAGTGATAATCTAATCCCTTTGAAGTGTTAACATTTTGATTTAATTTTTCTGAAATCATAATGAGGCTGTACTTCATTACTCCACAAGCATGAATGTAGAAGGCCATACATAAATAGCATAGTCAGATTTCTTTAGAGTGTGTGAAGTTCGCAGAAATTGGAGAGAATTGAACAGCAGTTGATCTTTCACACTAGTCTTCTTGCATCATTAGTTGTTCATCATGTATTTGCACTTGATTTTCATAAAAATATTTGCTGTCTACTGGAGCATGGTGACTGAAATGGAAAGGAATTCATATGATCTCATGTAGTGATGGGAAGGTAGGCACAAGAGAACATTAAATCAAGAAGATGGTTTAGAGCTAATGTAGGTTAGCTAGTGCTACAGATATTGTTAATTTCCTTTACTCTTTTTTAATTTTATTTTATACACTGTATACATTAATCCTTCAAATAGAGCAGATCACTGAGTAGACTATTTTTAATAGATAAGATGCAGTAAACAACTGCAATTGAATAATAATTGCTTGTGCAACATATGTTGTGAATTAATACTGAGTTAATTTGTGCTAGATTGTTTATTTCTGTTGTCAGCATCTTGATTCTGTCATGTGAGTCAAGATTTCATAGTGAATCCTATTGCTCACAGGAATTGATATTAGTAATTCTCCTTTCTTGCTCAAATATGAGCAACAATTTAATTTGTGTTATCATTCTAAAAGGTGCTTTTTTGAAGTTCTCTATCACTTACCAAAGTACTGACACTGAATTTTTGTGAATGTGTTCATGTTATTTGAACTACAGCAACTCCTCACTGTTATTGTTTTCTTCAGCTACTCAGATAACAAGAAGAGATGGCTGTGCTTTGTTCCAGACTATTTCATTGATTATAGATGACACAGACATTTCAAGCAAAGCAATGAGAACAATCTTAATTTTCTGCTCTGTGCATTGGACTTAAGCACCCATATATCTTTTGTGGGCGGTTGGCACTACGTAATGTTTTCACTGCAGTTCCCTCTCTTGACAGCACAAGAACATATGTTCTTGGGCTGAAATTTGCAGCACAGTTGTAGATTAGCAACTTTACCCCAGCAATATCTGTATGTCTCTTGCAGAAACAAGAAAAGGGTTTCTGGGAGAGTTGCCAAAAGCTTCATCCACCTACTGACTCTAAGAAGTGACATTACTTTCAGCCCGTCACCTCCAAAGAGAAATAATTGACAGGTAGAAACCCTGTCCAATTTTTAGAGGAATTAGCAAAGGGAGGCTGCATGTATCTGGCAGAAGGGATTTATTTCTCAGGGGCGAGTGAGAGAAGACTCCTTATTGGTGTTTATTTCATTTTGGGTAAGAACAATTTGGAATGGCAGGAAAATGGGCAGATGCTCAAGATTAGATGAAATGAAAGGGGTGGGATTGCTGCCATGCACTGAAGGCTGTGAAGAGCCAGGACATATGCCAGTAGTTCTGGGCAAATAAAAAGGGAAAAGGGCACCTGGAAAGAGGAAAAATGTGGGAGGTTTGAAGGATACCATTGAAAAATTTGTAGTGCCTTTAGGTATTAGGGTGGAACTGAGCTCTCATTTGTTTTTCATATCACTTCACTGTAAAGAAACCTTTATTGTCATGCTGTCCCAGTACTCTGTGTTTCCTTAGAACTGGAATCTCGACCTTTTCTGTTTTCTGTTGCTCACCTGTACTTAGGTCTTGTAAGAGCAACTTGAAACCAGATGTTGATGTTCTCTGTCCTAAAGTACTTACGTATTTGAAGAATTATCATTATTATTGATTATTTAAAAGTTACTGTACTGTTGGTCACTGTGCTCAGCTAGGTAGTTCCTGACCTCTTTCTTCTGTGTCCTTGTCCTGAGCGGTCTCAACAGAATGATTAGGGCTCCTTGTCTGTGCAAGATATTTGCAAAATTGGCTCATAATTATCAAGCACTTCCTTAGGTAAATTCACTTCTCAAGATTCTTTTAAAACTAAATACTAAAATCACTCTCAAATACGTTTTTGTGTGTGAGACATATCCATATTCCATAATGATTCAAGGCTTGACTTAATCACGTCTCTTGCTTCCTTGAGCCATTCTAATGAAACAAGAAATCTCTTAGTAAAAATATCTTCGCAGAGGCCTGCAGTAATACCTGATTTGCAAGCTGTAATTTTGTTTGAATTGTATTGAACTGTACAGTTGAACAGATTGTATGCAGCTGAAGTGTACCACGTGTGATTCCTACCATCACAGTCAAATGTTTTTTGATATTGCTGTTTTCTGAATAACCATTAATTTGGATCACAGTCTTAATAATGCAGTACCAAAGACTATTGGCTTAACGAGCTGCACTAACGAAAATTGGGTTTCCTTTCCCTTAGATGTTTGTGTTAGTGTACAAGAAAGACATATAAATGCAGCAGCCAGATAAATTGCATATGAATACAAATCAGTTATCTGCTTGGATCCTGCTTCTCTGAAATAGGCAAGGCTTATCTAGTTAACCTGCCTTGCTTAGTACAGGGGTATATCATGGCTACCTGGCTTATGAAAATTTTCACTCTGTGACTTTTCAGAGTTTGATTCATATATTGTTGCATCAGAGATAACAGCACTCGTATAGCATAAAGAGGTGAAAATGTGCACTACGAAAGAGAACTCAAGAGAGAGCAATGAGAAAGAAAAATGATTGTGCCTGGGCTTCTGTGCCTCTCTCACTCCTGGATTCACCCACCTGGAGCAAAGCAAATGGCACGCAACATGCTCTGCAGGGTGGATCATCATCAGCAAACACATAGCTGAGTATACTCAGCACATCATTTTTTTTCCCTTTTTGCCTTTGCCATTTAGTCAGCAGCCATTTTTTTGTTTGTTTGTTTGAATAGGCTTCCCATGAACGTATGATGAGTTTGAGAACAGCCATGCCTTGTAGGAATGACTGTTTTAGGATGTGCTTGCTTCCTGCTTGGAAGCCTTATCTTTTTGGGGCTCTGTAAACTGCAGAGGAAGAATCTGTTGCCATATGAGAGTGATCTAAGTCTCATACAGTGTCAAATCCCTTATCTGTAAAACATTGTGTCTCTCACCGTCTCTTCTTGTAGGTATTTTTACTGTTCCTATTGGATTGAGACAGATAATATTCACATTGTTGGAATGCATTTTTTCATTTATGTGAAAGATGCAATGCTTTCTAATTTCCTATTCTAATAGGGTATAAGCATTTCTGTATTAAAGTATGTCTAGATAGGAGAAAAGCATACATGGATTATAGGAGATGTATATACCATACAAAAATGGCACGTCCAATGGTGTGCCATCAGATTCAAAATGAAAACTAGTTTCACTTAGCTTTGAGTCTTTTTAAAGCTGTCTTAGTGAAGTTTGCTCTATCACTGTCACCAAAGACATGGTATTTCAGTAGATTTGAACTGTAACTCAGAGGATTGAACTGTGACTCAGAGCTCTATATTAAAAGAGCATGTATGAGTTTCATTTTATAGCCAGGGAGTCTGAATCACAGAGTGGGCATCATTCTGGGAACAAGCTCATTTCTTTTTGGTCGGGTTTTGTCATTTCAGTTGTGATTGCATATAGTGTAAGAGGAAAGGAAAATGAGAGCCATTTACAAATGCTGATATTAAGTATTTTAATGCAAAAAAAAAATGTTGCTATGGGAGTGAGATGGATGGGTATTTAAACAACAAAAGTTATATGCACCAGTTTTCTTTCTTCGTGATAGAAAATCATTGCTGGCAGCTTGTCACATGATGATGAAATAGGTTAGAGGAAACGTACGCAGACAGTGCAATATGAAATAAACATAGTATGTGTTATTTTTGTCCTGGGTAATGTGTAAAATTCCCAAATTTCATAGAATCACAGAACAGCTGAGGTTGGAAGATACGTCTGGAGATCTTCTTGTCCAACCACTCTGCTCAAAGGAGCATCAACCAGAGCAGCTTGCTCAGGTTTGTGTCCAGTTGGGTTTTGAGTATACTTGTCTCCAAGGTTGCAGCCTGCACCGCTTCTCTGGGCAAGCTTTTCCAGCGTTCAATCACTCCTTCATAATGACTTGTACTTCAGTACGTGCCTGTTGCCTCTTGTTACCACTGAGAAGAGTCTGGCTTTCCATACAGAGCAGCTAGTGATATTTTAGTACAATAAAAATTAAAATCTCTATGGAAAAACTCAGCATTCCAAAATGTGAAAACAAACACAGTATTTCTCACCATCAGCAGCATGTTGAAAATGGGAGATAAAAAATGAAGAATCTTTGCCTGGTGCACAGAGAGATAACAGACAGCGTGTATCACTTGATGCTGTGCTCTGCTCTTTGCCGAGTACTGTGTACACAGGCGGGATTCAGCTATTTGGATCCAAAAGTCAGTCATGACCAGACTTGTTAAGAAGCAGGGGAAAAGCCAACAATAAAAGCAGCCAATCCAAAGTAAGTTACAGTTTTCTCCATCTCTTGTTCTTTTACCTTTTTTTCACTGGGAGATTGCCACTTGTGGAAACCCATTTATCAAATTTCCCCTCTGTCCCCCAAACAAGATGGATTATTGGCACAGGGTGCTAAAGAGGTCTGAGAACTGGTGGTTTTTTTGCACATCCACTCTGAAGTTGAGCAAGTGTGTTGATTGCTCTCAATCTCTGCTCTTCATCAGTGAGGCAGGAAGAATGTCTTTCTCTCAGAGTGCTGTGCTGCCCCATCCCTCTGTCTGTGTGACAGGTGAGCAATGTAGGTGAGAGGACAAGGTGCTGCATCATGAGCTGGGACTGCCAAGGAGGGTCTGGGTGACCCTCCTCTTAAGTTGTAATGAATGGCTGACTTTTCCTCCACCATTCAGCGAAGTGTACATGTACTTGTAAATCCCATGTTTAAATGTTCACCTCTTTTTTTTTTTTTAATTTTGTTACTATCTCTCTGTCTGGGTTTGAGACCAAAAATGCACAGGCATGAAAGAGTAACCTGATAAAAAATTGAATAATTTAAGGAAAGAAAAAAAAAAAAAAGAAAATGAGACTGGATGTTCAGGTGTAGTGATTTTGTTAAGATTAGAAAAGCACATAGGTTTTCATTGGCAGTGGTTGGATCTGGGTTTTGACCTGTTGTCATCTATTTGATCATAACCCAGAGCAGTGTATTTACACTGCATTTGCAGTACACACTTGTGTTTCAAGAGTGTCTGCAGATGCATATTCATATATTTGTCCGTCTGCCTTGTTTCCGTGTTACCAAGGCTGAGCATTGGTGCAGAGCAGGCCTGGATTTTGGCTGGACGAGCAGGCAGGCAGTCGCACGTGCAGTACGAGCCACGCAGCAGCAGTCTGGGCTTTCCTGTAGTGTCCTGATGTGAGTCTGGGTGGTGTCAGCAGTGATTATTCCAGCCTTTTTTTTTTTTTTTTTTCTGCATTTGTTGTATTTTTAAATGAATTTATGTCATTTTGTAATGAATACTAGTCATACAAGAAAAAAAAAAAAGATTTCTCAGACTGAAATTCACTGTCCATAGAACCAATATATACATGTACAAAGGGGCAGTGTGATTGGGACGGAGATGGTGAACTTACCTTTAAAACCAGGAAAGGCTGGGCTTAGTTCTGGGCTAAACCTTCTGGGCTTAGTTCTGTCTTGACTGAATTTGGGCCGAAACAGATGCTGCTTGTCCTGTCTTGGTAAAGCTCTTGGGAAGGAGTCTGGCCAAGGTCTGAAATGAATTTGCAAGTCGGCTGAGCCAACTGCTTCCTTCACAGCTTTCCAGGGAGCCCCACTGAGTCCCGTTTATATTGTTAAATGCAGAACATGGGGCTGATTTTGGTAAGGGCTGGGTAGGCCGGAGGGGACGCTGGCGGTGGCGTGGTGAGGGCACAGCCGCTGCCTTTGGGCCTTGCTGCTGCCTGGGGCTCTGCCCGTAAGGCACTGTCCTTCCTTGAGATAAGGAGGAAAGAAAAATTAAGTTTCATTAGCCTGAGGAGACAGAATGGTTCTCTTATCCCCCTCAACCAATTTTTGTTGTTTTCAGGCATGCAGACACAATTTTCTCAACATAAAAACAGCAGGTTGAAGATATTCTCAAATGCTTATTTTAGAGGTATGACCACCTGAAAGCATTTACCTACACTTAAAAGGATAATGCAGGTGCTTTATAAGATATTCTTCATTTTGAGATCTAAATATAAGATTCTTGTGAAGTTTCCTGTACCTTGCTGCTTCCTGTCTCCCTTAACTCTCCAAATGTATTTTATATTTATAAAATCCTGTTTGTTAAATCCTATATTCAGAGCATACTTTTGAAATTACTTAATTGCCAGCTTTTTTCCTTTCCTGGAATTTAATTTCTTGGCTCTCCCAAGGATTGAAATGAAGGGATGTTAACATTAAGATAAATAAACAGCTTTACAAATGCTGTTTCACTAAATCCAAATTGACATAAAGCATTGGGTACAAAATCAAATATCAGTGAAAATGACAGGACTGTGCATAATTCCATTATAGCACATAAATAACTGTATAGATTCATAAATAGCTGGATATAAACAACTATTTAGAATCCTTTAAAGCAGCACAGCAAAATGAGGTGGGAATTGACTGAGTCAAGAACATTTCAAAAGAGGTCTGATTTTACAGATATTGTTGTACAGGCCAGTTGGAATTGCAACTTGGGAGGGAACTGTAAATCAGCTCTTTTTTAAAAAAAAAAAATATTTTATTTTTATTTTTATTTTGGACAAAATTTTACTAGCTTTAAAAGAAGTCTAAAAGACCTAAGTGATTTATTTTTCTTAAAGAACACTTTCTAGATGTTCTACAGTTGGTCTAAAAAAATAATTCACCGGTGTGAGAAAAAAATGGAAGGGGAAACCGCTTAGAAAGTATTATGTGTACAGGAATCAGAACTGTAGCTTCTTGGCATTTTAAGTTAACTGATTCATTTGTTTTTCTTTAAAATGATGCTATGGAAGGCGATGCCTTTTTAGTGTTGTTTCAAGAAGCTTACAGAAATAAAATCCAGCTTCAGAATTATAATTACAGAATATCAACTGCCATATGTTATTTTGGTTGTTTAGCATTACCTCTCATGAGATTTTATTGTGAGATTAACAAGTAAGGAGTGAATTGAAGAGGAAGCTTTTTTTCCTGTCCCTCAGTCTGAGAAAAAACAATATACACTGCGTGGTAAGTTTTGTTTTTGCATCTGTACTTGCAAAGATCATGATATTTTTGTTTTCCCTTGTAAACAAGAGCGACCAACAGAATGATTTGGATAGGCAGTGTCACAGTTTTTAGTTTACTCTTAATTTAGCCCATGTTCTTTGACACTGAATAGCTACATGTAGCACCACATGTACAGAAAACTGTCTGTCCATCATGGCCCCTACATACTGCTCTTTCTTCAGATCAGACCTTGCTTGTCAATCAAGGCATAATATGGAATATATGAATTGGAATTGCACAACTTTGGAAATTTCGGAACATTGGCTTTTATGTTGTCTTTCTCCTCATTGGCATCTAATGAGCTATTGTCAACACATAATAAATTATTTCTATTCACAGATCCATAGAAGGGGTCATTTCTGAAGACAAGTCTTTCTAGATTTTCTGAAGGCATCAGAATGACTGTAGTGTTGTCATTCTTCACATATATTTCCATTATAACATGGAATACAAATGACTATATTCTGCACTGGAATATTAGATATGCATCTTTTGCATCCTAAGACATTTTTTGTGGGTTGGTGGAAGTGGTCCATGTTCCAGGTTGGAGTTAAGAGGAGGCATAAATACGAGGTAACCCTTTAATACAAGAGTCCTCTCTTTACTCCTAGTAATGGCCTAAGATTAGAAGCTCCTGATAGTTACTTGGTGATTGGGACTGGATTCTTGTTATATGCATTTGGCTGGGCTGTATCCAGGTTATTGTACCTTCTGAGGTCTTGTTCTCCAATATACAGCAAACAAAGCTAGCTTTCAAACTAAACTGTAGAGAGATAAATAAACTGAATCTTCTGAGAGGAAAAGCAAAATCACCCAAGTGGTAGTGTCAGTTTCTTAGGATACGCACATGTTTATAAAGAGTTACTTATTCAGTTCCTGCTCAGGTAAACTGTTGAAATATGGTACAATTTGTTGATAAAAAGCTGCTCATGAATAGAGAGATTGAATCCAAGATTGAATCCAAATCTGATCTCTAGGTAAGAAGTATTTTTTACTGCGGATTTCTGTAAGTACATCACATCTACTGGGTTAATTAATTTCCCATATATAATGGATTTTCCCTGGAAAATAGATGTGCTCTATTAAGAAATGGGGTCCAGTTTGTTTTGTTCCTCATTTATTTATTTAAAGTCCACAAACAAACAAACCAACCCAATAAACCAAACAACAAAAACAACAACAAAAAAACATATTACTGAATTAGTAAACAGATGTGTGTATTAGAGCTGTATTTAAATTCATGACATGGGTGTTTTGTTAATTGCAGCTTTTACAGTCCTGTCCAAGTATGACATTAAACTGTCCAGGGTCAAGCATGGACACAGTGGAGCATAAAAAGAAAGAAGAGCAGCTTTTATAATGATTCAACCAATAAATATACTTACAAACATTTACTTGCCCAAAGTTGATCAAATGAAAATTGTAATCTCAGAAGATGAAGCAAAGACCCGTCTCTCATCAACATGGACATATGGCCTCAGTCCAAGGCCATCACAAGGTATCAAAAGCAAACAAAAACCCTTCTCCAGAAGGTGCAGCATACAAGAAAAAAGATATAGCTAAAAATTTTCAAGTGCCCCAAATGGTTTCTCTTAGTGAAGCTTCTGAACAAGAGGTGAATAACTTGCTGTAGAAATAGCTATAGAGAAAACTTGAGATTTTTGGATCTCCTTCCAGAGAATTGCCATGAAGCAAAGTCTTCAATCTGTTTGACTCTTGTTGTATTGATGTCTAGTAGTAAGAGAAACGACCATTCACTACACTTTACATTAGAGATACAGGATGCAAAAGGAAAGAAGAAAGCTCCCTTCCTTTACAATTTGGAAAGCGGTGTAGTTGCAAATGAGGTAACAGGCATGGACAAGGCACCGTATGGTGTGAAGGACTTTCTGTTGGGTTAGTAACGCTGGGAGTCTTTAGTGGTACAACTGCAGGGTAAAATCACTAATGAGTTTATGCACTGACAGCTAGTAATTAAAGTACATGGATCATACTAATGTATCATTTCATCTACAAGCTGTGGAGTCTTTGATGAGGAGCTTGTTATATATTTCAATTCATCTGAAATTAAAAGTACAACAAAATCGCTTCACTTCTGTCCCCTTTCACCCAAGCCTCCAGCAAAGCTCTTCAGGGACACCATGCTGAACTAAATCTTAAGGAGTTAGATTCTATGTCCTCATTAAAAATACTGCAAAATGCTACTATTAAGTATAGTGGCAATATGGTGATTTGACAGTTTTAGTGTTATATTGATCAATTTCCATTTCAAATATCATAAACCTGCCATGGCCCACAGTCCCCAAAGATGTTTGGTAAAGAACCTTTTTTTAAAAAATTACAGCATTTAATTGTAACTGATGATGCGTGTCAGTACCAGTCTCAGGAGGGCTTCCAGCTGCAGCTCCAGAAGAAATGAGAATTCCCTGCGTGACCCTGATGGCTTCTGCACCATAAAATCTTTCTCTTTATGGTATTGAAGTTAAAAGCAACACATACCTTTCCCAGTTGGATGTTTGGAGCGGGCGTGCTAATGCCAAATCATGCTGAATAGAAGGAAAGCTTTCTGGGTTATTCATTTGCATATTTTACGACATATATATGTTTGTATGTTTGCTTTAAGTAGCAAACAGCATTGCAGCTTGTTCAGTAAGCCCCAACATCTAAGCTGCAGTTATGTGTTTTTCCCTTCCATCACTATAGTTGATAAAACCGTTCTGGTTGGAAAAGACCTCCAAGATCATCTGGTCCAACCATCCCCCTACCACTAATGTCACCCACTAAACCATGTCCCTGAGCACCACATCCAACCTTTCCTTGAACACCCCCAGCGACGGTGACTCCACCACCCTTTCCAATGCCTGACTGCTCTTTCTGACAAGAAGTATCTCTTAATTTCCAACCTAAAGCTCTCCTGGTGCAACTTGAGGCCATTCTCTCTAGTCCCATCACTGGTTATCTGCAAGAAGAGGTTGACCCCCAGCTTCCCACAACTTCCTTTCAGGTAGTCATAGAGAGCAATAAGGTCTCCCCTGAGCCTTCTGTTCCCCAGACTAAACAACCCCAGTTCCCTCAGCTGCTCCTCACAGGACTTGTGCTCCAGACCCTTCACCAGCTTCGTAGCCCGTCTCTGGACATGCTCCAGGGCCTCGATGTCCTTCTTGTAGTGAGGACCCTAAGACTGAACACAGCACTCGAGGTGTGGCCTCACCAGAGCAGAATACAGGGGGACGATCACCTCCCTGCTCCTGCTGGCTACACTATCCCTGATGCAAGTCAGGGTGCTGTTGGCCTTCTTGGCCAGCTGGGCACACTGATGGCTCATGTTCAGGCAAGCATCAATCAGCACCCTCAGATCCTTTTCCTCATCACAGCTTTCCAGACACTCTGCCCCAAACCTATAACACTGCATGGGGTTGTTGTGACCAAAGTGCAGGACCCGGCGCTTAGCCGTGTTGAACCTCATCCCATTGGCCTCTGTTCATCAACCCATCCTGTCCACGTCCCTCTGCAGGGCCTTCAGACCCTCCGGCAGATTGACACTTCCCCCCAATTTGGTGTCATCTGCAAATTTACTGAGGGTGCACTCAATTCCCTCATCCAAGTCATCAGTGAAGATATCAAAGAGAATGGGCCCCTACACTCATCCCCACTGCTATCTTTGAATTAAGTCTGTCAGTTGCAGTAGTGGAGGTCTCCATGCAGATGGGATTCCAGGCTGCCAGCAGCATCTGGAGGTCTTGCACAGGTGACAGGACTGGGAGCAGCAGGGTTAGAAGTGCTCCTAGTCCAGCTCCCTTCTTGCAGTAGTGCCACCACCAGCAGAGCACACAGATAGCTTTTGGCCACAGCAAAGAACCAAGTGTCATTCTTATCTATGACAGGTTGTTTTTCTGTCTTACTGTTTGGCTCTGTGTGTGATTCAAACCCTGGTAAAGCATTTTGTCACATGCTGATGATAGTGCCGGTTTGAGTGGTCTCTGAGCTGTGCTGCAGAGCACAAGAAGTCACAGGGACCACATCTCTTCCAGAAAAATTGCTGAGTAACTTTTAATACCCTCTGTAAAAAGTGATCTGGTGTATGCCTTATCAAGAGAAGGGCAATCTTCTGTGGAAGTGGACTACAGCAGAAATATTTTGGTAGATAGGAAGAATATATTCTTCTGGCCAGCACAGAGATTACTAGGCATAAACTCCTTGCAGAATTCTTGATACAGTATAGCTATACCAAACAGAGGCCTAATTTAACTCTCTTTTACTCTTAGCAAATTTCACCTGTATTGTGTGCTGTGATATTAAAAGACATTTCACAGCAGGAAGTTCCAATATAAACTGTAAGCAAACTGTTGTCCTGCATAATTCAGATCAGAGACACTTAGTGTTTGAATGATTGAAGAACACTTCCTTGAACATCATCCTTTGATGAACTTTTTATTTTTTTTCCTTCTCTCTTACTTTTGAAAAAATCTGGATTATACATGGCTAATGGGGGCTCTGTGGAGAGGGATTTTTGTGTATTATAGAAAAAAGAAGTCTTTTTGTTTGTATTGAAGATTGTAAACATGAATCACTAAAAATAGAATTATCTATAAAGTATAGGGATACAGAAAACGTAAGAGGAAGAAATTTCTATTCATTCAGACTGGTCTGTCAGATAACAAGTTACTGTCAGATAACAATAACTCATGCACCAACTGAATGGAGTTTTATGTGCATAAAATAATCCTTCTTTATTTCTTTGTCCAGGTTTTGATTTTGTTGTTATACCTTTCCACCACTTTGAGCAAGACAAATTGTTGTTTTGGCTTATAGGAACTGTGCCACCTCTGTCACCAAACGAATTGAATAAGAGAAGCAATAGGAAAAAATCAATTTCTGCATACTGTTTCCTGTCTCTTATGGCTCTTGCTGCAGTTGTACAAAGTGATGACTGACTTCCACTATCCCTTTTGTAAGCAAGGAGTTAGTTTGATGTGTGGTTAATCACACTGGAAAACTGGAACATTTCAGTAGTTGAAAGATGTGAAGTTCTTACTCATTTGGTTAACTATTAGTTTAAGTATAGGTTAAACTATTTTATGATGCAGATTTATTAGGCTAGTTACTTGTGCAGGCATATTTTTGCAAGGATATCTTGTGCTGGTTGAATTCAAACTTTAATGTCACAAAATGGAAGATTTCTTTTATGCTACAAAGTCCCCTTCAAGAAAAGAACTTGTCCTCAATTAAGAAAGCTTAAGTTTGATATGGATAGAAAAAGACTGCTCTCACCCAGGAAGCTTTTGAAAACTCTCCTATGTATCACAGTTATATTGAGAGTTCAATTTCCTAGCAAAGCATGTCATACATTTACAAGAAATCAAATTGTAACAGCCAGTTGTAAGGGAATTGATGCTACAGTCTGTGTTTTAGAGTATTGGACTAACACTGTGCCAGGCAAAAGAAATATCAATAGACTAAATAGGGGAAGGAAATACTTATGCTGATGGAATGAAGTATTGATTTAAAAAGGGGTCAAAACTTTGCTGTGTGTGCTATAAATAATAAAACTGTGAATGTGCACTGGTGTTTTTTTTTAGAGATTTTCAAGATTCCTAGAGGCAGTAATACTGCAAAATATATGGAACTACAGTCCTATTTTATTTGCTTATGTATGACTGTAAGAAAAATAGATACTCTCTAAATTGTCTGACTTGGTATTGAGGTAGATATACTA
Source organism: Anas platyrhynchos (assembly GCF_047663525.1). Classification (NCBI taxonomy): domain Eukaryota; kingdom Metazoa; phylum Chordata; class Aves; order Anseriformes; family Anatidae; genus Anas; species Anas platyrhynchos. The sequence goes on along the minus strand of NC_092588.1, from coordinate 145,331,337 downwards.
GAAAAAATATTCTGCTTCTGAAGGAAGAATCCTTATTTACAACCTGTTTTTGAAAAGCTGAGGGGACTTTCAGTTCCATATATGTGTTCAGTTGGAGGGCACTAACGGGTGTAAATCAACAATTGGTCTGTAGACTTCGGGCTAAGGGTAACTCCCAACACTAAGGATCTGCCACTTGTTTTTATTGGCTTTTGGTGGTCAGGCTGGGTAAGGACTAAGTGTCTTTAGAGGCTGAAGAATTTGTACTTGTGGGAAAGATAAGCAGAAAATGCTTATAATTTGTCAATTAAAAATCTATAAATATTTTTATCACAACGTGGTAAATGTATTTCAATTTAGCACAGTCTCCACCTGCACAGTCTTCACCTGCTGCAGTTTTACAGATAAGGCTGTATCTGTACATCCCCAGACTAACCAAGGAAACAGGGACAGGGGAAAAAAATTCTCTGAAGTGGGTTTGGGAGCTACCAACCCACTGAAGGCTGTGTTTGGACTTCATGGGTGCCAAGGAAGGGGAGCTCTTGCCACTGAGTGGCCACGTGCACACACCAGGCAGTCGAGGTGTGCATGTGGCTGCTTCTTGGGACCAGCCAGGCCTGCTTTCTCCTTTGTCCGCGTTCCCTTTGTGTTATTTTAATAACCAGCTGCATTGATGATGTGCAAGGACTGGTTGTTTTTTATAAGCCACTTTTTTGTTTCTTTTAAAATAGAAAGATGAAAACTACAGAAGCCTACCACGAGATACTAGTAGCTGGTCTAACCAGTTTCAGAGAGACAATGCTCGGTCATCGTTAAGTGCCAGTCATCCCATGGTGGACAAGTGGCTGGAGAGGCAAGACCAGGTAATATATATGTATATATATATATTACTTTATTCGATCTAATCGTTATGCTACTCCAAAGTATTACATAGAAGTATATTCTTATGTGATATTGGCTCTCTAGGCAAGATTCAAACTCCAGAAGTATGCTGACTAAATCTGTATGGGATTGCTTCTGCTTCCAAAAAACTGCACTAAGCACAAAATTGGGCAGCTGCAAACTATTTCATTTTTGGGTTATACACCCACTTATATAGTATGTGAAATACTGCTGTTCTTCACAAGTAATACCAAGAGGGTTAATTTATTTAGAGATTATTATTTTTATAAATATTTTGCTGTTAAAAGTTAATAATATTATTACACAAGAGACCAATGTGGGTCAGGTTAGATATTGCAGTTTTAAATGCTTGTTATTCTTAACCTTGCAAAATATATGAATAATAAATATGAAGAAACTGCTATCATATTTATTTAGTGTACATTTCTACCACTTCTGATCTTGGGATATTTTGAGACAGTAGTTCCAATTTGTTTTTCCTATATTAATAAGCTGGCAGTCATAGAGGGTTGAAGGTCTTAAATTAATATTGCATAGCAGTCACTTCATGTATTTGTCTGTGTCTGAGATTTTTCAAGAAGTGTCTTGAAATGTACAATGAAAATGCAGCTTTATTCTGGAGACTGGAGGTATAACAGGAAGCCTATACATAGAATAGTGCATATGTGGGATTATTTTCTCATTTTTCTTCTTTATGCAATGTTGAATTTTTGCATTGACATTATTGTACAAGGTTTGTATTTCATGGCATTAGGCTATAAAAACAGAATTTGCTTTATACAGATGAGTTTCAAAGAGAAGTTTACCTCCTGATGTAGCCCAAGCTTTTCACACTGTGCTGTGTGAACAGAGGAAAAGTTTTAAAATCCAAACCTGGGTTGGTATCTTGCGACTGCTCTCCCTTACCCACAGAAGTCATAATTGATAGTTGAAGTTCAGCATGCCTTAATCCTAGGGTATTCCAAACATTGTTTATTCATCCCTATTCTTATTTAAAGAATGTTACCTAAGTAATATCACACAGTATAAAAACCTTAAAAACGAACAAACTAAAAAAACCCTAAACCCTCACAAACCAACAAATGTGAGCTATTAGCTATTTTTGTATCTGTGATTAGCTGCAGATTCATTTCAGCTCATACGGCTCATGAAGAAACTTTGTCCTTGGTCCTTGTATTTTTTCCTCTGCACATTTAATGATAGGAACGGTGCTGGCAATTCCATTGCTGTTTTCCTCTCAGAAGGAGTCCAGGTAGTACGGGTGAGTTTTACTGCTGTCGTCTCCATCTATATTGCAATGGAAAGTTGGTGCCCAAATCTGAAGGTGTCTCCTGTGATAGTGCTGTTTGTTTGATGTTTTCGAGGCATACTTCATGCGTCATTAGATTTTCACTGTGGCAGTTAATGAAACTGTTGTCTCAGCAAAAGAGGTTGGATTGGGAATCTTAATAGTGATCTTCCTGTAAAATGTTGGGTACATGAATATTTTAATAGATGAGCATCCATGTTCAAAGAAGCATTAAGTTTTCTGCTGATTTTAGTCTCTGAACAGCTTAACTAGTTCAATTTATTCACAAATCAGGTAAATAATTGGGCACTAGTGGTAGTCTGAAAGTGCATTTATTACCCTAGTTAACCGGTCCAAGTCTGAATTTGCAAATTTCATATTTCTTCTGAGCAAGGTTTTGGCTTTTTGTTTGTTGTTTTTTGAAAGAGAAAGGATTAATTCTTTCAATGTGTTAATGAATCTGTCTGTATCTGGAAGATGCTTGTGCGATTTCATGCCAGCAGGATAATTAATTAGACTGGAAACCAACTAACAGGGTATGAACAGGAGAAGGCCTGTGGTGAAGAAGGGCTGAAGCACAGCTCTGCAGAGAAGGGAGGGATGGGCCTAGGGGAGAAATTCCCTTCCCTTTGTCTTTAGGTTTTAAACTCTTGTATCTTATTCAGTGTCCTTTGTGGGCTTTTTGTTTTTCATTGGTTAGGCCTTTCACTTCTGTTTGCTTTTTGTTTAATTTAGTGGACTTTTCTGGAAAGCGTGGTGATAAGCAAACCAGAAATTTCAGAACACAGTCACGTTCTTGTTCTTTTAAAAAGACAAGTAACGAGTTCTTGTAACTGCAGGAACTACAAATAGATGAGATAATCATGCCAGAGACAAAAGGCCAGTCTTATCTTACTGCCCCTGGCTTTAAAGCATATTACTCACTCAGAAATATTGTTGAATTTATAAATATTCTAGTTATAAATATTCTATATATTCCAGTTCCAATGCTTTTGTGTATATAGCATTTATTTTTCTTGCAATATAGTTTTCCATATCCTATTTTCTCCCCTTTACTAAAGCTCTGTATTCAAAACTGTAGAAATACTGTCAGTGGAAATGGGTAACCTGAGAGCAGACGTGCAAAATGAGAAGCTCCAACAAAAAGGCTGCAGTGTAGTCTAATCTGGCAAAGTCAATTCATTTAGCGACTTCCAGACCAATGCCTGTGTGTTCAGCACAGCCCTGGAGGCGGCTGGAGAGGTCTGTGCCAGTACGTGCATAAGAAGTAGCAGACGGTAGGTCTGGTGAGAGGTGTTAGGCCATGCCAAGAAGAAACCAGTTGTGCAGGGCTCATGACAGATAGGAGGGATGATAACAGTGCTGGTCCAACCTGCCTCTATGGCTCTGCAGACTGGATGGTCGGAAACACTGCGTTCATCTGGCAGACTCCAGGGGCTTGTTCTTGGATGGCGGCTTTCCTGGCTTGGATTGAGTTGCTTCTCTCAAAGTTGCCTCATCTCCTCATTAGAATATAAGGAGAAAAAACACAGCAAAAATGTCAGGATGATCGCTGTCAGTTTCTACCATACACGAACATTTGCTGGAATTGTGATGTGCCAAACAAGTGCAGTTGTTTTTCTGTGGACAGCGCCTCATTTCCGATAACCAGAACCGCAGAGCAAACAATAGTCCTGCAACATCATGGCCTGCCCTGCAGATGAAAGTGCAAGATACCTCCTTTCTAGGAAATCATTATGGGCTGCTGTAGCAGGGACTAATCAAGGCAGGTTAGATTTATATTCTAGTAGTTGTAGAGAAATACTTCTTTAGACTCGTGTAGGTTTTAGTGTCTTAAATGGAAGAATGCATGAAGCCTGTTAAAATTCCTTGAAGTAATTGCTTTTGCTCCTACCTATTGAGCTTTACTAGGCTCTGCTAAATTAGAATGATACATCAAAGAAGTGGGAAAGATTAATTTTGCCTCCTGCATCCTTTAAGATGTTATGGTTGTATATGCTGGTGAGCTACTTTTACCTGAGGTTTGTTCCAGTTTGTTCTCCAGTTTTCCACAGGGCAAACTGCTCAGTGTAATTCTCAGAAAGCTTTGGTATTTCTTGTGGCCATGAAGGCAGTTATGTGAAACTGTACCAGAGAATCACTTTGCCATTATAAAATCAAAAATCCAAATACCATTTCAGAATAAGTTTAGAAAATTAAGGCCTGTATTTTTTGTTACTGCTTCACCCAGTAATTTCACTAGTTCTGCCATACAGATTGCCAAATGATAATGATAAAAAATTAATTTTGAAATCTTTTAAGAAAAGTTTTTTTTTCTCCCTTCTTCACCTTCCCTTCCACAGCACTTTCTTTTCTCCTGCAGCAACCAGACTTTGAGGAATTACTTGAAATACTTTACTTCTATCCAAATTAATTCATCTATATGGTAATATCACTTTTATTTGAGAAATCTTTTCTTTTTTTTTTTCTTCGTTTCACCTCAAGACTTGCTCAGGGGCTGATCAAATCTGGAATCATGCTGTTTCGTACCAGAGAGACATGAAAATGTAACATATGAAGGAGTTAAATTTTCACCAATTTTTGAAATTTAAGTATACAGAACGCTTCTCTTGGGTGGTCATTTTAGTTTCATTAGTCGAATATTGAAGCTGGCAGTGATCAAGAAACCTTGAATTGAAATAGTATATTCCTTGCTCTGTTGGAGAAGCCTATTTCGCAGAAGGATTAAGAGCACCCTGCTGTTCTGTGCGCTGGGAAAAGGTGCGAGAACAGCAGGAAAGGGAACTTCTACAGCTGCCCTGCTTTGTTTTGAAGCGGTTGATCAGATTTGCAAATACAAAGAGATTGGTTCAATTAAACCCATATTTAAATATATATGCATATATGTATTTGTATTTGATACATATCTATATATATGTGTACTTGCCAGCTAATGAAAGCAAGGTAGGAGATGAAGTAAAATTTCATGGTTATTACAGCAGAACAGGTCTGGTTCCTAAAATCGCAGTGGCTTCCAAGTACCTAGCAAAAGCCAGAGATGAAAGCAACTAAATTATATCCTGAAATGGGATGAGAAGTGGTTGCTATTGCTGTCCTCTTGAGCAGAAATTTGCTGTGCAGAACACTTCTGGTAAGTTGTTTATGACATCCATCCATAGTGATCTTGTACAGTCTCTCTGGTTCCTTTTCCAACAATGAGATCAGATGTTCAAATAGCATATGGTCTTAAATCTCCAGCTATAGAGTACCTGCCTTCAGCTGTTATTTTCAGCACAATAAAGCCTGCTTTTAATATGATTGAATCGACTCTAAAAACATTCAGATGGTATAAATTAGTGCATTTCAGCACTATCAGTTGAAAAAGAAAATCAGAGCTTTAGAGATAGGTTGGTGAATTTAAACCATTTCCTTTGGATTCTTATATGCCAATTTACCCATGTTGTCAAATTTTTCATTTAACAACAAAAGCCCTGATTCTATTTTATGCCTTTATATAAGAATAGAAGGTAGAAATGTAGCTAATTTGTTCTGTTTAGTTTTAAATGTTTCACGGGGGTAAAGCTAATGTATATAATCATCTTTATTTTCACCGGTGTACCTCTTTTGTGTTTCTCCTTGTCCAACAGGTCTATTTTTTACTTTTTTGTTTGTTTGTTTTACTATTTCTGTAATTATACTACATAAAGGTCTGCAATTTCTGTGTTTCATGAACAGGAGATGGAGAGGCTTGAGGGGCAGAGTTTGTTCCTCCCTCAAAATGCTCATGTGTGGAGATTGAAACTGCAGGAAAAGATTGTCATTAGTAAGGAATTCTGCTAGTTAAAGATTTGGAAAAAGGAATAGCTAGGCTTCAGTCTTAACCAGTTCTCTGTTATTCTGCACAGTGTCAAATGGAGTCTAATTGCTTTCCTCCCTATCCGAGTATGTACATTTCATAATGGTAACCTTAATGAATATAGAACCATGACAGCAGATAAAGTGTAAAACAGAAAGATGGTAGGAAATGTTATGTTCTTTAGAACACCTTTCTGTCACAAAGACAGGTATGCTATCTATATGTTCACAGCTCTAGGCCTAATGGAGGGGGCTTGTCTTTTTTGGGGGGGAGACTTCACTGGATTGCCGCAGCCAGCCAGGAGGCTGTCCAGGCACTGCGAGACCACGCATGACCATGCTGTGGTTGATTATGAGATAAAGAAGCGTTACCAGGCAGTGTACATGGCCCCAGCTTTATCATGCAGTTTGCTGTGTTTCTTCAGGCAGAGCTGTAGGACAAGGACAAGAAAGGCTGGACTTGGCATATGCTATCATATTAAGTGTTAGGCCATAGGGTAAACATGGGCAGGTAGAGGTAGTGGCCAGCAGTGACCATTGGTAGAGGACTCACTTATGGTTTATGTTAGTCAAAGAGCTGATCAGAAGGCCTCAAGGTGCTCCTACAAAAGTTCAGTCTCCCCAGTCCCATACCCACTTGCACCCACTCAGCTTTTTCACTACTTGAGGCTGGTTCTTGTCCATGTGATCCTATGTGATGTCCATGTGATGGCTTCCACCTGCTGGGATGGTCAACATTATTTTATGATGGTCAGCACCCATATTTGCACAGTGTTAACTCCTTTAGCTCAGGAACAAAAATGTCCACTTCTGACTCAGCAAGGGCAGCAGCTGCATCTAGCTCTGGGCCAACGAAATGCCCCATGTGGCTGTCAGATGAGCACCATGATGCCTCGGAGCCATGTCTGCACACAGGTGTAATAAAATACATACATTTTTTGACTAATCACACCTTAGGGATGGTTTGTATATATGATAGAGTCAAAACCATTAAACTTCCCAGAAGAAAATGTAGTGGTGTTAGGTATCACTAATCTATACACAACCGCAATTGAATGATTATTCTCTTGACTTGTTTCAATGTTCTCCTCCATTGTATCTATGATTATTATTGTTGTTACTAATACCACTACTACTATTACATTAGAAAAAACACTGTGCAGTGAGATCCAAAATGAGATGCCTGTATTGCCTGTATTTAGGTGTTGAGGTGTATGTGAGGGCAACTGAGCTGCCTCCAGGCTGGACTCCACTGAGACACTTCCAGTGGCTGAGGCTCTGCTGGGTGTTTAGGTGCCCAGGTCCCACAGTAACAAGCTCTTATGATGGCCATGTCAATTTTGTATTTTTATATTTGTGATTTCTGCTTTAGAAGGTTGAAATTTTTATTTTTATTTATTTTTTTTTTTTTTACTGTGAGAATCGGAGTTGCAGGTCTTCTCTAGATTTGAGTCTGACTTTGAACCCAGATGGCTTCAGATCCAGATTTCTAAATCTAAACTTCATTTCCATATCTAAAAGCCATTTGTTTTAGGTTCTAACTTGATCTATGCCTGGTTTTTGTGTAGACTCAAATTCTTTTCCCATTAGAATAGTTGTCACATATGCCGAATTCAGAAGAATCTATGTAGTCTTCTTCAGGTAGCTCAGATATGAGTATGCTAATACACATATTTATTAATATTCTTTAAATGTGTGTATAACCACAGAAAAAGAAGCCTTAAAGAGAAAGGCCCATCTTTATAATGAATACATTAGTATGTAGAGAGATAAAATTTCAAAGTTCAAACTACAATATGTGTCAGTTTTAAGAAAATATGATTGTGGAATTCAAAAGCTTGTGTATTTTTATGCAAAATGGACATTTATGGACATGCCCTGAATTGTATATTTTGGAAGGAGTTTCTTTTTTGTATTTGTCTTGGAGTTATGAACAGCTTTAATGTTATTTTTCTGTGCTGAGGGTTTCGGTTTATATGAGATAGGAGGTTGGAATAAACAGCTTTATTGCTTGGGGACAGCTGTAGTAGTGCTGCTTTTATAAACAGTGTTTCATGCTGGCATCTATCTTGTTCTCCTTCAAAAATAATCTGTCATTTCATACTGTGTATTAAATAGGTGAGACAGTTTCAGGGCTACAGCCTATGTTTGGTTATGTGCTGCTGTGTAGATATGAACGCAGTGGCAGGACGCAGTTCTGTATGTGGAGAGGTGTCAGTAGTCCACATTTAAAAAAAAAAAAAGTTGACTTTACCAAAACAAAACAAAAAACCTCTCATGGATTTTAATTCTTGTCGAAATAGACATGCACCATATGCAGATGTGTATCCGAAACAGTCACTCTTACAGACATGTATACATATACACCTACGTACAGATGGACTGGGCTAAAGTCTGAACAAGACCTACTCTCTTCTGCAAAGCCTTACTGAGGAGTGTTGGCACACGTCACGGGCATTTTTAGGGTTGCTGGTAACCACACACTGCTGGTTTCCTGCCCTTTTTGGATCAAACTATTTAAGTAATCATGTTATAATGGTAGTTAATGGTAATTAAGCTATGATACCAGGGAAGTATGTCATAACTCTTTTAAATTACATGGAGATTCTGTAAGAAGCTTTAAATAAATTATTGCTGTTATTTTTCCTACCATTTCCTAAACATGTTGCAGAACAGTACCATCTCTGGCTTTTTTGACTGCTGCCTGTCCGTGATAGCAGGTCAGATAAGGACATCTGAAGGTCCCTTACTGTGCATAGAAGAATGTTTTGTCTAAAGGGATGTTTGAGATCTTCCTTCCCTGATTTTTAAAACTTGCTTTCCTTTCCTTTCATCGCGCTGCGGGGGAGATTTATCTTCCAGTGTGTTTTCTTCTTAGCACAGGCATACACAATGTTGTATCCCAACTATATAGCTGTTTATAACAGAAACGGTCTCGGTATTTTCATGATGTGCCTGCTGCTGCTCCCATGCTGTGTCCTCAGAAGCCCTGGTGGGAAGGCGCGATGAGTTCTTACTGCTGGAGGTGCTGATGGCTGGCGGTGCCGCAGCTCCCTGGCGCTGGTCCCCAGGCTCCTGACATGGGGCCGAGTGGGGTGGCTTGGCTCAGCACAGATCAGCACACCCCAACGTGCAAGGAGGAGAGCCCAGGGAGCGCTGCGATGGCCTCTGTAATGTGAGAGTTAGCAATACAGACTGCCAGGGTAACGCAGGAGTGAAATACATTAATAAAATTAAAATTTGTCCTCATTCCCTTGGTGGGTAATACAGCTAATGAAAATAGATCTCACCAAATCAAGATAATTTATTTCATTAGTTTATAGCACTAGAACTTTTCAGGGGAGTGCATGAGGTTGGTGCACCTCATGGGCATTTTTAGGGTTGCTGGTAACCACATAATGCTGTTTTCCTGCCTTTTTGGACAAAACTATTTAAGCACAAACCTGAAATAAATGTGGTTCCACTGTCTGCTTCAAAGACCACAAGGTTAAAAGTTTTAAGTGTATTAAACCAATTTTGTTAATTGTGTCTATAGAGGATTCTTCCTCGCCCTTGGTGAAGCTTCTTAATTTAAAATTCACATTCTGCTGCATTCCGGCCTTTTAACCAAAGTGTAAATGTGCAAATGATTAGTTGTATCATTGCTGCTTAGAAAGAGATTCTGCATTTATGTTTCAGAAGATAGTACTGGTAGTGCCTGATATTGATATTTTTAATGGAAAGAAAAAAAAACACTTCTGTGCTCTCATTTTCTCATTTCTTTTCTTCTTCCTGCATGTCTGTTTTGTGATTTGCAATGTATATTTCTACTGGAAAGCTTCTTCCTTTCTTCCTAGGAAAGAAGTGATGCCGTCTCAAAACCCCAGCTCCCCAAATCCCTTTTCTGTTTTATTTTCAGGTGTCTTGATGTCTTTCTTCATGTTCTATCAGAAAGACACCATTTAAAATTGAAAAGTTGTCTCAACTGTATTTTTTTCCCTCTGTTCCTTTCAAATCATAAGAAAATCCAGGACTGAGAATTTGCTTGATTTTGCTGCCAAGCCAAACTTTTATAACTCTGCATTAGAAGTCAGCCTGGCCTTAGCTAAAGCTTCAAGTTAACTTAATTTTCAGTTAATTTGATTTTCATTTTAGAATTTGCTTGCCTTGAAATGGAAAAATAAGTGCTCTTTTTTATTATTATTTTTTAATAGTCTAATTTTCTTCCTGGTACAATTTTTCTTCTAAATGGCAAATGTTTCTTATTTTCAATAAATATTTGTATTAAAAGTTTCTAGTGGAAACTGTAGTATTTTCTGCAATAAAACACAATGAGTTACCCAGACAGAAACATGGAATTAGGACTTGTTGCTTCTCACTGTAGTTATTAGGAGAGATTCAGGTAAATCCTTTGGAGTCACGCAAGCCAATTAATTCCAAACAGAACAGAAATAAAGTAAGAGTGCTTATTTTGGGCAAGGGAAGATGACAGATTTTATATGAATGGGAATTTTAAACTAATTTATTCAATTATAGCAGGATGATTATTTTTCCTTCTGTGAATTATTAGTTATAGGAAGATGCTTGCAGAAGAGGGCCAAATTTGACCTGATGATTGTGGAAGAGATAATTCATTTTCCATTGATGTAAATAACAGTCTGTTATTTTTTAAAAACCTTGCATGGGCAACTGATTTTAATGCCGTAGTTGCACTTTGCTGTAAAGGTGGATGATGGTACTATATAACTTGGAGTTAATAATTGAATTACATGGAGCAATTTGTCTGTGTTTTTGTTTTATTTGTGGTTTCAAATTTAATCTTGATTTTATTGCTTAAGTATGAGTGTTTCGTTATTTAATGTTGTCCTCTTTAGCTATATTAAGTGGTTAATGTAATTTATAGGTTACTTTGAGAAATGTCGTGATTCTTCATGAAATGACACAAGATTTAGTGAGTCCAGCAACTCAGTGAATGGAATTACGTAATGTGACCTAGCTGATGGGATATACCACAAGATTTTAATTTATTTAATTGGTATAAGGGGAAGAAAAAAGAAGATAATAGACCAGCCTTGCCAATTCATTCTTTGACTGATTTGAAAGTAAGTCCATCCTGAATTTATCTTGAAAATACTTGGAGTTGCATCTGACATGGTCAAGCTAGATAGCGTCCAGTCTAGATAGCGTCTGGTGAGAGGACGAGGAGAGAGAACAGGTGTTAGGTTGGGTAGGAAATCAGGATGTACTAAACAGTTATTTACTTTTGTATGTGTCAAATGCAAACCAGGAGAAGCAACGATGTGCCTTTCTTTTAATCTTCTCTTTTTATTTGATCCGATTTAATAAATAAAATTGTTTTTGTAAGACCCAGCAACTAACTGCCAGCTGCCTTGTGGCACTGGTAAGGGTTTTTGCTCAGTCCCAAAGAAGGAAAACTGATTTGTAACTCTCGCTGATGGAAGTTCCATACTCGGGGTATACAAAATTAAAATAAATTCAGCACAGCTAGTGTTTCCATGAGGAAGCAATCGATTGGAAACACATGATGCTAGTGGCACTACAAATATTAATGAACTAAAGATTTCCTGTAATAGACTGCTGTAAAGATTTTGCTTTTGAAATAAATGTTCCTTTTAAGTTCCGATCTTCTGTATGTTATATTTTAAGCATTCCATATTAAGGTATCACTCACTTTCATCCCAGCTGCATATGATTACTTTAACTTCATTTGGGTTGATTTTTTATACTATATATATATATTTCAGCCCAGAGATAGCTATTTTTAAATATGAGCAAAATCAGTTGGCTATTTGCGTTATTTTAGCACATTTGCCACTTAAAGCATTGTTTATTTTCACAGTTAATATTGAGGCCAGCATACATATGTGCAACTATTTCCAAAAGGAAAGAAAAAAAGATATTCTTCAGGCTGTATGTTGTAAACATTCTTACATGCTGTGGAATAAACACCTGTGGAGTGAGGTATTGAGTATGAACAAAACCTCTCTGGTCTTACCAATATTTCTTCAGGGTGCTTGGCAGGGAGCCAGTGTTCAGTCACTTTATATCAAAGCTTAATTTCCTCTTCCTCGTGGACACCCTCATTTGTCTTCAAAAATCTTTACTTTCGTAATGCTCAAGAATTCATGATTGCTTATAATTTCAACCCATTTATCCAGAGCGCAGACTAAATTAAATGCCCCAAAAGAAAGCAGTCATATCTGTGAGCATCTCTATTTAAAATTATTGAAACTTAGACTGACTATTCCATCAAGCCACTTTTATTTATCTTGATTTCCTAGGCAATAATTATAACAACAAAGCGCAGAGTTCAGAAAGTAAACCCATCAGTATTTCGTCCTTGTAGCTATACTCCATCAATATAAATAGCTCTCTTCGTGAAGACTGTTTTAACTCATCCTCTCATCAGAACTGATGGATTTTGCTGGTGATTTGAAGGTCACTAAAACCAGGCTGTGTGCAAAGGCAACATCTGACACCGTCATTCCTGGGCAGGCTAGTGCGGATTGCACGCCCAGAGCAGCCATGCTGCCAGTGCACTGGAAATACCAAACTGTTCCTAGCTGCCCACTTCCACAAGCAGTGTTTTAAAGTGCTCTCATTGACATCACATACATATATAAATGTGTGTGTCTATATGTTTAAATGTATCCCTACATCAATTGTAGAGCTGACTTTAGATAAGTGATTTTCCAGTCACCTTCTTAACATATGCTTATCGGGTATAGTATATCCTCCTTGAGTTTTAGAGGAGAAAGTGTCCTGTGTAATTGTTTGCATATTAAAAGGGGTAGTAAAGAATAATGTTTTGTTTTCTTTGACTTTTACTTTGCTTTAGCCCCCCCAAAACCTGTAGACTCTGTGGGTATATACCTACAGCTAGCCTGAAATCATTGTGGTAGTGTAAGATGCTGGTTTTGATAAATAAGGTAGCAGTATCAATTGAATTCACTTATCAATTTGCAACACGAGTCGTTAGCAGCGTGTTTTAAAAGTAGGAATGATAATTATTTATCTCTATTTTTGATTTGAAGAATATTTTTCAGGAAAAACTGAACTTAAAGCACACAGCAGTTTCTCAAATTTCAGATTTTGTATTATTTCTCTTTCCCTGTGTTAGTACTGGTAGCCTGAACCATGACGGCTTTGTGTGATTGTGGTGGCTGAAGTCAGGAGACCTGGAATAAGATTGGAAACCAGCAAAGCTTTTAACGTGGCAAAGTTGAACAATGCTGAACCTCGGAAGCACAGGCTCGCTTCCAGCTGGGGTGTGCAGCCAGAATAGTTTCAGAAAAGAATGCTTCAAAAGTGCTTAAATAACCAATTCATGCTTAGTTCTGTAGTATTATAAATCTGCAAATGGATTCTGTAAGTCACCTCTCTTATCTCATTTACACAGTTATTTTTTTTTTTTTTAATTTTTTATATTTTTTTCCTGAAGACATTAATTTCACAGTGTTGGATAGCTTAATTTTCTTCTCTCATATTTTAGTAGACTGGCAGTGCCGATATCACCACGTCTGACACGTCATTTTTTCTCTGTACAATACGGTGTATTTTGTGGATCTAGTGCAGCAGTAGACTGGCCCAGAAATCACAATCTGGGATTATTGTCTTTGTGTATCCTCAAGGAGTAATATTTTAAAGTCACTGCATCTGTTGGTACTTAAAAGCACGATTTTAACTTTTTATTTTTGCCAGTTTTTACCATCTGTGTGTCTGTTTTTTGGCTCCTTGATTTAATTTTTCAGTTTAATTTCTCAGTTGCAGTGGGATTTCTTTTCTTTCTCACACATGCTCTTTTTGACTCATCCATGAACTTGCATTAAAAAAATAGAAATTATTTACAGCAGTTGCATTGTAAAATTCTTGGCCTTCATGATTTGGAGGTTTTTTTAATGATAGCTTTTTATCGAGTCTTTTCTAGTAAAAGCACGTCATTTTTGGAAGTGAAATAACTTTTATTACACTTTGTTTAAGTTTTCAAACATTACCTTGGATTAGATTGAAGCATTTTGGCGGGAAAAGCTACCTTGGTCACATTAAACACATTCTAGTCTTTCATACTCGTTTAGTTTTTAATGCTCAGGAGGGAATAATTTTCTTGAGAAATCTGTGTTATAATCATAAACAGACATAATTCAGTAATTTTCTCATGAAACATTGGCTGAAGTTTTGGCGCTAATGACTTGAAACTCACACAAGCAGGAACATTTTTGTTTAAATTCCAAGAAAAATACTAATGAAATATATTATAATAGAAACAAAATACACATACAGTGTTTTACAGACTGTTTTCAATCAAACGGGTGTATCTTCAGTTGATAAATGTCTCATGAATTCAGGCATGTTCTAGCATCTCAAGAATGTACTGATAGAACTCGAGTCATTTTATATGTTTATCCCTGACAAGTTTACAAAAAAAAGTTACAATATGTAAACAATTTTTAATATACTAGGGTAACTGTTTAGCACATCTATCAAATATTTTGCTTCTGTATTTATTTGTGAATATTGAAAGCTCTGCTGTTCTTATCTTTTCTCCGACATATGCACTGTGCTTCTCACTTGAAATATAATGCATTCTTTAAGGTCAAATTTAATGGCTTTTTAAGAAATAAGCAGATGGATTTTTAGCCTTTTTTGAATATTTTTGTAACCAAGTTTTTAAAAGTTTATTTTTACCTCCTGGTGTACTTACTTGCTCATAGTTCATTTTCAAACCAGAATATGGACCTGCTTCCTTTTTAATCTTTTTTTTTTTTCTTTCTTTTTTTCTGGTTTCTATTTAGTATTTTGCGTAGTGCTGCAGAAAATAATGAGTTACATGAAAATATTAGCATTAGAAGGTAAAAACATGTTCTTTTTTAGATACGTGGCTCCAACAACCTGTAATATGCTTTTTGTACTGTGTGGTCTGCCTTGATTTATTTTTCTTAGCAATGATGTAGACTATTAAAAGGCCAAAAGAAATACTTTCTTCCCTTGATAAAGCATTTTTGAAAGGAAACAGTGCTGTGAAATTCCGAGGAGCAGAATTGGTCGTCGTCTTTTCTATCTGCATATGCTGGTAGATTTTCCTATGTGCTGTAACCCCTTTTTACTGTGTTATGGAACTGGGAGAGCGTAGTGTTTTTTCACAAACTTATCTGAGCTTTCATTCTCACTCAATTCATGTTGTGTTTTGCTGAAAGGATTTTGTTTTGAAAGAAGAGGAGTATTAGATCCTTATTTGAAGTTCTCAGTTGTCATAAAAAATAATAAATAAATAAACTTCCCAATTTTGGATACTTTTCCAGTTTTATTAATAAATGTCCAAGAAGACCATTTATAAGGGAACCAGGAACGATTAAACTCCATTCTCAAAACTGAGTTCCAAAATTTTCCCTTGCTCTAAGAATTTTATTACTGCCATGTTTAGCTTCCTGTTCTGCTGGCAAATGTTCTACTGTTACTGTAAGTAATGGGGAAAACTGATTGAGGAAACCAGTACTCATTTCCCATCATGCTGAGATGTGCACTGCGTTACAACACTGTAATGATGACCATGCATGAATGGAACTGATTTAGAGATGATAATATGTGATCAAGAGACCGCTGAGCTTTGTTTCCCTGTGTCTTTAATCTTGAAAAGTTGGGAATTTTTGAGAGGAAAAAAATGGAGAAGTTTTCAGACAAAAATAAAAGTCGAGAATAAAAGAGGATTCTTTTGCTACTACAGTTTGTTGTCCGTAGGGGTACTTAGAAAATGATGGCTGAAATAATCACCTCTTCTTTCTTTTATTCCTTGCCTTCTCTGTGGAATACAAGCTGGTCTTGTTTTCTGGTAAGATGGAGTTGTAGGACCATGTAATTAGAATGTGTCTGCCTTGTCCTTTTGGTAGTGTTAGTTTTCTTTGGACCAAGAGAACTCAAGCAATGCGAAGAGATGGGCACTTGAAGTGCCGGAGAGCAGTCCATCAGTTTCCAGCGACATCCTGTCCCAACCTGTGTGTTGCTCCTACCTGGAGTCTCAACTGACTTTGTCTTAAGCACAACCCATAAATGCGCTCAGCTGTGCTTTACTATATATTTTAAAAGGCTCGTGGGAAGCTGGATATAAACTTTCACGCTAGACAGTGACCCGACTGACGCAAACATTGAACTCCTTGAGGAGAGGAGGTGCTCGTTCAGTTTGTTCCCAACCCTTGCATTGCAGTCGCTTTCTGCAGTGACGTGTAAGGATTGATTTCCATGGCAACATGGCTCTAGCTTGTGCTGCTGTGAATGTGGCTAATGGTAATAGAATTACAGAGTCATTTTAAATCCTGTTATGTTATTAGGTCATCCGAACCATCCTCTTACTATGCATCGAGTTATTCCCTGCAACCTATCTTGTAGTTCTTTGTCTGCGCTGCTTTTACTTGTGTTGAGCAGTGGGGATTCTGCCTCTTCCTTGGGAGACTTTCACCATCACAATCACCCCACTGAGGATTTTCTTGTGATATTTAGCCTCATTTCACCTACTTTCTCCCAGCTCTATGGATTTATACCATGTGGAACTTCCGCTCTGATCTTCTTACTTTACCTATCAAGCAATTGTAGTTAATCTTCTCCTTCCCCTTCGTCAGAATGTAACTGCTTGGTTCTTGTGCTTTTCAGGGTTTTCATATGCGGAAAAGTGGGTTTATAAAGTGGCTTTTTGACTACCTCATTTTGATAGTGTCTGGTGCTTGGTACTCAGATACTATTTAGATGACCTGGATTGACACAAAGAGCTTCCAACTTTCCAGTGCTGAGATTGCTTTGTGTATGTACCACTACAGTGCTGGTTTTTATGCATGTGTGTGTGCCCTGCTACATTCGATGCATATAGCAGCGTGTGATGAGTGGGAAGATAAGTTTTTTCTCATAAAGCTCAAGAGACCATTTAACCATTAAGCTCCTTAACCATTGCCACAAGTCAGCTGAAGTATGCTTTCAGTTTGTCCTGCTTGTTTGCCCAATATAAATGTGGATGGGTGTAGACACCTCTGTTGTCCTGCAGATACACAGGTTGCACACTTCGTCCGCTGTTGTGCTGTACTCTTTCTAAATCCTTCCTATCTACACTCCTTTTCCGCCATGAAGAGAAATAATTTCTAAATCTGTCCAAAGAGACATACAAGTTATTCTGCTCTACTTTGGACATGGCATGGTCTCTGCTGAGTGTAGCTTGGTCAGATCAGGAATTAGTTTAGAACAGGTAAAAGAAAGTAGATTGCTACACAGCAGGTAGGGAGGTGTTGGAGTGATCTGCTGCTGTCTCACAGGGGTGTCTGCAGATACATGAAATCCTTGTACTCTACCTGCTTTCTCAAAAATTGTTGTGAATTTAGTAAGAAAGATGGAATATTGACATCTTTTCAGTAATGTGTTGTTCCCACTGCAACTTTGGCATTCTCACATCATTTTCTTTATTAATATCTTATACAGATGCCCACTTCTTTTGCATTTTATTCATTTACAGAGTAAATAAGTACGTATTACATTAATATTCATCCATACTACCCCAAGAGGGTAGAAGACTGGGAATTGCCATTTTAAATTACTTTTAGAGCTAAATGTGCTGCAAAAATATTAATGCTGCAGTAAAATTCAGGTATATTAAATCCACCACACTATTATCATGCGCTAATTCTTTAATTTGTGGTGACATTTGCTGTTGTTTTTTTTTTAGAGGTGGTGCTACTTTTTCTGAGATTCTTCCCTTTGAGAATTAGATCAGATTAGATTTCTCAGTATGCATTATCTTACATTTATTCAAGTTTCAATTTCCTCAGTCACCAGGCTTCTCAGTCCACCAGTGTGAAATATATATATCAAAAGTCTCACAAAGCTCATTGATTGTGTTTTAAAAGATTGTTTTAAACCCAAGTTTTATTTCACTAACAAATTTTGTCACTTTATTTTTAACTTGCTTTCCAGATTATTAATTCTTTAGATAATATTATCTCACTGTCAGTTCCTTAGGAAAGCATTAGCTTTTCTATTTTAAAGATTATTTTAATGTTATTTTGTTTCTGTGTGCATAAACAATCTCTTTCTCATTTTCTTTTTCTCTGTTCATTATTGCCTTCAACCTGGTTATATGTAGGGAGAGAGAGACAAGTTCATTTCATTAATTTTATAGATTCTTCTTGCCTGCATTGCCTAGAATCCATGTGTACAAGATATTTATTGAAGTTTTTTTTTTTTAATAAATCAAATCAAATTGCAAAAAGGTTATAATTAATATTATTAGAGAACTGTTCTGAGCTTTTACGTAGTTGAGGAATAAACTGTGCTTATGTGTTGAGGCACTGAAAAAATAGTAGGGAACCTGCTGATTACAGTGAATGAAAATTCAGTTTTGAACTCGTGTGTGTTTCTTCCCATGTTTTCTTGTTGTCTTCAAGTCATGTAGTTCTGTGTGAACACCACGAGCTTTGTTAATTTCAGTGAGAAACCACAGCCTTTGTCACAGAATATTTCTCTTTATTTAATTATTTTTAACTGATGTTACCTTTATATTGAATCTGTTCTTAATTATAAGGTATGAAGAGGTAAACAAAAACAAAAACAAAACAAACATCAAACAAACAAAAAACATTCAAAAAAAACACATTGCTTCAGGAAGACCTTAGACAGGCCTGGCTTCATTGACTACCTTATCTGGGCTTTGAATATGCTTTACAGAAACTGGATAACAAGCTCCTGTACGTTTGGAAACCTACAACTTGGCATTACCTTGTTTATACCTGACTAAGTGGCACCTAAGGAAACCATACGTCAAAATTAAAGTGTTTCAATGTGGGGTTTAACAATGCCAATCCCCTTTAAATCCTAATTGACACAAGTAGTTCTGATTTTGGAATCTAGTTCCCCCAAATGCTATTGTTAACCTTTAAAAGAATGTTTATGTAGACAGCCGAATATTAAATCCTATGACTTTCTAATGAAGAGAGGCACTTTGGCACATGGCTCTGTAAGAGGTATATGACTTTTAACATGCTTTTGCCTCTGCTTTTTGGGATGAAAAGAGATTCAACCACTAAAAGTGTTGCTTCTTTCTCTCCCTCCCCCCTTCTGTTTATGCATCTCTTATTTTTTAATGAACTCAGGAGATGGCACTCAAAAGCCTTGTGGTGTCTCTGTCTTAATTTGATGTTGTCTAAGGAAGATGGTGGAATCTGAGTAATCTCTGTGAAGTTGTTTAGATAAATAGTTCTGTGGTGACAAATGAAATTCTGCTGTAAATTAGAAATCGTGAAAGAGGAAAACACATTATGGAAAATAGGTCAGCAGTATACAAGGGCAAGAGGGATTTATTCCTGGAAAGCATGCTTGTTTTGAAGACGGTAAGTGCTGAGATGGCAACTTCAGTAAAGGGACACAATTATTTAGATTAGTTGCAAATGAGTAGGATTTAGGAGGAGGCAGTGGGAGAGGGATGAGATTTGGCATAGAGCAGTGCAAGTTACTGGATGTGGGAGGGTACTTTGAGCTATACGCTAAACAGCAGATGAACGGTATGCCTCCAAACAAAGGTCTGAGGCCACACGGCTAGAGATGTTTTAAGTCCCTGTTGACAAGAGAAGCAGTCTTGGCCGTGCTTTGCTTCCTCCCTTGTGTCTTTGTAAGCTTTTATGAGACTGTTAATTAGACTGAACTGGATCAGCCGGGGAAACGTAACCAATTAAAATTGTTTTTATTAAACATTAATTTTAATTTAGACCTTTTGTCTAGTGACACAAATGCTTGAATAAGCAGAAAGAAGAAGGTGGACAGAGGGATCCAGGGATGAGGATGACCAGCTGGGGAGGGGAAGAAATGAGTCTGCCTCTTTCAGCAGAGCGTGTGGTTTGCACTGACCTCACAGCTTAACAAAGCATCAGGAGGCTGAGATGTTATTATGAACAACACAATGGAAATACAATTGCTTGAAAATATTGCATCTCCATCTTCATCACGTGTTTTGTAAGAGCTTTGCGTGACAGAGAGCAATTTGCATGCTGGGCTCATATTAGGACCCCACTACTCAGAGAGAGCTTGTGCTTTTCCCAATATCTCTCTCTCTAGTCACCAGCCTCCTTTGTGAAAGCTGTGTGCTAACCTGACCAGTCAATGACTTCATTGTCTGACATGAAGAATCTAGATGTTTCTTGTTGTTTTCAGAAATTTCCCTAGGGCTATTTTACTTTCAAAGTGCCATTTCAGCTTCTGGCCTTGTTGGTTGACTCCAGTGGTACTGGTGAATATTTTGTATTTTTCTGAAGATAAGGCTCTGGCTATCTCAAAGAGATGACCTCAAACTGAAAGCATCTAAGGCTGGAGATGCTTTCTAAGCCTGAAAAAGATAGAAAGGAATCTTCTGTGCCTCAGTTTCCTCGAAAGAAGAAAAAAATTGAGAATAACTTTTAATTTGCATCCGGAGGGTGCAATGAAGCTAAAGTCATTATTGTCCACAAAGTGCTTTTGCCATACTGTGCTGGAAGGCACTACAGAAGTACTGAGTACTATTTATTTTAGTTTTGATTTAATGCTTTTGATTAAAAAATTAATAAAATTGTCATAGACCAGATTGTAACCCTGTAGGCACTTGAAATGGAGCATTCGTAAATGAAGCATTTACTGAGAAGTTTGAAATTGTTTTTCATGTTGACTTCAGCAAAACAAATTGAGCAAAGAAAGTGAAAAATGCTATAGTATTTTCCGTTATTAAAATAGTGAATTTGTTTGGTGCCTTAGGTAAAATCCACGTAGTGCAAAAGACCAAAAAAAAAAAAAGCTTCAGTGTAACACAGAAGCCCAACTGAAACAATTTTAGTGGAGTTTCTAGGTGAAGGATGAGGTGGAATGCCAGAAGTGGCATGCTACTCTGCTGTTCTGGAAAAGAGAAGTACAAGATGAAAGTGCAAATGGTAAAATCTCATGACTAAAATTTTGCCCAGCACCTAAGAGACTGGGAGAGCAGGCTTGCATGCCCTGTGCTTCTGCAGTGAGGCTGAGCACCCCACACTGTTGCAGGGGGTTGATGCTTTGGCTCTCTTCTGCTGCATGGCCATGCCCCTGAAGAACTGTGCTGGCCTCTGGGGTCTTGCCTGTTTTTTTTGTTTTGTTTTGTTTGTTTGTTTTTTCCTTTAGTGGAGAGGAAGATGAAATGGGAAGAATTAGCTGTGTGAGATGGTTACCCCATCTGTGCGATGTGTAACACAGAAGACCTTTAATACAGACGCATGGGTATTGTTTCATTGCAGCAATGACAATTTGCATTTTGACTTTAAAAAAGTCAAGAATCAAAACTGTTTGTTACCAAATCCTAGCAAATTAGAACTAACAATAAATCCCTATAAATGAGAGGAGAACCATGTACTTTCCTTTAAGCAAAATGATAAAATCATATAATTATGTTTTTCCAACTCTTTGGGCTAAGTTAACTGGGTGATTTTTAGTAACACAAAAGCCAAACCTTTGAAAGTTAGGTTTCCTAAATTAGATGAAATTCAAAGTTAAGAATACATGCCAACTTTAAACTCCCACTGATGTCAGGACTTTTATCGTCTTGGTAAACATTTATTGTATTTTAATAGTCTTTTTAAAAAGCAAACTCTTTAATAAACAGTCTGATGTCATCTCTTAACAGTCTTGTGGCATGATGAGAAAAATATCCAGAATCGAATTTTGTTATTAAAATGCCCATGTGAGTGAAGTGATGTTTTGTGTGACAGAGAACAGAGAGCTACTCTTTTAGTTTGCCTCTAAATTGACTCTACGTTCAGTACTCAAGGGGATCGAACTGTTCTGTACTTAGCTGAAGCTAGTGAAATCCTTGCATGCTGATACAGATCTGCAAATCAAGCAACAAGGGACTATTTCAGATTAAAAAAAGAAAAAAAAGAAACGAATAAGGATAAAAGAGCTATGAGACCTGTTTGAAAATTGCCTAATGACAAATTCAAGTTGCTAAATAAGAAATGCTTTTTGTGTCTTAAAAAAAAAAAAAATCCTCAGAAGGATGAAAATCATGGTCTTTGAAAAGGTGAGGTGAATAGTAATATATTCAGGAACATTACAGGGAAAATGTGAAGTGATTTATGCAGAATTTTCTCCTTTCCTTTGTCTCAATATCAAGGGGAAACTATGTGACTCATCTATAATACATCTCTGCAGAAATCTTTCAGATCTTTAAACTTATAGGTGGAGGCATGGACATTTATTTTTCTGCAGGGGAAAAAACTGTGTCCCAGTTTCATATATTCATTGTCATTTATTTGGCTTTTAAAAATCACACAGGATTTAATGACTTTTTTTTTTTTTTTTTTTTTTTTTAATTACATACATACAGAATAAGCTAACTTGTCAGATTAAAGGAAAAAGTATTTAAAATTCTGTTGTTCTACATTAGTTACAAGCAGGTGAACTCAGTGTGGCTCTATTTTTAGGAGAACTAATGGACATGCCTAACCTGACCTACTTCAGACTACTCAACAGAAAAAACAAAAACACTGTCGTTGTACCCGTGCAGAGTACCTTATTTCTTCTTCAAGAACAAAATACTGTCATTATTGTTGTGGCCTTCTAAATATGTATGTGTATTTAGAAGCCAACAAATATGTAGGTTTGTTTCCTGGATGCCATAGTAACTCCCTATGTTAGAGGTATATTGTAGTGTCTTTTTTTTTTTTTTCTTCTTTCTAGAAATGTCAACTTCTCCATGTAAAATGAATGTTTTTGTTGTTTGCTGGTCATGAAATCCCAGATCTCTATAACATGGAATTGTGGAGGCAGAAGAACTCAAGTTCTTAAAGAAAACAGTACATCGTGCTATAAAAAAACACTCCTATGGTTTTATATTTGAACTATAGAAATAGTTCAAATGAAGTACCTTCTGCCAATGCAGGGGTGATTGTTTTCTGTATATGTAGGTCTTATGAGTTACTCAGAGGTGGTGGTGGTACATACATGTAGATACATATGTAGGTTCATAGATACATATGTATGTATTAGCATGAGGAAAGATAAGATAAATGGCATGGGATGCCATAAATCAAAAGAGGATTTGTTAACGACAAGTGTCACATTCATGTTGGCTCACCATGCCGGGATGTCTCTGTACATGAGGTAATCCTTGTGTTAATCAAGGTAGGTGATAAAAGAGCCTGCACAAAATGAGGCCTGGCCTTTGGGCTAAGTTTTCCAGGGGAATTTGATTACATGCTGACCTATAATTGGAGCCTTGTTTCAAATAACGGTGATAACTATTTCAATTAAAAATATTTCCTATGACTTTGACGTCAAAGTATGACTTTGAATCTGTCTTTAATATGAACTCTAGTATTTGCTTTACACTGATCTTGGTGGTCTCTGTGTCAGTCTGTGAATCATATAGAAAAAGTATAAAATTTCAGAGATTCAAACATGGAAATAGTCAGTAGATAAGCCTTATTTAAAACAAACAAAGAATATAGACTTTCGTCTGTGAAACTTTTATTCCACAGATATGTTTTGAATCCTGAGAGAAAACAGAAACCAGAATAAAAACTGTAACCAGGCAGTTACATGAAATGAACCCATTTTATTTTTAGGACAACAATCAATCTGAGGTAATTTGATATAGTTTTACATAGATCTATAAGATAAGTATGTCTCTTTCTGATACAGTGCAAATTTCTATAATTTGTTATTGATCAGATCTTCAAAAGCTCTTTAGATGCTTTAGTTAATATTGAAAGTTAATATTCCACATTTTACATATTTCAAATATTTACCTCAGGAGAGAGCAGTACTTTCTGCTTCCATCTAACCTTTTGGTTGACTTTCTGTCATCAGACTGCTTTCTAAAACCTCATTTCAGTGGGCTCACCAACAGGCGGCACTATTGTCACTGAAATGCCCATCAGGTCATACCCAACCTTGGCTGGGCGTTTCTGCTCACAGGTTGCTCTGTAAGTGAACTGTCTCGCAAATCAATTAGGTAATGAAATGTCTTGAATTTTGTAATCCTTCAGATGCTTTGCATCTAAGAAAAAGCTTAAAAAATAGGTTGTGAACTGCAAATGTTAGCTGGTTATCACAGAACGAAGAGGTGAAGCTCATCTGGTATCTTCCAGCAAGAAGAGGTGTTTTGTGGCTCAGCATCCTAAGATGCTGCTGAGACATTTAAGATCTGTTTTAATGGTATTGCCTTTAGAAGTACCTTATCCAAAATCTCAAAGCTGTTTTGCAAAACTGGAGTATTATCCCCAACATACTACTAATGAAACACGCTTTTAAGTGATTTTTGACACTGTTGTTTAGCAAAACAGTGCAGAAGTTGAGAAAAGACACAATGTTCTCTTCATCCTGAGTCTGTCTTTGACATAGTAAATAGACTATCAAGATATTATAAGTTTAAATTTGGGAACAATTTACCCATTTATAAGTGAACAGAAGTTCAGAGCATTGAATTATTATAATATTTTCTAATATGCTCTGACTATTATGACAGTACATATTATTTGTGGGATAAGAGCTGCTGCAAAATGACATACCACAAAATAGTTCCTGTGCTATAATAGCAGTAGTCTTCTTTGAAAAGTCCCTTAAATATGGTCTGGTTGGAAGAACTACACATCTTTTTTATCTACTTAATACTTGTCATCCGTAGAGGAACCGTGCTCTATGAATTTGTTACAGTAGCTATCAAATTACAGTAAAAATAAATTAGTAGATTACAGCATACCTTCTCACTCTGCCAAGCACCTTGCACTGCCAGTAGTCCTGGAGACATCACTGAAACGTTGTAGAGCAGGATGCTGCTTGGTAAAGGGAATACTAATGTAGTTTTCACCCAAATGTTGAATGCAGTTTATGACATATAATTACAGTGCACATTGAGGAATCATAGAATCACAGAATGGCTTGGGTTGGAAAGTGAACCATAAAGGTCATCTAGTTCTAACCCCTCTGCCATGAGCAGGGTCACCTCCCACCAGATCAGATTGGCCAAAGCCTCGTCCAGCCTGGCCTTACCTCCAGGGACGGGGCATCCACAGCTTCTCTGTGCCAGTGCCTCACCACCCTCTGAGTGAAGGATTTCCTCCTAATATCCAATCTAAATCTCCCATCTTTTAGTTTACATTTGAGAATTAGCAATGCTTTAGCCATTTTCTTTGTCTGATCCCATTTTGTGCCCTTTCCCTTGCACAGTTTTGCTGAGTTTCTTCAGTATTTGCAAAATCTTTAATTTTGCAATATTCTTTCTCTGATGGTAGGCATAGACCATTTAGCAACATTAATTCATGCTAACGTGTTTGATCAGTAACAATGACAAAAAAGAGTTTTAGTGCATTTCTTAATGTTTCTTCCTGAGGTATCACTGTAGGGTCATGGTAAAGCCCCTTTCTTTAGAGAAAGAGCCACAGCAGCAGGTAGGATGGGGCTGGCTGTGCCACAGGAAGGTCAGAGGGCAGCATGCAGTGTGTGCTGCAGAGCTGGTGCTTGGCAGGGTCACTCAGTGCCTATTCATGTTTGTCTGGTTCCCCTTTCTGTTTGTATGCTTTTTATTGAGGAGCATGGGAGGATTTGGTGAATGCTCCATCAAACTAAAATTTTTGCTGCAAACTTTCAGTTCATTTTTAAATTTAAGAATTTTAATAATGTGCAATAGTGGAGGCAAACATCCCTAAGACATATTTTGCTACAGATTTGTTATTTATTTATTTATTTATTTATTTATTTTTACTGTAAAGAAGCAAATCAGCAATATACCTCAAGTTAAATTCTCTATTGAGAAAACCTTTTGTCTAACCCACTAAAACTCTTTGAGGGCTCTTGTGTATGTCAGTGCTGTCTGCACCACCATTTATAAAAAAGAATTAACAGACAGCTGTGTATAATCACTGAAAGGATTTTTTAGTGAAAGCTACTTTAAATGGTAAGCATTATTTGTGTTGTGCTTCTGTAGTTATCATTGCTATCTGTGTTATAGGGATGTACATGGTGTAATTGTTACGGAATAGGTGAATATGACTTCAGCGAGATATCACAGATTTTTGAGCCCCAAAGGGGCCCCCCAGGACTTCAGTAAACCTCTAAACAAATACATGTTACAAAATAATTGAGGTACTTCAGGGCTTGTCCAGGTTTTTTTTAGTATTACAAGACTTTAAATACATGTTTTAAGACAAGTCATTAGGCATGAAATGAAATGGTAGTTAGTGAAAACTGAATCAAGTGTTGTACAAGCTTGTCAAAGGGAGGTTGTATCAAACTAATTATCTTCGCTGACTATCTGGTGTTTTGTTTCTTTTGGACAAAAACAAATAAAATACATCTCTCTTATACCTGTATAAACATTTCCTTCTAAGGCATTTTGCAATAGAAATCATGCCATCATGAAGCCAGGCAGTTTTAAGGCTCAGCTTGATCCGTTTATTAAATGGGAAATAAGAGATGATTGCTTGTGATAGCAGGGGATGAATTTGATATTCATCAGGAGACCCAGGAAATCCCTTCCATTCTGTGCTACTCTGTGTCTATGTGATATCTTTTTAGTGATTTGACTGTGCAAAGCAAATTTCATTTTGGAGTAGTGAGGCATATAGAAACTATGTGAATATTGCCATTTCCAATTGTGGGGTGACCCTGCTGAACAACACAGGATTGACTGACATGTAAGAAGAATAATCTCTATAAAAAGAAAAAAAAATCAGCTGATTTTGTTGTTTTGTGTTTTAAGTGGATGATGATTTAATATAAGGTTTCTCCTTCTCTTCTCTCTCCCTGGGTTGCTGATAATAGCAGTGCACCTCGTATAGAACTGATGTGGATTACACAAAGCTCTTATCTAATTATAGGTGCATGTATATGTTTGTGTGCAAGAGGGAGAAACCCTACTTTTTATTCAATAACTTTTGTTTTTTCCCCATGTGATCTTTGTAACCGTTCTTCAGATTTGATTGAAAATTGCCCTTCTCTGGAGATTTGGCCAGTTAATCAAGAAGTGAGAACATTAGCACAAAAGCCTGATGCTGGTATATTTGTGCTAGTTAAGACAGAGGAAATAGGTCCCTTAGGAGCTGTTTCCTATCAAGCCTGATCATACAGAGAGAGAACCTACTTTATGTTGCAAGGACCAAACAAACATTTATAAAATGTGGCTGCCAGGAGACTAATAGCAAATATGGTCTCTTCTTCCATAATCATTTCAGAGAAGAGCAAGAGAATAAAAGGGGGAAGATGAAGGGAAGGGCATGTTTTAATAACATAAGCATTGTTTTTGTTGTGCCCCAGCTGGGGAAAAAATACTGGTATGCGGTCTTTTGGGAGCTTTTCTTTATTGATAATGTATCCTTCTGTACATTAAAATCTGAAGTATCTGTTGAAGTTTTATACTGTTATTTTCTGTTCAGTATTCACGGTGCTTGAGTTCACTACACTAGGATTTAAAACATAAATGTTGGAAAACAAACAAGCTGGACTGCTCCTCCCAAAACACAGAGGCTGTGTATTGCAAGGCTTCTATTTGTAGAGGTGTGTATGTCAGACACATTTATCATACGCTGCTCACGCTGGCAGCTCTGCCTGTTTGCCCTAATGGTGGCAATTCCTTGCCATTTCAGGACCCTGCTTTCTGTTGATAACGCTAGGAGAAAAGCTGAAAGTGCTGTGTGGTGAGACCAGCCAACCCACGTGAAAATACTTCTCTGCAGTTACTGTGCAGACTACTAAAAATACAAAATGGGTTTAATTATGTTGTAAAAGACTGTTTATTGTATAGCCTTCGTGTACCCATGTCAACCCATCTTGTTGTCGAGCTGTTAACAACAACTCATCTTGTTGTCGAGTTGGAGAAAAAATTGCTTTGTGTACAGTGAGAACAGATTTACTACAGCTTACAGCTAAATTTCCCAGGTATTCTCTTTTCACTGAAAACCTTCAAGTCTTTGCCACCACAGGCTGATGAGGCTGCCCAAAGCCTTCTTGTTCCCTCACACAGATGTGGTGGTGCAGCTGGGCTGGCGGTGATGCTGGCTGGCGTCTGCTACGGGCTGCGGCCAGGCCTGGATACTGAACGCCCCTTCTGACAAGTTGGAGGATTAAGCTGTCTAAATTAAGTGTAAGTTAACAGGAAAAACAGGGTAGGAAGGCACAGGCTTGGCTGAGGGAGCCTGTAATTGGAGGTGCAGAAGCCAGAGTAATAAATATAATGCTGTAGGTTGCAGAAGTGAACGAGGAAAATGTGCAGAAAGGAGATTGGTAGTGAAACCTTAGCACAGCTCCATGGACATACTGTGAAAATCTTCACGTACAGCTCCCCTTTCTTTAATGTTAACTTGGATTTGTTCAGTGCACAAGACAGTTGCTGTTTGCATAACAAGTGACTGTTCAGTTTTTTTCCTCTTACTCTAGTCAGCATTGCAGGCCTTCCTCTACGGTGTTCAGACCATTTGAAAACAGAGCTACTCTTTTTCTTTTTACTCTTTTCTTGCCCTTGTCACTAAAATATCCAATCACTTTCTGAACGACAGTGGAATAATTATTGTTTCACTCTGAAGTGGGGAAAAAAAAAACAACACAACTTCACTCCCTTCTTTCAGTTATTGATAGAATGGAGAAATTGCTATCACGTTAGAGATCTGGGCTTTAAGTGTTCAGAGAAGACGTATGTATACATAACCCTTACATGTCTTAGAGCCTGTTTCCCATTGTATCTGACTGAAGTAGATGTGGCAGCACCTACCTGCCTGGAGGTGAAGAATGCACCAGTGAAATGTGGAGAAATATAAGTGAAGGGCTAACTTTATTCAGACTCCGTAGCTGCTGTTGAGTTTTCTGCAGGTAGTTGTCAAAAGAAGAGCTTCAGAAGGGAAGGTGAAGAAGGAAAATGAAATAGATTTGCTTATGTTTTTGGAGAGGCCATAACAATTGCATAGAACAGATGTGTGCTTGTTTGAAAATAAAGAAGTGACCGGTGGTGACTTCATTGCTGGAAGTTTTAGCTGTTATAAGACAGCAGTTTTGGACAGATGCAGCTAAAAGTAGGAATACATCTTTGAAATCCCTAATTCTCTTAACCTACTTAATTATTATTATTAATAATTTTTTTTTTTTTTAAAGCCATTGTTCAAGGTCATAAATATATTGTTTAACCTCTGTCTTAGTAGCCTAAATATATGGCATATGAGCTTTATGGAAAGTTGCATCCAAGTCTTGTGGCACAGCAAGACTCTGGTGGCTCTGGGTGAAGTCACCTCAGTTAACGGCGAAAGGGAACTGATGGCATTTTGTACTGAATGCATTAGGTACATAGAAGTACATTGGAAAAGGTGCTTTAAATTTATTTCGGTGCTCTAAAAATGAAATTACCTTTAATTACTTTATTTCAATTTTGGAAAAATAAACCACTCTGTCTTTAATGGCTGCGTGTTAATTTCATGAGAAACTGTACCTTTTGATATAACAGGTATTGGTGATGCATAGAGATAAAGAAACCTTAGGAGTTTCCTCAAATCACCTATTTCTGAAAAATGTCTGCAGTAATATCCATCTGGGCTCTGAGAATCTTTCTTGCTCTTCTAAATGTCCTTTTCCTTGGTTTACCTTGTGATAGCACGTACAGGTGGAATTTGCCTTTCAAAAGAAAACTACTTTCCAAATAAAGAAATAATTGCTAGATGCAGAGATTTTCACAGCTAGTTACTTTTCGTAGTAAATCAGAATTTTAAGTCAAATCCCTCTGCAGGTGTCCAATTTTTCTCTCCGTTCACTTCAATGTAAATCAAAATCTGTGTTATTTTGAGAAGAAAAGAGTGCCTGATTACTGTAATATTAAAGATTTTTAAAAGGATACATCATGCATCTGTTGATTATGGCAGTACTTTAGTTAGGGCTGTGATTCCTCCTCTGAGCACCTATTTACAGGCACATACATGTTGTTGATACAGATCTGTCTGCTGCCCGGGAGAAGCCAGACACAGGCAAGTGGGAGCCGCTTTTTCTTAATTGCTTGGATAACTGACAGTGTGTCTGGTCCAAAACTGACTGTGTTTATAATTCTTGAAAGAAAGGCACAAAGCTAAATGTGGTCGTGCCAGATAGCTTGTGGTTTGCAGATTTTGATGTGTCACCTTCTAATTTTAAAAGATAGGCTCTAGCAGCAGGCAGGTAAGTTGGCTGTGGTCTTCATCCTGGGTCAGGCAGGGGGTACTTCTGCTGTGGCAGAAGAAACCTCTTGAAGAGACAGAAACTGCAAAGAGTGGAATGGCTTAAGTACGAGCCGATAATTAGGAGGCTCTGGGAATGCGAGCAGGGATGCTATCAAGTCTGTTGTGCACAGTGGGCTGTAACTCTGCTGTGCATACCAAACACCAAAGGAGGACCCCAGAATAGGGTCTGTCAAGAGCAAGTCCAAAGGAAGACCCCCAAAACTAAGTAGGACAAGAGGAAGTTTGCACACATTCAGACACTTTAAAATAGTCAAGGGAAACATATGGGTTTGAAGGGTGCTACAATGTAGGACCCAAGAAGTACTAGATGAATGATGCTTACATGGCAAATACATCGATGTGTTTGCTAAAATGACACAATACAAAGCCAGTCTTCTTGTTGTTGTTAGTGGGGGTGTATCCTTGTAATATGTAGGATGTTATTTCAATTTTTCTTAAATGTGTACATATGAATTGTGTGTTTGCTTGAAAAGCCTGCACAAAGAAAATTGCCAAAAACGCTGCATTAAGAAAATAACATTTGTGTTGGCTTCTTAATATAGCTGAGATACAAAATTGTATTTTTTCAGCAACTCAGATTTTAGACTTAGAGGTAATAACTCTACTGCAAAATTATAGATTATAGAGACCTACTTACATAGGTCTCTATAATCACCAGTGTCCCTAACTTCAAAGCAAGAAACCCACGACAAGGTTCTGTAAGATGCTGTAGGAAACAGGGTGAAACACTTCTTTGTAATGGGAAACTACTGCAAATGTTCTGTTTTCCCTATCATCTGTTTCTTTCTGTTTTTTTCTCCACCCAAACTGTATGTAACCTTATAATCGCAATGAAGATTTGAATATTTATTTAATTTTAACCTTTATTCCTTGTACTCAGTTGTACATACAGAACTTCACCTGAAATCAGTAAATACAGAAGTATAAACATTTGCTTATGACATATTTATGAATTTTATGGGTTATCATTTATAGTGGGTTTATAAGCAACTTCTGCTATATGGAAATATTTTATTTTGAGTTCTTGTTTGCGTTCATAATGTAGTTCTAGGTAGGTTCAAGATGCTGGTTAACCTTTGAAATGTATTACTTGCCTAGTGCTTAACAGAGATAGATGACGAAGAAGTGCATATTAAAGCCTCTCAAAACACAGGATCATCAATCTTCAAGTAGCTCGGCTTCATGCAGCACGCTGCTATCCAGGATGCATGAGGCATATCTACAGCTCATGGAAGCCTGCTGTAGCCAGCCTCCTGCTTTTGCAGACTCTCAGTGGAAATGTCAATTGGACATTACCAACTGCCTCTGCCTTGCTTTAATATCTCTTCAATAATTTAATATATTGTCTGACACTGTGTGCTGAACTCATAACCTATCGCTTATTATTCTATTGACTTGATTGCTCTGACTCTAGAATCTCAGTCTGTGTTTGAATCCTACCACTCACACTTTGTCATATTTTCTCCTTGGTCATACAGGTAATTAAAACCATAAGCTTATAATGAGTAACATAGCCATAATAGGAAGGGTTGTCGGTCATCTTACTGGTAGTCCTTGAATTACCCTGGCCTAAATTTGTACGTACAGCATTCCCGACTTTGACATGAAAATTATACATTCGGTGAATAATGCATGTACTTTTTGGAAAGTCAAATTAAAAACAAAATCAATTGGTTAGCATTAAAGCCTCATGTAACTCTTTGATGTCAGCCATTCCTGGCATGCCATTAATAATGGGCTGCGATAAAATGTTTAAAGAGGTCTTGGTACTTTATTTCTTCTACTGTTCTTAACTTTGCAAAGGAACCTCAGTGAGCTGCCTTGTGTCTTTGTTGGAGTTCCCAGTAACCTTCCTGGAGAGAGCTCTGAAGGAGTTTGCACCCACACTGCTCTGGCTGTCGGCTGCTTTTCTGTCTTAACTTGTGTGCCTTCAAAAAAATACTGCCTCTGATAGCTTCTGAAGCATTGATTTTACACATGTAGCAAAGTTAAGATATAAACCAGACTA
This sequence comes from Anas platyrhynchos, assembly GCF_047663525.1. NCBI lineage: Eukaryota > Metazoa > Chordata > Aves > Anseriformes > Anatidae > Anas > Anas platyrhynchos. The sequence goes on along the minus strand of NC_092588.1, from coordinate 145,299,116 downwards.
AACTGTAAATATCATTACAAAAAAGTGTAAAGTGATGAAAACAATTTACAGCAGTTTCAGGTAGCAACAGAAAAGATTTTTTGTAGTTGTGGCAGCACACATTTCTGCTGTCACTGCGGAGACTGCCTTCATTTAAAAATGGGAAAATGTCATTATTACAATAAGTGAAACTATTGAAGCTAGATTTAATTTTCTTCATTTTTTTATTTTTTATTTACTGTCTAGGATGAGGATCGAACAGAGGAGGACAACAGCAGAGTTGAGCCTGTTGGACATGCAGACACTGGTTTGGAAAACGCGACCAATTTTTCCCTGGAGTAAGTTACTGGCAGAACACATTGTTTTAATGATGAGTCTTGGGGCTGAACACAGACTAGCAAAAAACTCAGAATAATATGAGTTATACTGTTCTTAAACAAGCAGGACAGCCTTTTTTAGGTCATATGTAGTTTGTTTTTATGCAGTTTTCTCCATGCACCCTTTCAAGGCAGTCTTTAAGCGCTTTAAAGAAGCCTGTCTCAAGGATGCACACTGGACGCTTGGCGTTTCTAAGTGCTGATGCTAAGTGCTGATTTTCTGCTTCAGAGAAGATGCTTATGTGATGGAACTCAGAAAACTTGGCGGAAGGAATAGGGTCAGTGCTAGCACAAATAAATCAACAGGCAAGAATTTCAAAGAGGAAATTCTTAATACCTGTCAGCAGTTCGCAGTCTGCTCAAAAGACAGATGTATGTGGGGTCTCATAAGTTACATAGTCAAATGCTTATAATTTCTGAATGGATCAAAACTTATGTTGTTTAGGACTGGGAAATTCCTATTTTTTAAAATTCAGTAAAGGATATTTTATTTCATCACAAGATACAGCAAGCATTTCATTGCACAGAACTGAACCATACCTCACTATGGAATTAATGAGAAAATATCTCTTCTACCCTTAAATTAAACCTTTAAAATTGATTAGAATTAATTTTGAAATAAAAATAAATCTTTTGCTCATATTATTTCTGAATTAACTTATAAATTAGGTACAGGGGGGTTAAATGCTAGATAAAGATCATAGTGACATCTATTAAGCAATACACTCTGAGTTTTACTCCATTCCATTTGCAAAAGCAATTGTAAATTCAAAATGCTGCCTGCTAAATAGAGTTTACAGAACTTCTGTCAAATTGAATGCTTCTTGGTGTTGCTTTTAACTAACTCACTGGCTTTTCATCATATGCTGCTTCATTCTTTTCTGTTTTGATATCATACTTCGTGTGTTTGTTTGAAGTACTTGGCTCGAAGTCATGAGAAAATCTGTGTGAGAAGCAGGATTGAAACAATATCTCGTAGGAAGGGATCATTCCTTTTCATTTTCCATTTTACAGAGCTTAACATTTGAATTTGGAATGGAGTTTTGTAAGAAAAACAGTAGAAGAAAAATGAGTATGTAGGCCTAGTGCATATATTGGAAAAAAGGAAGGGTAGTGGCTCAAGAAACAGGACAAGTTTAATGGTGCAGTCTGCTTATAAAAACCGATGTTCTTTTGTTTAAGCAGGTTTTCCCCTTAGGACATTTCCAAGTGAATCCCATGGATTTTTCTTGTTCTCTTCCTTAGCTCTCATTTTTTTCTCAGGAAAGTCAGAAGAAATGATCATAGGGGGCCACAGGCAAACCAACAGTAGATGTTTTTTCATAGACCTTTTTGGGGTGAGAGACATTGCTTGTTTCCTGTGAGCTGATTTGCATGAAAGTTAACGAAAATTTAGCCTTAATGAACAGTGAGAAAGAAATGAATTCAGCCTGTGCAGAAACTAGGACAGGAAACATTACCAAGTGCTGTAATGCTATCAGTCTTAAAAAGTTTATCGGGAGCTGAAGAATAATACTTTTCTGGCTGCTGTCTCTCAGCTCTCCTACACTTTCAATACTTTATTGAGCTAAACAATGGTAACAGGGATAGAGAAATTCCATTGTGTCATTTCAAAAATGAGTCAAAACCAGACCTAAATTGGGGCATAAAACAAATGTGAGGCCTACCTTAAGAATATTTAAAAAAAAAAAATAATAATGTGGAACAAATGTAGAACAAACTGGATTGCAGGATTTTTGTTGACTTCCTAACAAAATGTGGTCTGGTTATTCTCAGATTCCAGATTAAGCATGGCAAGCTTTTGTGATGGGCCACCATATCATCAAGAGCCTATTGAAGGAAGTAGAAAATCTTTTACTGGTATCAGAGGGCATTGGTCTTGCTCCATTTCTAGATTAAGTTTGATTTGTATGCTTATTAAAAACAAACTTCTCAAAAATGTGTGTATGTATAATACATATGTATGTATTGGGCCAGGAAATATGGGAAAAGTATGTAATACTAGAGAGAGGCATAATCCAAAAATTTAGATTGTGGCTTTTGTTCAGATCTGTCTCTTCCAGATTTGCTAAGAGGTTTGGCCTTCGTGTATTATTTTCTCATCTGGGTATTTATAACTCTTTAGGACCTCTGGGCTGTATTCCACCTTTCCAGCTGTGTGCATGTTTCAAACTCACCAGAAGATTTGGTCCAAATCTATTTGTAGAATCTTTGCAGATCTTTTCTGAACCTGTACTTTCCTCTTTTGCTTTTTCCCTCTTTACAGCAAAAGGTATAATTGAAAACTAGCTGGATGGCTGTTTCAGGAGGACATGTGGTTGTTTCGGAATGTTATAGCTAAATCCTACTGTGGAAACTTTGCCTCGTAAGGAAATACAGATACAGCAAGCTTTCAATAAAATATATGGAAACACAATAAAGCAAATAAATGCATTGTAAAACCAGAAGAATTTAAACAATTATGAATTAAATAATTCTTACTTAATTAAAGGGCATTTTTGTAAAGACAAATATTATGGCTTGGAATGGGGTCTCTCTACTATAAGCAAATAAAGCACGCTAGTACTATGATTAGGTTTTAGGCTTTAGGGGGAAAAATTGTATGTGGTATTTAAGATGTTTCTGCTTGGCACTACAAACAGTTACATTTAACTTCAGAATAAGGAAGAAATAAAGCAACATTCATGTGATGATGATACCTATTTTTATAGAATAAACTAATTATCAGTTGCTTTGATTTTTCACTTATTTTATTAATTGAACTATTTTTGCTGATTGATCTCCTTTCATGCCATCAGATTAGTATTCAGGTATGTAGTATTCAATAATGCTTTCATCACCATGACTTAATTTCTGGAGCATTTTGTTTTTCTGTGTGTGTTTGTGTGGGGCTTTTTGGTTCATTCACGGTACATGTTCACATTCCCTCATTCATCGTTGTCTCACAGTGATATGGTAAAGCTCGTAGAAGTCTCCAACGACGGTGGGCCTTTGGGAATCCATGTAGTGCCTTTCAGTGCCCGAGGTGGAAGGTAATGTATCGTGTAGGATTTTAATTGAATCATAACTTGCTGTGTTTTATCTTAGTTATGTTAATTCTTGTATTGTGTGCCTTTGGCTTATGTGAAATACTGAATTTTTTTAAGAAAGGCAGAAATGCAAGTTTACTGACTGTACTCTGTAATGTAAAGGCTCTGCTTAAAATGAGTTGGAATTGCAGGGTTGTCGTGTGATCCCTTGGGAAACCGAACTATGAGGATGTTACCTTTTGGACTCTTACAAATTATAATCTGCTCCTTTAGTTCAGGTGGATATTTAGGTAACATTTCCCCACTGACTGTTTATAGCCACATGTTCAAAAAGAACAACAGTCTAAACCTGAGGCTTCCTGTGTCTGTGTTTGATAAGAGTGGAATAAAAACCAATTATCATACTTCTGATATTTAGTATTGTCCCATGTGTTGGGGTTAAAATGAAGTTGCAAAAACAGTTGAAACATTCTGGTTTTGGGGAAGATGAACCTGTTTGCATTAACTCACAAGCTGTAATGTTTATGAAGAGTGCAAAGAAAATCTTCTACTTTAAAAAATCAAAATCATTTTGGGGACAGTACACATCGTCTCTAATGCTTTGGTAAAGCAGAGATTTGGCATTTAGTGCCTTTAATCAAAACACTAACAGTCTCAGAAAAATAGCTTAACTTTCATAGTAATTAGCGGTGGGTTTGAAGCTTTTAAGTGTGTTGAAAAAATTATTTATCACAAGTATAAGCAAATTTTATTTTGGTGCAGGGTCAGCACGCACTCTGACCTGGCTTGACGTTTCTGTTCTCACTGCAGATGTCTCCAGCTTCCTCCCTCATTTGGGGACAGCTGTGTGTCTGCTGCTCTAGTGAGCTTTGTCTGCTCTGAACTGAAAAAAATGCTGGGGGGAGAAGCTTGTGTTCGTGTCTTGAAAATGTGGAGGAGCAGCCAGAGGTGGAGAGGACCTCTCTGCTTCCAGAGCATTTCTCCTATACTTTGTATGTAGTCATGGAAGGAAAAGGAGAGGTCATTGCTCACTATTGATTATAAACACTGCTGTTGTGCTGCTGCTTTACTGCCAGCTGTACTCACGTCCCTACATGCTTTCAGTGAGAACAAAGGCATTTTCTCCAGCTGCCTGCTTGCAGTGTGGGGAGGGAAGGGAATACATCTATCTTCAATTTTGGAGGACTTGGTGTGTTCTTTTTCTTTTTTCTTTTTTCTTTTTTCTTTTTCCTTTTTTTTTTTTTCTTTTTTTCCCACTGCTGGGCCCCCATCTCTTTTGAACAAATAATAGACACTTGGTTTTACTTTTGCTAGATTCAGAGGGAGAGCAGATGCTTGGCAGGGATGCTCTTCTGCCCACTTTCTCACTCCAGCACATGGCTGCTCTTTGTCCATCCTCTGGCTGCAAAGCCACTTCTCTGTGCTGCACTGAGCAATCTTACTTGAGCAGGGGATCTGCTCATTAGAAACCTAAATATACAAAAACCAAAGTCAATAAAAGACTTTGATCAGCAATGTCAAAAAAGAAAAGATCAGATGTATCGTATAACCTAGCATATAGCTTTTTACACTGGCCCACCATGTTTCATATTTGTTTGGTGTTCAGTTACGGTTATGCTGTGTTTTCAGTTCTTCCAGTTCCTTTCATTCTCTTTTGAAAATGTTACTTTAACAAGCAATGGTTATTAAAATAATAATTTACTTTCAAAAGTGTAAAAACATACTAATACAGTTCTCCCTCTTTCCCCCCTGAAAAGCAAACACCCTAAACCTTTAAAAAGTATGTGCCACAACTATGTCCTTTGCTTATTTTGAGGAAATATTTGGCTCTTTCATGGTCTTTTGTGGTAGGCTTCAGTTTGGAGTAAGAATCTGTCTTCTGTATTGGCTCATGATTTTGAACAAAATTTGTAAAGATCTCTGCCTCATCTATGGAGATGCTACTGATTATTCCTACTCCTGGAAAAAACGTTATTTTTTATGAAAGAATAAAAAACCCCTCTCAGTTATTCTCTGGGAAATATTCTATTGATTTATCCAGACATGGTCAACACTTTCTTTTAGGGATATATTTGCCTATTATTCCTCTGTTTTTACTTCTACAAATACATCTGTCCTTTATTGGCCCTTTTGACCATATGCTTTGGGTAACAGTTTATTCACCTTGTCAAAAGAGAGAAGGGGTATACATATTCATCACCTTATGGTTGTGAAATTTTTCAAGATTAAATTTCTGTTTGCAAAATCAGCTTGCTTTTTGTAATGGTGTAAGTTCAGTCTTAAGCAGAATATAAGGCATGAAAAATGAAAGCAGAAAGAAAGAACAGAATGTAAACAGGAAAGTGTTTACATAAAGAGAAGAACAAGGAGGAAAAGAAGGAGAACAATGAGATGAAAGCAGAAAGGGAAAAAATTATCAAAATCTGTGAAGAATTGCTGTTAGCATCAGTCTGTCCTTCATATTACAGAAGAAAGTAGGTGCTCAGAGAGGACAGCAAGCACTCAGTCTGTTAAGAATTTAACATTTGAGCAATCCTGACTGATTGAAGAAGTTATGTTGATGCATATTATAGCATGATTTACTGTTATATGGCCTCTTCTACTTTTATGAGACTTTGAAATTTTCTTGAGCTCTAAACCATTGCTGCACTTCTGAAATGGTGCCATATCTTTCTTCGGGAGGAGGTTCAGCTGACACAAGGAATATATGAGATAACATCAGAAATCTCTGTGAATAGCAGTGGGGAAAGCTCCATAGTCCCAAGACTATTGTGAAGTTTGCGTTACTGGAACAGAAAAAGATTTTACTATTTACCTGAAAAAACTTTGAAAGAACTTTCATTAATAAATACCAGACATATTATTTTGATTCAGAGCTGTGAATTTGTGGGGCTTTGCCTGCTGTCCTTCCTATCAAAACATGCCATGGAATCCATGATGAAATCTAAAACGTGGCAGCTAAAAATATTCAGTCTGTGTTTTTAGGTTATATATCCTGAATGTCCTAAAAATATTAAAGAAGTCTTAGAAGGATGGGAAAACTAAGAGTCTGCATTTTCTTACTTTTTGCCGGTTTATATCACAAATTTAACTGATTTAATTAAGAAAAAAAGTTTTATTATAAAATTCATGTATACACAATCCCTGTGCTAGAAAATTCGTACACATTTTTCTGCTCTATGGGTTTTTGATTTTTCTTTTCTTTTTTTTTCTTTTTTCTTTTAGTAGAAGTGCCCTTCACTGTCTAGAACTTATGAAGCAGTTTATATTTCACTGTAAAAGTTTTATTCTTTTCCTCAAGACACAAAACCCCTAAAGTCACATCTAATGCCTATTGTCTATGCTGAGATTCCTTAATATTGCTTTCAAGGTGACATTCTAACAATCACATTGTATTTGATCATCCAGTAGGTATGTGTTACCTGCATCTCCATTTATTTCTTCTGCATTTCCAGCCTTTTAAGTCTCAGAAGTAGCTTTTGGTTTTCATATGCATTGGGAAAAGATTCCTGTGGAGTGAATGTACCATTCCCTCATTCTCGTAGCTGAATTCAAGGCTTTCTTTGTCTGATCTCATCCTTTTAAAAGTTGTATAAACTTAATTTGAAGTATTGTTCAAACTAAAAAGCTGAGAAATAGTTGCCAAAGATAGGAACTTGGTCCCGGACTTCAGGCATCAAAGCTGACAAAGTTATGTTAATATGGTACAGTAGCTCGGTGACATAAATGTTGTGTAAAGGAGTTGATGTCCAATTTAGCATTGATCAGCCACGATAATTTAACTTAAACAAACAAGCTGATTTGCCTACTCTGACCTCCTAGTCTCAAGAAATTTGCACTGTGTTTGTGTTCCTGTCAAACATCTCAGAGCTTTTCCATTGTTGCATAGTTTGTTTGAAACTGCTACACATCTGTTTTTGAATCCATCATTATTTTTGCCCCTTAATCTAGTTTTTGCCTTTTCATGTTAGTGACTTTCATAGACATCTAAATTGGTTATTTTCTCTTCTGCCTGATTTGATTACGTGCGGTTAGTTTGTAGGTAAGAGGTAAATAACTTCAGTGTGTACGTGCAGTGGGCAGTGATGGCTGAATCATAGTCTGGATGCTCGAAGTAATATTTTTATTACTCTCACACTATCTACACTGTCAGTTTTTATTAAGACAAATTATCATCATTTCCATACAGCTGGGTGGCATGTGGGGAGTTCACAATTTCAAAGAACTACTCAGACAAACTCAGGCAATTTAGACGTCAATAAAACACTTGCTGCTTATTTCTAGTTTTATCATTGGTTGTAATTTATACTTAGAACTGAAACGTTAACTCATGTAGCTGAGTTTATTTTAATTGTATAATTAGAGTAATGAACCTTGTGGAAATACAGTGGTGCAAATGCTAATATAATCTAAGCTGTTTACATTCCCAATTATGTATTTAAAACAAATACAAAGATAGAGCTTTGCACTGTGGTGCTGTTTCCCTTTTGTCCCCTCCTCAGCTAATGCTAGTCTAAAACAGAGAAGGTACCAAATTTCCATTTATAAGTGTTGTTTCTACAGGCTTGGAGACTTGTAGAGTGTTTGCAGAGTGCAGAGGTTCACACAACATTTAACCCCGTTCTCAAAGAAGTTGTAAGTTAAGATATTTATAATGGAAGAACTTACATCAGAAAACTTGTGGTCTGACTTTCACTGATAATACTAAGCAAGTACAAATAAATGCACCCATATATTTGTATGCCACATGGTTGTGTTCAAACAGATATGTATGCTCTTCTGTATTTTACAGTAGATTAGTTTATAGGCTGACAAAATTTATATGGTTTCCTAATGTAGGAAAGGTAATTCTGAAACCGTAGTAGAGCTTACAGCTCCACTTTTCAGAATTAATGGTAGTACCATGTGGCAGGGAAGCAAAATCCAATTAGTGTTTAGGTTAGTGCATGTTTGCCATAGCAGCTCTACCCTGTTTGTCTGTGGTCACTGCAACAACAAACATGAATCCCTGTAATGCATTTTTGAGAGTAATTTTCCTGCACCTAACCATAGTTTGCTGAAAAAAATCTGTAGGAAATTGATAGGCTTTTGTTACTAAAATTTTCGGGTATATATGTTTTCCAGGAGTGTTTACCACGCTATGCAGAACTGTGTTCAGTAAGTTGTTTACAGAACCGCGTCTAAAGGGATCTTTGTTCCATGTGTTTGTAAAAAAAAAAAAAAAAAAAAAAAAAGAAAATGAAAAGACAGGCATTGCGAAGATCCTGGTTTCAAATTTGACTCAGGCTGCTCATCCAGCTTTGAATCTGTTCTCAGTGTCTTCAGCTTTATGTGCCTTGGTTAGCCTAGCTCTAACATTTGTTAAAAAGAGAAGTCCTCATGAGCACCATATGTTGTGTCTGAGATGAGCAATCTTGCATTAGTAGAACTTGTAGCCTTTGTTTAATGAGATTATTTGCAATTTTGACTGGTAGCACATTTATGTGTTACATTATTTTACCATTGGTTAAGATTAGTACAATTTGTACTAGATTTAAGGATTTAGCTGAATAAAGTTTAAAAAAAAAATACAAGCCATGCATAAAGATGTCTTGCATTAATAAAATTTTTAATACTCCTTCAGAATGCAAAACAGTGGAAAGTTGTTTTTCAAGAAAAATGCTATGCAAAAAATGATAGACCACTTGCTTTGTGAGTGTATGAGTATGTGAAGATGTTGGGATAAAGTAATCATAGATTTTTGTGTTCTGTATTATTACTGTAATACTGACTCAGAGTATTGTAGTGGATGTGGAATTTTTTGATATTTAATACGTTGGTATTTTGATATTTCTAATATTTAAGCATATAAACAAAAGACCTGTTGCTGTTACTGTGTGTGTTCTCATGCAATCAGTGCATGCACCTCCAAATTCTGTATCTGTGGGCATTACAGTGGAGCTCACCCACAACAGACTACTCCTGGGCATGAAGAGAAAGAAGAGAAAGAGCAGACACAGTTCTTTCCTCTTCCCCTCAAATGTTGTGGGATGGTTTCTCTCAAAAGTAGTATTCACGTTTTTGTATTAGCTTGCTCTTTCCCTTGTAGAGATACCCCTTCAGTAACTTCACTTTGGGGCCCAAAGACATTACCCAGAGAAATTTAACAACTCACAAGTGAAAAAGTAGCCAAACTTGTTTTTTAACCATCAGTTTTAAATGTATGAAAACTGAAGTTCCAATAAAACTCATGTAGAGAGGGCATACAAGTATTTTTTATTTATTAGAGAAATAGAAATACTTTTACTACTAACATTCATAAATAGTATTTTTTTTTCTTTCTGTAACTAAAAACAGTGTATAAAATTTTATTTTCTAGAATTATTTATGATGATGTAAAAATCTGAGATGGTGTTTGACACTTTTATTAGTGAATAGAAGGAAAAAGGGATAGTATGAACATTTTATAAATTTGTTTTGTTTTACTTCATGTGACACTTCCGCATTATTTTGAGCAAATGTTAGTATAATAAATGCAGCACAATGTGATCATTAAACTATTGTTTGACTTTCGTGGACTTGTTTTTTTACTTTTTTATTTTTTATTTTTTTCATGCAAACTGTTAACAGGAATGTGGGAAAGGCAAACAGGAAAACACCTTAAAACGTATAGATAATACTTCCGAGATTATATCCTAAAAGGTGTTTCACTAGCTAGGTTATCACTAGCTAGGTTTTTGCTTTGGGGAAAACAAACAAAGAAACAAACAAAGTTTATTTATTTATTTATTTAATTATAATGGAAGACACAGGGTTGTTGGAAGGAATCTACAAAAGGTGGAACTTTCCAAAACCGAAGAATATCAACGTGGGATGGGGAAGGATAGGACTAGACACATACTAGTATCTGTTGTCTTTTTCAAGACTTTTTTTTTCTGAAACGCTTGTATTCTAGAGAGCTGATACTTTAGCTTTATGGAACCTTTCTAATCATTGTGTTTGCCACTGTTATTGTGAAGAGACAGATTGCTAATTGCAACAGCTGAGCTCAAGTTGAGCCCAATCACAGTTAGCATCAGTGACAGTGACTGCACCCCAGTGGTGCATCAGGAACAAGTGAGGGCACTGAAGGTTTGTCACTCATGGGACCTGGACAAGTTGAAGGTTAGGTATGCAGTATGCTAGGCGTTTGCAAAATATACTGTATGAGCTGGAAACAGAATAGTGTCAGTTAAATGTTAATGTCTGATTCAAACTTCATTTGATGATTTCTGTTGTCAAAATGATTTATGTCGTTTTTCTTGTTCTGTTTGCATGTATAGATCCTTTACACTTCGTATCTTATTGTCTCCAGTAAGTTCCAAAGTGGAAATACTAAAAAAATAAATAAAAAAAAAATATTATTTCTCTTACTCCTTCATCTGGCTTGTAGAAGAAACAGTATGACTATTCTGTAAAATAAATGTCTGACATATGTTGGTGGTAACTTGATAAATGAAGAATTTAAAATGGAAGACTAAGTTCAAGTTAATTTTGCCTTTCTGACCCATTTGATGAAGTGCTCAAGTACATTCTAACTTTCAAGTGCATGAGAAGTCCTTTTAAGCATCATTGACTGCTCATTTTCTTTGAGGTATGTGTGAACTGAAGTGCTATGTTCACTGTAAGTTTTGTTCTAAAAGGCGTATGTGGTCTTGCAATTTCTGCCATGCAGCTAAGGACTTTCCACACCATGCCTTGAAGTGACTTTTTCAAAAGTAATTCTGTTGACTAGGATGCTGTGAATTTGACCCTCTGATATGTCCTGTGGGATTTCATTATAAAGCTGATTTTCAAACAAACAAACAAACAAATGCAGTGTCGATGCAAGAATAATTCTGAAGATTGAATCCTTCTTCAAACCTAGAGTTCAGGTATAGAAACATCATTTACTTTTCACACAGTCCTACCAGTACCTAAGAAATCCACTCTTCAGGATCCATTTCATAATATCAGGTTGAACATTCATTTATATTTCCTTTCTATGAATGTCAGTAAGACAACATTGTACCTAAGCACTAAGCAGATGTGATCAACTCATAGCACAGAAGCTATCAGATACTAATTGTTTTCAGTCATTACTGAACCAATTCCCTGAAGATAATATGTTGAATTAAAAATGACATTCAAGTTTTTAATTTCCTTTTTGCTGTTTTGCAAGAAAAGTTAAGGTTTACAACAAAAGTGTTTGGTTCACAAGAAATTCCTGAATCCTTTGTCCATCCTTTCATTATAGGGTGGTTATTACATGAGATGACCCCACATTTCACTTGCACAGGAGCAGTAGCGATGGCTGTGGTATTCTCTGCTAATTCAGAAATTCGTATCTTAAGTTGAACTTCTTCAACTTTAGTTAACCATCAGAAGAGATGATGACTGTCAGATATGCAGTGCTTCATGAAACCAAGTTCTACTTTTCAAACATCTAGGCCTTTTGCAAGAATAAATTTGATATCATCATGCTGCCTGCACTTTTTTACTTTTAAATGACATACCTGTTTCACCTAGGGTCTTCGTTTCATGGATAATGGATAGTAATTCAGGTAATGTTCATAAATTATTTGAAACTTTGGTATCCTACTCCCAGGTAAAGATGGTTTAAAATTTAGTTTATATAATTATTATGATAAAATATTAAACCAGTAGGATTTTATATGCTGCAAAATGTTAAATCTGTAATCACTTGTAATCTTAATGTTCCAGAACCTTGGGGCTGCTAGTAAAGCGGTTGGAAAAAGGTGGAAAAGCTGAACAAGAAAACCTTTTTCGTGAGAATGACTGTATTGTCAGGATTAATGATGGAGACCTTCGGAACAGGAGATTTGAACAGTAAGTTTATTTACTGCTACATTACCATATTTAATTTTTAACACTGCACAATGAAGTCGTTTGTGGCAATGTAGTATTTATGAAAAAATTGTCTAAGCTTGCCTTGGACATTAGTAGTAGTTTTCAATTAGCTAAACTACAAAAATTCAAGATAATTGCTGTCATTAGAATATATACACTTCTTATTCAGTTCTTTTTTGTGGTTTTGAATGTTACAATCTTCTTCTTCTTTCATTCACAAAGTGTTTGTCATGAAATTCTCACATGATTTTTGCTTTTATACTTGTAATGCATCATGTTCAATATACATGGACAACATGAAGACTTTAATGTATAAAAAATATTTGTGGTTTTGTATATGTGAAAACTAAAGTTACTTTATGGAGAAACTTTCTAGAGAGGCTCAAGACATCATAAATACTTGCTTAGTGGAAGCTTGGAATTGGTAGAATCCTGAAAATGTGAATCGGAAAGACTTTTAACATTGAAATCAGATTATAGTTTACACACAGATAATTAAAAGAGAATGTGGGAAAGAGGTATGCAGAAAACATATCATTTTAAAGATAAAATTTTTCTGAAAACTTAAATATGCTGAGAGTCAGAGGAATATCGTTTAGACTGATCATCCTATACTTTGATATATATCTGATTTTTTTTTTAATTTCTTTAACCCATATTGGAATATAACCCTTTACCATATGGTAAAAAGCAGCTTGTGTCTGCTTACTCTAAGATTCTGAATCAAAACTGAGGTCTGAAGAGACTTCTTGACTTTGTGTACTTCTCATCATGACCTAGAGCCCAATGCCCATCTGTGCAGGATTAAGCATTTTGTTCCTATTAGTGTTGCGTTCTGAAAGACTACTTATGTACAAAAAGTGAAGTGTAATCTGGATTTTTTTACAAGACTGCATATACTCTCAGCAAATAAGGAAATACACAGTCTTTGTATAAGTGTAATTTTAATAATTCTGTCATCACCGTGATTACTGTATCTAAAGAAACAATTATCAAGTTTCAAAGCAAAAGAACACTGCAATCCTGCCATAGAACTGCCTGCCTTTCAAGGCTGTGGTTAAAATTTTTGCTCTTCTGAGTACAGTATTTGGAATGTTAGATTTTAAGCATATTTAACCATTGTATTACCCTAAGGCAATAAACCTTAGCAAAAAGCAGACAAAGTAGACTAATGAACAGATTCAGGTTTTACAGTTTATGCTTGAGTTTCTGCAATGTGTCTGTCAGCTCATGTTGCTTAATTAACATCAGTAATTATGCTTATAATGTCTTGTAGTCTGCCAGTCCTAATTTGCTAATTTTCTGTTCATTTTGAAACCTAGAGCACAGCATATGTTTCGCCAAGCCATGCGTACGCCGTTCATTTGGTTCCACGTGGTCCCTGCAGCAAGTAAAGAGAAGTACGAACAGTTGTCCCAGAGCGAGAAGAACACGTACTACTCCAACCGCTTCAGCCCTGATTCCCAGTATACCGATGGCAAAAGTATTCACAATTCTGGACTTCACACGTTACAAAGAATGTCTAGAGCGGGTAACCAGTCCGATCAGACAGAATCCTACTCACAGCTACCTCATAGTGTGAATTCATCAGGGAAACCACCATCGGGCCTGGTACCATCACCTCAGAAAGTTCTCACCTCCACTGCAAACAGTGGGTATAACACCAAAAAGATAGGGAAGAGGCTCAGTATACAACTGAGAAAAGGTAAGGCGCTGGTGCATTTCTCATACATCATGAGCTGTGTAAGTGTGGTGTATGTATATGTGCCCAATGCCATTATGTTAGTCACGGCAGTCTGCAGATGCGATGGATTGGTTATTGAAACACAGGTGCTACTCATTCATTCTCAGGCCAAATGGTTGTTTTGTGCCCTAAAGCAGTCTTTCCTTGCCTTTGGCATATGCAGCATATTTATAAAAGGCCATTTTAAAGAATGCTTTAACGTTCCTTTCTGTCTCTTAACTAAAAAAAGTGAAGTGTTATGAGTGCTACAACTTCTGTTGGCCAAGACCCAGGGAGCGAAGAACTATTTAACTAAAAAAAGTAAATAAGCTAAAATGGGCTATTTTCTGTACTTTACAGAAAATCATGACTTTATCATGACTTTCAAACTCAGTAGCTAGTTTTGCTGTTAGTTTTTAAAAGTCTGTTGAATTGAGCTGGTAGACTGGAGTTTCTAATTTCCAGCTAACGTGTTTTTTTTAGTCCACTGGGATGTGAAAGTCTTTGTTTAAACAGTAGAGAAGTAACGTGATATTTCCTATCTTGGGCCTTATGCTAATGTAATTCGAATAGGGGTGAGAGACTATTTAAGGGCAGAGAAGAAAGCACTGCCTGCTTCTCTTAACATCTGTATTATATGTATTTACTACATATAAATGCATCGGTGCATCTACACTCATGGAATTTGTATGACACATTAAATGCACTTAGTAAGGAAAATTGATATTTTTTATACAGTTACCATCTAGATGCTTTTAACGGTGTTTAAATTACAGTAAAATGGCATCTAGGTACAAATATTTCTTATCTCTTTGTAAAAGATTTTTTAAAAGATTATACATGCTGCAAGCTCTATGATATTAAAATGAGCATGTTTAAGGTTAGATATAACCTTTGGTCTCTAGGAACAAGAACTTTATTTACATTACACAGCAAAAAATTTACGTGTTTGACAACATTCTCCGTGAACTTGAAATATTTTCCCCTTAGGAAATTTTATCTGCTTAGTGTTAATAATTCTTATTAATTACTTTTTTTTTTTATAGAAAGGTACCAAAGACAGTGCATTGAATGGTAGATATTTTAGTTTCACAGGTGCCAGGCTACTTGTCACATTATCATAATGCTTTCTTTTCTATGAACTTCACATGAACCACCAGATTGCTTCTTTCTGGTTGCTGAATTTTAAGCTCTACAAACTTAGATGACATAAGGTTGAGTTGACAGTTTGCTTCTGTTGTTGATGCTCCTTCAAGAAATACTTCAGGCCATCAGCTCAAATCAGCCTGCTTGGAAAAACTTACTGCTATTGGCTGAGTAAGGAGTTACTCTGCTTACACAGAAGTTTTCAGACACTGCAGTGATTTTTACGTATTTTTTGGTGTCTACTGTCATTTGGACATTATGTAAAATAGTTCTTAGCCAGGAGTGTAAATACATATTTCATATAATTTAAAAGCAACAACAAATGAATATGGAATATGGAAAAACAATATTTTTGCATAAAATGTGTGTGACATAGATGATAAGAAAATGTAATTTTTATATATTATGGATTCTTTGATTGACATGAGTTTACATTTTGGTCCTCTTGCACTGGGTATTATTCCATTAATAATCTCTCCCCACCTCTATAATGTAATTCAGCTTTACAAGCACGAGTACATTAGGTGGTTTTGGAGAGGAGGAGATGCATGCTACCTATTGAAGTGACCTGTAAGATTCTTCAACATCTAGTTCACACCAGAAAAAAAATAACTTTTGCTAATAAAAGCTTTGAAATCCATAGCTAAAATATATTTCAGAAGTTTACAGGGAATATTTGCTCTTAACATTGTTTATATGAGAATAATACTTATGCAGAGATTACACCTTGCTCAGATTATAGAGACAGAAACTGTTTAGTGTTCCATATTTTGTGTGTGATGATATTAAAAAAAAAATATCTGTGCATAAAGAAGGGTACCTCTTTATCACTGCTGTCCTTCATTTGTTAATTTACACTGTGAGGAGAGGAGAGGTAAAGCATCCCATTTTGGCTTTCATTTGATTGCTCTGAGAACATACATCTGGAGCAACAAATGAAGCAAAACACTTAAGTATATGCCTAAGTTGTTTGTTATAAATATGAGTACAATAGGGATGCTAATCATCTTTGATTATTTCTAATGAAGGATGTTGTAATAATACAGGCTTTATGGGAACTTAACAAATGTGCTTTCTTTGTAGCTAACAGACAGTAGTTATTTCATCAATTACCATCATTAAATTAAAAAATGTGCATTAAGGTATACAAGCATGTAAGGCTTCATCTTAAAATTCACTTTAGATTTAACCTGTGCGTTCTGGTTAATGATGTAGTATATGAGAATTGACTTTTTTTCAATACAGAGAGACCTTTATTACAGCTGCGTTTCTATATATTGCATGAGCTATATTATAAAAAATGACATGGTAAGATAGCCCTACAGTATGTGCTTCTGTAATTATGATTTCTTAATATTTATTGCTGTTTTGGCATTTTAAAATAACCTGAACTTTCATAGGATTTAGCTGTTTAATAAAGTCAGAAGAGAAGGTCAGTCATATGTTTCAGTCAATGCAGAATGTTTGTTGGCTTTTCTAAATGAAAATGGATATCTGTTTATCTTTCCTTAAAGGTCAGGGCCTGAACTTTTAGCATATAGATGTAGGGGTTATTACTGATATTCGAATGCTGTTAGGGTGTATAACAGTCTGGCTTAATAGTTCACGCAAATTAAGATAGCACAAGAGATGACAGCCACACTATGTTTATATATATATATTAGTGTAAGATCATACTCAGTATTTTACAAAATTCCAAAAAAAATAATATAAAAAAAAAGTTTTTTACAGCTAATATTTAGAGAAAATAAGATCACTGATGTAGCACACAGAGGGTTAGGAAAAATTTTTATCTCATCTAAAATAGTACAGTTCCAGAGTGATTTTTTTGACTGCAAAAAATTTAGTCCAGCACTTATAAGTAACCTATGATACACCAAAGTATTCTAAGGCTCTGTCTCTGAGCACGTGCAGCATTTAGCCTGGTAACTCAACTGAAGTGTTCAAAATACTTCTTTTCAATTGGACATTGCATTAATCAGATTTGCATTAATTGGACGTTGCATTAATCAGATATTTTTGACTGTACTAAGTACAAGTCCAAAGTACTCAATCTTTAAATTAGCTTCTTCAAATTTGATTGCCCTCAAATATGATAATACTGTGCTGGATCATTTCTAACTATATCTGCCTTTTTTGTCCAGCTAAATTGAATATATAATTATTTAGGTAAAATGTCAAAATCGAGCTCCTGTTTTCTAAGTTGGTCTTAGTTGCACCAAATATTTAGCGATTTTTTGTCTAAAATGTTCAGTGTGTTTGGCCTTCAGTCCATATCTCTCTGCTGCCAGCCAGGGGAACTGTGCTCATCTCTTCCTTCTTGGACCAAAAAGTATTTATCTCTTGTAAAATATTATAGCTTCATGGGAAATAAATTAGTGGTAGAACTACAGGATAACCTTATAACAAGAAACCTGTAGGAATTGACAGGCCCATCACGGAAAGGGCGTAGTAGCCATGTTCTAGGAGATGGTTAGTCCTTAAAGGAAGGAGCCACTTTAGGACACTACAACAGAGAAGAAATGTGTAAATTGTAGATGTGAGCAGGATTACAAGGCTCCTTGCTCTTCAGACTTTCCTACTGGATTCCTGTTCGCTTGCTCTCCCTTCTGTGGTTGCTACTGCACCGTCTCGTATACAGAACCCAAACGCTGCAAGTCCCACCAGGTGACTGGGCATTCAGTGTTGTAGCACCTTTACACTCAGCCCTGCAACACCTGATTTTTTTCTGCAGAAGTCATTAGAGACATAAATAAGATGGTATGGGTAGTTTCAAAGCATGCTAATTTAAGATATTAAAAAAAGATATTAAACTGACATTAATATATATAAAACATAAGGATGTTAAGATACTTGAATGCATACAGAGGAGGACAGCAAAGCTGGTTAAAGGTCAGGAAGGCAAGTTCTGTGAGGAGAGGCTTAGGACACTCGTTTTTTCTAGTCTGTAGAAAAGGAGGCCAAGAGGCGACCTCATTGTCTCTACAACTTTCTGAGGAGGGGAAGTAGAGGGGGAGGTGGTCACCTCTTCTTTCTGGTAACCATTGACAGGATGTGTAGGAATGGCACAAAGCTGCACCAAAGGAGGTTCAGACTGAATTTTAGGAAAAATTTCTTTATCATGAGGGTGCTAAACTGTGGAACAGTCTTCCTAGTGAGGTGCTTGATGCCCCATGCTTGTCAATACTCGAGGTGTTTGGATAATGCCCTTCATATCATGCTTTAAATTTTTGTTAGCCCCGAAGTGGCCAGGTAGTCGGACTCGATGGTCTTTGTAGTTCCCTTCCAACTGAACTGTCCTGTTCTGTTCTAAAATTCCATCATATTTGTTCTGGAGTAAAACATACGTATGGGCAGTTACTTGTTTTACTTGTGTTAAACGGCTTAAATAGCAGAGCATCCAAGACAGGATCTTAAACTTGACTAATAAGATATCCTGCATCATATATCTGAACTGTACAGATTTACATGCATTTTTCATCATTATCTCCTGCTTTCCCACACAGTTTTTTGAGCCAGACTTTGAACTGACATTTAAAATTTTTATTTAAAATTTCTTTTGAAATGATTGAAATGTTATCTTAGAAACAGGCTGATTTTAGATTTTCTTTTGAGATGCAGTAGTGGTGTTTGTCACTTTTGAAATGAAATATGTAGGCTCCTAAATTGCTTAACTGACCTTGAGAAATGAGATTCAGAAGGGAAGCAAATAATTTTGGGCATTACTAGCCACTGAAGTAAAATAAACTGCATTGAGTTTCACCTTTCCACTTTTTTTCACACTTCTCATCACTATTTATTAGCAGACTGTAGCAAAAAAGGAAGAATGTTTCTATTAGGTTGATCAAAGATCTTCTTGAGAAGTCTGAGCTTTGCTTGGAGAAAAAAGTTAAATCATGCAACTGCATAAAAAGGGCCATGCAATTAATTTGTCTTGATTGTGTGTGTGTGGCTGCAGAAATTTTCTAGACAGCTGAGCAGTTAAACTTCTAAGCAGTCGTTTGCACTTATAATTATGCTGACTGTTCACGCACAAATTCTGAAAATGTGGGGCTTAAAATAGGGGCAGTAAAATAACTTTTCAGGAAGTATCTAAAATGGTTACATTATGGTCTTGGTTACATTATGGAAGCCCTTATCAATGAGGATAGCATATTTTCTGTTCAGCTCTTGCATGAGGTTCAGTCCTTAATAAAAACTGCTTTCCAGGGTAAAATAGTAGGATAATTATTTTGGCAATCATCCATCCGTACATGGATGTCAAGAAATAGTCTACTGTGAAAAAGCAGGAATTTGAAATGCTTGGAAGGAAAGTGTCTGCTCTGATTATTGTCACAGAAAGTTCAGCCCTTCTACTTAGTTTTGTTGCAATGTTATCTCCCTCCCTGTGCTTAATAATTTCATAATGTAATGCTTTCATTAAGTGGGGATGTTTTATTTTGTAATTCAGTTGTTTAAACTACTTTCTGTCACAAACTGTTTGCATGTGTAACCAACATCCCATATTATTTTTTAAAATGAGATTGTGTTTCATGTCTTTCATGTTGTAATGAAGAATCTGCACTTTTCCTTCACAATCCTTTATTCTGTCTGAAAACTCTTCACCCACATGCATTTTCCATATTTAGGTTGTTCTAAAATGATCTCTGCTTTTCTTGCATAAGTACTATTAAATACAGTCCCAATTGTCTGGTTATCAAACATTATACATTGTTTTAGAGGTGAGGTTTAGTGTGTTGTTTTTAGTTTGTTTGCTTTTTTTTCTTTTTCTTTTTTAATTTAGGGAGATCTGTACTGAAATACCTTACAACTCATCTGCATTTTCTTAAATTAAAGGAGAAAAAAGAGCATGATTTACTTCAAGTTCTGCTTGCAGTCCTGTAGGGGAAGATAACTAAGAGAAGTATTGTAAAAAGTTGACAGTGTAGGTCCTTCAGACATTCCCTGTTGGGTCTCTGAACTAATGTCCTTTTGAGAGTGACATGAAAGCACTGGAACCAATGTTGAGGTGATGCTTGCTTTTTGTCTTGTATTCTGGCAGTATTTCAGTAGTGCATTTTTCTCCTGAGAATTTAGACTTCCTGTTGATGCTGGTTGAGGACTGCACAATTTTTCATGCAGAAGAGGCACAGAATGTAAGATGTGTATCCAGACACACTTCCCTACAATCAAGAAGATAACCCTAGCGTTAGTGAGAAATTAAACACTTCACTAGGAGATAATAGGAAATCTAGCAATCTCCAGCAAGGTTTAATAATTATTTTAACATCCTGTCTGTTTACAGTCAGGCTGATTCCATGTAAGATGATGACATTCATTTTGAACATATGTTTAAGGAAATTCTGTGCAGGATTTTTTTCTATTTTTTTATTTTATTTTATTTTATTTTTTTACATGTCTTATTGCTAATAGAATCAATTTATTTCAAAACAGCAACTGAAATATCAAATCTGCCTCAATTCAATTTGTACAACACAGTTCCTTTACTGTTGTAACTGTCCTTTTTATTTATCTAAAACTACTTTGTCTTCAGGTCAGAGCTGGCTGAGCTCTCTAGGGTAACATGACCTTAGAAGGCATGTTGAGCATGAGAAAAGGGGAGCTCTAACTTGTCGAGAAAGATGCTGATATATCAAAAGAAGACTAAGAATTTGAATTACCCAAATTAGTGGGTAATTTTTAAATGTTATTATCACTTGGTGTAATTTGATAGTTGTCAGAGATGACAGCTATGGAGAGAGGAAGATGTTCTATTACATTTTTTTTTTAAATCTCTAAAAGATTAAGTTGAATATAATCTAGACCTTGCAAACTTAAACTCCTAGCTTTGAGTAGGATGACTCCTGTGTTTTCAAACAGATGGAAATTCCTCCTTTTTTCTGCTCTTGTTCTGGTTCTGCCTATATGTGTCCAGTTTCTCCCATCTTAAAGGCTTTTATTTAAATTATAAATTGGAGATATGAGCGGCTTCTAGAGCAAGTTTTCACAATTCCCTTGTTATGGTAACCTACAATTTTACATTATCAGAACTAAAAGCATTTTAGCATCAGGGAGATGTTATATGCATTTCGATTAATGGAACTACTGAAATGCATGGAATAGGTATAACTGAATTAGTTATGTGTATAAAAAGGGAGGGAAAAAAAAAAAAGCTTAAAATCAATCCAGTCACAGAAGTTGTATTTTTGGCCTCAGTCAAACATATCTGTTTATTTCCTGATCTTGACAACTTTTAACTTTAATACAATAAGCTTGGGAGTTTGCAAAGCTATATTATACAGGTAAGGGCAGCTATAGTACACGAATAGTAAAGTGAAGCTGTGAAAAAATCAGCTTTTGGCTGTCATTTTCATCAGCCTCATGCAAAGCTGCATAAAGCAGCAGAGCAAAATGAAGCCCAGTCAAGCCCTCTCTTTCCACAGAAACAAGTAATTAGAATTTTATTCTGCTAATATCTGGACCCAGTTGGGGTGGATTTGTGGTGTTCTGCTAGCTTTGGTAAAGGCTTTCTGAAGATTTGACAGCAGAAAATGCCACAGTCCAGGCTTATATCCTGTATGCATTTGTAATGTGAACATTTCAACTTCTGTTTTTTTTCCATGGGGATTTAAAGTGGAGTGTGTGAACCAGACATCTGTAATGACACCATAATCGGGCTATGGGGATTAAGCTTATTAATAATGAAATATTGTCCTGGGCATGCTGTCATGTTTTGATATTACTTTAGAAATTTTAAAACACAAAATATGTATTCAAAGAGCAGTATTCTACACAGATCCTTAAATGAAGGAAAAGATAAGTTCAATCAGAAGCTGAGTTGCTACTTAAAAAAACACAAACCAAACCACTTTCATTTTTATAGATCATCTTCACATATTGCAAGGAGCTAAAGAGCTCTATGAACGTTTGAAGCATCATTAAAATTGTGAAGTCTCCAAAGTAAAATATGGATGTTATGAGATCCAATATTTTTTCATCTCTGTGTAATAGCACTGATAAATTTTATATCAGCCTGAAAGTGAATGAAGACTGTCAGATTCAAATACCAGTTTTTTTCCATCTATCTTGAATGCTGCAGACATAAGGAAGGGAAGTTGTGTCATGATAGTTAGCCTTGAGGAATTGATGGAAATTTCTTCAACAATATGATTTGCATACACTTGCTGTGGATAAATTAGGACTTAGCTACTTTCAAGATGAAGACTTTAAAAGGTTATGTCCCTTCAGTCACCTAGAATCATAGAATATCCTGGGTTGAAGGGGGACCCACAAGGATCATCAAGTCCAACTCCTGGCTCCACACAGGACCACCCAAAAACGAAACCGTATGTGTGAGAGCATTATCCAAATACTTCTTGAACTCCATCAGGCTTGGTGGTATGACCACTTCCCTAAGGAGCCTGTCCCAGTGCCCGGCCGCCCTCTGGGTGCAGAACCTTTCCCTAACCCCCAGCCTGACCCTCCCCTGTCCCAGCTCCATGCCGTCCCCTCGGGTCCTGTCGCTGTCCCCAGAGAGCAGAGCTCAGCGCCTGCCCCTCCGCTCCCCTCATGAGGGAGCTGCAGGCCGCCATGAGGCCTCCCCTCAGCCTGCTCTGCTCGAGGCTGAGCAAACCCAGGGCCCTCAGCCACTCCTCATACGTATTTCCCTCTAGACCCTTCACCATCCCGTTAGCCCTGAACACACTCTAATAGTCTTATGTCCTTCCTATAACATGGTGCCCAAAAGTGCACACACTACACGAGGTGAGGTTGCACCAGAGCAGAGTGGGACAATCCCTTGCTCAACCAGCTAGCAGTGCCATGCCCGATGCGCTCCAGGATATGGTTGGCCCTTTTGGCTGCCGGGGCACATTGTTTGCTCATCGTCAATTTGCCATCAACCAGAGCCCCCAGATCCCTTTCTGCTGTGCTACTCTCCAGCCTGTTGCCCGCAATCTGTCTGTATATCTAACGCTGTCCCATCCTAGATGCAAAATCCAGCACAACTGACTGTGTCAACAACTGTGTCAACTTACTTTTTTCCATGACTGCCATTTTGACAACAAAATATATTTTACTTTTATACAATATCTTGACAACAAAATATATTGTAAATCTAGGTTGGGCATGTGTGTGCCCACGTAGTGAACTCGAACTGTAGACATATCTTGACAGCTTATGAGGTGTTTCAAATTGGAGTTTTAGATACTGGCACTCTGTCAGGGAGGCTCTCGGCTGAATGGCTGGTTGGTTTTTATGCTAAGTTAAATGTTCTGAATGCACTTAGGTATAATGTTGTGGAGGCCTCGGCACAGATTTTCAAAGGTTTTCAATAATAATGGATGGATTATTTTAGATAGAGGATCACAAATGAGCTTTCCACATAGTAGGAAAGACTTCTGTTTGTCCTCTCTGCTTGTGAATACCAGCGCTGGTGGGGTGCTGCCATAAGGTACACTTCAGGGACCAGTTGTGGGCATTTCTTTGAGATATGAGGAAGCTTCATTTGCCATATTGACTGAATGCCCTTGTGGATTTCTCCAGGTCATCTTAAAGGTCTCTGTTTTGCCTCAGTCCATTTTAACTGAGTGTTGTCAGACACTGTGGTGCACAGCATGACCTCAGCAGGGAGTGTAGGAGTTACTGCCTGGCTCTGCCACCTGCTAGCAGCACATCGCTGCATGGCACCACATGTGGTGGGATCTGACAAGAGCCAGGCTGGGAACCCCACATGGCAGAGGAGCTGCTGACAGAGAACAGCCTGAGGTCTCTCAGAGCAGAAAGAATAAGACCAGTGAGCTCCAGTTCTGCCCATTCCCTGCCAGTGCCCATAACAGAGCTAGTGAAGCTCCATGGTCCACTGTCAACCACCCTCAGTGGAAGAGTGACAGTAGAGAAAGAGAGGATTATTGACAAAACCCAGATTGACGTGGGGGAAGGCAGTGATAGGACATCAGATATGCTTTCTTCTGGTTCCTTGTCACTCATCTCATCTGAAATAGAAAGATGGAATATGGCAATATGGCAATGACTTGGAAATCAGAACAGCGAGTTACAGGGAGGGCCTGCTAAGCCACCTGTGCCAAGAGTCAGTACTTCATCTATATTGTGCTTTTTTGTTGTGTTTTTTTTTTTTTTTTTTTCCATGCAGTAATTCTTAAATCCTACATATGTATTTTCATGGATTGTATCAGTCAGGTATGCATTTGTTCTGCTGGATAAAGTTAAAACACAATATAAAATATAAAAAGTTCATTTTAACAAATAATATTTTGCATTCTTTATGCAGGTACAGAAGGCTTGGGATTTAGCATTACTTCAAGAGATGTCCCAATTGGTGGCTCAGCTCCAATTTATGTGAAAAATATCCTTCCAAGAGGTGCAGCTATTCAAGATGGAAGACTAAAAGCTGGGGACCGATTAATTGAGGTGAGGTGTTGCATGTTGTTTGTCTGTTATTTGATGTGAGCCCATGGACTAGTTCGCTTCAAAAGCTCTTAATAGTTTATGATAGGGGGGTAGTGCTACTGAGAATCAAGGCTACTCCCCTCCTGAAGGGAGGATGTTCTCAAGGGAATTAAAATTCTCTTAAATTGGCATACAGCAGATATCTTCCTGCGGATCTAGCTGGAATGACATAAGATGTTACCACCCACAGCTCTTCATTACTGTCCCTAAGCCAAATGACACTGGAGGTACAGCTGAGATTTTTGTAACTGCTTCTGTGTGCCTTAACTTCACTTTACTGCAGAATTGACAAAGTCAGCTTGAATTGTTGCTAGAGGACATAGCCTTCTGTAATTACTGTCATTGCTGAAAGTATTTCAAGGTAACCCAAATGACTTGGGTAGAAGGAGACTAAGAAGCACTTAAGCAGATAGTTATGGCATCTCAACTGTGTGAGCTGTGATCTCTTATGAGGGGAAGGAATAAGATGGTTTGCTATCTTCCAAGCACCAAGCTCTCTTGCTTGACACTATTAGCTGATTTGCCTTACGTTTCCATAATGTTTCTGAACAGCTCAGTCTGATAATATCCTATCTTTCCTGGGCTTCTCCGTTAAACAAGCTAGCTCATAGAATCATACAGTGGGAAATTTTCCAGTAAATGTTCCATATTTGTCTTTACTGTGTAAGTTGCATATGGAGACCAAGGGGTCAAATCGCTGAACAAA
Organism: Anas platyrhynchos; assembly: GCF_047663525.1. Lineage (NCBI taxonomy): Eukaryota > Metazoa > Chordata > Aves > Anseriformes > Anatidae > Anas > Anas platyrhynchos. The sequence goes on along the minus strand of NC_092588.1, from coordinate 145,273,841 downwards.
AGCAAAATAAAGAACAACTGACTCTGAGTTATTTGGAGAAACAAATGTTTTCTACTTTTGGCACAATTTGCTCTGGAAGATGTATTTGGAAGATATGTAAAACACCAAGACGTGGAAACAGAACCATCTTTGGATTACACGTTGTTTTTTGTCAAAAGATTTCTATGCAGAAATACTGATAGATTAAATTAGTTTAGAGTATAATGTGGAATATACTGTTGCTGCTTAACATTGCTGGAAACATTGCTGTCTTATTTCTCATTTGTATTCATATGTAAAGAATGCATGCCTTATTAGTAATGTTATATCTAGCATAAATTCTTATGAATTCTTGAAGGAAGGTAAGAGTGAAGTGTAGTAAGTAAGAGTACTGAGGATTGAGAACAGGAAAAAGAAAATACGAGTAAAGCCAGGTTATTGACTGGAGGATTGAAATAGCAAAAGCAAGAAAACTACTACTACTACTATGTATCTGTTTGAAAGAGAGAGAAAGAGAGAGAAAACAGCCATGAAAGAGGTCAGATTAAATACAATTGTTTCATAGAAGAGTTTTTTTTTTTTTTTGTAGTTCTTTGGCCACTGTTATTAACTAGGTTTGTGTAATATTTCTAGACAAAGGACTGGTGGTCTGTTCCTGAAGATCAAGTAAGTATGGTTTGAGTTTATTTGGGTAATTTAGTTTTGTAATTTACTGCAGTTTCTATTAAATGGAATTTATACTGAGCCAATGAGCAATTTATTGCAGTGAGTTTTTAATACTATTTCAGGAGAATCAGTTGTATTTTCTATATGAATTTATAATATTTTTTCCTATTCCAGAGTCTTATCAAATTCTAATATTTCCTTTGTCACAGGTAAATGGAGTTGATTTAACAGGCAAAACTCAAGAAGAAGTTGTGTCCTTGCTGAGAAGCACCAAGATGGGAGGGACCGTCAGCCTTCAGATTTTTCGACAGGAAGAAACATTCCATCCAAGGGAACTGGTGCGTAAAATAGAGAGAAGCTAAGAGATTTAGATGAATGTGAGCAAATGATTTGATCTTGTCACCTACTAGTAAACATGCATGATCAGCACTGCATATAAGCAATAAAAAATGGTATTTTGCTTTATTTAGGATGTTTTACATGAATGTTTTTTATCCTCTTTGAGATCTGGTTATGGAATTAAATATTTGTTAATAATGTATAAGTGAGAGTTTTACTTCGAGTGAAGATGTTTACTAGAGAAGAAGCTCCTGGATGAACTTTATTTGGTTGCATGCAGACAAGCAGATTATTTCATATCTTTCACATAGGCAAATCTATGTTTGAAAGCTTGCCATTCATCCCTCTACTTGCTCACTAAAATATTTCAGTGCATATGATATTATGCCAAAACAGGATATGTAAATACCTTTCTATCAAAAAGTGGAATATATAAGAAATAGTAGCCCTTTTTGAATATAACTGCAATCTCTCTATGGAATGGAAACCCTGCAGTTATTAATTTAGCAGGGTAATTCAGAAAATGTTTCTGAGGAATTTACGTGAAATGGAAATAAAATGATGTTTCGTACTGTTTCATACATTACCTGTTCCACTTGCATAGTGTATACAGATATTTCTCTGATAATTATTCAAGATAATTTCTGTTATGAAAAGGTAGACTGTGAATGTAGCAGTCTTACTTTGTTCTGTATTCAATTAAGTTTCTGAAGTTATTTATTATTTGTATTATCATAGCTATATATAGCTCTAAAAATAAATTATTTGGCTGCATTATCATAAGAAGATAGACAAATATTAGTGTGATGAATAGATTGCTTAATTTTTCTATTGGATTTGTGGTATTTTGAATGCAAAAAGAATGAATTTTTGTTTGGCCATATCAAGACATTTAACATTAGTCTTTTACTTTTCAAAGCTACAATTAAACCTAGTAAGTCAAAGTGACAGGGAAGGTTGCAAATGAACCACAATTTTAGCTTAATATTCTTGGAACATAACTTAAGATACTGATAAAGTTAAGTGAAAGTTGTCATAAAATGAGGAGAACTGAACTATTTGAAGTCATATTATGCCCTACATTATTGCTGGAACTGTGAAAGCAATCTGTTTGTAGGTTCCTCTGATGTAATTTTCACAGTATTGCTATCTTACATAAAGGTGAATGAAAATGCTTTAAAAGTTTTCTAAATAAACTTAGAAGTAAGAAAATGTCTTAATTTTGTGTATATTATTTCTATATTGAAGCAAGGAAGTTAAATGCATAATTTAACATTTGTTTCAATGTCTTGTGAACAAAGCTATGTTGCAACTATGGCAGGGTTATAACCATTGTAATACTTGATTTAGTTTTAAATATAACAGCACATCAGCCCACTTATGTGAGTTTAACGTCAGTAGCCTCCCTGCTGCTGCTCAGGTGATACTCTCGGCTAGTTTGGCAAACATCAACACAGGCAAGCCAGATCTCCTCTTGGCTGCATCAGGTGGGAAGTGGGCTTTTCACTAAGTAGTCAGAGGGTCAGATGTGAACTGGAGTACATTTCTATAGCTCCAGCTGAACAAATTGCATTGTGAGGATCTGACAGTATATGTGTGTGATGATCCTCTGTTGCATAAGGATTTGTTTGTTTGCAGTCTGACAAGAAAGAATGTTAGGTGTGCTCTGCTGACAGCTGTCAAAGAGCATGAGCAGAATTGCTGGGGAAAGGTGTTGAATTAAAACCCATCATGAGGGCTGTTCTTTCTTCTCTGGTAAGAAATAATCTTAAAAGAAAAAAAAAAAGTGTTTTCATCCAGTTCCTCTCATTGACTTTTACTAGCTTTATGTACAAAATAAAAGAAAATGAATACTGGAGGAGGGAGGGGAATGATCTGAAATCATGCAGTTCATCTTTCTCCCATACAAACCTTCTTTGGCCACCTAGTAACAATTTGTATTTCCATCCTTCCCCTATTGCTGTCACATTTTCTACATTTGTATGCATTGAATATTATCTTAATGAGATGTGCCTCAGAAACTATACACATAAAATCATGTTATTTGATATTATCTGTCTCATAAAGTGCAGGACTTGCTGTTCCTTTCTGAGGAACACTCCATTAAAACCATTTTATATTTGCCAACATTTGTACAGATAGTAATCCCAATAAAAGAGGTGTTTAGATTTTATGTTTTTGGCTATGGCTACATGAATGACTTTCAAAAAGTTATTTATCCTTGGGTTTATTTATAAGTAAAATGAAGATATTAAACTTTCAGGAGAGTTGTGAAATTTAATGTCTTTGAATTTTGTTGCCATTATTGTCTGGAAGGGACTTTTAAAAAAAAAAAAGTATAGTTGCATATAAAACTTATGGGAATGTTAAGCTGAGCCCGTTGAGGTTAGTATGGGATCTTTGCATTGTGAGGTTAAGTGCTGCGTGTGTGATAGAGAGCCACCATTATATGTAGCAGCTTCTACAGTACAGATCATGGTAAGAGTGAGTAAAATGTGGAAGCAGGGAAGAAAATCAGGAGTCAGGAGTCAGGAGTCAACTCTTACCAGTGAGACCTGGAAGAACAATTACGCTTCTCCAGAATACCAGGCATTTTATTGCTTCCAGTGTTACCTAATGCCAGATAGTTAATATATTAGGGTTTGTCCACATCAATTTGAGAAGCACATTTTCTCTTAAAAAACCTTTCTCCTTCCTTTATGAAAGGATTGAGGATTACTGCAATTAAGTTTAACTCAATATACTGTCATTACCTCACATAACTAAACACAGCTTGCTCTGAAGGATTTTTGTGGAGCTCGCTACCGACTATATGAACCCATGAAGTATTGGGTTAGTTGGCTTTTGAGATAAACTCTCAATATCGTCAAAGGGAGACTGACTTGTAGAGTTAGTCTCCTGTACCCTACAAGCTATTATGTCCATTGCTACATATGGCTCTTTACATGGTAGTTGACACCTTCATTTTTTATTCTTATTCTTATTGGCTGTTGGGTAAAGCTAACTGGATGTTTGTGTTAACATTTGACAACTATGTTTTTTGAGCCTAACCATTCTAATCTCCTACAAGACAGTCCAAAGCAAAAATGTCCAGTAAGTCGTAGGTTTTCATCTTGGCACAACAGAAAATGGCTGGTTTGCCTGAAAGTGATCATCCAGCCAGCAGCAAGGTGGCTCCTGGGTCTTTAAAGGGGTTTTAATATGAGTGGACGTGGGCTTGGAAGAGCAATATTCCTTACATGTGCTTCCAAAATTGTTTGGCGGAATGCAGAAAGGTTTACCAATGATGTATTGATACAGCCTTTTGAGCCCTGAGATACAAATGAAGAATGCAGGGTACTGGAGTGTGCCACCAATGGTGGACTGAAAGCTCCCTCCTGTCCTGGGATACCCAGTTCTGTTATTCTGGATCATTCAAATGCACTCTAAAGGGAAATCCCTTATTAAAATGAGAATGGATGTTTCAAAAATAGGTACTTGTTTAAAGTATTTGAAACGGTTCATCTGGACTGCTGAGGTCATTCTATGAAGCTTTCAAAGCAGAAGAGAAATGCCAGGGAGCATCCATGAACGAGAACACTCCACCAGCCAGAAAATGGTGGTGAGCGGTTGTGATCCTTCCTTAGCCAGATAGCCACCTCCTTTGTAACCAGATAAAGTCAGGTGCACTGGCCCAAGATCAGTGGAGGTTATTTTCGTTCACTTCTCCTTTAGTGCAAATTTGGAAAAAAATTGAATCAGAGAGTGTGACAACACCCTTCATTTTTCCCTTACCACTTCATATCAGAATTAGACCTCTTTGTTTAGTCCCCTGTTAATAGATAGTTTATGTCGTATGTAGCCATGTTCTTATTTATTTTTTTTACTTCCTTTAGAATGCAGAACAAAACCAGTCACAAATTCCAAAGGAAACGGTAAGAGCTTTGTCTTTTCCATACTGGAAGACTCCCAAATGTTTTTAAATTGATATGGCACTTCTCCATCAAAGTTTCACAGATCCTCCTTTCACATTATATACTGTAGATGGCTCTCTCTAGCTTTACATTTTGAATGCATTTTTTATGTAATTTCAAATACTGTTTGAATATTACGTACAATTCAATTATTACCTACATTCAAGTGCTATTTGAAATTACATCTTTTATATACAATCAGAAGCCTAAAGTTGGAATGATAACAGTAGACTCTTAGTTTGGGTTACTTCTTGGAACTAATTGTTTAAAGCATGATTATATGACCAAACTTGAGATGCAAAAAAAGAGAAATTAAGCAGTTTGTGTTTAAGTCTGAATTGTACCCTCATAGCAAACTGGTGTTTGTTATTTATTTTAAAGAAACTACAGGGAAGTAGTATCAAGTTTAACCCTTGAAAGATTGTAACAGGTTGCATGTCAAGTATCAGAGGCTGTGAATTTTTTATATACTTCATTTTAGTCACTGGGACAAGGTCAGTCTTAATACAGTTTATGCTAACATGCAAAAATGTTTACTAAAAGAAGTATTAACAGAGGATATTACAATAATATGTTACCATAAATGTATACAACATCTGAATTAAAAACATAATTCAGGAAGCTTCATTCAGTTAGGCACCTATTTCAAAATTAAATAATAAATTAGATTACAGAGAAATTAAAAAGATCCATGCTGGGATTTGAAATTTGTTAGAAAAGCTGCTGAAGAACAGAAAAATCTATCTAGATGAAGTGGAGTACATTGCCAGCAATGGTGAGATAGTATCCGAGATTAAATCAAATTTAGGAAAAGAGCAGTCATCTCAGTTTAGGGAACACTGGTTGATACTGGTTTTAGGCCAGTATAATGTTACCTCTAAAATGTAACATTCTACTTTGGACTGAAAGTAGCAATACTTTTATCTTTCCATGTTTTTTTTTTTTTTTTTTTTTCTTTATACAGCCTCTAGTACGAAACTCATCTGCTCAAGGGCTTTGCAAAACTATGGGTGTATCATTGTTTCTGACATGCCTTACAGTATCTTTTTAGCACATCTCATCAGTGCATGCGTATTCTTATCTTCATAGTTTCTTGCCATGTACTGCTGATATATGAAGAGATCAAAGATCAAAGCTCAAGATAGCATTTTTGCCTGTAATTGAGTACAATTGAAAATAATTTGTGGGTGCAGTCTTATAAAAGTGTCCTGATTTTAGGAGTTATATTGAAATACTTCCCCCAAACCTCATTATGATTAGCCAGGTTGCCTATAGGTGCTTTATACAAAGCAATTGCTCATCTGTTGCAAAATTAATTGTTTGTAACAAATTCCGTGGTGAAATCCTTTCTCTGCCATTTTTTTGAACCAACCTCCTCACTTCATCTAAGAAAAGTCCAAAAGAAAATAAGACACTCTTGTTTTTTCTCTAAAGATGTGAGCCATAAATTGTGTTTTATCAAGGGGATTATGCAGGAGCAATAGGGAGTTTATGAGCTAGGGATTGCTGAAAAACTGGGCTTGAATCAGCCAGAAAACTCAAGCAAGATCTGAAAAGAAGGAAGTGAATTGGGAAGCATGTGGAGACATACAGCGTGGGTATGAAGCCAGAAAGCTGATCAATACAAAAATGTTTTTGTATAACGTGTGTTTTTTTCAATCTTTATGGGGTGAGGTTTTTTTTTTTTTTTTTTTTTTTTTTTAATTTGTTTAAAAGCTTAAAGCAATAGTGATCAATAGTAGTATGAATAGTACATGTCTTTAGATTTGCTTGCCCCTGGGTGGGAATAAAAAAATGGGCTGAATGTTAAAGGTAGCAGTAAGTGTTTAAAACGCACAATGCTTTTGCTCTTGCCCACCCTCCTTCCAATTTCCTTTGCTTTGGATAACTGCGATACTACCATTCTACAGAACTAAATTTTCTCAGCTGCACATTAATAATACAGTCACACACTTATCTTCTTCTTTTTTTTTTTTTTTTTTCCTGGTAATTTTAATTTTTTAAAGTATTTTTCATTCCTTGCCTTTATTCTCTTTGGTTGTGTCTCAATTCCTGTTTATTCCTTCTCTGTCTACTTTTCTCGTCTTTGAGATTTCTAATCTTGCAATTTCTATTTCTGTGCCTGCTCTGATGTGCTGTTATTTGTGCGGTTTTAGTCTCCAAGTGTCAAGGACTTGATATAGTTGAAAGCAAAGCAAAAAATAAAAAATAATAATATAAAAAAGGAAAAAGAAAAGCTTGATGAAAGCAGCGAAGCTGTAGAAATGAGAGAGGTGAAGTACAAAAATCTGCTTTTAATTTAAAGGCAAAATAGCTGTAGTTTTTTTTGTTTTGTTTTTGATATGTCTTTGTGGGGAAATAGAAGAAAAATGCACCTTTGAAATTAAAAATGAAGAAAAAGAAAATGGAAGGCCTGAATAAAATTTATATATTACAGAATAGAACAGATATTGATGAAAGAATGTAAAGCCTAATTTGTCAGTACATTATTAACACTCAGGGGTAACATTCATGAAACTGTTTGTTTGAAATCATTTATACAAGTATTATGGCACTTGAATGCAGTAGTTAGAATACGATACAATAAAAGAAAACCTTGAAAATTAGTTTCTTAATTTATTTCTGGCCAGAAATCACAGAGAGTGGCTTACTCTGTAACTGCCCATCCAAGAAAGCATACGGCTTTATATTTTGTACACCTCCATGGAATACACATTCTCATATTCTCATTCATGAATTTCCATAAATAAGGGGGTTTCTTAACATGCTAACCTTGCAGAATTTAAGCTTTGCTCTCCAGTTATCCATAGGCAATGCAAATTGCTAATGTATTTTCAGCTCTACCCAGTATGTGTTACCTCGTGAAAACAGTACTGATGTTTTTACGTTGTGTTTTGCTGACAGTTGGAACAGGCACTCAGTTTACTCCTGATGCACGGAAATCTCCTGTATCACATTTGAAAGCATTGCTTCACCCAGCCACTAGTTTGTACCATTTGTATAGCTAATGACAAAATGGAACAGATGCACCTATTTCTGAACATGGTGATTATTTGGAATGTAGGAGATTGACCGTAATATGAAAACTAGTAATTTATCATTATTACATTTCTGTTTCTAAGTATAATTATCTTAATCTTGTTACAGAGCATTGAAATGAACTGTTAATTATGCTATGTAAAACATCTGCCAATTAATTTTTCCTCATACTCTTTGAAAGTCAATAGTGTTTCAGTAATATTTTGCTTTTACAATAGTCATTTACTGTTTGTTTTCTGAATTCAGACTGGTGAGTTAACTTCCATGTAAGCATAATGCTAGAAAAATAATAATTATCATATATGGAAGTTTTTCTAGGGAGTGTTGTCTGTTGATAAAGGGAGATTCAAAGTTGGGATTCAGACTCCATTTGACGATTGCTGCACTCAGCAGCATGGGAAAGCTTCAGTTTTCTGTTCTCATTTGTTCCTCTGTCAAATCATTGTAAGTGAGCAGAATGTTATGAATTTCAGTGAGTGCAGGCTTCCTAACAGTGACACAACAAGAGCGGTTGGTGTGTTGGAACAATATATAAATGTTTAGCAGCCCTTATAGAAATTGCAAATGTGATTGCTTTTTATTTTCCTCTGAACTTGAGCATCTGATACTTCTATTATTATCTAAATTTCACTTTGCTCACCATGTTTTTTCAGAACCCAAGGATAATGTTATAGCTAAACCTCACAGCATGCTTGGATTCAGTTGCTGCTCTTGCCATAGACTTTTCTGTATGATTTTGAGTAAATTAGCTATGGTTTTTATGTGAGAATTTCACCACCTATTGGAATTGGGTGATAAAGCTGCCTTGGTCAGAGGCATTTTGTCACAGCTAATGCATAATCATTTTTGTACACTTTTTGTATACAACTATTTTTGTTAGCATTATGAGAGATATACCAGCCAATGCCTGCAAAAACAAAATTTATATTGAGTGATGGATGGAAAATCCTTGGAGATCAGTCTTGGGAAAAAGTGCTATGAGTTCTGAGCTTTACGTAGTGGTGTTCTGGGTGTGGCTTATTTTTTGTTTTGTTTTGTTTTATTTTTTGATTGCTTTTTGCAAAAAAAATGTACAATATATGTACCCATAGCTCTATTTTTCAAAAGCTGTCAGTTAAGTTCCCATCACTTCATCTTTAGGCATTTGCTTAGAACTTCAGCTTATATAGCAGCTTTGTATCACTTAGTAAATGTAACATTTCTTTACACAGAATCTCCTTTGGGAAAGTTTCATCAATTTTTGTTGCTAGAACAGGTGATTGAAACACCTAAAAATTGAGCCAAAATTGTACATTCACCCGTACCAGCCAACACCAACAGCAGGGCTGATATCATTAGGTACAGCATGATTTTATCAAATAAGGAGAAGTTTGGATGTTCATGGAGCTGACGCTGTTATTTTCTCTGTGATGTTTAGGAACAGTGCAAACAACAGGAGCTGATTGTTTTTATACCTTTTTTTAACAGTGTGAGACAGAAGGGTGCTTACAATGTATTCGAAGTACTATTTTGAATGGGTATAGATTCTATTTTTCATCAAGTTGTGGCATAAGGAACAGATCAAATGAAAGAAAGAGCAAATGTGTAATCTTCTGCAAGATAATGTTGTGTTTTGAGTCTTCTACCATAGGAGGTACTCCATTATTAAATAGCTTGTTCTGGGGGCATTAATGAGCTGAGCTGAGACATAATTTGTTGTGAATAATTAATAACAGCAGTTGAGGGACTGTGTTTATGAATGCTCTTTGAGTAGTTTGAATTTCCTGGAATGTTCAAGGATAATCCACAAAAAAACTTCTGTGTAATGAGTGCTGTGCTTGGGACTGACCCTCCTGCTCGGAGCTGTGTCTCTGTCACCCTCAGTGATGTAGCCGGGCTGTAATGTGACTGTGGCACATGGGAAGATGCACCCCAACAGTCTTTGAGTGAGCTGTGAGTGAAATGCATCCTTAGCCATTTTCTCAATGCTTAGTTTTATGAAACTTGCTGGACAGTTTCATGCAAGCCAATGTAAGTGTCCCTGCACTGAGGTTCTGTGACTGCTGCTTCTACAGAGTCATCCTGAAGCCCCACTAGTGTGCACATCGTTATTCACCATTATTACACTATTTCCTACATAACAACCTCAAGTTATTTTGGACAATGAGAAGTTGGCTGTATAAGGTATTTACAATTCAAACAACAGCTATAGGATGTGAGAGTGAAAGGGGCCCCCAGGTCCTTTAATGGTCATCTGCTACCACAGGCACTGAGGTCACGGGTTTTTCCAAACACTTGGTTTAACTTGGGGCAGTGCAAAGTTCATGTTGTTGCTTAAAATTCCTATTTAAGCCTTTGGACACTCATTGGTTATGTGCAAAGCTTGTTTTACTGCACTGTTGGTTTTAGGTGCTTGATGTTAATTCTTCCTTGCCTTTAAATCCTGGGAAAATAGTGAGATGAACTGGTTTGCCATGGCTGCCTGACGTTCTGTAGGAGAATTAGGAGTGAGACATGGGGCACTCCCAGTTCTGGCTGGCGTTCCCAAACACTCTGTATCTGCTTCGTTTGTCTTTCTGGTCTTGTACAGCCAATAGGCCAATAAGAGAAGTAAAATGATTTTTAGGGAGCTGTGCCATTATTGTATTGGGTATTGAAGGTTTTCTGGAACAAGGGATAGTGCAGAGATCTATGGCTTTATAGACTTCTGGCAGAGCAGACACCTGCTGTGTATCTAATCCCTTGGTTTTCATTTATCCAGGATAAGCATCTGTAAAAAAATAATAATAAAAAAAAGAGGTTAGCATTACAATTGCATGTTTGTTTCAGAGCATACGGTAGGAGCGCAAAGTTTGAGTAGGAACAACAATTTGGAGTGGGGTTTGGTGGCCTTAATAAATGGTAGTTATTAGGGTAACTGCAAGAGACTATTGCCTGTATGAAATTCTGAAATGTATAATGAACGAAAGAGTTTTAGCGGTCTGATCAGTTGATTTTAAACATAGATTTTCAACTCCTTAAAACAGTTCCTACAACACCCCAGATCAGCATGTTAGCATTAGGAAGAATAATGTTAGCATAGACGAGCAATGGCGTTCTCATATAGATAAATAACAAACATGTGGATACACTTAAACATGGGCTTTTGCAAAGCTTTGATTTTCATACTAAATAAAAATCACATGCTAGAATTTTTTGTGCTTTGGAAAAAAAAAATTTTTTTTCCTAAACCATTTTTTAATCCATCAAAAGCATTAAACCGGAGACGTTTTTGAATACGGAACATGTTTTTTGGTACTGAATTAAATCCTTAGAATGGATGTAACTGGAAATGTTACAGGTCTGTTTCTCGGTATTTTCATGAGCTAGCATTTCTACATATAAAGACGTACCAAAGTTAATCCACATGTAATATGCAAAAAACTTTTCCTTGATGGGATTAAAATTAAAGCAGACCACATTTCCCATAAAATCTTAGAATTCAAATGTAGTTTTTGATATTTAGCAGCTGCTGCTTGATTTGAACAAGAGTGCAGTATTCGCCAGATGTGACTTATTAACTTAGCTAATATGAATAATGAGTCTCAGTGTATACGTGCAAATAAGATTCATTAGTGTTTATCTAATGTATGGGAGATTAAAATACTTAACCTAGGAAGAATTAAATGACAAAGCAGGCATAAGAATTTTAGTTGTTTAGTTGGCTTACACCTGATATCATTTTATAAACTAGGTAAGTTGACAGTTTATGCTCTTGTAGCCTTTAACACAACACACAAGTGTTTGATTTAAAAAAAAAAAAAAAAAAGAAAAAAAAAAGGAAAGAACGATAAAAGGCTTTGTAGTATTTCTGGAAGAAACTCAAATGGAAACTTGGAATGTGTGTGGGGCTACATGATCAGGAGGCAGGAGGCAGGCTTTTCTTTGCTGGAGGTCCAGTTTGAAATCTGAATGAGCTGCTGTTGTTATATTTACCTTTAGTGCCTAGCCACACCGGGATGCATCAGCTCTCAGTAATTCCTCCTGAGGAGAGGCCTCGACTGAAGTCAGAGCGGTGTGCTACAGGCCACCTACATTGCTCTGTTTTCAGTCCCTCCAGCAGTACTACATCTACATTTACAAGAGTAGCAAACATCACGCCCCATAAAACAGTTGTTGACCAATGAAGCTGTTGTTTTGGTTCCTTAAAGCTGCCTGATACTAATGTTATGTGTTTGTTTATGTGATGCCATGTGATAAAAATGAGTGTTGCCATGTTTCTGTGTATCTCGGTTTAGAATACCTGATACCACAGCAGTGTCACCTGCCTGACTTGGAGGACAAAACAGAGTCCTCTCTGATGCCAAGAATGTCTTTGCACAATGCCTAGCTGGTATCTCCTTCCTCCCGCATATATCACATACGCTTCAAAATAAGAATTCTGTTATAATAATTTTGAGGTAGATTTTACTGGCTTCCTAATGTTATGGTTTCTCAGTTTCACAGGTGCTTTTTGAGAAAGGAATAAAGAATGAATACTATGTTAAAATCTTACAAAGATTGAAACTATCCTGGGAAGAGCTGTGACCTTAGGCTGGTTCCCCAGTATTGGAACCAAATGAGTACATCTGTGATTTTGCATATTCCATTCCTTTTACTTGTATAACTTACATTGCTTTGACCTGGTGGGCTCTTGGAAGGCCCTGGAACTTCAAACTTACCTTTCAGGCACTTGGGGTTTCCAGTCAGGCAAATTCAAAATGACACATTTGTGAGGCAAAAGCTGGGTAGGCCAACAAAATAAGGATTAAACAAGGGCTAATAGGCTTAGGGCTGTAATGTGGGAAGACTGGACAGGGAAAGATCCAGGGCTGGTAAAATAAGTAGTGTTGATGGGGTCATCAGAGGCATTAGATGGGGTTTGTGCTATAGTTACTTAATCTATCACATGAACATGATCATTATATACAAAGGATGTGTTTGTGTATGTACAGCCATACATGTGTTTATACAGGAGCCCTGTAAATGTCTCCATTTGTGTTGTATGGAAATACATCTTCTCCTTAGGTGTGGGGTGCAGAGCTTTATTATTTGCCTCTGTGAAAGAAAACAGCACTGCATTGGATTTTTGCTTAGAGTCGCATGATTAACTTATTTCTTTTCTCCACACATAATCACAAAGCAACTTGCAGACAAGTTTCAGTGGCTTAATAGCTGCTGAGAAGACAGCATGTCTAAGCTTGCAAGAGAATGAACTTCTCGGTAGAGAATGCAGCCGGATTTGTAGCTGCAGCAAGCCACTTTGAAAACCTGTCCCAGATTGATTGAAAATTGTTTCCCCCGTTAGGTGGGAGGACGTTTTTCTTTTTTGTTAGGTTTCTTTTTTTTTTTTTTTTTTTTTTTTCACCCATCTCATGCTGCTTATTCACCAGCTGAACCCTGATGGGATTTTATAAAGGGAAGAAGTCCCAAGCAAGAAATTTCTTTGTAGTGTTTAAAACATAAAAGAATAAGTAGGAGATGCTGTTACTAACACGATAAAATAGGCTTATTGCACCGTTAGTGTCAAGGTCCATTTTAATGTCATTTTTAAGATTATATCAAGTTTTTTAATGAGATCAGAAACTGATCTTATGTAGAAGAGGAAAGTAATTTCCCCCTTTTTATCTTTTTTTTTTTTTTTTTTTTTAAATCTCCATATATATCTAAACACTGCCATAATTTCACTCTAGTCATCAAGTTTATCTTTAAATTTGCTATATATTTATATTGTATTTAAAAAGTGAAACACTTATCTCAAATGTCGTTTAGCATAAATTGGTGCTAAGTATGAATTTGAAGAAAAAAAAAATCACCTACAGATATTTTCACCAATCGAATTTTTATTGCAGATTACATACTTGAGCAGCTTCATTCATCCAGCTGAAGTGATTTCAGATGACCTTTTCCTCAGCAGACTCTGTTTGAACAGAATATTGTCCTGCTGTTAATTGTTTTGGACATAATATGTGAAAAATCTTAAGGGAGTTGAATTTTGTTGTGTAGGGTTCACAGTACATAAATTTGCTTGCATATTTACTGCTGGTCTGTCAAAGTGTATGAAGCAATAAATTTCTCTCACAGATCAACTAATCATGAAACTAGTATTGAGGTGTTTGATTGACGTAGTGAAGCTGTTAATTTAGAGTATATCGAGATCAAATGGAAGTTATTGCAATTAGGAAGTGATTGTGTTCCCAGTTTAAATTTTTTAATGGTGTATTTTAGATTTCTGTGCATTTTTATGCTGTATTAAGGAATTTCTATGGTTTGTTACGTTTAAATTCTTAATATTCTCTACAATTTCAATGTAAATTTTACTTTTTGTAGTGGTTGATACTTAGTTTCTTTGAGGAGAGTAAATTTATGTTTAGTGTTTCTGTAACCACTTATGTTAACAAAGGATTCAGCCAGTTCTAATGCATTTTTTTTTATCCTCCACCCTCCACCCCCCAACCGTGGTTCAAATGTCAAGGTATCAGGCTAAAATCTTGCTGCTAATTTCTCTGAGAATGGCTCCTTTTTGTCACACCTAGAGGTTCATGGCCAATACATAGTTCTGTTACACAGTCTGTATGAAATAGAATTGGTGTTCAATACTTCATATATACCTAGACCTTCTTTGGTACCATGAAGGGGTACAAATATTACAGTCTGTACTTCCATATCCATAGTCCTTGAATCTTAATGGTTCAGTTCTTGAATATCACATTTTCTCGCAAGTGTTTCTAGAAGTTGTGGGGCGTGAAAAATGTGCATTTTGTCTCTTGCTTTCTCTTTCTAAAATCTACATTTAGGCATATGATACTGACAGACGATGCTAAGATTATGGAGAGCAAAAGGCTTCCATGTCCCCAAAACTGTAGACACAGGTGGGGAAACAAGCTGGCTTACTTGAAAAACGCTGTGGGTACCCAATGAAGCCCCTAAATAATCTAGCATTAACCCAGTAACAGCCATCTATTCTTTGGATGAGTTGAGCAATTTTCTCATGGCTTCAGTACAAGCCAGGAGGCTGCTTGTCTCTCTTTTGTTCATGCACATGATCTGCTTGTTCCTGTGCAGCTCCAAGGAGTAGTTTGCTCCAGGTTTAGGCATTAAGTTTCATCTTCACACTCGGGTGTCTGTAGCTCTGTATTAGATTGTTTCCTTATTTAAGGCTGGGGAAAATAAGCAAGCAGAAGAATCACATCAGGGGTAGCACTGAGCTGATAATGCAGCTCCTTGGTCTCAGTGCAGAGAAGAAGCATAGTGGCCTTGAGCCAGGTCCCTGGGGATGCTGCCTGAGGCATGACCCTTTGGCATGTAGAAGTACACCTGGTGGACTCTGTGGAGAAGCAGTTTTGCTCCCTGCACTGGAAAGAAGATCACCGTGGCTGAAGTGCTTGCGTATTTTTTACATTAGAAAATACTGGGAAGAGGAGGGATTGATTGTAAAATTATGATAACAGTAGTAAAGACAAATCCGATAAGCTTATATGCTTCTTTGGATTACCCATACGGCCTGCCTTGGCTTTATTTCCCTTTTGGCTCACTAGCTTTTATTCCTACCATTACTTATTAAGGAAAATGAAAGTGATCAGTGCTATGGAAACTCAAAGGTAATGCTCTGCTTGCTCGGGTTGCTTTATTCTGCAGCTACCTGACAAAAGGTGCATCTCAAGTGTACCCTGAAGCTTTTGTGACCTAAACAGGAAAATTAGGGTTGTAATTTTGCCAAAATTTGGGAATTTTATTTTTTTTTTAATCCAGTATTTTTTCCATGGGCACAGAGCACATTTCCATTTGTTACAGCTAGCACAGATAATGCTGATTTGCAAGGTCAAAAGATGTGTTTGGAAAATGGGATTCCTGAGCAAACCAACCTGATTATGGCACTTTGAGAGACGGTGTTCTTTTTTTAAAATTTAATTGAAGAAGTATTATTCTTTATTATAACAAAAAAAATGGTTATATGTGTGTGTCTAATGTGAGGGAAAGGGCTGGTGAGCACATTAAGGCTCATGCTTTTAACCAAGTGGGAAAAGGCAGAGCTCCTGTTTTTCTTCCCTTGGCTGTTGCAGTGCTCTCAGCAATCTGACTTCCTTCCCATCTGACATTTTCACATTGCATTTCTAGGTCAATGGTGACAAAACTAACATGCTTGTGCCCAAATTGATAATCTCAGTCTGCTGTACTCCACATGGCTTTCACATCCATCTCTGCAGTAGTCTGTGTTTGGATTTCAGAAGAGCCTGTCAGCTTTGCATTTCCTCAGGTCTTAAGAAACAGGGATGGCTCAGCAGGCAAAAGTTAGCTTGTGATGTGTACTGCCCTGCTCCCAGAGTCTGGGAGTAGAGAAACAGGAGGAGTGAGGTTTGCAAAGAGATGAGAGTGACATGGGAAAAGTCGGTATAAAATCCAAGTCAGTAAGAGGGGTGATCTCAGTAAATCTTATTTGCTAAGATTATGAAAAAATTGGCCAGATTAATTCTTCCAGAGAAGAACTACTGACTACAGGGACTTAACATGCATGTTCTGGTGGGCATTCTCCTGCTGCTGCTCCTTTGTGGGGGTGAGAAAGTAACAGTACACTTGGGCTCACCATTACCTTTCCCCAGCACTGTACTCACACTTGCTGCCTTCACGCATGCCATGCTCTGTTAGGGCATCCCGGGGGCCCCTGCTCCCAGCCTGTCCCCACAGCACTTGCCAGGCCATCCTGAGTTTGGCAGAGGTGAGGCAAGAAGGCAAGGTTGCCCTTGCATGGCTTTCCTTGCATGGGCAATGTCACTGAGCACCTTATTGCCAGGGGCACTAGCTGGGCTGGGACTATAATTCCAGGTGTTCAAAACCTGTGGTCGTCCCAGCCAAGCTAAAACAGAGTGGGGAGGGCAGTAAAGAACCAAAGATGTGGGTAGGAGAACAGAAGAGAAGGAAGGAGCCAGGGAAGACAGGAAAATTGGCACTCTGAACTGGATTTGATGCTAAACCTGGCAATAGCAGAGATGTGCTGTTTCAGATCTCAGCTGTGTAATTTTCTATTTTTCCTAACACAGCTAGTTTTAAACAAATTGAGGTGAATGAGTGATTTTTCAATTTAATCTTCTTGCACATAGTTTCTCCCCATGGTTTACAAAGATGATAATATTTTAAAAGTTCTGTAGATTTTCAAATCAGAAAATGTTTCTGATGCAGCATTTTTGGCTCGTAAGGTACCTTACGTGTGAGTCGGTATTAATGGCACATTCAGTAATGACATGTGATTCAATTATTTTACTACACAGAGAAGCACTTAGGCAGAAGCATGAGATATTTCTGAATCTGGGCGTCAGTTGGAGGTGATTGAAAATACAGTATTTGTGCATGTTTCTTCAAATAATTACTGTGGAAAATATTGTGGCATTGTACTTAAAAGCACTTTTTTAATGCTAATAGCTGTGGAACGAAGAGAATTCCCAAAGAGAAATGCTCTTCTATAATCCCATGTTAATCTTCCTGACAGAAAGCAGAGGAAGAGGAGCTTGTTCTCACACCTGATGGCACCAGGGAATTCCTGACATTTGAAGTTCCGCTTAATGACTCTGGATCAGCTGGACTTGGTGTGAGTGTCAAAGGGAATCGGTCAAAAGAAAACCATGCCGACTTAGGAATCTTTGTCAAGTCCATTATTAATGGTGGAGCAGCATCCAAGGTAAGAGGGAACATCTGTGTACCTTTGTCTTCCTCTGTTTTCCGTAATTGGGCAGTTTTGGAAATGAACACAGGTTCAAGAAGAGATTGCTCTTTAACTAGCATTTTTGATTTACACCATCAAAGCATATAGATTTCTACAAAAATTCACCTTTATGCATCTGATGATTTAAACAGATTTTAAAGATTCTTACGACGGACACAAGCAGTCTCTGCTTCTGTCAATAATGTGCTATTTGTGCAGATTATGATAATAGCTTTAAGTGCAAATCTATAAATGATTGGAATAGACATTTCCTACAATGCTTGCAATAGAAGCTATTGCACCTGTGTTCACTTGGCTATAAACTATTAGGACTAAGTATAGTTATTTGATTATTTTTCTTTGGTTGTTTTCTTCCCCCTCCCTCCAGAAGACTTCACTTCTTTCATAGAGGGTTTTGTGTAACTGGGTATACAACCTTTCAATTTCTAGGATGGCAGGCTTCGAGTGAATGATCAACTAATAGCGGTAAATGGAGAATCGTTATTGGGCAAAACAAATCAAGATGCTATGGAAACCTTAAGAAGGTCCATGTCCACTGAAGGAAACAAACGAGGAATGATTCAGCTTATTGTGGCGAGGCGAATAAGTAAATGCAATGAGGTAATACACTTTTGATATTGGGATTGGGCGTTTTAACTTCTTCTAAGGTATTTGTGTTTATAGGAGATGTCATGTTTCCTCTGAGAGCAGGAAAATAATATTTGAGGAACTAAAGAAAGAGAGAATTACAAAATGATCTGAAATTCAGTGTTAGACATGCTAACCTTATTACTGGATCAATAAAGTTTTTCTTTTGAGTATTTTCATCAATGAATAACAGGAAACACTGAATAAAGCTATATTGATTTTGTAATTGGATCCCACTGCTTATGTGATTTTTGTTCTTTAGAGGTTTTTATGTAGGTCTATTGAATCTTTCATTTATAGACTTGGTGTTAACTGACTTGCTCCTTTGTCACTTTCAATTTTTTTTAATTAAGAGTAGAGCTCATACATTTCATTACTATATTTTATCTAAGCAATTAAAAGTTCTATGTAAAGAATATATAAAACTTGATGCAAATAATTCTGTTATTTCTGATTTTCAATATGTTGTGGCTTGGCCTTTGTTGCAGGGAAGTATCAAATACTGAATTCAGGGCTAAGTAGTGATTCTTTTCCTGATATTGTTTGCAGCTTCTGTCTCCTCCAGTACTATGTTAATGTGTTGATGTTTTGAAATGTTTTCATGATTTGTAATAGTTTATCTTCTAGATTAATGTAAATAATGCTCTCTAGTAGAAATATGTGGACGTGTGATACTGAGAAGGACTGCAGATGCTGTGGAGGATAGAGTTAGACTTCAAAATGGTTTTGATGCATTGGAGAAATGCACTGTGTTAAATAGTGTGCGGTTGAATGGGAGGTCAAGGAGGCATCTGTTCTTAAAACAACCCAAAGTCATTCTTTTACCCATGCTAAACACCAGCAAGGTCTCACCTGGAATATTTTTTTCTTGAGTATCATGCTTCAGAAAATGATGTGCACAAATGGGTTTAGGGGTTTCCCCCTGATCCTACCTAGGGGGAAAGGGTATGGTTTATTTTTTAATGCATAAAATTGATCTTAAAAAAGTTCCCGTTCATATCTTATTATAAAATCTTGTTTAAAAAAGATACTAGTCTTTCTGAAAGTACTAAGTTCTTCCTGATTGCTTATACACAGCTTCAATACATGTACTCACAGCACTGGAAAGCCAGTTTGGAGGCACATGGATTCTCACCTGGTATTGAAATAATTCATACCTTTTAATATTTGGTAACATCCTGTTTTAGCAAGAATACTGAACTTAGACCCAGAGAGCGCAGACAACTTTGTAGATTGTTTCTTACTCCTACCCAATTTCAGGTGTATTTTATATGTTTCTTCATAGGATGAAATATTTTAGGCTGTTTTGTTTTTGTTTGTTTGTTTGATTCAGAAAGGTTAGGGAAGGTGTTCACTCTTCTCTTAATAAAAGTCTTGTGGAACAAATATATTAAGACAGTGTTTGTAAACGGAATTGGAGCAAATCCAGCAATGATGAACCAAAGACTTTTTTCCTTAAATCCATTAGAATTTATGGTCATTCTCATCAAGAATAGTTCGCTGCCCTACATCTATTTGACATTTACAAACTTATTTTGCAGAAATCACATGGCAAAAGTGGCACAGCTTGGTCTACCATGCTCTGAGATGAAAGAAGTGATGTTAGAACCAGACCTAGATACACTGAAATGGATCTGTATCAGGAGCAGTGCAGGAAGCTGTGTCTGTCTGGGCCTACTTTGGGGGTTTTGTGCATTTCCTAACTCCTTAATAAGTTAGTGAGATGAGCCATAACGATTTTGGGAAGTGGTGATGTTCAGTTATTGGTACAGTGATCAACTTTACGAAACATTTTTTTGGTAACAATTTTTTTTCTCAGGAATTCTTGCTGTCATCATATTCAGCCAAAGGAAATACAATGTCAATACTCTTTGCATATTTTAATATGATGAAAGCACAAGTTGCATGGACATAAAACTGTGGTAATATTATTTATGCATATTACATGAATACCACATATGAGTAGAGTATTCAGGCAGTTCAGCCCCAAGATAACGGATGTGTGGGCTGGTACCTAGATGAAGTGCAGCACTACATGACTCATGACTGAGCCTGGAAATGATGGTCGCTTTCCCATGGAGCGCCAGATATTGGCCGTGTCTGGCAGCAGGAGCTAAATTATGCTTAATTCAGCAACTGATTTCTGAGACACACTGGTATGTAGGTGTCCCCTTAGAATATTCCTGTAACTGCTACCAGATAGGTATACAGTCTCAGCCGAGATTTTTAGTAATAGAACAAAAAATACATGACATCTGACTGGCAGAAAATTCATGAGCTTGCAGACTAAAAGTAAAAGCTTCATAAGGGCAGACCCTATCATACGTTTTACCAGCTTGTTCCTCAGAAATGGGTTTTTATTTTTTTTTCTTAAAGACAAAACAAAATGTTTGCCTTCTGACAACTCTTTTATTTTCCCTGATATTTCATATGCCTTGCCTCACGTTCGGTTCTCCAAACCTGTCACCACAAAATAACAAAAACAAGGATCCCGTTCAATTGATTCCTTTCCTGTGTTGATTCAAGGTTTTAGTGGAACGGAGCCTGATTATATTCCCCTTGGTGCATAGTCAACAGAATTGTTTATTCCATTCCAGTGACATGGTCAATCCCACACCGCAGGCCTTGGTCAGACTTCTGCCTCCTGGAATTCCTCACCTTTCCCCGGAACAGCCTCAAATGTCTCAGAAGGGGAATTTAGCCTGTGGAATCTGTACAAGGGGTGATAGTGCCAATGCAAAAAAGAATTATGCTTAGTGTCTGGATGATAAAAACATTTGCTGTCTGGCTGCTAAAACACAGCAGCAAGGGGAAAAAAAAAAAAAAAGAAGAATGCTCTACTTGTCTTCCCCCCCCCCCCCAGCTTCAAGTCCAGTAATTGTTTTCACATTTGCAAAATGAAACTGAATTCTTTTGAGATAGATAGGCAACTGCAACTCATCTTTTCTCTTCAGTAAAATAGAGTTTGAATTGGATTCTAAGAAAGTAGTGTGAATACTGTTCTTTTATTGTTAATATTCATTTCCAGAATGAGCCCTAAGCATTGTATGGGGGAGAGAATTGGTGTAACAGTGCCAGTCTTTTGGGTTTCTGTTCAGGCCAGATTTTCATGTGCTCGTGATCCCTTTCATGCTTTGGCTCTTGTCTAGAATGGAGGATGGCTCCATCCCTAGGTGGTGGTTTAGAAAGGCAGGGACAGTTGCCTCCCTTCTGCTGCAGAGGAGCTATTTTTTTATTTTATTTTTATTTTTTACCAGAAAGTAGTCTTAGGCTTCCATAGTTTACTTGAGCATAAAACTGTTTCAAAATGTACTGACGTCACCTCTGATACTCCTTTTTTGTGCCAGCATTATTCTCATGTAGCTTCACCAGTTCTCATGTTATAGACTAAGCTTCCAAAGCAATTACAGTAACAATAACAGCACACATAAACACCATAGGAGTATTATCTTGTCTTCAGAGAGGTAGTGAGGAGATCATTTACATCATCAGTTCTGACATAACTGTAAACTCAGAAGAGACCACAAACTTCCCAGAAGGTAAAAAGCATTTTTATGCTGTTGTGGTTTTCCTGCACTGAAGGGTTGCCTGTCAAAAGAATTTTCATTGACTCACCAGGAGACAGAGTATAACCCGTCCAGGTTTTCAAGTGAATTATCTTGTAGTAAATATTGATAAAAGCACGGAGCGAGTGGTAGTTATGAATGAACTCCAAGCCAAGGCTGAGTGTTAGGGTTGTTCTCCCGTTTGCATTGCATCTACACAGAGTACAGTAATAACATTGACTCTGTGACTATACTAGTGTAAACGTTGCAAAGCTTTGTTTAATATCTCAGCCACTCCAGCCCAAATCACACAGTGAGCATATGATGGATGTTGTTAGATTAGCGCAACAAAAACATTTTTCTAACAGTTAGCTTGGGTTTTGTATATATCTAAGGTTCTGTCCACCCCCTTTCAAAAAAGTTAAATACGCCGTTCCAATCTATGTTTATGGCTTTCAGCCGTGCCCTCTGTGATTAACATTTTGTGTTGACTCTTCAACATTTTACGATATAAGCAGGGAGACTTAAGTTATATTTCCAAAGTTGTGCAGATGGTGGCAAAAACAGGAAGAATAACAATGGTATCGACTTGATAATCCCATATGGCCAGTGTGTAACAGGTCAGTTTTCACAGGATGCGGCCATCAGCTTTTTTGGATCTTTAACTCAGGGTTGACATTTTTTTAATTACTGAGGAGCTTTAAGATTTAAGGAGAAACGCTGGAGCCTCCTTGCAGTGTGTTCAGTTAATTAGTGATATTATTATGATTAGCCTGTATGGGCAAACAGCTGCCGGCTCTATCACCATAATGCATACGCAGCGCTTAGGCACAACTGTCAGGCAGATCAGTGCAGCTGGTGGCAGTATGTGCTGATTCAAGAAAATAGAGGTAATTGTTACTTTCGGAATCCTGCTCTGTTCAGTCCTGCAACCTGGACAGCTTACAGGCGCAGATTGCTTGTCTGCACTCTGTTCATGTCACACGCAGTCAGTGCTTGTCTGCCATTAAGAGAGAGCACATCACCATTTTCCTCAAAATGAGAGATTGCATGCGTTTTCTTCTCTACCTCACTTTCTTGACAGAATTAATGTCTTACCAAACTTGCCTGAAAAAAAGATTTGTGAACGGCTCGCAGATCCCCAAATTTCTTTCTGTGTCTGTTCATCTTTGCTCCGGTCGAAAACAGAGCATACCACAAAGTGGAGAAAGTCGTGAATCCAGCCCATGCAAGGTCCATACAACTGCATAAATAAATTGACCTGCAGATCAGTGAGAGAATGTTCAAGTGAGTGGTTTTGTTATAAAAGAAAGGAAACAAGCGAACATCTATTTTTTTCCTGCATCTGTGGACATATAAAACATTCAGCATCATTTTTCCCTCGATGCATTACTTTGAAATTGATATGCTGTGTTTGTTTGTTTGTTTTTCCTCACTGGATTAGTTTTGTGAAGTCCTTCTGGAGTTGATTTAACTGTCAAAAAGACTTTAGTATCTTCTCCAAAAACTGATTTTACTGTTCACTCCCTTCTCTAGGTCATTGGTAAAGCTGCTCATCAGCCTAAGCTGTTTCCAACCCTGATCCGTGGGGGAACTTACAGCTGACTCCTCTCCATCCTGAAGATTGATTTATGTTTCCTATCCGTTAGCCAGTTTTCGATCTGGAAAATGAAAACGTAGTCCAGTCCCATGAAAAATTAGTTTTGATATGAAGCTTTGGGAAAGGCTTATTGAAAATGCAAATATTTTATGTCTTGTTTATTGCCTGAGAGTGCTTGGAGAACTTATTGGCATCTTTGTGCCAGTCCAGCATGTCAGTGAGGTAGGATTTCCTCTGGCAGAGCAGTGGTGCCTCCCCACAGACCTTCGTGCTCTGTGAGTATTTTGTTTATTATAGAGCCCACCACTTTATCCAGAAGGTCAGACTTGTAGGTCTGTCCAAGGTCCCCTCTTGGCCCAGTTTCTTCCTCATACCCAGTAATCTCCCACCTAAGTACTTTTTGTAAAGGTGCATGGGTTCCCTCCCACCCTCCTGAAAGCACTGTGTCCTCTGCTTGCCTTTTAGCATTATCAGAACACGAATGCAATATTTCTTAGAAATATAGTAGTGATTATACATTTAATAGTGCATGATAGTGCATATAAGTCAAAACTGACCTTTTACTGGCTGTTACCTACGCTTTTCCATCTTGAAAAGTTTCTCCTTAATGTAGTATCCCAAATCGTAGTTAATATTGGTAGTATTATTGTAAAATTATCTCTGTTGAAAAAAGAAGCTGAAGCATTTTGGACATATTAGCCACAGTACACTGATAAGAAAGGAAAAAGAAAGCTTGAAGATTAATTCAGTGTGACAGAAAGCTTCAGTACCCTGGATGCAGTGCAGTAAATATCAAATTTATATACTGGCTTCTTTAAAATCCATAACGCTTGCAGTATTGCCAGTATTTGGATAATATACTTTCTAAAGGAAAAACAGAGTATGATTATTGTTTCTTAAAAAAAAAAAAAAAAGAAAAAAAGGAAAAAGTTTGTTTATGCTTTGAATATTTTGGCAATGTTCTTGTGTATAAACTTTTTTCATATTTATGTGCATAACTTCAGTTAGAATGGATGGTGGTGTTTAAGTAAAAAGGACCACATTAGTTGTCCTTTTATCATCTAGATAAGCAGCAGCTGGGCTAGTTAGTACAGATAGTGCTTTAGCAAACAGCTGGTTCTTATCTGAATGACAAAAGGCCAGGGTGGAGACCTTTTTTTATTTAAAAGAAAAAAAAAAAAAAGGAAAGAAAAAAATGTTTCTATTTTTATATGAAGAGAATGGAGAGAAAAGGAGCTTTAGGCAATCTGTAGTATGTAAAGTTTTCTTGTATTTTGACTAATATGATCATTTATTACAGATCAGTGCTAGGACCCAGAGAGGAAACTCTCTCTGTTCAGTGTAGAGATGAAGGAGGCACAGGGGGATCTTAGCAGTGTCAGTAAATCCCTGACAGAGTCGCTAAAGAAGTCTCATCCAGCCTCTTCTCAGTGCTACCCAGTGCCAGGATAAGAGGCTGTGGGTATAAACTGAAATCAGTTTAAGCATGAGAAGAAACTCTTCTGCTGGGGGAGTGGTCAAGCTCTGGCTCAGGTAGCCCAAAGAGGTTGCGGTCTCCATCCTTGGAGGTATTCAAAACCCAGCTGGAAAAGGCCCTGGGCAACCTGCCCTTGCTGACAAGGTTTGAGCAAGACATTGGACTGGATGCTGTGCAGAGGTGCCATCCAACCTCAGCAAGTCCCTGACTCTGAATTCTCATTCCAAGCAGTACCGCTGCTTGGGGTGCCTGGCTATTGGTATGAAGAACAGGGGGCCAGTTGCTGCCTGGCTTGCTTTCCTAGCCAGGCCTTTAACGAAGGTCAGGAATTCATACGCCTTTGTTTATATTACCTAGTCGTTATCAGTTAATCGAATTAAATTATACTGGATAACACCAACATCAGCTAAGGAAAGAAACTGCAATGTATAATTCAAGCTCTTTAATAGAAATGCATGAGGAAGAGTAGCTCTTTATTTCAACTGTAATCCTGCTTTGGACTGTCGATCTCTTTGTCTTCCCACAGAACAGTTTCCAAATTAAATGCATTTTTTTCTTGCATAAACTTTCTGTTGGCAGTGTAAGGAAAAGTTTTTTTGTGTGTGTGAAAGTCACTTGTGTAATTTCTGTCTAATTTTTGTTACTTTATAAAAGGCATTGTATCTTTTGTAAAATGTTTTTGTAGTTGGCTGGCTATGCCTTTGTTTAAACACATCTTTTTGAGATGCTAATTAGAGATGGAAAAAGTTTTCCCTATGAAAATGATAAAACACATGATTCACTTTGCAAATTTCAGCCATTTGAATACAGCACTCCTGCTATTTCTTTTATTTAGCTTGTACTTCCCTACTTTATGAGGTGTAAATTTCTATGCATTTCGTTGGTTCTGAGCTTTCCTCTTGTCAGTATCTTTCTAAAAATCTCTTGAGACCTTCCTACAAATGAGTTTGAAATTTGATGGGTTGTCACACGAACAAGGTCTGCGTGATATGGCTCACTAAAAGCTGGACACTTGTTACATAAAGTCATCAATATAGCACTGGGAGAAGAAATCCCAAAGCACTTTGATATTTTCACACCTTATTTAAAGGCAGTGAAATAAAGGTTAGTTTAGCATTTAATACATTTACCATGCAAGTTTAAGCTCTCAAGTAGTCTAATGTTTCTGTATGTACTTTTTTTTTTTAATTAATGTTTCAAAATTTAGCATTTCTGTGTTTTTTTTTTTTTTTTTAATTTGCCTTAGATTTCTTTATAACAGAAGCTACAAATATTGTTTAATTTACTTTTCAGTAAAGCTGTCAGTTGTAATCTGCAATTTAAAAAAACTAATAAAACAAATCCTCATTTCACAATTTAAACCTTATTGAGTCTAATTCACTTGCACTGCAAGTTTATTATTCTCCTGCAGCTTGACGTGCCTCCAATTGTAATTGTGTTGACCCTCCGATGCAGTAAATCTCCCCAGTGCTTATCAAACTGGGAAAGATAAGTCTACAATTTGGAACTTCATTAAATATCTCATTTATATTAAACAGATGATGGCTTTGAACAGAAATAATAATTTTTACAGGCTCCGCGACCTCCGATTGTGGTCTCAGCGACTCTGGCATGCGGCATTTCGCAAATCTCCACCCGCGCTGTGGCCCTGGCCGCCCGCCAGCAACCAAATGTCAAAAGTTGTTCGTCCATCGGGCTGACTTCAAAGCCATTCTCTGAAGACTGTGGTCGAGGGCTTTGTAGCCCTCCAAGCAGATTTTTTAGAAATCTTTCATGGCATACACTTCTTAGTCATCTGGGAATTGCGGGCAGAGTGATTAATAACGGGCAGCTGTTTAAAGAAAAAAAGCACACAACAAACATGTTAGTTGTTATTATAATTCGGGAAGCTATGAACTACTCCGTTTGTGCTTGCTCGGAGACCAGCCCAGTGAAATAAGCATTCCCAGTGGCTTCAAAGAGTTTGCAGCGTGCTCGATACCTTGCAGTATCGGGTTCCCCGCTGGATTTCAGCACATATAAAATACTTGCTGTGGGAGTTGTGTAGGCATATTGTTCTTGAGATTTAACTTTGCACATCAAAATGAAAAGGTGTGTTGGTGAAAACAGATAATACTTTGATGTGTGAGTTCATACAATTACCATGAAAAACACATCTATTTTTTACATTTCTTTTTTATTATTATTATATTTAATAGAGCTGGATTCAGTTCATGCCGCTTGGTTGGTTTCATGCTCTCAGGGGAGCTCATGCGGGAGCAGTAGCAAGGCAGCAGAAGGGTGCTGGAGCTCAGGAGAGCTGAGAGCCTTGCAGGTGGGAGGGCTGGATGGTGAGGGGCTGGGTGATGGGGTACGAGGCCTTGTATCTCCCCTGCTGGCTGCTGACTGCTGACAAGCAATCTCTGAGCTGACTGCCGAGCACAGGCGTTTCTTCACCCCTCTCTGAGGAGCTGTGTTGGCAGTGCCCGTAGCTAATGGGGTGTCTAAACCCAGCGAGGTGGTTTTGTTGTTTTTTTTCTTCTTCAAAACAATCTTCTTCAAAGATTGTTTTCTTTCTTTGCCGTGCACCGGTTCTGCTTTCCACTGAGATCTCTCTGGCTCTCTGAGGAAAAGGCAGTATTTCCTCTCCTCTGGAAAAATCTGAGAGGCACACGCAAAATAAAAAGGGATGGCCAGGTTCTGCAAACAAAGGCTGAGCTGGGAAGTCGCTCAGAGGAAGGAGGCTTCTGACGGAAGGCAGCTGGGACGGGGAAAAGGCCACACACGCCAACTTCTCCCCTGTGCCAAGCAGGCTGTCTCCGTCAATTCCTCCACCACCTACTTCATCTGGCTCTTAATGCCCCATGGAGGTCTGCTGGGGGTCCTGGAGGGCAGGGACTGGCTGCTCCAGTGGGATCAGGCAGCCAAGAGCTCGCCAGTTGTAATTTTTGTTCCTCTGGCATGATGCCACAGCAGTGCCATGGATCAGGCCAAACGAAGCGTGTGAGGTCTCCATACACAGTGGCCAGGAAAGGCAGAGCAAAGAACTCATCACAAATAGCAAAAAAAAAAAAAACATGTAATGCGAAGCCTGACTTTTCTTTCATTCTATCTTTTTTTTTTTTTTTTTTTTTTTTTTTCCTAAGTAAAAGGTGTCAATGTTTGTGTATTGGTTGCTAATATGTGTGATGGAGTTTCATGGGGCTTTCCATGATGATTACATTTGAAAGCAAATTGCGCCTCTTCAAAGAGCGCCAGCAGCCCAATTCCAAAAGGAGTTCGTGCTCTGTGCCCCTGACAGGAGTCTTGTTCTGACAGGCTGTCAGGGTGGGAAAGATGGCCCAGCTGTCTGCCTCATAACACTAAAAAAGCCCAAACCGTCTGCTTAAGAAATTCTGTAACAAAGAGACACCAATATGCAATGTGGTTTGTTGATTTATTTATTTTTTTTAACCAATTTTCTGCTGAAGGATTTGAAATTTGACAGGGCGCCATAGGAGGTGCAGAGCAAAGTGGCTTACAAAGTTGGTCATTAAGCAGAGCTGTCATTGCAAATTATATTTGTCCAGGGTGAGAAGTTCTAGCTCATTTGGTGCCCAGACAGGTCTAGGCCTTAGGCAAGTTGTTAGAGTTCCCCCATGCTGCTAAATGGACTTTCAGCGCTAATTTTCCTCTCTCTGTGCAGTTGGAGTCACCTGGGAGCCCCTCAGGGCCAGAGCTGCCCATAGAGACGCTGCTGGACGACAGGGAGCGCAGGATTTCCCATTCCCTGTACAGCGGGATCGAGGGGCTCAGCGAGTCACCCACGAGGAATGCAGCTCTGAGCAGGATCATGGGTGAGTTCCACTAATCATGCCTTGTTTTCGTCTCTTCTGGGATCCATGGAAGGGTGACTAATGCATTATTTGTGTGGGAGTCGGGGAACATGGAGGTTTGTACTGACCAAATTAAAAAGTGCCTTAAAATTATGCCAAGCAAGCCTTCTGGATACATAATTTGAGAAAGAAAGCTAATAAAAGGATTTATAAAGTGAATTTCTCATTCCATGGTAGGTCATAGAACAAACCACAGTAGCACTTAACATGGTTTTTCATGGTTTTTCTGGGAAGAGAAGTTATTGGTTGGTCTAGTTTCTAGCTTCATTCAGATGAAAAGTCACCACTTTCTATAAGGAATTTATAATTAATTTCAGCATTTGTTCTCTTCCACGTCAGTCATATAGAATAAACAAGGTAACTTGTACCCATTTATGCTTATTAGGTTATTTCATTAATTTGTTTTATTTTTTTTATTCACAGGACAACAATTTTAAAACCTTATAACTAATTTTAAGCATCCTTTGTGCAAATTCTGTCTTCATGGCCCCAGCGGATAATGAGGTTATTAGTGGTTGTTCCGCAGCAATTCAGTTTCTTGTGTACAGAGCTAGCTAATAAAGACTTTTCTTGTCACAGGAGTGGTTGCATTTACTGACTGTGATGGAGTTAGTCTGAAAAGATCTTCAAATTTAAAACACAAAAGGCAGTTTGATTAAAATAGCACTTGACATAAGATGTTACGATTGCTTGCTTGAGCTGCAAGTTTTGAACATTAAAAATGGCCATTAAATCTTTGACTTTTCTTTAGTGTGCTTGACACACAGAGATTATGTTAGAAGATGCTGCTACAAAGTGGATATAAAACAACAGTGAATTTAGTTTGGAATTACTTAAGGTTGATTTTCAGCCTTAGAAAAATGAATGTCTACATTTTTTCCAGCCAACAGTTTGTATATATCTTTCACTATGTCTTGGGGTTGTTGTTTTTATTATTATTATTATTATTATTTAATTTGGGATTTGTTTTTTTGTTAGCAGTAGCAGAATAACAGTAAACTCCCTAAAAATCCACAAATTTGCTATTTAAAATACTTCATCCCTCAGGTCTTTTGTCTTCTTTAGTACATCTGGGCAACAGTAATTAGAAACAAATCACATTCTGTTCTATGGCATTACATCTCTTGGAAGCTGGAAGAATGATAGTGTACCTGAGAATCACTGGAGCATGAAACATTTTCACCCAAAGTCATATGCTATTAAAGATAACATTTAAAAAAAACCTACATATTTGTTGAAAAAATTAAGGAATGGTAAAATAATCTGAAGTCTTTAGCACTACTTTTCCTAAGAAGAGACTAGCTCCTGTGGTGTCAGGGGTTTAGATAAAATATATTCAAAGCACTACCTTCTGCTTTTCCCATCAGTGTTGGAGAGGATTTACAAGTCCAACTCCTATAAGCATTAAGGAGTTAGCGCTTAAACACCTTGTCCAGTGATGGGAGAAGAAACCCTGAGAGAGTCTGCATGTATGTGCATCAGGCAGTGCAGTGTGTTGCCCCATCAAAGCAACACCCAACTTGCCATGCCAAATCAAACCAGTGCTTCATCAGTCTGGTGTCACCCCTTTAGTGGTAGCCCATAACATATGTTCGAATGAAAGACCAAAAGTCTTTCCAAAGCCTTTAAAACCTAGTGCTTTTGGATACCTCTGCAACATACAGATAGGGGTAAAAAATCTCTCCTGCATTTTGTATTAGCTCTATAATCTGAAATGTATGGCTCGATTTCCTCTCTATCATTCTTTATTTATTGTTTTCAGAGACCGGGAACTATGTAGAAAGTTGGTTTAGAATAGGTTATGACTGAAAACCATTAATGCTTTAGTTGGAAGCACATGAAAGATCAAATCGTGCCTGCATCTCATAGTAAATGTGGAATGCTGTAACTGAAAACTGGTTTTGCCAGAACTGCGTCATTCCCTTCTGCAGTCATATGGGCTTCACAAAGCTGTCATGTTTAAAGATGGTTTTCAGATAGCGGTCAGTTTCCTAATATGCTAATTTTTGTGAATGAATCAGAACACCACTACATCAAAGCCACAGTGTTTACAGTCTTTTGTGATGTTACTGCACGCATGTTTTGTTGCAGTGCTGTACAGCAGAACAGTGTTGTTACCTGTTGGCAGAGACATGTCCAGGTTGCTTGATTCAGGTAGCTACAGTTTGTAAGGCTCGTTTATTATCCAGTGGACTTCCTGGACTAGCATGCATAAGGAGAAAACTCTCAACTGCCTTTATTTTCCTGAGAAGGCAGTGTTACGTGACTCTTCAAAAGTTTTCCTCCTCTCTTGAAAATTGGCCTAAAAGCAAGGATCAGTTAGAAGAATAGTCTGGCTGAGTAAATCCAGGGGTCTGGCCCTCCCCATCCTGGTTCTGACCATGAAAAGAAGCAAAAAGAAGTGCTTTTATAGCACTTTTTGTAGTGCTGATTCCTCCGAGTACTCTCCCAGTATTGAGGAGCCATCTGACTTAGGGGCTCTCTGAATCACTTGGTGTCTTTTTATTCAGCCCTCAATAGATTTAACAATGCAAACTCTTGGTACTTGGCGGCAAGCACAAATCCCAGTTTGATTTCATGTGCTAAGTACTGTGGCTTTCCGATTCCTTTGCTATTTGATAAAACTGATGCATTTTGAGTTTGTTTTTTTTTTTTTCCTTCCCAAGGTCAACTATTCAAAAGTGATAGTCTTAAGGTCTGGAAAATTCCTTTTCTCTTCAGTCATTGCTTAAAGTTGGAAAAAAACTTTTAAAGGAATTTTTTTTCTTTTAAATATACCTAATGTAATTGTCAGGGAAAGTATTTAAAACAGTTTGCTTTACTCTTTCAACCTATAACTGACAGCAGCACTGCTTGTCAGAGCCTTGTCGTGAGAGTGGGAATGAAATACCCATTTTAGAATGCCATTTGTGTTATGTAAAGTAATATTTGCTTACTGGAGAAAGGCAGCACAAATCTTTCAATTTTTCAGATGATTGTTATGTTGATCTACTTCTCTAGAAGATTATTGCTACTAATTTATAGATTTTCTTATGCTTCTTCACTTTATTTAACTGAAATTTTTTGATGAAGAAGAGAGGTGATACCTCTCTGTATTCGGGGAATGATCTTTTTGTATGTACAGCGTGATTTTCTGTGTTCAGGGAATGATACAATGCAGATACTCTCTTCTAAGCATTAGGCAGCTATGGTAAACCCTTAGGTTTATTTATTTATTTTTAATGCTTTCAGGTCGCATGATGGGAGTACATTTGAAATAACTGTTATGCTAGTTTGCTTGTCTCTGTGATTAAAAATTCAAGTCTTTCCTTCTGATACACCATTCTTGTATAGAATCCATTATGCTCCTGAGTTTTGCAATACGCAAATACATAGCTGCTGTCTATATAAATTATTCTTATTCAACAAACAGTTTAGTACAAAGTCCTCTTTCATCTCTTTCTTCCAGTTGCTGGTATTTTTTTTTTACGAACATAGTGGGTTTTGTTGCTAGCAGTGACTAAACAGAGTTATTTTTCAGAGGTTACACAGAATAACAATGGCTTGCATTGAATCAGCTTTTCATCCCAAAGTATCCCCCAGAACTTGGTAAAAAATGATAGTTACTGCACAACAGGAAGTACTTTGTTCTCTGCACAAATAATTGCTATCGTCAGGATAGAAATCAGGAGGAAGCACTAAAAAGAAAAAAAGAAAAAGCTAGAGATGTAGAGTGTTTGTGCCAATGAAATGAACATAACCCTTTACAAGCAGAATGCAGTTCCCCAGCTGTGAATCTGAGCCGAACATGGTGGTCTACTACAGTCTTGACAGTCCTGAGTACTCTCTTGAGATCCAAAGCCTGGATACAGTGGAGACATTTATGCCCTTACACATTCCTCATGCATCTATTCCCAATCCCACACCTTTAATTAGCCTGCAAAATTAAACGATGTGTCTATCTGGGGGAAATTTTGCCATAAGTCACTATAGTGTTGGGGACAAATATGCTGTTAGTGAAAAATAAATAAGTTTAGATCTGGAGAAGTTCAAATTTCTCATTGCCCAATCCTCTGTATTGCTCCTGTAAGAAGTCTTATTGCTATTGCCATCGTCACCATCACTATTTTCTTTTATTATTATTTCTATTAGTATTTTCTCATCTTGTGAACAAGAATCTGACCAGATATACATGTAGATGGGTGAGTTGGTCTTCCCAGCGCAGTGTAGTATGGTAGCCAAATTATTTTAATAAAGAGATTAACAGAATTTCAAGGATTTTTAAGATTTAAAAGAACTTCCTGGGAGCTGGAGTAGTTGGCTTCTATGGGAGAAAACCAGCTGATCATTTTATGTATTGTGTATGCTCATTTTGTTTGTTTGTTTTGTTTTGGAATAGGCCATGTTGGTGGCTTAGTTCAGTTCCAAACCATTTTTGATCAAGTTTAAAGCATTGTTTCTTGACATATTTTTCCTTGTAAACTGAAAGTCCTCATAGACCTGGAGACCATCCATTTGGTATTGGAGCTCTGAGACTCCCTTTTCTGCACAGACAGATGGGAACTCTTCTTACCCTAGGCTTGGGTCCCCTAGCTATGGTTGTTTTGTTCAGTAACTTGTTCAAGAAATTTGAGCCTCATTGTCCTGAGGTGAGACACACTTGAAAGGAAGAATTTGCCTTCCTCATTACCGTGTACACAATACTACATATTATTACAGAACTGAACTTGAATTAATGTATGCAGAACTGGACTTGAAGTGTATTCAGATTCTAAATTTAATAGCACTTTTCTAGCCCGAGAGAAAATTGTTGTCTCGGAGAGGTTTGTCGGCAGCTCGAGTAAAGTCTCAGATTTGTAGATCAGTCAAATATACTGACGATTACTAGGTTTGAAGTTTCTTTGATGTTTCCTTGTAATGTTTCTCACAAAACTTGCAGAGTTGCTTTCTCCAAGGGGTATTTTCTGTCCACTTCAGCTGAGCTCTCTACAAAGGACATACCGAGCCTTTTGCTGAGGTCTGGCTAACCATCTGCTGGAGGTGAAGCCTTTCACCTGCTTTTAGCTTCATCTGCAGTGAAAAGCATAGGCATGTCAGATGGGTTTTCTGCTTAATTCCAAAGCAACTATTAAAATGTCACTCTTCACCCTTGTCAGATATAAAGAAGGGTAGTGAAAAGTTAAAAATGTTACTGAATTACTTGAGCCTCTCAAATGGGAAGTTCAATCTGCAGAATGCCATAAGGTTATACCTTTTCTCAATCAATTCTTTGGAGACATTATTAACTACAGAGTTAACAATCTTGTAGGCATTATATTTGGAAAGAAGTACATCACCACGCTAAACATTAACCCGTCCATCAAAGAAGCTATTGCTGGGCAAAGAATCAGCTGTTATGCAAACTGAACCATTCATTTCATTTTGACAGTGATGAGATGTTTGCTGTGCAGGACCTTTTCCTTCCAGCCACTTTCACCTTTTCAAAGATCTCTTTTGAAGCCAGTTTCGCCCCCTTTGGAAAGCTATACAAAATGTATTATCTAGGCATTGATGATTTTAGCTAGCTATGTAGTAATTAGCTAATTACTCTTTATGTGTGTCTTCCCCCCCCTCCTCCCCTATAATTGCAAAAAAGTGGTAACAGTAAATGAAACATTTCCAGGGAAAAAAAAAAAAGTGGGTGGGTGGGTGGGGAATGGACAGAAGGGGAGTACTTTTCACCTAATTGCATGCAGTCTGACAGCTTTGTCATATCTGTAGTAAAAATATAGGGTGAGTATTTGCCGTATCCATACAAGTGGCTCATGTTATGGAAATCAGAAATTTGCTGTATGTTATTCCTGCAGTGCATCACAGTTTTAGAATAGTCAAGTTTGTTGTCAGCTTAATGGTTGATTAAGCTAGGGCTTTTCCCCTCATAAGATGTGACAATTTTACTAATTGTTTTAGAAAGTAATACATATCCAGTAGTAAAATTCATGTAATGTCATGATCTTTCATTAGAAATAATATTGTGTGTAGTGAGAGTTGGGACCAAACATTTTAATTGGTAGTTATTTTATTTTAATTTATTTTATTTTATTTTATTTTATTTTGCTTGAGGATCAATATGAATATTAAAAAAATTTTTTTGAAGATTCTTTCAGAGAATAAAAAGTGCATCTAATATGAAGGAATCACACTTAATACTTTGCCATTGCCTCAGATAACTCTATAATGTTAATTCAGGTTTGCAAATCATTTTTTTTCCTTACAGCAAGTTTTAGCTTAGTGTTTCTAAATACTGAAATAACCTGTTTATTTCAAGTTAAGAACTGAAATGCTGATAATTCTATGTTTCTACCATCTTCCAAATAATGATAGATAATCCCTATTTTCTCAGCTCTGTATTTCATGCCTATATCCTGAAAACAGATTTATTCAGCTTAGACCAAAGCATTGCAATGAAAATGTTACTCTTTCTGATAGTCTTTATGGTTGTTTAGTTTGTTTTGGTAACAAAATTTTCTGTAGGCTTAAAAGTTGCTTCTACTCTGTACTCAGCAGTTTGAAAACTGATACACAGTTTTATGCATCAAAATGCATTGAAATACTGGAAAATACAATTATATTGTATTTTTTTTTGTGTTTGTATATTTATCACTGTAAAAGGAGCAGTGGTAGTGGGTTCGTAATGTTTATATATGCATTCCCTTCGTTACCTCAGAAGTGTTTGATGCAAGAGAAGATAAGACTTCTTGCAGTAGGCTGCAGGTACAAGTGGTGTATGTTGCTTTTCAGACCTCTGCATAGAACTATGTATATAAAGTGAGACATACCTGATGTTATTATCTGTGTTATGTTGCTCTTATCAGTAGGATTGCTGTTTGACATGATGTTTTATTGGTCTTGTTTATAAGTTATTCGAGGTACTCTCTGTGATGATTTAGTTTTCATTTTTGTTTTATTTCCTTTTGTTTTTCAGGTAAATATCAGCTGTCTCCAACAGTGAACATGCCCCAGGATGACACTGTCATTATTGAAGATGACAGGCTGTCAGTACTCCCTCCACATCTCTCTGACCAGTCGTCATCTAGTTCCCATGATGATGTTGGATTTGGCACTGTTGATGCTGGTGGATGGGCTAAAGCTGCAATTAATGAGTCAACAGACTGGTAAGAAGTTAAAAATAGATGACTGCAGTTACATCTTAATCTTTAGTTTAATTTTTGGCTACTGCTAATATTAATCTTTTTTTCTTTTTTTTTCTTTTTCATTGCATTTAGATTTCACTATTTTTAGACTTGTAATTGCTCCTGTTTCTGGAAGGAAGTCTGTAAATATTATTTATTAAACTTTTTTTTACTTTTGGATGGAGTTTTGTGCTGTCTTCAAGCCCACTTGTGGAAATTTGCTAATTGTTTTAAGACCAAATTAGCATATAGCTGTGCTCATTTGAAGATTTAATATTAATTCAGTTACCAACTGAGATAGCTAAAAAAAAAAAAAAAAAAAAAGCTAAATTTAGCAAAGATGAAAAAATTCCAATTCAAAAATTTAATTTATAATTCTTGCTGTAAATAT
Source organism: Anas platyrhynchos (assembly GCF_047663525.1). Taxonomy (NCBI): domain Eukaryota; kingdom Metazoa; phylum Chordata; class Aves; order Anseriformes; family Anatidae; genus Anas; species Anas platyrhynchos. The sequence continues at coordinate 145,237,505 of NC_092588.1, read as the reverse complement.
TTCTAAGTCTATAAGATAAATGTTTTATTTTTTATATTTTTGTAAATATTTAGCAGCCTTCTAATATACTTCTTTATACTTTCTTGATTTTCGTAATAACATATAGTAATTTTAAAATCTGTTTAGAGGACAAGGTAGGTCTTTGTACTTCCCTGTTAGTGTTAATGGTTGTGCAACAAGAATTAGTTAAGACTTCTTTATTATGAAGGGATACCTTTTATATCATAATATGATTTGTATCATGCAAAGGTAGTGTACTATAATAATTTAACGTTTAAAAATATTGAAAGTCATTCTATTTTATATGTTTAATCCATAATAAAAATAATTTCTTTAAATCTTAGGTTGATTCTCTAATTACTTTTATACATTTTAATATGAGACTCTTAATGAGAAGTGCATTGATTTCTATTATTGACTTGCTTATATTCCTGGCAAAGAAATACTGTTTATTAGCTTAGTTAGTATACAATTAATACAGATCTAAGATTTAATTTGCAAGTCCTGTAATTATCTATAGTAAGAGCAAAATAAAAGCCCACCTCTGTACACTTCAACTTCTTAAAGCTAGATAATTACCACAAATGGTGTGAAGTGTATGAATTTTCTTATTTCTCTTGTCTCTCGAGCCTGTTATGAATGTGTCAGCAATATCTTAATAAAACAGCAATAGCACCTGTCAGCTGATATGCACCTGTCAGCTTCTTCTGTGGTTTATATTAGTTTATTTCTTCTTATGTCTGGGAATTGTGCTCTGTATTTTTAAACACAGTTTTAATGATTGTATAAAACGATAAAGTTTTTTCATCCTCATTTGCCTTTTTCGATGTTGCAGCTCTTCTCGCGGACAAGTCATACCTCTAATTTGGGCTCTTGAAAAGTCCATCTGTCTTCTGTAAAAGCTTTTAGAGCTGAAAATCTGAGATGTTTAAATAGCATAGTACTCAAGACTGCATATAATGGCTTATTGCTGAGGGATTTTTTTTATCCGAATATGAGCAAAAAAATACAGCACAAAGTAAGAGGCCATTTGAAACCTGCAGATGCTTTTACATTTACTTCTGCAGCGTATCTTGCTATTCATATACTTCTTTGAAAATGAGCATTACAGTAAAGAAAATAGAGATTAGATATTGTGGAATTGATCATGCTCAAAACCTTTAAACCTGTATCTTTATAAGAAATTGTAAAGGTCTTCAAATACAATTGCAGTTAAAAGAGTAGATGAGTACAGCGCCTTACAGGATAATGTATTCTATTTGTAAAAAAAGTAAATAGCAGTAGAAGTAGATTGTTGCATTAATTTCCTGCTGCTAATGGATGAAGGAAGACTTGTAAAATGAAGGTGCATTGTATGATTTAGCTGGAAGGCACAAAGGGTAAAACTAAGAATATGGATGAAGGGTTATCCAAACAAGAATGGCAGCTGTTCTGAATCACAGAAGAAAATGTAAGCTTTTCCAGCCTGACAATATCTCCCTAATCCTTGATGAAAATGTTATGAAAACAAAGGGGCAATAAGACAGGATTAATAAGTGGAATTTTAATAACATTGAGGGTCAGAAGACGGTTACATTCTTTTAAGGATCAGCTGTCATTCCAGAAACCTTATTTGTTAAGTATTCTAGAATATAGTAAATTGCATTTGGCAATGCTTAATGACTTGCATTAAATTCACCTTCTGTCTTCCATTAATGTAGTTGAAAAATATTAAAATGAGGCATTTTTAGGGGTATTAGTTACTCCTCTGTGCTCTCTGGCTTTTCTAGTTACGGATCTTCAGTGGGGCTTTTGAACACTTGCGCAAAATAGATGTATTCAAACTCCTATGATCTGCATGTTCCCTAATTTCTAAAACACCTGTGGATCATTAATAATAGAAATAAACCAGAACATGAAAACTGATGACAGAACGTAGGACTCTGACATTTGTACTCTAAAAAGGTATGGGATATCATGTCAGAGAGTAAGTAATTTTTGATGCTAAATAGCTCCGCTCGTATTCTAGATACGATGCAAACATACGGTAATAATCCCCATAAGAAATGTGTGTGGAAGATAGGTGTGCTAAATGCAGATATGGGCAATGCCCTTAAACATGGAGACAGTTGAAACACTGGGATTTGATCTCCAGAATTTGTGATTGCTGATGCTGTGTCAGACCCCACCATCCTCTACATGAGAATGCCCTTTCCAAGTTTTATTTAACTTTGGAGTTTCAGTGTGTTCTCAGGACTTCAAATGAATATATGCATGCAGGCTGTATTTACATGAAAATGATATTCAGCTTTATTAGAAGCTTTATGTATGCTGATCAAAGCAAGCTCATATGAAAAAAGGAGCATGCAGCCAAAACAAATAGTGTTAGAAATTCACCCCTTTTGAAGGAAGTGCCACATGATACATTTTGTTCGGCAGGATGGAGCTGGTCATCCTTAACTAACGTGAGCTGCATTAACAGATGTTGCTAGAGAAAATTTTCACTTAGTAAAACCACATTTTTCTAGCTTCTTTCTAGTAGAGAGCCAGAAACTCCTGTGTGGCCTTGGGAAAGCCATTTATGATCTGATTACGAAAGGTGTTGAGTTGGGTCACTCAGAGAATGTTTTCAAACTTAGGTGGTTCATATTCATCTACAAGTTGCACTGCTGAAAATGCTAGAAGTATGTATTGACTTCATCCATTTTACCTTTTGGTTGTGTGGAGATCATTTTTTCCCTGTTTTGTGGGTGTGAATGCAAGGACTAAATAGTGTTTTTTTTCGTTCAGGCTCTGATTCATCAGAGCTTTTAAGCATATGCTTCAAAACCTTGCTAAACTATGCAGACATCTCTGAAATAGTTGCTGCAATTAAATGTAAAACGTTATGAGCCTGAGCCAGAAATATTAAAGTCAAAAGGCACTTGACATTGACTTTATTCATAAAAAGTTCTGATTCTGCTCTTATTTAAGTATTACATGCTTGTCACATGCACGTATCTTATTATTTGTAAATCTGCCACTACTAGACTGAATTTCTTCTACACTGCCTAGTAATGCAGATAGTGATTTTCATCATTTATAGGACTCGATGCCTCTGGACACATTTCCTTAGCTCTCTTCATTGTTGTGCCTAGTACCCAGGTGTTTCTTGATCAAAGATGCTTCTATAAATTACCGTATGTGGCATGCATAAGCATGTTCACATTACATAATTTAAAAGTATAAGTTCATTTCTGCAGAAACTTTTCCTGTTTCTCACTAGGTATAAAATGTGAATTTTAACTGGCCCTTAAAATAGAAAATAATTATTTTGAAATATACTGCATAGTAACATGTAGGTATACAATATTTTGAATGACATGTAGAGAGACATGCTTAGAGATCTCAGTGACAAGATATTCAGCTTTTTTATCATGAAGTGCAACAATTGAAAGAGGAATTTTGAGGATTTTTTCCCTACTAGATAGATAATGATGGTGCAAAGTACTTTATTTTTTTTTCCTGTTGTTTGTTTGTTTGTTTTTCTCAGTAATTTATGCTTTAGATTTCTCCTTCTGTCAACTTAAGTAGAAATCTAAATCTTTGGGCTTGCCTTCAGGCTCTTATTAACAGTTTTCCCTTTTTTTGGGAGTCAGAAGACCCTTGTGTGAATTTTCTTTCAGTTGGTCTATTTGCAGTAAGTGATCTTACAGTGGTCCTTTAATTGCTTCTCTTTCTCTCTCCTTCTCTCCCTCTCTCTCCCTTTCTCTGTGGTGTGGCCACGGTGACACATTACAAGCCTAGGATTTAGCTTGCACACCAAACTCATTTTGCCTGTGTTCTTGCATTCATAATTCTACCAACATCAGACCAACATTATTAAATCTGTCTTCAGAAAGCTTCTGAAGCCAAGTTCATGCAAGAAACCTACAGAAGAGACCAAATCTGAGAACAACTTAATGATGAAACCATTGTGGCGAATACTTGCTCTTTAGTGGAGTACTAAGTAAAAATATGTTTGTCTATCATAGCCAAGTTAAAGCCAGGAAATGCTATAGAATTTTAATAGGCAGTCTTTAAATTAAGAACTTTGGGAAGTCTCTGTGGGCTTCAGGCAGGACAGATTCTGTGTATGCTTTACAAAAAATATTTTGTGATGAAGAAAAATATGATAAGTTGGTATTAAGAGAATATACTGGTTTCTCATTAAGAACATGGATTTTTTTATTCTCTCTCAAATTATTCCTGTGTTGGGGTCATATATTCTGATAGTATATGTATAGCTTTACACGAGATATGTACATCTTTCATTAAAGCTCGCGAGTGAATTTTTTTATTCTTTTTAACTGGAGTTGCTTGATGCAGTGAAACAAATTCATTGTGTGTGTAACTGACTACTTGTATTGGTTTATTTAAAAATGTGTACTTTATTGTTGGTTGAAGTCACATGCTAAATAAATGCTTTTCTCTGCAGAGTGAAAGGTTGCGTGATCTTGATAAATGTTCGCATGATTTTTCTCCCTTCCTACAGCACTCTTAGTCCAGATGTTGATCCAGTGCTTGCCTTCCAGCGAGAGGGTTTTGGACGCCAGAGCATGTCAGAAAAGCGTACAAAGCAATTTTCAGATGCCAGTCAGTTGGAGTTTGTTAAAACACGAAAATCCAAAAGCATGGATCTAGGTAGTGAGTGATATTTTTTTAATTGTTTTCTTTGAACCTGATTTTCACGTTGTAAGTATATAGATTTTCTAATTTCAAACACATTATTTATGTGCAGTAATACTGTGCATAAGGTCTACTGGTGTGAAGTAAAGTATTCTTAACATGAATGTCCAAGTGGCCTGTGTATTGTTCTTACCACTTGTAAATGTCCATACATTTAAATATCAGAACCCTCTGGATATACAGTTATATGTAAATATTGAATATATTCATTAAAATAGAGGTGAAAAGTGCATTTAACAATCCATGTAGAATAACTGTGTAAAAATGTACCATGCTGTGGTTATGGGTGCATAGAATTATTCTTCGTTCATGATTATAATTCAATTAGCCTTAAAGACCCTTAGTAGCTTTTATTTTATAGGTGGATTTTGATTAAGATATTAAAGACGCAAAGTGTTTTTTTTTGAAGAAATCGTTCAGAATTAGAAAATCAAGGTAGTCTGACTTCTGGTTGAGACCTAAGTTTTATATTTGTCTCAGAAGCCCTGAAACTAGGAGCAACTGAGACAGGCCATCAACTGTGATCATTTTAACTGGTAAAACAACTGAGAGGAAGCAAATGCTAACCAGCCCATCTATTTTTCTGTATTGAATTTAGATTCTGAAGTGCGGAATCTAGTAACCTTAAACAGTGAGTTTTAATTGCTTAAACATAAAAATCCATACTCAGAATAATAAAATATAATCAGATTTGCTCCTTTACAATAATTGTCAGTATCTTACCTGCAATCCCTAATTCACCAACTTCTTCAGAGGACAGTAAGGTTGGTGGCATTGACTTGTCTTGACTAGTTGCGATGTGCTAACGTGTAAATAACATATTGTACCTGCCTGTGATGTGAACACGACTGACATTGCATGAAGGTTACTTGTTTGCTGCCATTTCTATCCAGAATGTTTGCTTACTGTTACAGTTTATATGCATGAAGGATGACATTGCTAAGGCCCCCCTAACTTGAAAAAAATTATAGAAAAAAAAAAAGGAATGTTGGATGCATGTGGGGCATGGGCACTAACTGGGCTAACCGTTATACATTTACCTTTTAACAGTAGCTGACGAGACTAAGCTCAGTACAATGGATGACCAGAAAACAGGTAAGAATTGACAGTAAGGCTGTTGCTATAGAAACCTTGGTCAAAGCAGCTTACCACAATTACAGAACTGCCAATCAAATTGCATGAAAACATGAATATTCCAGTACTTGCATGGCTGCTCTCTATTGTTGTGAATAATCAAGTCATAGAGAAAAAGAAAATTCTCTATAGAGATAAGTATCTAGGGTGGTATATTCAAGCAGGTCATATATATCTGGCTGTAGGTAGACACCTGTTTCTACACTTTGAACTCATAAATATTCACAGTTGTCTTGATTTTTGTCCTTTCAACAAAATCTTGGAAAATCTTCTCCTCACTTCAAACTGAGAGGAATGTAGAAGAGTCGAATGTTTGGCTTACACTGCTAACACAGTGCTTGAAAATAATTCCTTTAATTCCAAAATTACTATCTTTGCCTTGAGTGGTCATCAGATAGATGTTGTGAGTTGAACTGAGGAATATTAGTGCAACTCGATTTGCTTTTGGAACTGAAACCAGAGCAGTGTAACAGAACAAAAGAATATGTAAATAGAATATTTTTCACATACGATAGATTGTAACACTTCACACAATGATAATGAGAAATAGCTTTCAAAGCATATTTTTTATTAGTAATTAAAATAATGCACCAACTGCAATTATTAGCCTTTATGATTTATTAATACAAGTTAGCTTTTGACCTTTGGAATGCTGTTTTAATTAGGCTAGATCCAGAGGACACCATAACATTACTTAGCTCTAATTAGGAACAATTCACCTTTTAAACCTGACAATATTATTTATTTTAGCATGATTTGGGGAGCAGGGCATTCCACACAGAATTTATGATTAATAATTCACAACTGCATCTCTGTTTAACGACACTTTACAACATGAGTAGGAACATTGAGAAGCTGTAACTAATCAATTGACTGCATTATATTTTTTATTAAAACAGATAAAACTTCAAGCTCTTAAAATGTTGTAGAATATGGTCATAAACTTGCAACCTTACAAATTGAGTATGAATAAAAAAAAATAATATTGAATGTTTTGAAAGATTAGGGCCATCAGAATGTATGAATTGTGTTAATGGTTATGGTAAGAAACAGAGCTTGGGAACTGCCTTCACCATGAGCACTATTCACAGAAAAAGAAGTTAAAGATCAAACACAAATTACTTGTAAATAATTCTTCATTTAATTATTAGCCTGCTTATTGGAATGGGATGTGATAACAATGATGTAAATCCTGTGTTTTAGCAAAATATGATGCTTAGGTTTAAAAGTGCATAGTGCTTTTGGTGGTATCAACAGAGTATAGTTTTTCTATATGTGTGACACCTGGATTAAATTCCAAAAAGAGACACGTCAGACAACTTGGGTGAACAAGCGTGACCGTAACCATCTGGACTAAGCAGTTACATATTTTGTGCACAGCAAGCTCAGTGGCTGGAAAAAAGGGAAAAAAAAAAAAACACACACCACACCTTTGACTGTACTTTTTCTTATTTATTTTGTGTGCTTTTAACCAGGTTTAGTATGTAAACATTGCATTTCTCCCATTACTGAAGATGGATGTGGTTTTTAAACAAACCACTTACTGCAATTTGGCTGAAAAATCATCTGGTATAAGAAAAAAAATACGTCAAATGTGTGGTGAACTATGATTTGATGAACTGTAGAAGCCAGACAAATTCAGCATATATTTACTTAAAAGAAAAATAAAAACAAACACTGTTGCAGTCAAAGTTGGATTTAATAGTATTAGCTGAAAAGGAGAGCGTAGAACTCACCAGCCCTAGTAACTATAATAGATTTTTAATTATTTTTCTTTCTGTAGTTCACTTGAAGTGCCTAATCCTTGCAGTGTTTATAGTTCATTCTAGAGGTTAGAAGTATATTCAGTAGCAATTGAGCGTGGCTCATTTATTGAGTCCCAGGCATGCTAGCAGGTTGGTTTTTTCTTTTTTCCATGTCCACAGTGAGGAAAGGCCAAAACACTCTCTCTCAAGCCAAACAACAGCAAAACAAACAAGCAAAACCAACAAGCAAAACCAACACAGAAGATGTATTTAAATTATTTATTTTTACGGGATGCTTTTAAAGTAAACTTTTGTTAAATGGAAACAAAGCTGAAATACTTTTGATGCAGTTACTTGTTTTAGTCTTCCCCTGCCCCCCTTCCAGCAAAAAATGTTACTCTTTTTGTATGAATTGAACCAGAAATAGAAGAATTTATCAAATCTAATGTAGCAGATGTTAGTAAATTCAAAAATAGACTAATGTCCTTTAAGAAAGTGCTTAAAAGTAGACTTTGTGCCTTTGCAAAACTGCTTTAATCAAATAGAGGGAAGTTTTTGACGTCACTGGTAGCATTTAACCTAAGAGTTAGTAAAAATAATGTTCCAGAAAGAAACAAAAGCATCATTTAAAATCATTTAAAGGGAAGTGCTTTTATAGCACTAAAAAATACTTTTATAGCTTTTAAAAATAGTCACCAAAGGAAGCCTCCTACGTCCTTTAACACCAGACTTTTTGCCTTTGCAATTCGCCCATGCAGACTTGTGGCACCTTATAAATACTTAACGTAAGATTAGAGAGGTGGGAGCATCGTGAGTTGTTAAACAGTCACTGCAACGGGAAAAAAAGGGGGCTTGGAGCAGGGAGCATCACGTAGGTTTAATGTGGTCTGTGAGTATTAGATGTTTCATTGGATCTGTGTGTGCGGTGAAGCCCTGAGGTGCCTGTGCCACATGAGAGCCGATGCATGCAACGCCCGTAGGTCGTGCATGAGCAGAGGGTGCTGCATGGTCTGGAGAGCAAGGCTTTCCCCAGGGACTGGCCAGCTGAGACACAAGGGTGGCGGTGCATGCCTGGTGGGCAGGGGCTTGGGATGGCGTGAGCATGGCACAGAGCCTGTGAGAGGTGGATCTGGGTGTACGGCACGCAGAGGAGAGCAGCGTGGATGGACGTGTAAGCAGCGTGCAGGGAGGCTGCGCACGCGGTAGGATTTACGGATGGGGTGCTTCTGTGTTGCAGATGGCTGAATCCACCTCAAAGGGTGGATTATTTGTTAATAAAATTGTTGGAATGGAAAATTTTGATTAACTTCAAATTTTAAAAAATGATAAAAGAACCCCTTTCATCCCTCAGTCATATGAAGATGCTTTAGGTAGATGTGTTTTTTTTTATTTCTTTCTTTTTATTTTTCTGTTTCAAATTCTGCTGTCAAAATAGAACTCAGCAGATAACATTTCTGATGATTACCACCAGCACTGTAAAGTCTAGAAGAAAATGCTGACATTTTTGTATTTAGAATACAAGGTTTTGATGTGACTCATAAATTTTAAACAAAATGCATCTTAAAGAAAGTGTGCAGTTTCTCAATGGATTATGAATAAACAGCTCACTTTCTGGCTAGTGAATTCTAGTAATAAATTCTGAACTCACTCAATTTACAGGGAGGCTTAACCATATATTTTGAAAATAGCAAACTTGCTATGAAGTGGCCATAGAAGCTGGTGAAGGTATTGAAATACACATAGCTTTACGATCACAGTGCTTAAACTGCTTGTGTAATGACATTTTCCTCTTTCAAATTCTACAACCTGTCCACATTTGTGTTCATGACCACCCAAGTTCAATAAATATTCATATCATTTCTGTAATCTGTTATTAGTTTTACAGTACTGAAGTAACATTAGGTCATATCCCATCTAGCTTTTCCTTTGGGAAAGCACAACTTACATAAATATTGTTCTCACAAAGATCTGTATTGGGTAGCAGGAAATGGAATTTTTTTTAATGTTCTGTATGAACATAAACGGGCATATAAATGCTTGCTTTATAATTACTGTTTACAAAAAGAGCCACTCAGTAATTAGGAAAAGATATACGAGCATTTCATTTAGAAGGTTGCAAAGCAGAATCTGGAATAAGGGAGTTTACAGTAAGTTGCCATGTAAGAGGATACCCTTTCCCTTTGTATATGAAACTGAATCTGTCAAACAGCTGGTTCATATAGGATTGTCCTGTCTCTTCTCTTCTTCTTTTTTTTTCCCCCTTCAAAATGTTGCATTCATTTTTCTTTTCTGTCTTGTGGATTGTTTTTATCAAACCACAGTCCCAAAAAGCAAAAAACCAAAATCTTATTTGTTGTGAACTGCAGGCTTTAGTGGGGGACCAGCAATTTGTGACATATGTTAGGAAGTGGACAGTTTCTAGGGCATTGCCCAAGTTGAAGCTCTTTCACTTGGTATAGTGTTCTATGAAAATCCTTGCATTAGACTTCGGGCCATGTTCGAAACTTGGGGGAACCTGGACTGCAGTTTGTTTGCACAGCTGGGAAGCCATCAAACATCCTTGTCCCAGCTGCCTGCTCTTGCTCACCCCAGCAGCTGCTCTGTGCCCCCAGCTATCCTCATGACCCTCACAACCAGGGGCGGTGGGCGAGAGGGTGGCTTCTTCGGTGAGATGCAAGTTCATCAAGATAAAATTCTGAATTTGGTGGGGTGTGTTTGTTTCCGACTGAGGGTGAAAACAGCAGGACCCCAGACCTCTGGGGGAACGAAACTGCAGCAATTCTCCAGACCTGTGAAAAAGGATTGTTGTTTTGTTTCTGTTTACAAATTCATCTCAAAAGTAGGGCAGCTACAGGGAATTCTTTGACAGCTGCTTCTTGAATCTATTTGATCTAAGGGATTTTATTTTAACTTAGTTGTTCAGACTCTTAATAGATGAGTGGAAAATGACAGCATTTGTCACCTTGCTCTACCTAACACCAAGCTAGCAAAAAACACAGAGAGGACCTGCCATGCTGCCTTTCTGCAGGTCCCGCACCCCTCTTCCGGCTTCCATCCCGCACCTCCCAACACTGACTGATGAGAGAAACTGTTATTAGTGCTATTCCTCCTCCCCCTTCCCCATTTAATGTAACTTCACATAACTGTGTCACAGAAGTTTGACAGATACTGTCTCTCCTCTCCTCCAACATCTGCCGTAACAGGAATCAATTCCAGGGCTTTATATTATTCTGATATAAATACTTTAAACAGATAACTCGTTTTTTGCATCATTCACACCAGACCTTGCTTACAAGCAGGTTGTTTATAGGTTTGGTGGCCCTGTTCAGTGCTTGGCTCTGTCGTCCCTTGATCTTTCTGTACCTCTGTAAGATGAGGGTGGTGACTAACTACCCCCTCCCCCCCCCAGGGACTGCTGTGGTGCCACAGCACCCTTCTCTGTTCAGCTCCCTTCAGGTCAAGAAAAAAGGAGATTTTCTATATTCTGGGTGAGGGCTCTGATCTCATAACTTCAGGAAATCTGGCTGAGATGATCATGCCTCTTCTATCTCTCAAGCCACAAATCCTATGGAAGAGCTGGCCAGGACTATTCTTCGCTTCTGAACAAAATCACTCTAAACAAACACAGTGAATTTTTATTTATCTATTTATTGCCTGATAGATCTCTCTCCATTTTAACTGTGAGATCCAACTGTGCAATTGTCAGCACTGTGAGCGTGTGTATCTAAAAACAGAAGCTAGACATTTAGTTCACAAAGCCAAGAAGACAAGTCTGGATGGGGAAGGAGTTTTGCAGAACACTGGCTAGGGCTTTCTTGGCACTCCTCTGAGCGTGCAGCAGTGATAAGAGCTGCCCTCAGCCCCAAGCACCAACCTGGGCACTGCCAGGAATGTGTTTCTTTTCCAGCTGGGTAGCTGGTATTGCCTGGCTAATTGGGTCCTTTCCACAGAATTTTTTTTTTAAACAAATTCACAAAATCCCAGCAAGTCAACTGATATTTCTCAGAAGTATTTCATTATGAAATAGTTAGCATTTTGATGTGAGTCTTTAAAACTCAATTAAAACCAAACAACATGAAGCCAGAACAACATGAAGCCTTGAAGCCAGAAGTTGGGGTACTTTGCAAGAATATTACTCGAAACACAATAGGATTCATGCCCAGAATATGCTCTCAGTTGCTAGTACAGATGAAATTTTAATCTCTAAACAAAAAATAATTAATAGTTTTGTCTGATGCAGTTAGATATGTATCTCTGTTGTTTTCATGAGCTGTGTTTTTAAAGCCCCATGATTACTTTATCATTCAAATTGGTAAAATAATAGTAAGAGATGTTGGTATCTTTTCACTAATTTGAAAAGCCAGACGTTACTAACATTGTCGGTTTCGTTGACTATAACTTGACATACTCATTCACTTCTGAGACCAACAAATCTGCAGAGAATTCCCTACAGATTATTGAGAGATGATGTGAATAATGTTAAGTGTGTCCCCAAAGACTTTCACAATGGATATGCATAATCAAGCATGCAGTTCTCTACACTAATTCTAATTACTTTTTTTTTTCTTCCCTAAATCACTAAGGTTCCCCAACCAGAGATGTGGGGCCTTCATTAGGTCTGAAGAAATCCAGCTCATTAGAAAGCCTGCAGACAGCAGTTGCTGAGGTGACTCTGAATGGTGATATTCCCTTCCACCGCCCACGCCCACGAATTATCCGAGGACGAGGCTGCAATGAAAGCTTCAGAGCTGCCATAGACAAATCGTATGATAAACCTGTAGCAGATGATGATGATGAAGGCATGGAAACTCGTAAGTAAACTATTGTTATACATAAAAAGTGTTAACAATATAAGTTAATCCTTTAGAAGGTGATTAAAAGTGATAGAAGATTATCCTAGGGTTTTAAAAGAATAGAACTAACTTCTCTTCATGGCTTTGTTCAGGCTTTTGCCCTTCATATGCATTAGCAGATTGCAACACTCTGCAGCTTCCTTCCTTCCTAAAACAAGGAAATAAGATTATTAGGATTATGTTTACTTAAATTACTTACTATGAAAATTTTCTCTAAGACAGCTAATTAATTTACTGATGTAAATTAGAAACATTTTACGCAGAAAGAAAAAGAAACACTGAATTCATGTTACAAAAATATGTGCATCTAACTTAGAAAGGGTACATTTGTAGTGTCTGGGGGAAAAAAAAGAAATCACTGTCCTTTAATTAGAATGAGTAAGGCTGGCAGATCTAATAAAATATAAAGTTAATGATCAGCTATTACCCACCCTAATGGGCATTCATTTACATTTTCAGTTCTTTAACCCGAAGTATGACCCAACATGTGGAGAATGTCATTAACATAAAAGAATCACTTCAAAGCTAACCTTATCATTATTGAACTATGTAAGAATGGGCTGGTAAAATGACAACTCATATTGAATGAAAATAGTGTGAATGGTAAATTACCTCAATCAGGGGTTGTATTAAAATTATTGAATTTTTAACCTTCATGTTGTACTAGTTTCGACTTGTCACACACCAGCAGCTTTTTTTTTTTTTTTTAATCTACCTGCAGCTAGTTAGTAGTTTATGAATGAATAAGATATTTGGAAAGCTGAAGTGGTAAAATATTTAGCCTGAATACTAACAGAAAAAGCTTGAAAAGAGATTTTTCACTCTCTTTTAAAAATTTTTTTACTTTCAGAAAATCTTTCTCAGAAGTGTCATTCTATAATGTTCTGTTGTAAGCGACTTGTGTAGTCACTCTTTTATTTTTTAAAACTCTTCTGTTGTTTTTCTTTTAATATGTCTGTTTCTAAAACTGTTCTGAGACTGAAAGGGAGGTCATTTTGCCAGTCACTTTTCTCAAAGGTAGTTATGGACAGAATTAATTCTGCTTCCCTCTCACAGCACCTAGCAATTTCACGCAGCAGTGAGGCTAAATGTTGGTCTGGTGCTGTTGGCTGTCAATCTATTCCTGGCCAGTAGAAGAACAGGTATGAGAAAATGCGTAGTGATCATGATAATTCTCCCAAACTTCATGCCTGTGGTCTTCTGGGACACAAGACAGCATTTTTCTAAAGGGTCTTGTTTGTTGTGAGCCAACTGAGTAATATCCTGTTTTGAGGCATTAAATATCTAGGGCTTATCCAGAAGTTACACATGACAGCAAAACTTATCAAGAAAGACTTTCTAGGTGAGTATAGGTTTATGAGATTACTGCAAGAGGTTTTGAGCGTATTGATACAACACATAGAGTGGAAAGGAACTGTTTGATGGCCTTTGTATCCTTTGCATGGGAGTAGTGGAAACCAGACAAAACCGTCTGGCTGAAAGTGAAATGCCATGGGGTGAGTCTTTGTCCTCATTTCCTCGTGGATGAAGAATTCTGGCATTGATGGACCAAGAGCCACCTTGGGAGAGCCAGTGAGAGGTTGTTCTCAAATCCCATATGGTACAGAAGGGCTGAACAAAGTGTGACCTAGGAACATGCATAGTATTGCACATTCTGTTGAAGTTGCATGCGTTTTTATAGCTTCCATATATTACAATAAAACATCTAAATAGTAATCTGGAAACTTGGACTGCCAAGGTAATAGAAGCAGACAAGTTGTAAAGCAAATGCAGGATGTTGGCTGGACACAGCTCATTCCCAGGAATGGCACAGAAGGCTCTCTAGGTTTTTGCTTCTGATGGTGAACGTGGAGCTTAAGAGCTGGCCCAGCCATGTGGGGCCTGGAATCAGCTCAAAATACTAGGTCTACAGTACTGAGGTCTGTCTTTTTCGGAACATTTCTGTGTCTGTGCAGTCTCCTCCACTTTGTGTAAATTATATGTGGCTTCAGATTTCAGAGAATTTGCCAAGTGATGTCTTCAGCTGGAAAAAGCCTGGACACCTTTGAATACATAGAAGTTGATTTAACAATCTGGTACTAATGTGACTAATGTCTCACTGCTGCCATAATGACATGGCATAAGTTTTTTTTTTTTTTTAAATTGCATTTAATTATTCTGTAATTGTTTGAAATTAAAATGTGGCTTTCTGGCATTATAAAACCCAGGCAAACATGTTGGTGGTCAATTTGCTGATGCCCTTGAGGTTGGATTCATTTGCTTTACTTGATATTTTTCCCAAGTATTTCTCCAAATGTTTCAGTGCTGAGTGCTTTTTTCTTCCAGACATTGTGACCCTCTTTGGAGCAGCAAATAACAGCACTGCAATATATTTTATAGAATAATTCTTAACATGTCATCACCCAATATAAGAAAGCCATATAAATACAGGTAGCATATGTAGCAGAGGGGCTAACTCTCCTATGAATGTATTTGCTGTCCTTGGAAAAAGATGTTATTAAATTACCAGATGCGGGATGAAAATCAGATCACTGTGTCCAGTTCCAGGACAACATTTTAAGAAGTATTTGAGAAGATGGGTATGAATTTTAATCTCTGTAAAGAAGTAATATTTGTGGAAAGGTGTGGGTGTTTAGCTTTTACAGATCATTTTGCCTGATTCTCTTTTCTTGTTTTTTTTTTTTTTTTCCCCTCCTTAATACTCGAAATAGCTGACTGAAAGCAAAATGTTTATCTTTAGTGACTTGAATGAGAGCAGGGCATTTGGATTGGGAGAGATCGGCAAAGCTTTCTAATCTTTTGCTGAATCTTAATTGCTAGAATCTACGGCTGTATTAAATATCACAATAAGAGGCCTGGAAGCTTAGTGGCAAAATAGCTTCACATTAAGTAGCTTTGATTCCTCATGTGCATCTTTTCCATTTTATGGCCTAATTAGGAGAATAGCTTCATAATACCTGTTTGTGTAGATCTCTTCAGTACAGTGTGGTTCATGAAATGACGCTAGTTTTCAGCTTTAATTGATGTTTAAAGTATACTCCAATTTATTTTTTTTGGCTTCAGCATCCTGCATAGAGAGGGGGGAGGAATAGGAGTCTGCAGGAAAAGAAGGAAGGAAATAACAGCACCAAAGCAAATGCATTCTGTGTCTTGTGGCAACCTAATGTCATTACTTCAACTTAGCAGAAATGAGAAGTTTCATTTGTAGCCTGGGCTTGAATTTTTAATTGAGCAGCCTTTGCATTTGTTCTAAACACTAGTAATTAGGTGTATGTTAATTGCAGAATGACTGTTCTGCATAAAAGTGAAACAAGTTTCTTCATGTCATGCCTTTTTAAGAAAACTGGAAATCTATTTACTCCAGTAGAGTCACCAGTGTTTATTTCGAGAGAACAGGTGTCCTACATGTAGTTCACACAACTTGTTCTAAGCTATGGAGTTAACTGCGAGCAAAATGTGTGTGATAGACAAATATTTATTGTAGCACAACTGTGGAAGGGAGGCAATATTATTTCCACAGAATATGCAAAACAATAAGACGAGGCATTGTTATGACAAGTTGTTCAGCAACTCAGCATAGCACAATACACTTAATACATATTTAGGAGTAAAATAATGTGTTGTCATATGAATATGAACAACCATAGGACAAAATATGTTCATCTTTAAAATTCTAGAAATTCTGGAAATGAAGTACCAAGTAAACATTTGACTTCAGAATTTGCCAGATTTCTAATTTTTAATTTTTAATTTTACTAATTATAATCATTTGCAAGTACAATCATTTAAATGTCTATTTGGTTTAATGGGAACAGATTGTAGCTATAAATTAACATGCAAAAAATTAGCATCTCTATTCCAAAGTGGTTTTCCAATACTCTTAATAATAATTAAATATCATCCCAAACTTTGTCTAAACAACACTTTCACCAAAAAAAATACAAGTACAGCTAGTACACAGATGTATAGGAAATGCCTATTCATTTTCTAAAATAAAATTATCCAAACATTAAATCAGTGCCTACAACTGAGAAGTTGTTTCATCTGCTTAATTGATAGCAGTCCTGAGGATAAATTAATAAGAATTTTGGGGACCATGTTTTTTCTTTTTCTTTTTCTTTTTTATTCTTTTTTCCCCTTGCTGGTGATTTGTAATTCAGAGTATGTAATTCAGAGCTGAGATTCAAAAATAGTTATTAATGTTGATATTTATCTAATATGGTATGTTTTTCTTGAAATATATTTTTGTGATCTTCCAGGGTTGGAGAATATTTATAGAAATCTTGGGATACTCACTGAGCAAGTATTAAGTCTATTGGACAGGTCTGTGTATTATAATATTAGAGTATAAACACTATTTTCTTGGCAAGCATCTGAGAGAGAGAAGATAGAATATTGAGTGGCTTTCAGCTCGTGATTTGTAGACTTTTCAGGTTCAGTGAATTACTGGTAAGGTGAATATGAAAGATGACTAAGAAAAACAAATTTATATTCTACAGTACTCTATGTATGAGAAATTTCTTAAAAATCACACACTTTCATTGGCTGTAGAGGAGTCGCTGAGGTCTACAAATAACAGTACTAGTAGGAGTAATAATAATATGTAAACATATGCTAAATTAAAAGTGATTTATTTTTTTTCCCTCTATGTCATGGCAATTTCCAAATTTTTTTGGCTATTAAAAAAAAAAGTTTATTTCCAATAGCCTATACTTGAAAAAAAAATAATAAATTTTCCAACCTCTACTGCCAAAAGTTGTTTGGAGCCTCTTAGAGCTACAGGAAACACTACAAAGTATGCACCTGTGATTCTAATTGCTGCTTTATGCTGTCTGTTGGAAGATGGTGTAGCCCTGCTTTTAAGGTGATGATAGAACATGTTAAAGCTCCTGGGTGATCACAGCTTGACTCTAAGCTAAGTCAGAAAGGCTGCAGTATTCTAACTCCTGTGCTTGACATATTTTATTTCTTTCTCGCTAAACTACTGGGGGAGTTTTCAGTTTCTGATTGGATTGTTTCTTTTGGTCATTTCTGTTTCAGGCTTTCTGCAATACATGTAGTCTGTTTAAACTTGACCTTAGCTATACTCTAGGATTCTCTGGGTCTTGTTCTTGGATTAGAAACAGAGAAGAATCATGTTAGGGGCTCTTAAAATGTTTTGCTTGTTGCGCTTGGTGGAATCTCCCCACCTGAGCCTCCCAAGCTGCTCCATCACAAGCAGTCTATGGAAGAACAAAAGCCATGATGCATGACATGCTTTATACTTCTCCAGGAAATGAAGTAGTGCAAGAAAACCATTATAGTATTTGTAGCAGAAGAAAAAGTCTATTAAGGCTTCTATTGAGGGTTAACAGTCCTTAATGACTTTCATATTTTTATGGGAGTATTACTAAGAATTTCCTGACAGGGCATGCTGCACTGCTGCTGTTTCTTGCAGACATTTCTGAAGCTTTCTTCAACTGATTTAGGTGGTGAAACAAAAGAGTCCAATTTACATCACTTTAATAATCCTCCCTATTAATCTATATGTTATTCAGAATACCCACAAAGCACGAATCAAGTTTTCAGAGTGTTCTGCAGAGGTGAATTCCTTGTCTTTAAGATTGCGTGTAATAACACACAGGGGCATTCCAGGAGAAACCCAAATCATCAGATACTGATTTTGGAAAAGAATGGAATTATTTTATTTTTGTCCACATAACCTACTTGAAAATAAATTATGTAATATGCCAAAAAACTGCCTTTATTGTTTGTTGTTATCCCATTGATGTTTCTTAATTTGTACTTTCAGTGGAGGAAGACACAGAGGAAAGCTCAAGATCTGGTAGAGAATCTGTGTCTACAGCAAGTGACCAGCCATCCCACTCGTTGGAGAGACAGATGAATGGAAGCCAAGATAAAGGCGACAGAAAAAAGGCTGGAAAGGAAAAGAAGAAAGATCGAGATAAAGAGAAGGATAAAATTAAGGCAAAGAAAGGAATGCTGAAGGGCTTAGGAGACATGTTCAGGTAGGTCCTTTGCAATCAAATATGAGAATGAATTATAAAATGCAGCTTTGTCTTTTAGGTTAAGCCTTTATATTGTAACTGTTTCCTGAGGCCGTATTTTACTAGAAAAACACATGCACGACTTATTTAGGCATATCTCTCATTTTCTGAGTTTATGAAAAGTGTCATGAAAGGAAAGCAGCTCAGAATGGAAGAAAAGCTGTTGGGTATAGTGGGCTAAAGGGACTGCAAAGGAAAAATGTGTTTTAAGAATTCAAGCTGCCTGGTCTGTAAAAGAGTCATTGCTGATGTCTAAGTAGTGCACATATTCCTCAACAGATCAAATTTTTTTTTATTTTTATTTTTTTTTACTTCTTAACCTGTGCTGTTCCTAATCCTTTACCCAAAGCTTACGTGTTACTAAATGTGTGGGTATTTTTGCTTTACTGTTAAGCTGTTTGGTGTTATGGAAGTAAGATGCGAAAGAGATACATCAGTTTGAGAATGCAAAGCAGCAGGCTTGTGTCAAGGAAATCAGGATCTAAATAAGATTGGGTGTTCTGTGAACCCACACTCTGGAGAAGGGGTCAGTGTAAGACATGATTTTTACCAAGTACTGAATTTTTTGAAGGGAGACGGTTGTCTCTCCAGCAGACATAAGGGATCTGAAAGGAGCAGACTGCTGAGGGACACCCTGCTGTTCTGGGTAAATGGTGAAACATGACAAACACCTTTGAACACTTGTGGGAAGGGGTGAGAGAGTAAGAAAATCGGTCTTTATTTTAACTAGCTAAAGTAAATAAATATATTTCCAAGAAAAAATAATATGGAAGTGTTTGATTTCTTTTATGTATGCAGTGATTCACTATTTAATTTTGAAGTGAGATACTGGTGTTATTTTAAAGCTTTACTAACAGTGATTCTACTCTGAAAACTTTTAAGTGGAGCTTCAATTTACTTAAAACCTGTTATCATCTTTATCCTGTGATTGAACTTTGGTTGTACCTGCTGAGGTTCTTGAGAGTTGTTCTGTCAGAATGACATTACAAAACTAGTTAACTTTGGATTTAAAAAGTTTGAAAATAATAGTTAGAAAATTTATTTAGAAAAGAAACAAAATCATATCAGGTTGTTAGGCAGCATACACAACAGTACCAAAAGTGTCATAAAAGATAGCCCCACACTTCAGTAGGAGGAGAGTACCTCAGCCTGATCGTATGAATGTGCTGTGGGGCTACCTTCATTTTCTGGGTGCTTGCCTGCCCGAATTGAAGCCCAGCGCAGGGCTGCACCCTGCTCAAGGGGAGAGGAGAAGGTTAGGGATGCAAAATGCCAACCGGTTCTTTTCTGTAGTCTTTGCCATTTTTCTGCAGCTTTGTTTTAGGACTTTAAGATTTCTGGTATAAATGGCTATCACAATATAAATGACAGGCAAAATTGAGGCAAATTATACATAATAAATTCTGCAGGCTGTAAGTAGCTTACTGGGTAACATGAGTGTTATTTGGTGAGGCAGTTCAGTCAGAAGGTATTGCACAGCATCTAGAAATCTGGGCAGCTCCTTAGTCTTTGGGTTCCCCCTGTATAATGCTCCTCGTGCCCAGAGCACCTGTGAGGGAGCTGCTTCCTCTTGCAAGTGTTGGTACGGAGACAAAGATCTGACTTGCAGAGAGTCACCTCCAAACAGGGAAGGCTTCTTGTTTCGGAGAGCCAAGTCAGTCCAGACGTTGTCATCTGCTTTCTTCCCTTCGGCGTTAGAGCCTCGTGTCTGGTGTTCCAGTGTAGCTCTGAAAGCTCTGAATGGAAATTAATGTGAAAGCGGCAATTAGTACAATTTTTAATCAGACACTCCCAGCAAAATATGAAGTAACCTTGTCTGTATGTTTGATATAACACTTCTTACATCTTTAATCTGAAAACTATAATTTTACTGATAAGAAGGTCTGATGATCACTTTGTTGTCTGCACTTCCTAACAGTCAATGTTTCCTTGAGTTATTTTTTCCCTCAGTACCATTTCTGAGTGAACTTTACTTTTCAGTCTCCTCTTAATTAACGTGGGAGCAGTGCTATCCGGATGCAGTTTGACTTCTCCTGGATCTTTAAATTAGCTTGCACCTTGTCAGCCCACCCAGGAGAGGTGCTCCTGGCAAACAGGAAAATGCTGATTGAAGGAATTAAATGTTATGCCTCATTTCCACTCGGTGCTCAGATTTGCTTTGTTGACAGGCATCTCAATAATGTTTGAGAGAGAGGCTTTATTATGGCTGAAAGATAAGCTAGTGCTTCTGCCTATACCATGCTTTGTTTTTGCTGTATATCCAACATACATCATAGATACCGAGTAATCAGGGAAAGAAGTGGTGCAGTGGAAAATAATGATGACAGTAACACTTGAAATTCAAGCCATGATCAAAGCGTAATTGGCTGTTTGGGTTCTTTGCAACACTGTCATTTCTTTGTAGGTCTTTTTCTTTTCTCCTTTTTCTTTCTTTCCTCCTTTTCATTGCTCTTATCGTAAAACAATCTTTCTTCATTAAGTTGTATGGGCAAGAACACTTGCGGGGTGAAATTACTGTTAACTGACACTTTATTCGATGCCTGTATTTAGCCAAGGGGCTTTTTACTGCCTGTATGCAAACTGACAGCTTCTGAAGCAGAGTCTATGTAATGTATAAAAATAAGTCTCCTTGCCTTCAGTTAAAATCTTAGGATTTGGTACTGGGATCTTCATTAAACTGTACCATGAGATGAGAACTCCCACAAGGGGATCCTAGGTTACATTTATCCTTCAGCATCTAGTCATCATTTCCAAGAAATCCCAGGATGATTCAGATAGCAGGTTAAAATCATAAGTAAATCTTTTAAGTACTCGCATTGTTTTACTGCTTTCATCAAACAGAGCAGAGAGGCTTGATGTAACCGTGAGCGAGAGCTGTAAAACACAGTGCTCTGACACACCAAGCTCCCCTTGTTTCCTGAGGACCTTTGCTCACACTGGGCTGCAGACAGTCTGGAAGTTCACCCTTCTCTCAATGAAATAAATCTGTCTGAGTACGTGTGTATTTCTTTTTCCAAATTGACATTTGAGAGCAGAAGAGAATAATATTTATAAATTTGACATTTGGCTTAACGGTCTCTCTTTCAGCTCACAGATAAATATAGGGTATAAGTAAACCTAGAAAAATGTTGAACAAAAATATTGATCTCTCTGGGGAGATTCTGACAGATCAGCTTTGGTGCTGCTTGTGGGTGCTGCAGAACTTGCTTACACCAGAACATATTTGTTTTACCTGAGCAGTTGCATCATCCCCCTGTCTGTCTTATCCCTGCAGTGGGATTATGTGTTATATTCTCTGTCTTTAATCACATACCGGGGAGAGGCTGTGCAGTTCCACCTTCTCCACTGCTGACATTTAAGGGGTGCCTGGATGGCCATTGACAGCTGAGCAAATAATTTTGGGGAAGCTGATAAAAAGTTCTGCTAGTTTTTGTGTCTTGCTGCTAAGAAGGCTTGAATAGATGTATGTTTTGACATCAGAAGATTATAAAAATCTTTATGCATCTCCAACTGGAAGCTAAAATACGTTTACTCATTTCTGAGTGTGATTTTGTTTATTTCTGTAGAGATTTTTCTTCCTGATTAAATGAACCTGACAAAACCATCCAGTTGATAAATAAGTCATTGTAGTACTGCGTTAAGCAAGAGGCTCCGTAGTTTCAAACAGTGCACCTATAATTAGTGCTGGTAGGGATGCATTAATTTGATGGGCTTCTAAGTTGTGGGATTCTGTGATGTTCCTCTCCTGAGAGAGAAAATTGTGTATGCTGCTTACTTTTCCCTCCTCCTGCCCCTGTCAATACAGGATATTTTAATTTATGAAAGTGGGGACTGTCAGTATGTAAGATTTGAGATTATTCTTACTTGTAGCTGTGCATGAAATGATGCTCTGCTGTGGTGCAGCTGATTGCCTGAGATCCTTATACTTCCTCCCTGCTTATTCACAGTGTACAAGCTTGGATAAAGTCTTTAGATGGTTGACTAGCCTGATGAAATAATATGTCATAGATGGAAGAAGTGGCAGCTCTGCATCTTTCCCCAGCTTCCCCAAACCACGTATAATATTCTCTGATAGCCCAAAACCATGACTTGGTAACACGGTGACATCACTATGATTGTTCCACTAATGTTTTGGATTTTATTTTGTTTGCAGGGAAGTAGAAGGCCACAATCTTACTGGGGATTTTGTATAGGAGGACTCTCAATGGAGAGTTTTGTGATTGAAAAATTATGTCTGGCAAAGTGCTCAGTCTCAGGAAACGCTGTGTCTGAGGAATAACGTGTTTAGAGAAACTGAACTACTAAGATGTTGAGAAAAAAAGAGAAAGGCAGCTTTGGGTTTCCAAAAGGAAGAAGAGAAGTAGCAACAAGTCATGTCATGGTAAAATAATATTGGAGGGACAGTCACTGTGTGATAACAAAAGCATGCTGAAACAAATTGATATATATCAATACAATGAGATAAAAATGGGTTCGAAAATACAAATGGTATGTTTGAGTTTTTGTGGGGAACTGCTGAGGAGAATGAAAGATGTGGGGATATACCTACTGTGTCTTAACCTCTAGTTGAATTTAGAAAATATTTTCATTATTTTTGGAGTTTGCTAATGAGAAGGATGTAATATACTTTGAAGTAACTGTGGATAAGTATGTAACAAGAAATAAATACATTTTCTACTGTAGGAATTAAAACCTCAGTCCACAGAAACATAGTTTGTCAGTGGGGAAGCACGGGGTGTTGAAGTTTATGGAACAAGACAATATATTTAACATTAAACATATGCATAGGTGTTTTTATTACTGGAGACTGTATATTTCAAGATCTGGCCTGTCAGGATGATAAAAATGTAAATCTGTGACGTATGGTGACTAATCTTCAATTCCTCTCTTGATTATTGTAGCATCCAGGTGAGTAAATCAATGCACTGAATAGTGAATGCAAATGTAATATGTCAGATTACCATTAAAATCTAATCCTAAAATTACATTTAAAATGATTACTGGGAACCTTGTAGTGTTGTTTATTCCAGTTCTGTAAGAGGAAATAGATAATTTATTTTACAACCTTGTTTAGCTGAAATCAGATACACTGTTGTCTTTTTCCCCCTTTTTCCCACACAGCTGCTTCCAAGGTGCTGAGAATATGTCCCTTTAATAACAACATTCAGAAAGTTTAATAACAACCTTCAGACTTTTAAGCAGACACGTGGCAAAAAGGTTTCTGACTTGTGTAAAATACTGTTGAATTATATCCCAATCAACAAGACTGGCAAATACCTTGAACCTGATAAAGTCAGTGGTCTGATTTTCATCATGCAATTACTTAAGAAGCAGCAATAATTGTATTTTGTGTGGAAGCATGGCTAATAGGACTTCCTATCGGTGAATAACACTTTTTGATACATGAACTTGATAGAAAACATAGGAATAAACTCTGCAAGTTAGACTTTTTTTTTTTTTTTTTTTAAAGTGCTCTGCTTTTGGCACAAAATACCATAAATCTTGAGTCTTAGAACATAGAGGAAGAGATTATTGCTTAAGCACCTGTCTGTTGTATCATCTTAAACTTCAAAGATTGTTGCTTGTACACTGAATTGCACCTGGATTTGCTAATACTCATCTGAGAACATTGCAGACAGCTTGTGGTACTTATGCTAAAAATTTCATCAAAAAAGTTGAGCTGGGTCGTTGCTCAGGTAAATGGAATTTGGGGCCATTTGTGCTCTGTTTTTTGCCTGCTACTACTCTCTGTGCCAGCTGGCACAACTATCATTAAGTCCACATCTGCTTCCCCTCTTCTACCAGCTAGAAAAAGTGTGTGCAACCCACTGAAAGCCTAAATGCAAGGTCTAAGTGTGCTGGGTTTTAATTTTTCTGGGGAAGGAGCGTAGTCCTCATCCTGGCTGCAAGCTGAATACTGCTAATGACACCTTGGTCTGCGCTGCTCTGGGCTACTTTGTCCTGATCCATTTTCAAAGTTTCAGGCAGCCCCTGGGATGCACAGTCAGTAAAGCCTTTCAAATGAAATCAGCCATGCAGCAAATTGTCATCTTTGATGCAGACAATTACCCAGGACTCTTGCAAATGTCTTTCAAAGTATTTTCATATTTTTTACTTCCTTCTTTCCAATTAAAAGTAAATAAGGGACAGAAAGAGATAAGCTTGATTGAAAATAGCTTTTCTTTTCAGAAAGGCAAGCGATTCTCCTTTCTTCCTCTCCACACTTTTTCTCTTTCCCGTTGTTTCCTTCTGCATGGGGTAATCAGTTGCTTGGAGGAGATTTGTGTTTCATTGCCCGCATCCCCAAACACCCCGTGGTACAGATGTTGATGACTAAAATATAATTGGGGCAGGGGGCAGTGGAAAGGCAAATTCTTTTTTGTAATCCGAACAACCTCACATAATCTGTCAGGGATTTAAGGAATGTAGCTTCATTAAATGGTTGGTAAACTCTGTGACTTTTACACGAAACACAGAAAGCGGTGGTATGCAATTGTGCGAGAGAGATCTGAAACGAGAGATTAACATAATCGTATGTGGCTTTCTAGTTTGTCATTCTGACAGAAAGCAGCTCTTTGTTGCATGTACTCTTAACACCGGATTTTCCCATAGTAAATCTTGAACTTGTAAATCTGACGAGGGTATATTGTATGTTTTTTTAATTTGGATAGAATCAGAGCTTTTGTTTCTAACATCCTGAAATAAGTGTCGGGATGACCTGATACTAGAGACAAGTTCATAGTAGCTGCTAACATATTCTCCCAGTATTCTTCCTTTGCTTGTCAGTGAGTTTAAATAGAGAACCTTTGACATCTACAGTACCGTATCTGACTGCAAAGCAAGTGAGGGAGGCATGCAGCATGACAGCTGAGCCCTCCAAGATCCTTCCTGGCGCTCTGCAGCGTTTCTCTTCCAGGCCTGGAGTATGAATATAGAATGCAAGTGTCAAGGATGACACCTACTTTATAATCTCTGTAAAGCAAGCCTTTTCATAGAAGAATTTGTTGACAGTTCAGAGATTCAAAGTCAATTTCAGTTTTAGCTCGTTTAGAAATAGGATTTTTTCCTCCACCTGATGTGATAATTGAAGACTACTAACTAGTCAACGTGTTAGTCCCTAACAAAGTACGGTAAATAAATACTGTCTTCAGAAGTGAAGAATCTGTTAGATGAAAAGCTCCACTAATGGCATTTGTTTCATTATCTGTTGGAAATGTTCCTTGGGGATTTAATTTGCTGCTGATAGCACTGGTATATTGATACAGGTTACAGATGCTTTGCCTCTAGATTGTTTTTAAAGCTGAGTCTTTTTTTGAAAATCCTTTTTAAAAACAGGAATAGGAATGTATTTCTTGGAAGAAAATTAATGTAACTTGAAGTATTTTTACAGCAGAAGATGTCACAGGCTATTACGTCGTAGTTACTCGAGGTACCTAAGCGGGCAGCTGCAGGAGAGCTGATCCTTTTCTAAAAGACAAAGCTCTAACTTACAGCTGCGTTTCACTTCTTGTGAGCAATCTGGATTCACAGTGTGTAGGAATGTTGATGCCCTGCTAGGATTTTCGTGTGTCTTACTGTTGTGCAGAGAAATAATCATTAAATACAGAGCTGTAAAACACTTCAGTGAGAATGGCAAAATAGGTTTAAGTCAGTATGATTTCTGAAATGAAATATACTGGAATAGAAATAGTCTGTGAGGTCATGCATTTTCATGAATACAGTAAGAAAAGGGTGGATATAAGGCATTTAGAGAGCTTATTTAGGCTTTTATGTTGTTGTTGCTATTTCTGAGAAAAATAAGAGGAACAGAAGTTTTGTAGAAAGAGTAGAAGAGAAGCTGATATTAGAAACACAATACCCATGGGGTTTGCAAGTGCTATGTCCCCCACTTTGAATCCTTTTATCAGTTCTTCTAGAGGGGAAAAAAAAAAAAAAAGGAAGAAAAACAAGAAGCAATCAAACAAACAAAAGAAACGAAAAGGAAAAAAGTAGAATTAGGAAGAACTGAACAGACATTGAAAATAATACACTGATGGAATGATTCCGGCAGGAAGGGATCTCTGCTTGGTTCAACCCCTGCTCACAGCAGTCCAACTTGCACATTTCATCAGCTTGCCGAGTGTCAAGCCCCGTTGAGTTTCAAATATCTCCAAGGATGGAGATTCGGCTGCCTCTGTCGGCAGCCTGTTCCAGTGCTTAACCACTCTCCTAGTGAAAACTATTTGTCCTCGGCAAAAGGAGATGGGAACAAGATTCATTGAATAATCACTGGTACAAAAAATCAGAATCAATTAACATCTACTTATCCTTCTCACGAAGCACAAATATGTATGTAAAATAAGATTGTCATCCAAAAAGTTTAAATTTTAAAGGATGTTTGTGATACACGATTACCCTGAGGGTCTTGCTGGCCCTGAAGTTCCTTGATCATCAAGAATATAGAAAATAACATGGCTAAGCACACGTTTGTGACTGTGAGCCACCCATTGTGTGTTAAGTTTTAAGTAAAAATTTACCTGTAAACAGGTGATTTTTGCTGTGTTTCTGTGTGTCTTGCTCTAAATAGTTTTGAACTAGCAACTAGTGAGACACCAAGCGTGACTGTCTGATACCTAATAGCAACCAGTATAATCCACTGAGCTAGAAAAGATTACGATTTTCTTTAGAACCGAGGAAGAAACAGTCTGCGGAAATCTTTCTTTCTACTATTTCATGTGACACTGGAAACTATCATCTGGTTTTCAATTAAAAATATAAATTCTGTGTTGCACTCATTCTGGTATTCTTCACTTTCATCTCGAAGTACAGATACAAAGTAAAACCTTGAGCATTTGTAGTTCAGCCAGTCACAAAGAAGGTGGTTTATATTACTTTTGGAGGGAGAGAAAATGTTATTTTAATTCTTTTTGTGTTCAGCACATTCTATAAAGTTTTGTGTAAAAATATAAGAATGCAGCGATACTTGGTTGAATGATAACTGGTAAGCCCCCTTACCCTGATATTTTGTCTTTGATGGTAATCAGTAGTAACTGCCAAAGGTGGAGTACCAGGACAGGTAACTATATAGTGGTTCTTCTCTGACCTGTCTAATAGGCTTTCAGTGTTCATCAGCTCAAGAATCTTTTGAGATAATAACACAGGTGCCTTTGTATTCAAGTACAAAATAGTATGTCTGTCTTCAGTTCTTAGCAATTTATCCTGTTGCTGACAATTTGTTATGTATTTCCCTAATTCCAAAACACTAACAAATTTTGTAGAAGATCATAAACAAAATTCTCTTTTGAAGATCATGTAGAATGACTTGTATCAAGGAGATACTTTTACACGATGAGAGTGAAGACCTGATTGCAATGCATTGCAATAGATCTGACTCATTATATGTCAGTGTTTTATGGCACTCAGGTAAGCATGTTTGCAAAGTAGCAGTAAACCTTTTTGATGTGCAATAACATTTCAGTAGTTAATGTAGTGTTCCTCTGCATATTAACTTTTACTGCTTCTGTACAAGCTTACAATGAGCAGGAGTGCAAGAAAAGGCTGTAGATGTTTGTAAAATAGACCCTGCTGGAATACATTCATTTCATGAACTAGTTTTACAGGGTATGTTTGGCTAGCTGATGATGTGACTAACAGTAAATCTTGAAATGTTTACTTCTGCAGAAGATAAATTCGTAGTCTGTACAAATGCTAACACTTTTTTTCAGGACTTTTTTTGACGTCAGCCTTATAGCTCCTGCTCCTAAAAGGAAAAAGAATATGGTGTGTTTTCATGGAGCTACTTCATGGTTCTATCTGCAGCATACCTAATAACATCATATCGATATAGCTATTTTAAAGGATTTGAAAGTTTATGTTGGAAGTATGTTAGTAATGCTGTATCGGTAGGAAAATTATTAAAAAATAATTAGTTTAGCAGATGTATTAACTTTATAGACTTTACTTTGTCAGGGAGATGCTAACAGTAGAGGCTGCAGAAAGTTAGTCCCAGAGTTATTTGTGCTTGCAGTCTAGAAGTCTCTGGGAGTTTGACAGGCCATTTAAGCTTTGAGGAAGAACTGTTTTCTCATTGTGAAAATGGGATAGCACCTTCTCCATGCTACAGTCTCCAAGTGCTTTGATGTTCTCTGGCATTTCCTGCCTTATAGAAATACAAAATATCTGTGTGCTAAAAGCATAGGCTATCTACTGCTTCCAGATGGTGGTGTTGGGTTTAGTTTGGAAGGTGGATGTGATTTTTGGAAGACTGAAAATATATGTAGATTTTCTGTTAATGCTGCTGCAGGTAGTACTTCATAAGAAAATGTCTAATCAGAAACAAAGTTTGTGGATTAGCTATATAAAGTTTTGCAAAAGAGAATTTAGTAACAAAAATGCATCTCGAATCTTAGCTGTATCAGCATTTTTGAGTACCACAATAATGAATGTAGGACATTTTTGTACCAATTGCAAATGCTTCCAGCATATTCAACACCAGGTGTACCAGAAATATTTAGAATGCAAGATGAATTACTGTTACACATTTCAACAGCAACATACCACAAATAAATCTCAAATATTTCACAATATTATTTTAGATACTATCTTTGTCTGTAACCCATAGTGCTAAAATCCTGAAACTGAGAACACAACATGCTTCTACAAGCACCAGTTTCATGTGTAATGTTACAGATAAAGTATTTCTTTCCTCTGATGTTGCTGAGCAGGTAATGATACCAACAGTGCTATCATCTGTAACTGCTAGGGGTCCTGATATCATCTTTGGAACTCAAAATACTTTGCTAATTCTGTTTGCCTTTTATAACTGTAAAAGTAAGAAAACAGCTTGTGTAAGATAAAAGTGAAGACTAGGTGCCATTTTCAACAGGACTTAAGTTTTTTTTTAAGATTTTTTTTTAGACTATAATAAAAATTATGTTTTACATTCAGAAGAAATACTAACATGGCAGTGGCGATTGCTGTAATACTGTCTGCAGCACAAAGCGCAAGCAGACCTGATCTCATTTCAGGAAGAAAATCTTGGGAGCTGAGTATCTTAGATGTCAAGATTGGGTTTATTTTAAATATCATCTGTCTGGTTTTCTAAATAAATATAAGCTCAGTCACTCACTTATAGTGCCTGAGCAGATACAAATGAGATCAAAAATGCCAGTGCATATGGGGCTGGTGCCAGTCTCAGATCTTCTGTGCTAGGAGCTTATTTACAGGGGGGCTGAAACCCCAAATCAAACCCCACCACCCCACATCTCTTGCCTTTAATTAGTCCAGTACGAGTCCTGGCTTGTACACATTTTCAATCTGAAATAAATCTCTGTTCCCAAATTGGCCCTGAAATAATCAGCAGCGTAAATCGCAACTGATAGAGTTATCTCGACTGCAGTTACCGTGCAGACAGCTCAGGCTCCAACTACTGGCAGCTGCAGGATGCTGGGGGTCCCCAGGGCTCAAGGTAGCTCTGGGCAAGCCCCTGCGCCAGCTGCTGTGGGGACTCGCTGCCAAGCTGGCTTCCCAGGGCTGATCCACCCGAGCCTCATTGCGTCCGCCCTGGAGATGTTTTGTTCCGCTGCTGCCGCTGTGGTGCAAAGTCTTGCTCTTCGTTTTCCACCCGGAAGGTATCGCGTATATAAACTCAATTTTCGTGCCGCTGGGCAGAGTACCAGCTGATAGAATCGGCAGAAATGTGCGAAGCCAGCAAGGGCATGCTAACGCGTGCTAAAAAAGAGGCTTGGCTCAGGCTGGGTCCTCTGGCTTAGCCTTGTCTTTGTAGCAGAGTTCCAGAACAGCGTAGCTATTATTTTTTGCCTTTTGTTTTTATGACCACTCAGGGGCATTCAGTGTAACTTAATTAAGTTTTGTTCTAGAGCACTTGGATAAGTTTCCTATTGGCATTAATTTTTAATAATTTGCAAGTAAAGTTGATTCTTTTTCATCTCCGAAGAGACTTAAGTGATGCTGTAGAACCCAGAACGGGACAGGAAACCCTCAAATGTAGCCCACAGCCACCTGTGCTCAGGTACTGCAGCTCAACAAGGGGAATTGCATTTTTCTGCCATAGGCGTCCTCAAAGATAATGGCAGCTGCCAGCTCATCTGGGCTTTGGGGAATATTTTCGTTAGACACGTCCCACAGATCCTACAGTATTGTCTGTTGTCCTGTACTGAAAAACAGTTGTGTCTTCCCTGCTTCCTATGAAGTGTAAATATGTGAACGAGACTAAAGATATAGAGACATCACTTATAGCTTAATTTACCCTACAGAGGTTATTTTCTAGGAGATTCGTATCAACCACGACTTTCAGTAATTGACAGAAAAAGTGCTGACTGACATATTAACATTTCTAGATAATGAGATCTGTAGGGAAGTTTTAATCTTTGGAAGGTTCCGGATGAACTGTCAGTAGTTTGATTAACTTTTTGTGCATCTGTGTTGGCTTTTGCTGATTTTATACAGTGTAATTGCCAGGCTGCACAACTAAGTTGTTGGAGTAATGTTACTGCAATTTCCTGGTCTAACTAGCTGGTGTTTTACATTTGTGTCCTCCCTTCTTTGCTGGTTGCAAGTGTATCTTCAATAATCTCTTTTATTGCAACTCACGTTTACATAAAGTATGCCGTGTTCATATATACACGAGCAAGCGTTTCAGTTGCAAACTGGAGTAATGAAGACTTTTTGTACCAAAAAAAAACCCAACAACTATATATATTTTTTCTTTTCTGCCAAGAAAGAGTTGAAGCAAATTTCCCTTGCAACTTTTCTTTCTTTTTTCTTTTTTTTTTTTTTTTGGCCTTGAGTGCCAGTAAAACGGATGGTTTTTTATGCTTCATTAGCATTTCTTATAAGATCTGCCTTTAGACCAGTACCCATTTTCTAAATTGTACTTCTGTAAGGTTGGAAAAAATCATGGTAACCAGATGCAGTATTTGTCTCTGGCCTGGCAAAGTGTTAGATTTAACAAAAGAAGCTAATAGAAATGTTCAAATTGACCCTTCTCATCATTTGGACTTCTTGGAGCTCAATCAATCTCTCATTATTATCAGAGTTATTCACGCAGAGGCAGAAGTGCTAGTATTTCTCATAATCAGCCCTTGAGCCAGATGTAATTTGCAATTTTGTAGCATTGTATTTTGAAACAATAATGCATTAAAATGAACAGAGCAGGAATTAGAACTGTAGCTGTCAGGATCATGTTGAAGAGTAGCCATGGTTTAAACGCTCTCTGTGAGCACTCCTAGTGGACACTGGTAATTAGAGGCATACAATGTAGTATTATTAATACCTAAATTGGCCCACAATTTTTGAACTAATCTGTAGAGTGCAACAAGTACAGCAGTAGACGTGTCCCCATCCTGGTCTGCATGGTTGCACTGTAGCAGTTGTCCAGTGAATTGCGTGGGGACGAGGTTTTGTGACTTGCTCAACATGGCGTGAGCAAGAGCAAGAGGGCCCAGCATGCTGGGCAGGAACATTTTACCCAACTCAGAAAAGGTTGCTTAGGTTGTAGAAGAATAATCACTGTGCTTTAGAATCAAAACTAGTGGGGCACCTGCTAACAGTAGGCGACTATTGGTGCTTAGCATGTAGGATTACTTTTTTACAAAACCTGTTTTATAGCATTACATAGAGCAAAGCAGAGGGTTGTATGTCCATTTCTATGTATGTAGAGTGAGAATGATGACTTGACATCCTGGAGGCCTTCACGTAGACTTTTTCAGGATTCTTGCTCTTCATTTTGTAAGTGAAACTTAACTTTATTTTTCTGCAGTTTGTATTTATAGTTTTCCATTTATTGTTGTAACATCTTATTGCCCAGCATTCCCAGTACTGGATTACTTGACAGGACAGTCTGCAGTCTGGAGTGGCAAATTCTTGCTGAGAAGGAGGACAGGAGCATTTTTAAGTGCATTAAATAACAGTGCGGAAAGGATATGCTGCCCATGAAGTTTACATTCTCTATGAAAAGACTGAAGTAGTTTGGCTGTATCACACATATCAGTTACTTTCTTCCATGACAAATAGCTCATGCTTTGTATGTGAACTCTAATCTTGGAGCAAGGAACTCTGTGGTCAATAACTACTCTCATTTTGGTATATATTTGCACTATATTAAAGAGGTTTTCTCACAAAAGCAAACTTTAAAATACTTAGTTACAAAACTTCCCTTAAAATGTCATGTAGTGCTTTTGTGGCTGCTGCTACCATTGATGTTTGCTTGCAGAGCTGTATCTAAGCAGAAGCTTTCTCTTTCATTCCTCATTCCTTCCAGGATGCCACAATCCACAGCTTAACAGGTTTTGGCTCACCACCATGGAAATCAGTTATTTATGGTGACTTTTAGTACGTTGTGGTATTGCTTACTGAGTTGGTTCGGCCGTTCAACAGATGAATCTCTTGTTTGTTTGCTGTCTCGGTGGTGTTTTTACAATATTATCATTGTAAAAGTATCCCCACTTCCTTTGACCTTCTCAGCCTGCAGTAGTTTGGATTAGTAGTTTGTTTTGTTTTTTTCTTATTTCTTGTGAATTATTATTATTATTTTATTACACCTGTCAATGGTTCCTGCTGCTTTTAGGCAATCACAAGAAGCAATGCAAGATTATCTTCTGTTTAGAAATTTGCAAACAGATGGTATCTCCTAAAAGAAATCTGTTTTTAAAAGTTCCACCATTTTATGCTGGAAGTAAATATTACAAATGCTTAAGTTGTGAAAAGAGAGCGCCTTGGTGTGAATAATATTCTGCCTGTTGTGTCATGCCTTTCAGGAAATGTTATCAAAACTGTTTATGAAAATAATTGAATGAAACCTCATGACATGTCTATTGGTTTGGCATTATACCCGCTTTCTATGAAGTCGGGATATTGACTCACAAAGGCAGGCGGATTAAGCTTCAGCGGCTGGAACCAGTTACCAGTCCCATATGTTGTTTCCACGTCTTTCCAGGAAGTTGTTGGGGGAATGGCTGGTAATGTCGCACACGAAGTGTGGCGATGTTTCTGCTGTCCTAGCTGCTGGTTTTGGGAAGCCTTCGTTTGTTCAGCTCTACATGAATCCCTACCTGAACAGCACCAAAAGTGTTTTTTAGTGTTTGTAAAGTGAACCACAGGATGCAGGGAGAAAATATGTGAATATGATATCACAGAAGAGCCTTGCGTGTTGTGTAGTACTCATTGACTGGAAGGCAACTGCAGAGAGGGCTAAAAGTTTGGTTGTCCTGGTTTTAGTTTCTTTATTCATGAGCACATGAGTGTATTGCTTGAAGATGATCTTTATTGCTCTGAAGTGATATGCGTGTATCTCTCCAGAGGTTTTCTCAATTTCCATGAGTTATCTGTGTCTTTCTGTAATGCCTGTTTCTTGGTTTGGGACACCTAAATTCTCCAGGAACCTTCCTGGCAGAGAGGGGTTTCAGCTGACTGCTGTACCAGAAAGTCTGCTGTTTCCTCAGGTTTAACATCACCGAGGAAACCTGTACAAAATAAAAAGTTGTAAATGCTCAGTTCAACTATGCCCACAAGCTCCTGTAGCCAGGTACCTTGCTCCTGCTTGCCTGTACATCAGCGCTTCTGTATCACCTCAGGACAGTGATGCTGCTGAGTCACTCCAGCTTCTTCTGTCATCCCTCCTAACAAGTGGAGCTTTATCCACTAATTTGATTAGATGTGACAACTGGCTGTTGCTTGAAATACACTTCGAGTATGTAAATGTTTGCACTTAAAAGGATATTTTTAAAAATAGCACTTGCACAATTTTGCTTCTAAAAGAAGGCTTATAAACACTCAAGTCATCACGAGCCAGGGTGATTTTTGTTTGTGTGCTGTGTTGAACTGTTGTTTATGCTTATTAAATTTTATTTTAGCAACAGAATGTTTGTGTGTGTCACAATAATCTTTTGCAATATAAATCTTACCATTTTGCTGACACAGGAGGGTGAAAAAGACTACACAAGTCATTGCAAAATCCTGTGAGTAGCATTAGGTTGCGTGTGTGAGCACTGTTGCTACTACAGGGAAAAGAACATGCATTGAAGACAGAAGGCACTGATGGAGTAGCTCAAGACACTTACCATTTGTTAATTTTTAATGATGGCCTTTTTTCTATTAAGGAACATAATGCTACTGAACTTCTTCTGTCTCAATCAATTTTTGTGTTTTTTCATTAATCAACTAATGCATGTTTCTTCTATAGCTCTTTATTCTAATGAAATATGTGGATGATTTGGCAGACGACAATGGTCTCATCAGTAACGCATCAGAGAAAAATCCATTTAGCAGATTATATGTATATTTGTTTTGTTGTATCAAGGAGACTGGTATATATTCTTGTAAACTGAAGCTATTTTTAAGATAAGTTGTAAATATGGAATTTCTGCTGCTACCAACCATACATTCTCCTTTCTTCATTTCTTCAGTCTATTTATTTATGAAAAATCATTTACATGTACATTTTATATCCATTTTACATATCTTTATATATGGCATCATGATGTAGCTTGAGCTTGTTCTTTAAATGTTCTGTTGCAATCCAAGCAGCTTCCTTCTCTGTTTAGTCTCGCACTGTTTAGTCGCTCTGATGCATTGGCCCACAGCCACTTTCTAGTTGGTATCTTTCTGTCGAGTGTGATAGGTGCTGGATGAGGCCACCTCTTTGTGGGTGACGGTCATTCAAGCAAGTAAGTTTGAATGTAAGCCAGCTAGGGACTGACAGAGAGATCTGGGTGTGCATTTGAGTTTGATTAGATTATCCTCAAAGTTCATGGGATTTCCTATTTTAGGGTCAAGCATCAGGCGTATAGGTCTGTGTTCTCGTCTTTTTGTTAAGTATAATACAACAAACTAGTACCATAGGGTCTGAGGATAGCCCTTTCCTCTAATGTGATCTTTAAAAAATGATCCGCTCATATTTTTGGATTTTTTCACTTACTATAATTGCTATTGTTGGCTGAGTTTCAGGATTCAGTCTGTGGATCGGTGAATATGACTTTGAGCATTTACACTTATCTTGAAATTTTCTCTAACCCTTAATGTAAAAGGAGAATTAAGAAGCTATAAATTAAGTAGAACCCTGGAGTATCTTGGCAATTAGAATGAACAAGATTTCAGCTGCTCTCTTTCATCTATTTCTCACACTCTTGGACAGACAGGGTATTTTTAATTTACAACCTGTATTCAATTAGTCATAGAAGTTTTTTTTCTGGAAGTTCTTGCTTATGCAGTTACAGAATAAAATTAAACTGTTTTTAGCTAACTTTTTATAGCTAACGTTTAGCTGTACTGTAAACAGGGTTTAGATGAGAGAACTGCTGAATAAAGTAGCTGATAAGTGAGATGTTGTTCATGTCTTTAAATGTTGCTACTGTTATAAAAATATCATTATTTAATACACGTGTGTACTCAAAGAAATACTAAGCTATGTCTATGAAAGAATATGATAATAAACAGGTAATTTTTTTAATTGTTTGGGGGGGAAATGTCCATTTTCCTTTTGATCTTTATTTTTCACTCTGTGTTCTGCTTCTTACAACTCAGACTGGGGGAAGTGGTGGCTGCAGATCAGCACTGTGCTGCTGTGACAGCAGGTGCTCCACAGCATCTGATGTAGCTCAAGCTTTAGCATCAGGACTTATTCTGTCCTAAATATGCAAGGCAGCAGTGTATGCAACTCAGCTGCTTGTGCTGTGCGTCATGGGGTGACTTGTGTCTCTGCAGTGGTATCTTGTGCGCTGATTTTAGGTAGGGCTTTTATAGCTCACAAATTGTTGGCAGCACACTTAGGATATGACAGGAGCTTGGAATTAGATTCTCAGGATTGTCTGAACATCAGTGTCGCAGATGCTCCTTTTCTGCACTGTTTTGGTTTTTAATTGCAACAGGAGTTCTTGCCTTTGTTTTTAAACACGATCCTCCTTTTCACTAGTGCAAGAAGCTTTGATTCTGCACTGGTCCTGAGCAGTTCAGTTCTTGTGTCTACTTCAGGAAAAAAAAAATAAAAAAATAAAGTTGTAATTTCATTTGCATTTGTAAGACCTGCAACGAGTATAGCAGCATCCAGCTTCACAGCAATGAGAATGAGATGATCATGGGTTCAGACAAGGGCCTGCAAATCTCCAGGTGCTTCAGGCACACACTACCCAGCTGTGTGCAGTTGAGAACAGCTCCTGCATCAGTGAGGTGAGCAGCGAGGGCTGGGATCAAATCACTCGGCAGTATTCTCAAGGCCATGTTCTCGCAGAAGTCTGGAGACTCTCTGACACAGGACAAATGGGCGGTGATTGCTATTTTGCAAGGGAGATATTGTTAGCGATTGCACTCTGTGAGCTTCCAGCCGTAGGTTGTTATTACGAGTGAGCAGTTGCTTCAGTGGGGGAAGTTATTATGTGGGTGTGCCAGGACATTCAATGTGTGCATTATGGAAGAAATAGTGCTGGCAGCAGTAAAATTCCTAAGTTGCCGTGGGTCATGTATAGGACACGCATCCTAATTCCATCGTTCCTTCCTTTGGAGTGAGCAGTAAAGAAATAAGACTTCACAATGATGCACGTGCTGGTGGGTTGCAGGGAATGTGTCACTCACGTTATAGTGCTCATGGGACAAGTCCCAGAGTGTGCCACTTGCACATTTAATAAGGTGAAACTTTTACAGAGGTAAGCCAGATCTTTTCCCTGAGCCAATCTGGGGTGTTATAAAATGCCAGGAGTAATTCTGGGGACCTGACCCACACTTTGCTTCTTTTGAATCACACAGGTACACAAGTGCCACTGGAGAACAGGGAGGGGTTCTAGCATGGGCTGCCAAGCCTCTGGGTGGCTGTATGAGGTGTATTTGGTGTTTTGAAAGGATATTGCATGGACTGCTTAAATCTCAGTGATCTAAAAACCTTTATTTTTATTTTTAAGTGTCCTGTTTTGCCTAATATTTACAAATCAGAGTAGAAAACATCTACATGAGGTAACTGGAAGAACTGGTGATTTTGGGTAGCTTGACACCAGCCTAATCCCCAGAGTGCATTGAGTGTTGTACAGTTAGGGGAGTGCTTAGCAGCTTGCTTTAATGGCGTACCTCACTATTGCTCTATGTTGCTCTTATGTGGTTAAACTTGGCTTGAACATGAATGTTAAATAATTTATAAATAACTTATAAATTTGGTGGAGAGGATGCTGATTTGGGGTTTGTGGGTTTCATTATGGCTATAAATCATACTTCACGGAACAAATACTTTTAACAGAAATAAATAACAAACACACTTAGTGAGAGTAATCTTAGCAAAAGCTTTGAACATCATTCAGAGTGGGGAATGTTGGCTCCCTCTACATAAATTAAAGGCTTGGGGGGGAGAAGGTATGCATGCATAGATATGTACATACCCACTTCATGGATCTTTCAAACACCTTTCTCAAGTGTTGCTGCTGAGCCTGGAAAATGTTTTTCTGTTGTTTGTTACTGCTACTGTTGTAAGCTGAAGCTTAACAGAGATGGGGGACTTGCGATCTCAGTGGAAAAGAGGAATCTTGAACTTGTAAATATTTTTGCACAGATGTCTTACTAAAAGCATGCGGACTTGTTTAGAGTCAGACTCAGTTAGGGCAGCGTGCTTCCGAAACTGTTGTGCAGGTCTGTGACATATGAGTATCATGGAGAAATACCTACCTGTGCAGGTGATGCTGTTAAGGACGTGAAGCCACAATCAGGGCGGTGGGAGGACAGCATTGATGATTCTGGGTCCGAGTGTAGGGACAGTGCAGTTAATGTTGCTGAACTTATTACAGGCAGTGGTGATTATGGCACATATATCACTCCTGCGGGTGACAAAGTCCAGAGAAGGCAACTTTCCAAGACCACCGTGGTTCATATTCTGCCAGGCTGTCCACTGCTGGGATGACCACAGAACTTATCAGAGATTGACACTGGAAAATCTCCTGTCAAAATGGGGAAATTTTGAAATGCCTGGGAAAGGACCAGCGATGTCTTCTTGAAACTCTATCAGGAATGTCCCTGAGGGCAGAAGATGATAAGAAAATACCCTGAAAGAGAAGAAGGGTTGTTGTCACAGCTTGCTCACGAGTCAAAGCAAAATGAGCCGTACCGCTCCACCGAGCACTACCTGTGTGGTAATTTCCCCCAGCCTCTGTTGAAACCCAGCACACATGTGGCTTGTTCTGGACTTGGACGGTTGGATCCGGAAACTCAAACCATTGATTTTTGCTAGGTTTGCATTACATGTTAATGTGAGAAGTAGTCTCCCCACAATCATGCAGCCCGACCAGACATTTACTAGATTGCTTACAAGGATTATTATAAATTTCCTGTGTAGATTTCTTTTTTTTTTCTTAATAAGGTATTGATTTCAATATATTTCTGTTCATACTTACAATTAATTGATTTATGGTGGTAGAAATTCTGTTTTGCTGCCAAAATCTGCTGGGTATTAACTGATTCAATTTTACCTTTTTCTGTTTTCTTTTTAACCAGTAGTTCATTTTCAAAAAATGAACTGGCTGCTCCAGAAGTGGGTTCCTTTGTTTGCCTGACATTTCAAATGGGGCGAGGAAGGGCAGCAGGGAGAAGCAGACGTGGGCATCCCAGAGGTGGTGTGCTCCAGCACGACATATGTCGTGCATCTCCTCCCAGCCCCACATGTTGTGTTGCTCTGAGCCCTGCCACCCCCAGCCCTCCTTGGGTATTAGGGTAAAATGGCTCCGTTCCATGCTTCTTCTGCCAAGGTTTTTCTCCTCTCTTGGCTAGAAGATTTAGGGCTATTTTAAATTAGCCATTCTCTTTTGTCTGGTGTAAGACATCCAGAACATGATTGGAATCTCTCGTATCATATATGTAAATGTTTTGTATAATGTTTTTGACTGTTCTTTAATAAATAAGTGGATGTTTTAAAAGGTATAAGCTGGTGTTTCTGGTCACTGAATATAGTCCGTTTTAAATGTAACACATTACAGCATCAGAGATTTAACTTTATATAGTATTTTGTGCTTCTTAACCCTATCATGTCCTCTGACTTTCATTTTTCAGATAATTATTATTGAACGATTTTAGTTTTCATATGCCAGAATTTGGAATTGAGCAGTCTGGGAACTGTGGAGAACAGCCATGCACTTTAAAGTTTACGTACATACTCCTACACTGCTCTTTTTTTTTTTTTTTTAAACAGATGCTTCAGGAACCATGAGCATGGTTACACAGTATATTAGTATCTCTCAACTGAGAGGCCAGAAATTAATCTTTCTGCAGGTTCACTATTGTAAGAAACATTCTGAAGGGTTTATTTTCATGGGTTAGAAGAAAGTTTTAAGAATTGCATGTTTTATTTCACTGTTTGTGAGCATTTTGGAGCCTGCATTATTGCTGGACATGGCACATTTCAGTTCTTTTGTTTCACTGTTGATGTGGGCCCTTGAGTGCTGTAAGTGTCAATCTGTGGAGTAAAATTCTTGCTGCTTTTTGGTGTGTTAAATGATCCCATGTTTAATAGGTATGTATTATAAAAAGATACTGTGCAATAGATATGTGTTATCCTCTCAGCCTTAAGTAGACAAAAAATGGTCATCTAGACTTGGGCTCTATTTAGAGTGTGTTTGGTTTGCAAAAGTTGTTCCTATCTGAGTAGATCTGAAATGCCTAACAAATACACAAATTTTTGTCCTAATAATAGCTAAATATCTCAAATGCCAGACTGTGCTCTCCCTGAAAGTCTAAAAAAAAATGTGGTGGAATGTGCAAATATGGAACAAATGTAAAATACTTGAAACATAGCCTGTAAAGGGGGAGAGAGGTAAAAGATGCAAGATCTTGCCACTGGGCTGGCAATACCCTGCTGCATCTGGGGCAGCCTGGCCAGCGCCATCCCTCTGCTCTTACTCATTGCACTGAACTCCCTTGGAGGAAAAGAGAGTCATGAGTAACAAAGTTAAAAACAAAACAAACAAACAAAAAAGCATACATTTCTCTTTTGGGTGCTTTCCATTGGATGGTGAAACTGCTTTGTGGGAAGGGTGAGGAGGGTGATACTTCTGGAGGGCAGTTGTTGGACATACAGCTGGGTGTTTCTTTGCAGTTCATATGTGAAAGCCTTCACTCAATGTAAACTTGATTTGCATTCTTTGGCAGTGTTAGTGTTAAATAATTTCTAAAACATTGCTTGACCATGTATTTAAGAATCACACAGAATAGTGACACAAAACTCCTGGCAGAAATCAAGAATGTGGCACTATAAGTCTTTTGGTTTGTTCTGTTCTTTAGTGAGGAATTCTGTAAACTTTTAAGAGGAGTGAAGAAAAAAAATGAACAACTTATGCAAAAACAAACAAACAAACGAAAAAAAAAAAAAAAAAAAAAACACGAAAGCAGCCTGTAAAGATTAATAATTGAAATTCTGAGGTCTTTGTGCTTTCCCTTCCTGGTTTTCAAGCAGCCTTTCTTGGAGGATTTTTTTTTGTCTTAGGAAAAGGAAAATACAGTTGTGTTCATTTCACAAGTTAGATTCTTTTTTTGTGTGTTATTAACAGGTTTGGCAAACATCGCAAAGATGACAAGAGTGAGAAAACGGGTAAAATAAAAGTGCAGGAAGCTCTTACTTCAGAAGAGGAGAGAATACGAATGAAGCAAGAACAGGAGAGGTAGACTTCAGTATTTGCTTAAACCTTGATAGAGAGAGTTTGTTTTTTAAACTAAATAACCGAAGTTCAATTTTCACTGATGAAATTTCCCAAATGTTGATATGTTTATATATTTTAAATAACAAGACAAAGCTGGATTTATTTTGGACACTAGTATCCACAGCTTTTTTGGCTGCAGTAAGCATCTTTTATAGACCAGAGCTCCTTTCCTTATTGAGGAGACTGGAGTAATAACATGAAATGTTTTCTCTATACATTCTATTACTGATTTTATTGACTTTTTCAGAAAACAAGTATTTATATAGAATGAAGTATGTTTTGTATTTTTCTTCAAAGTCTTGCATATATAGTTTTTTCACTGATATATTTAGAAACAACCTAAAAATTATAATTTTCAGTGTAATTGTCACTGGGGTTCAGTCTATTTATGTGTCATGCAGTCTGTTTATGGAATTATATGTATATTAAACTGCTAATTGTAAAAATGAGTGGTGAGTACCTCTATTTTTCTTTGTCAGCTTCCTTTACCATTAAAACCTATTAAATGTATATGTCATATGCTCTTCTCAATATTTCCATTCTACTTTTCATCCTGTCTCTTGTAGCCCTAAGTTATTTGGGGCCTATCTCTTTTATCAATATAGCTAAAATCTTGGAAAGACTAGGTTGTAAATTAACTAGCATACAGGGGTGTGTGTGGAAACAAGGCCTCTGTGAATAGATAACTCTTCAGTAAGGAGACAAACTTTAAAGGGCTACATAGCTTGAATGTTGAATGGTAAATAGGTTCAGACACATTTAGCAGTGAAAGTGAACAATGAGTTGAGATGATTTATCTAAAAATTATCATATAGCTTAGCCATAAATTTTGGATTGAAGTAGGAACTATGGAGGGAAATTTTGTTGTCCTTGTACAGGAGGTGTGACTAGTTAGTCATAATGATCCCTTTGACCATCATCTCTATGCACCTTGGGCTTCTGTGGGTAAGAACAGAAGTTTGCAAATGATGGCTTCATCATTCTGACAATTTACTGGAATAGCAGAGCCATATCTCTTGTGTAGTCTCCTCAGTTCAACATAAAATGGTTAGCTCTCAGTTGTTTTAAGGCTGAGCGATTTACATTACAGTTAAGGCAGGCTATGCATTTATGAGTTACTGAAGATCAACAGTAACTTGTTAAACTGCAGAAACTTTATCATATGAGACCATCTGTTTGGATTACATTATGGGATTTTTTTTTTCTCTTTAACAGATATACTAGCATAAATCTATGTAAAAAGTTATTCATGTCTTTCTCCATCCATTCTGACAGTAGAGGGTGGCTGGATCACAGTGTTTGGTTGGTTTTTACTTGACAGATTATTTTTTATTTTCTCTCTTTTAACAAAAGTGAAACAGGATCACTAAATCTGTTCCTGTTTTTAAGAGTAATCTGCTTTCAGATTAATGGTAAAGGGAAATAGTGGAAATGAGGGAAATAAGTTAATTTGGATATAAGCGTGATTGTGCAGTCAACTTTCCTTTAAGCATGGGCAGACCATCCAATTTGGGGATAAACTTTTACTGGGGATGCAGAGACACTGAAAGCTTCCGTAGCTCCAGCCAGCTCAGGGTTGCAGAAAGCATAGCCACATGTGCACAGTGCTGATGATCCCTGGCTTAATGGGCTCTGCTGAACCCAAGGTCGCCCAGCACTTACGAGTTTGTTAGCAACTACAGGTCCCCAGGTAATCAGCCATGTACATTTTTGCAAGAAGGAAGACTGGGCGTTGAGTTAGTAATGTTTTTTCTCTCTTCATTCTCTCTTCTTTCTCTGTCTCTCTGTCTCTCTCTGTCTCTCTCAGTAAGAATGGTGAGAGTATAAACTGTCCATGTGATGATATGAGAGAGGTTGCAATAGTCACGCTGGGTACCAAGGTAGAATTATGAAATTATTTGTATAGCCACTTGTGCATGGAGCAAATTCCTAATCCCTGTCCATCAAGTTATGCTAACCATTTTGACTCTTTCCTGGAATCTCACTCCTTGTGTGCCGTAAAACAATTTTATGTCTTCACTGAAACTGCAGAAAATGCATGTGCCAGAACTTCATAACAGCTTGATGTTATCATAACACGGGTCCTCTTCCTCCCGTTATTCTCTTTCCCTAACTGTGTATTTGCTTTCCTTTGTGTTATGTCTATAAGAGAATGCAAGTTCTTTGGGGTAGTGGCATGTACAACTAATAAAAGATAATAAAATAGCAACCAAATGTGTGAGGTGCTTCCTTATGTTTCTGAAAAATTCAGATGTTGATTTGATCCGTTGAGACTTTAAATCTTTGTGCAGTTAGATTGCAGAGAGTTTTATTTTGATCCTGTAAAATAATGCTGTTAGATACATGCTATTAATGAAGAGTACTCTTGCAAATTAACTGAACAATCCCTCAAAGTGCTTGTGAGGAGACAGAGTGAAATATTACTGTGTTAACAAGTGTTGGTTCATAATGGCTGCTATTCTAACTTTGTTTTCTGTGGGTTTTTTCCCCCTCAATGTTTTTAGCGGTACAATTCACTTGCTCTGTTTTACTTGGTATTTGATGCTATATACCTCTGTAATGATGCAATACTTTGGGGAAATAGGCTGGATTTAATGAATTTACTATGTATGAAAGGCTTGGAAGAAAAATCCTTAGGGGGTCAGAGAACAAGTGAATGGTCCATTAAAAAATCAATCATGCCCACAATTTTATAAAATTATTATGCTTTGACTTGATAATTTTAAGAGTATTGTGCTTACAATAGATTTTCTTTAATCTTAAAAATAGTACTCATATTGACTATAAGCAAGTAAGTAAATTAATGTTCTTCAATTTACCATTATTAAAATAGTAAAATTGCCTTGTATAAATATATCATTAGCAATAATTTCTTATTAAGGAGGATATCTCTTCTGCTGTATATGGTACAAGTTTACTGACAATCTTAACAAAGGAGTTTTGAATAGGAAAATAAATTATCTAGTCACAAATACAGGCAGCTTTCAATGAAATAAAATATTGGACCAATTAGGCATGTCATTTGATGAGACCACCCACTAGTCTTACCAAAAGTGCTCTAAGATGCTTGCTACTTGTAAATTCGTAGAAGTTCAGACTAATGGTTCTTTCAAGGGCATAGGACATTGTCTACTTGTATCACTATTCTTGTATCACACTGGTTTACTCCAGAAAAAGAAGTTTACTTGTATTATCCTTGAATGTCTGTGAAGCACTTCTGAAAATCCAGTTGGTTTCTGGTGTGCTGTTGAGAAAGTTGTTTCTTTCCACCAATGGACACCAATCAAAACTGTAAAACAAAACTAAGCAATAGGTTTTCTGAACTTGGCTTTGCATCTCCTAAAAAAGACTGTACTGCAGAGTCTTGAGGAATTTGAGTAAGGCATGAATTG
Organism: Anas platyrhynchos; assembly: GCF_047663525.1. Classification (NCBI taxonomy): domain Eukaryota; kingdom Metazoa; phylum Chordata; class Aves; order Anseriformes; family Anatidae; genus Anas; species Anas platyrhynchos. Next base: position 145,192,993 of record NC_092588.1, on the reverse strand, counting down.
AACTACCTCTATTCTTGTGCCCAATCACAGCCATTTTATGTATATATTAACTTGGAGCCCCTCTTTGCAATCCTGTTTTCCAGTCCATCAATGGACCACTAGAACTGGACACCACTGAGGTCCTACATTGGCTGGGGTAGACTGGGAAAACAGATTTGGGTGCTTCTTAGTCTTTTTATATATAGTAAGTGGTCTGCCAATTCCAGACTTTCCTGATGAACCTGTAATTGGCCTGTCTTCCTCAGAGTAATGCCTTGAATTGTACACATTGGAGATGTATGGGATATCTTGAGCTTACAGAAATGCTTCAATCTGCTTACAGTCTCACACAAGCATTGCTATGTAGGGTAGACTTAAAATCAGATTCTGAAACTTTTGTCAATGGCCATCATGCATTAGAGTTACAACCCACTTGTTTTCATATGGATGGTCACCTTCTGCTGTCCTACTGGACCTAAGCCTTGGGAAGCCCACAGACCTTTTCACTTTAGATACAAACTCTATACATCTGGTCCCTGAGGGCCTCCCAGGTGAGGGTTTTCTCACCATGTAGCCAATGTGTCCATGGAGTATCCTGCAGTCTGATTGTCCTGAAATGTTTTCTGACTCTTTCAAGACACTGTAGACCCTTTTTCTTAGGAGATGTGAAGGCAGAAATGTTCAGAAAACTCACTGCTTAGATTTGTCTGCTGGTTTTGGTTGATGGCTTGTGCTGAAGGGAGACATTTCCCTGACAGCAGGTTCTAATACCTCCCTCCTTCACCCTTGGATTTTTCCTTGCATTTTATTCCCCTGCAGCTCTGGGTTCAGTGCATAAGAAAATAAATCTTTAGCAAAATCAAAGCCCTTTGCCTGTGTTCTGCCCATCCTCAGCTCAGGCACCTTCTGTTCATGACACCTGCATGGCCCAGCCAGGTGTGCTTGGCTTGTCTGAAGCCTTGGACTCCCTTTATCAAAACAAACACTCCCCAACCTAAACAACTTTCCTCTTTGTGCCCAGGCAGTGTATAACAGAAGAACAAAATAAATATACTTCGTGAAGTTTTCAACAAGTTCAGCTGTATTTAGCACATTTCACTGCTAGATAATACTTAAAAAGATGAAAGCTGCAATTCTAATGTAATCTCATGATTCAGAGTATGTGATCCCAGCTATGGGTGAATACTGCTTATGCTTCAATCCGCCTCTAGAGCCACTGCTTCTTCAGGAAAAAAAAACACACCAGTCTACAGGATATTTTCTCCATTTTGCTAATACACTGAGTAAAGAGCTTTACTCGTGTTCTGCAAATCTATCTGTTACCGTACAGATACGTTAATCTTAGCTTTGTATTCTTCCTCAACTTCCAAAGAAATGAATGCAAAATCAGGTGCTTAAACACCTGTATGGTGAGGATCAGTAGTGAGGCGATAAGGAGAAACCTTTTGGAAAAGAATGATTTAGCTGTATCACTGGAAGTGCTAAGGCAGAGTAGTCAAGTGCTTCTGGAGCCAGGGAGCCAGCAGGGTGTGCCTTTCTCTGCTCTGAGAAAGAAGCTCTATACATTGCCAGTCTTGGCTGGACTTGGAGGAAGATAAACACACAGCAAAGCAGTGCCACGCTTCATGCATACATGTGTATGTGTAATTGTTATCTGCAAAATAAACATCTTTCCTTTCTAGTTTTCCCACGTTACGTTATGGAAAATCTAACCTTTTGTTCCTGTGGGCTATAAAGGGAATTACATTTACATCAATCTGCTGTTATTTGTATCCTTGCCTGTGCACATGGCATCACTGTCGTGGCAGTGTCGCCTGTGGGCTGCAGAGCCAGGAGGGGGAGCTCCCAACGAGGCTTTGTGAGGGGCTGCCCAGGCTGGGGCTGCCCTGGGCTGGGGAAGCAGCAGCAGGCTGGGGCTCTGCGATGATGCTCGTGGCTCACCAGGGTTTGGGATGGCAGAGTATGTCTTAATGCCTTGCTATCAACCATGGAAAACTCTTTTAGAATGGGAACTGGGGGGAGTTTTAGTGATTAGAGGTAGGACGTGGTGCTCTTACAGCTTCAAGGGAGTATGGCCAAAAAAAAAAAAAAAAAGGAAAAATGGCTGAGGATCTTTGTTGTGCAGAGATCCTGTCTGGGAGAGGTGGGTCAGGCATTTGTCTCTGTATTGGCTGTTTTGCT